>NW_027649782.1:452500-1052500 GCF_965287045.1 Carcharhinus amblyrhynchos | reverse complement strand
GAACATTTAGAGAAGTATAGTATGATCAAAAGTAGTCAGCATGGCTTTGTTAAAGGCAAATCATGTATTACAAGCCTGGTTGAGTTTTTCGAAAATGTGACTAAACGCATTGATGAAGGAAGAGCGGTGGATGTGGTTTACATGAACTTCAGCAAGGCATTTGATAAGGTCCCTGATGCAAGACTTCTTGAGAAAGTGAGGGGGCATGGTATCCAAGGGGACGTTGCTTTGTGGATCCAGAACTGAAGGTTATAGGTAAGCCCGCAGAAGGCAGAGAGTGGTCGTGGATGGGTCTTTTTCTGCATGGAGGTCGGTCACCAGTGGAGTGCCCCAGGGATCTGTTCTGGGATTCTTGCTGTTGTGAATTTTATAAATGACCTGGATGAGGAAGTGGAGGAGTGGGGTTGGTAAGTTTGCCGATGACAGGAAAGGTTGGTGGTGTTGTGGATAGTTTGGAGGGATGTCAGAAGTTGCAGCGAGACATACATAGGATGCAAGACTGGACGGAGAAGTGGCAGATGGACTTCAACCTGGATAAATGTGTAGTGGTCCATTTAGGCAGGTCCAGTGGGATGAAGGAATATAATATTAAGGGTAAGACTCTTAGCAGTGTGGAAGACCTGAAGGGATCCAGGTCCATAGGACTCTTAAATTGGCCTCGCAGATAGAGGGTGTGGTTAAGAAGGCGTATGGTGTACTGGCCTTCATCAATCAAGGAATTGAGTTTAGGAGTTGGGAGGTAATGCTGCAACTTTATAAGACCCTTGTCAGACCCCACTTGGAGTACTGTGCGCAGTTCTGGTCGCCTCACTACAGGAAGGATGTGGAAGCCATTGAAAGGGTGCAGAGGAGATTTACAAGGATGTTGCCTGGATTGGGAGGCATGCCTTATGAAGATAGGTTGAGAGAGCTCGATCTTTTCTCCTTAGAGAGACAAAGGTTGAGAGGTGACCTGATAGAGGTTTATAAGATGTTGAGAGGTATAGATAGGGTGGATTCTCAGAGGCTATTTCCCAGGGCTGAAATGGTTGCTATGAGAGGACACAGGTTTAAGGTGCTGGGGAGCAGGTACAGAGGAGATGTCAGGGGTAAGTTTTTCACTCAGAGGGTGGTGGGTGAGTGGAATCGGCTGCCGCAGTGGCGGTGGAGGCAAATTCAATAGGGTCTTTTAAGATACTTCTGGATGAGTACATGAGACTTAGTAAGATTGAGGGTTATAGGTAAGCCTAGTAGGTAGAGATAAGATAGGCGCAACTTGTGGGCTGAAGGGTCTGTTTGTGCTGTAGTTTTTCTTTGATTCTAGGATTCTATTAGATCCACAGGTTCCCCATTGTCCACAGTGTGTGTGTCATGTTCTTGAAGAATTCCACTTTGCAGGGCTGTTCTTGGGACATAGGTTTCTCATCCTGCTTGATACTCTTTCTAAGTGGCTGGATGTCCAATTGATGGAGTCCACAGCCACCACTGACAAATTCAGGCAAGTCTTTACCATCCATTGCTTCCCAGAGGCCTTAGTGTCAGGCAATGGCACAGCATTTACAGCCGAGGAAATGGTATTTTCCATGTTAGGTCAGCGCCTTACCACACAGCCTCCAATAGGTTAGCGGAGCGCATTGTGCAAACATTCAAATTATCCATAAAAACGCAAGTTATTAGGCATTCACCTCGAATGTACAGCTAGTACCTTGTTGCCATGCCAAACGCACCCACAGGGGTCACACCAGCTGAGTTACTGAGTTACTAATGGAATGCCGCTTAAGGACACAGTTGGATATGATATTCCCAGATTCGGTGGGGAGGGTGGAGACTGGGTGAGCCTCCAAAAAGGGAAATCATGTCTCGAGAAAAAAATGGAGAAGAAAGACTTTTACATGATAGTCGTTGGCAAAAACAGAGGAAAAATATGCCCAGGTCCGAAAGAAAGGGATGAATATTGTACTGGGGTGAAGACTCATAAGGTCCCTGCAGAAATTCTCCCATTTCCAATGCAGCCAGCACTTTGTGCTGTTAACTGAACACAGGCCATTTTTGGGCCGTATACTGGAATAATATACTGGAGGGCTTTAAATTGAGGGGTGGTAATTATAGGACGGATGTCAGAGGTAGGTTCTTTACTCAGAGGGTAGTAAGGGCGTGGAATGCTCTGCCTGCAGCAGTTGTGGACTCGCCAACTTTAAGGGCGTTCAAATGGTCAGTGGATAGGCATATGGATAACACTGGAATAGTTTAGGTTAGAGGGTCATTAGATTGGTTCCACTGGTCGGCACAACATCGAGGGCCGAAGGGCCTGTACTGCGCTGTAATGTTCGATGTTCTAACATCTAAGGCAGCAGCACACTCACAATGATGGACACTCCTGCTATCAGCAATCTCCTACCACGTATCAACAATCTGAACAACATTACAACACGAATGCTCTTTTGAGGCTATTCCCCTTAGTGGAAGGGTCAGTCACGAGGGGACGTAGGTGAGGGGCAGGAGATTTGGAGAGGAGGGGGGTGTGAGGAACTGCACTGCCTGGGAGAGTGGCAGAGGCGAGTTGTGTGAGATACTTCCAAAAATATCTGGACATCATAACAATCCGGACTATGGTGCTGGCAGATGGGATTAGGTGGAAGTTCAGATGTTTCTAATGTGTCAGTTTGGACTCGATGGGCTGAAGGGTCTTCTGTGTGTTGTATTATTCTATGATTTTATGAGGCTGCCTCTCCCTCTGGAGGAACAGAATTTCCTGATTGGCATTTGAAAATTATGTATCTTCACCTAGATGACAAAGCAGCTGTATTAACAGCCCAATTACAAAACACCATCAGAAACAAATCAGTCACAAGTCAAATAATGGATTTAGTCTGATGAAGGAAAACTATTATAGTCATAGAGGTTTACAGCATAGAAACAGGCCCTTCAGCCCAACTTGTCCATGCCGCCCTTTTTTTTTAAACCGCAGAGCTAATCCAATTGCCCGCATTTGACCCATATCCCTCTACACCCATTTTACTCATATAACTATCTAAATGCTTTTTAAAAGATAAAATTGTACCCGCCTCTACTTCTGGTAACTTGTTCCAGACACTCATCACCCTCTGTGTGAAAAAATTGCCCCTCTAGACACTTTTGTATCTCTCCCCTCTCATCTTAAACCTCTGCCCTCTCATTTGAGACTCCTTCCTTTGGGAAAAGATATTGACTATCTAGCTGATCTATGACCCTCACTATTTCATAGACCTCTATAAGATCACCCCTCAGCCCTCTACGCTCCAGAGAAAAAAGTCCCAGTCTATCCAATCTCTCCTATAACTCAAACCATCAAGTCCTGGTAGCATCCTGGTAAATCTTTTCTGCACTCTTTATTGTTTAATAATATCCTTTCTGTAATAGGGTGATCAGAACTGTACACAGAATGCCAAGTTTGGCCTTGCTAATGTCTTGTACAACATCAACAAGACATCCCAACTCCTGCATTCAATGTTCTGACCGATGAAACCAAGCATGCCAAATACCTTCTTCACCACTCCGTCCACATGTGACTCCACTTTCAAGGAGCTATGAACATGTACCCCTAGATCTCTTTGTTCTGTAACTCTCCACAACGCCCTACCATTAACTGAGTAAGTCCTGTCCTGGTTCAATCTATCAAAAGGCGTCACCTTGCATTTATCTAAATTAAACTCCATCTGCCATTCGTCAGCCCACTGGCCCAATTGATCAAGATCCCGTTGCAATCTGAGATAAAATTCTTCACTGTCCGCTATGCCACCGATCTTGGTGTCATCTGCAAACTTACTAACCATGCCTCCTATATTCTCAAACAAATCATTAATATAAATGACAAATAACAGTGGGCCCAGCACTGATCTCTGAGGCACACCGCTGGTCACAGGCCTCCAGTTTGAAAAACAACCCTCTACAACCACCCTGTGGCTTCTGTCAAGAAGCCAATTTTGTATCCATTTAGATACCTCACCCTGGATCCCGTGAGATTTAACTTTGTGCAACAACCCACCATGTGGTACCTTGTCAAAGGCCTTGCTAAAGTACATGTAGACAACATCAACCGCACTGCTGTCATCTACCTTCTTGTTCACCCCTTCAAAAAACTCAATCAGATTTGTGAGACGTGATTTTCCACTCACAAAGCCATACTGACTGTCCCTAATCAGTCCTTGCTTCATTCATAGAAATCAGCCTGATTTGTGTCCTTACCTGTCCAGGAGGAGGGATTGACCGTATCAGATGGATGTCTATTGTGGGGGATGAGAGTTGTTATTCCTCCCATGTTAAGAGAAAAGGAGGCGGACCAAGTGTACCAAAGGTACCCAGGTGCATTGCAGATGAAAGAGGACACTAAGAGCTACTGTGGACTACTCCAATCACCAAGTTGAAGTTGGCTCCATCCCACCCTGGGACAAATGACTAGGCCAAAAGGATTATCCAGATATTAAAACAAGCACTTGGATTTTGTTTTGAATCTGTATGTCTCTTTCTCAGAGCTGAGAGCAAAGAAAATCAGGTGTGAGGTAATGCATTTTGGAAAGTCTAATACAGGTAGGAAATATACAGTAAATGGCAGAACGCTTAAGGATATTGATAGGCAGAGGGATCTGGGTGTACAGGTACACAGTCACTGAAAGTGGCAATGCAGGTGGGGAAGGTAGTCAGGAAGGCATACGGCATGCTTGCCTTCATCGGCCGGGGCACTGAGTTTAAAAATTGGCAAGTCATGTTGCAGCTTTATAGAATCTTAGTGAGGCCGCACTTGGAATATAGTGTTCAATTCTGGTCGCCACACTACCAGAAGGATGTGGAAGCTTTGGAGAGGGTACAGAAAAGATTTACCAGGATGTTGCCCTGGTATGGAAGGTATTAGCCATGAGGAAAGGTTGGAGAAACTTAGTTTGTTCTCACTGGAATGATGGAGGTTGAGGGGAGACCTGATAGAAGTCTACACGATTATGAGAGGCATGGACAGAGTGGATAGTCAGAAGTTTTTTTCCAGGGTGGAAGAATCAATTACTCGGGGGCACAGGTGCGAGGGGCAAGGTTTAAAGGAAATGTACGAGGCAGATTTTTTTACACAGAAGGTGGTGGATGCCTGGAACTCACTGCCGGGGGAGGGGGTGGAAGCGGATAGGGTAGTGACTTTTAAGGAGCTTCTTGACAAATACACGAATAGGATGGGAACAGAGGGATATGGTCCCCGGAAGGTTCGGGGGTTTAGTTCAGTCGGGGGCAGCATGGTCGGTGCAGGCTTGGAGGGCTGAAGGCCCTGTTCCTGTGCTGGAATTTTCTTAGTTCTTTGAGATTTATACTATGAGGGCAGGGAGGGCTGTAATTGGACAAAGGAAATACAAATAATGATAAAGAAGGCTGAGAAAGGTGTTAAAAGTATCCATTAAGTGATCAGAATGTGTGAATGGCGGAACAGGTACAGATTGTTAAGGGACTACGTTGCCCTAAAGAGGGTGGGGGGTGCGGTTGGGAGACAAGTTGAAGAGTGAGATTGGGGGAGTGGAAAAGAGGAAAAAATGAAAAGTGATAAAAATGGATGAATGAAATGTGAATAAGAAGTGAAATAAAATGAATGGAAATGGGAAGGAGGGGAGATTTCACACTCTGAAGTTGTTGAACTCAATGACTCCAGACTCACCACAGATGCTGTCAGGCTTTTCAGTTTCTGTTCTGGTCTTGTATTCTATCACACTCCTGACCCGTGCCTTGTAGATGGTGGACAGGCTTTGGGGAGTCAGGAGATGAGTTACTCACTGTAAGATTCCCAGCTTCTGACCTGCTGTTGTAGCCACAGTATTAATATGGCTAATCCAGTTCAGTTTCTGGTCAAGGGTAACCTCTGGCATGTTAAATAGCAAGGGATTTCATGATGGAAATGCCATTGATTGAAAAGGAGCAATGGATAGGCTCTCTCTTGCTGGAGATGCCATTGACTGGGACTTGTGTGCCATGAATGTTATTGCTTCTTGTCATCCAAGCTGGGATATTGTCCACGTCTTGTTGCACGTGGATTTGAATTGTTTCAGTATCTCAGGAGTAGCGAATGATGCTGAGAATTGTGCCATCATCAGCAAACATCTCCACTCTGAACTTCTGATGGAGGGAAGCAGCCATACATTATCTGAGGATTGGTGATTGGCTTATTGTTGTGTAAATGTCACTTGATCGCAGCTTGGCTCAAGATTGAGAGTTGGCTCATGGGGTGACAATCAGCCAGTTTGGATTTGTCCTGTTTATTTTGTAAAGGACATACCTGGGTAGTTTTCCACATTGCTGGATAGTTGCCAGCATGGTAGCTGTACAGGAAAAGATTGGTTTAGGGAATGGGTAGTTCTGGAGAGTTCAGGACTATTCTCTCTCCACCTGTCCAGTCCCAGGCTAACAGCAATGTCCTTTAGGATCCAGCCAGCTCAGTATGTGGTGGAATTACTGATCCATCCTTGGTAATGGGCAGTGATGTCCCCCACCCAGAGTACATTCTGTGCCTTTAATACCCTCAGTGATCCCTCCAAGTGGAATGTTGTCCAGGTCCATTGCCTTGGCAATATCCAATGTCTTTAGCTATTTCTTGCTGTCGTGTAGAGTGAATCAAATTGGCTGAAAACTAACGTCTGTGATGCTGGGGATCCCTGGAGGAGGCTGAAATGGATCATTTGCTCGGCACTTCTGGCAGAACATTGCTGTGAATGCTTCAGTTTTATCTTTTACACTGCTGTGTTGAGGATAGGCCTGGATGTGGCAGGACTTTGATTTGATTCATTGGCTGTACGATCACTTAGCCCTGTCTATAACGCGCTGCTAAGAGTGTTTGCAAGTCCTCCCTTGCTGTACCTTCACCAGGTCGGCATCCCACTTTTTGTCAGGCGCTGCTGCAGACATTGTTGTTAAAAGGATATTTCCCCTTGTGGGGGAGTCTAGTACTGGGGGGACACAGTTTAAAAACAAGAGGTCTCCCATTTAAGATTGAGATGAGCTGAATTCTCTCTCTCAGAGGATTGAGAATTTTTGGAACCCTCTTCCCCAGAGAGGGGTAGAGACAAGGTCATTGAATAATTTTAAGTAGAATCATAGAATCCAACAGTGCAGAAACCTAGATAAATTCTTGACTTGACTAATGAGGGAGTCAAAGGATATCGTCAGTGGGAAGAATGTGGTCTTGAGGCCAGAGCCAGGTCAACTATGATCTTCCTGATCGGCAGAGAAGACTCGAGGGGCCAAATCATCTAATCCTTCTTCTAATTTGAATACACATACATAAACATTCTCCTGCAGTCCCCTTTGAACTAGGGTTCAAATCAGATTCATCCCTGCTTTGGTGGTAATGTCAGAGTGGGAGATATTTTGGGCCATGATGTTACAGATCGTGTTTGAGTACAATTCTGCTGCTGCTGGTGGCCCACAGCGCCTCACGAATGCCCAGTTTTGAGCTGCTAGATATGGTCTAATCGTGGTGATCACACAACACAATGGAGGGTATCCTCAAGGTGAAGACGGGACTTTGTCTCCACAAGAAATGTGCGGTGATCACTCCTACCATACAATCCTGGGCAACGCATCTTTGACAGCTGGACTATTGAGGACAAGATAAAGCAGACATTTCCCTCTTGTTGGTTCCCTCGCTGTTTCTTCAGAAGGAACTCTTCAAATGCAGACAATAAAAATATAACAGAACTTACTCCAACTTCTAAATCAAAGGAAAGGTTTAATATAGAAACATCATTACTCCAAACGTGGGGTCTTCTGCCCTGGGCAATCTCACAATTCCAAACAGCTTCTTATTTATAATGAGTCAGCTGGTCAGCTGACCATCAGATCATTTTGTAATTGGTTCCATGGTTTACTGGGTCAGCTGACTCTTGCAGCTTGTTACCATTGGTCACATTCCATCCAATACAAAGTTGTCACCGGTTACATTCTAACACTCGCCACCAGTCACAGTCCCGGACCAGCTTGGTATGTGATGGAATTACTGATCCATTCTTGGACACTGAGGTCCCTCACCCAGAGTAGATTCTGCATCCTTACCACCCTCAGTGTTTCCTCCATGTGGCATTCAATACGGAGGAGAACTGATTCATCAGCTACGGGGGGTAACAGTGCGAGGTAATCAGCAGGAAGGTTTCCTTGCCCATGTTTGACCTGGAGATTTCATGGTACCTGGAGAAGATGTTGAGGACTCCCAGGACAACCCCCTCCTGACTGTATACCACTCTGCTGGGTCTTTCTTACCGGTGGAACTGGACATGGGCAGCACGGTGGCACAGTGATTAGCCTCCGGGTACTCCAGTTTCCTCCCACAGTCCAAAGATGTGCGGGTTAGGTTGATTGGCCATGCTAAGAAATTGCCCCTTAGTGTCCAGGGATGAGTAGGTTAGAGGGATTAGTGGGTATAATATGTAGGGATATGGGGGTAGGGCCTGGGTGGGATTGTGTTCGGTGCAGACTCGATGGGCCGAAGGGCCTCTTTCTGCACTGTAGTGTTCTATGACTCTATGATAGTGCCAGGGACCTGGGTTTGATTCTTAGCTTGAGCCACTGTGTGGAGTTTGCACGTTCTCCCGTGTCTGCGTGGGTTTCCTCTGGATGCTCCGATTTCCTCCCGCCCTCCAAAGATGTATGGGTTAGGTGGATTGGCCATGATAAATTGCCCCTTAGGATCAGGGGGACTAGCCAGGGTTAGGGTTAGGGTTATGGGGATAAGGAGTGTGTGGAATTCAGGTCGGTGCAGACCCGATGGGCTGAATGGCCTCCTTCTGCGCTGTAGGATTCTACGATGACATTCCCAGGAATGGTGACAGTGATGTCCGGGACACAGTCTGTAAGGTATGATTCTGTCAGTACGACTACATCAGGCTGTTTTACTCCCAGTTATGGTACAAATCCCTGGCGGTTTCTCAGGAGGACTTTCCGGAGTTGCCACATGGTGTGCCTTTGTCCTTTGTCCTTTCCGGTACCTCAGTCGATCTCACATTGTCTGTCCAGTTCCAATCCTTAAAAAAATTTCTTTGCAGTGATTTGACACAACGGAGTGATTTGTCAGACAAAAGCTGCTAAGAATCAATTATATTCCTGTGGGTGGGGAGCCGCAACTGGGCCAGACTGAGGGTGCACTGAACAAGAATAATTAATAACATGAAACATTCCACGAATGCAGAAACTTTGGAGTGCAAAATCTGAATGAGTCAGTCTGTTTACTGAAAAAGCAAATGGACTGAGGCAATATGGAATCTGAGTTGGGTTTCGAGAGGGGAATCTTTTCTCATGCTCTCTATCTCCTTACAGTCTGTCTGTCTACAGTCCGAGCATTTCCAGGTATCCTGTGGGGAATGTCAGAGAATAAGAACATAAGAAATAGGAGCAGGAGTAGGCCATCTAGCCCTTCGAGCCTGCCCCGCCATTCAATAAGATCATGGCTGATCTGAAGTGGATCAGTTCCACTTTCCCACTTTCTCCCCATAACCCTTAATCCCCTTGCCTACCAAAAACCTATCTACCCGTGACTTAAATATATTCAGTGAGGCAGCCTCCACCACTTCAATGGGCAGAGAATTCCAGAGATTTACCACCCTTTGAGTGAAGAAGTTCCTCCTCAACTCTGATCTAAACTGAACGTCCCTTATCTTGAGGCTGTGCCCTCTAGTCCTGCTGTCCTTTCTGAGCGGGAAGAATCTCTCTACCTCTACCCTATCCATCCCTTTCATTATCTTATACGTCTCTATAAGATCCCCCCTCATCCTTCTAAACTCCAACGAGTACAGACCCAGTCTATTCAGCCTCTCTTCATAGTCCAACCCCCTCAACTCCGGTATCAGCCTAGTGAACCTCCTCTGCACTCCCTCCAAGGCCAAAATATCCTTGCGCAAGTGCGGTGACCAAAACTGCACACAGTACTCCAGTTGCAGCCTCACCAGTGCCCTGTACAGTTGCAGCAAGGCCTCCCTGCTTTTATATTCTATCCCCCTCGCTATAAAGGCCAACATCCCATTCACCTTCTTGATCACCTGCTGCACCTGCAGACTGGGTTTTTGCGACTCATGCACAAGGACCTCCAGGTCCCTCTGCACAGTAGCATGCTGCAGCTTTTCACCCTTTAAATAGTAATCCCTCCTACTATTATTCCTGCCAAAGTGGATAACCTCACACTTGCTAACATTGTACTCCATCTGCCAGGTCCTTGCCCACTCGCTCAGCCTATCCAGATCCCTCTGCAGACTTTCCACACCCTCCGCACAATTTGCCTTTCCACTCATCTTTGTGTCATCAGCAAAGTTCGTCACCCTACCCTCAGCCCCCTCCTCCAGATCATCTATATAAATGGTAAATAGCTGAGGCCCCAGCACCAATCCCTGGGGCACTCCACTAGTCACCAACCGCCAATCCGAATAGCACCCATTGATACCAACTCTCTGCCTCCTATTAGACAGCCAATCCTCTATCCACGCTAACACCTTACCCCCAACTCCATGCCCCCTAACCTTCTGAAGCAACCTTTTGTGCAGCACCTTATCAAACGCCTTCTGAAAATCGAGAAACACCACATCCACCGGTTCCCCTCTGTCTACCGCACTAGTCACATCCTCATGGAATTCCAATAAATTCGTCAAACACAACTTCCTCTTAACGAATCCGTGCTGCGTCTGCTCTATCAAACAATTCTTCTCAAGATGCCTCGCTATTTCGTCTTTGATGACAGATTCAAGCATTTTTCCAACAACAGGCATTAAACTAACCGGCCTATAATTCCCTGCCTTTTGCCTGCTACCTTTTTTAAACAGCGACGTAACATTAGCCGTTTTCCAATCTTCCGGCACTTCCCCAGAATCCAGCGAAGTTTGGTAAATAATCACTAAGGCATCCACTATCACTTCTGCCATTTCCTTCAGAACCCTGGGATGCATTCCATCCGGTCCCGGGGACTTGTCCACCATCAGTCCCACTAGTCGATCAAGCACTACCTCTCTAGTTGTAGTAATCGCATTCAAGCCCTCAACTCCTACCATCCTCCTATCTTTAATACCCGGCAAACTATTTGCGTCCTCCTCCGTGAAGACCGAGGCAAAAAACTTATTTAAGGCCTCAGCCATTTCCTCATCGCCTACCACTAAATCCCCCCTCTCATCCTCTGAGGGTCCAACATTCACTCTAGCCAGCCTCCACCTCTTTATATATTTATAAAAACTCTTACTGCCCTTTTTTATATTTAGTGCTAGTTTAGCTTCATAGTCTATCCTTCCTTTCTTTATCAACTTCTTAGTCATTCTTTGTTGATTTTTAAAACTCTCCCAATCTTCTACTCACCCACTACTTTTAGCCACTCTGAACTCATCAGCTTTTAATTTAATACTCTCCTTTATTTCCTTCGATAACCACGGCTGATTATCCCTTCTCCTACGATCCTTCTTTACCATTGGAATATATTTCTGCTGAGCACCGAAAAAGATCTCCTTAAAGATCCTCCACTGTTCCTCAGCAGTCCTACCGACTAATCTGCGCCCCCCAATCTACATTCGCCAATTCCTCTCTCATCCTATCATACTCCCCCCTGTTCAAACAGAGGACACAGGTCCAGGACCCTACTTTCTCATCCTCCATCTGTATCAAAAACTCAACCATACAATGATTTATCTCACACACACAATGTTTAATTATCAAAAGAGTTCCTCAGCTCTGAACATGTCATGGTCCAGGACAGTCAATACAACACATCCTAAACTGCAATTTGTAATTCCAAAAGTCAACAAGGTCCCAGTTTTGTACTGTACAGCCAATAAGACATTGGTTAATATTTTACATCACTTACACTTACACTACTTTAAACATTAGTGAGAATGTGTGTGGCAAAACTGGTGCAGCAGCAAATATCAGGAACACTGATTCTTTGCTATTTTCTTCTGTATTGTTAGTAAACCATTCATAATTGAAGGACATTGCATTGTCTCAATATGTTTAATCCGAGGAAAGATGTAACCTTATATCATACCATTCACAAACTCAAAGTGTTCAAAAGCACACCAGAACGTTTTAAAGTGTCGTTATTGTTGCAATATAAGAAAGGCAGGAGTAAATTTGTACTCTGCAAGTTCTACATTATATTAGCAGTGAAATAATAACCAAATAATCTCGTTTAGATTATAGACCAACAGGTAGACTAATTATAATTTAGTCTATCTTTAGTCTAGGCCAGATCAATCATAGAAAATAGAACCATAGAAAATTATAGCTCAGAAATAGGCCTTTTGGCCCTTCTTGTCTGTGCCGAACCATTTTTTGCCACTGACCTGCACTTGGACCATATCCCTCCACACCCCTCTCATCCATGAACCCGTCCAAGTTTTTCTTAAATGTTAAAAGTGACCCCGCATTTATCCAGCAGCTCATTCCACACTCCCACCACTCTCTGTGTGAAGAAGCCCCCCCTAATATTCCCTTTAAACTTTTCTCCTTTCACCCTTAACCCATGCCCTCTGGTTTTTTTCTCCCCTAGCCTCAGTGGAAAAAGCCTGCTTGCGTTCACTCTATCTATACCCATCAAAATCTTATACACCTCTATCAAATCTCCCCTCATTCTTCTATGCTCCAGGGAATAAAGTCCTAACCTATTCAATCTCTCTCTGTAACTCAGTTTCTCAAGTCCCAGAAACATCCTCGTGAACCTTCTCTGCACTCTTTCAACCTTATTTACATCCTTCCTGTAACTAGGTGACCAAAACTGTACACAATACTCGAAATTCAGCCTCACCAATGCCTTATACAACCTCACCATAACATTCCAACTTTTATACTCGATACTCCGATTTATAAAGGCCAATGTACCAAAAGCACTCTTTACGACCCTATCCACCTGTGACGTCACTTTTAGGGAATTCTGTACCTGTATTCCCAGATCCCTCTGTTCAACTGCACTCTTCAGAGTCCTACCATTTACCCTGTATGTTCTACTTTGGTTTGTCCTTCCAAAGTGCAGTACCTCACATTTGTCTGCGTTAAACTCCATTTGTCATTTTTCAGCCCATTTTTCTAGCTGGTCCAAATCCCTCTGCAAGCTTTGAAAACCTTCCTCACTGCCCACTACACCACCAATCTTTGTATCATCAGCAAATTTGCTGATCCAATTTACCACATTATCATCCAGATCATTGATATAGATGACAAACAACAATGGACCCAACACCGATCCTGCGGCACACCACTAGTCACAGGCCTCCACTCAGAGAAGCAATCCTCCACTACCACTCTCTGGCTTCTTCCATTGAGCCAGTGTCTAATCCAATTTACAACCTCCCCATGTATACCTAGCGACTGAACCTTCCTAACTAACCTCCCATGAGGGACCTTGTCAAAGGTCTTGCTGAAATCCAGGTAGACAACATCCACCACCTCCCCTTCATCCACTTTCCTGGTAACCTCCTCGAAAAACTCTAATAGATTGGTCAAACATGACCTACCATGCACAAAGCCATGTTGACTCTCCCTAATAAGTCCCTGTCTATCCAAATATTTGTCGATCCTATCCCTTACCACATCTTCCAATAACTTGCCCGCCATCGATGTCAAACTTACTGACCTATAATTTCCTGGATTTCTTTTGGAACCTTTTCTAACAATGGAACAACATGAGCCACCCTCCAATCATTTGGCACCTCCTCTGTGAATTTTAAATATGTCTGCTAGGGCCCCTGCAAGTTCAACACTAGCCTCCCTCAAGGTCTGTGGGAATACCCTGTCCGGTCCTGGGGATTTATCCACTCTGATTTGCCTCAAGACAGCCAGCACCTCCTCCCCTTTAATCTGTAAAGGTTCCATGACCTCCCTACCTGTTTGACTTACACCCTCAGTTCTGATTCAAAATCGTGCCGTGGGATCTTTCACATCCAGCCGAAGCAGAGGGAAACGCTCTTGATTAAATATCTTAACCAAAAGGCAGCATCTCCAACTGTGCAGCACTCCCTCAGCACTGCAGCAAACTGTCAGCTCCAATCACTGGGATAGAACTTGAGCTAAGATCTTTCTGACTGAGCTGGGAGAATGTTAGCACGGTGCACTGGCTAACAGAGACAATGTCACCCAGAATGTCACTCACGTAGACTAACTGATTATTGTCACGTTGCTGTTAGTGGGATCGTGCTGTGCACATCTCCCTTGCTGTGTTCCCTACAACAGCCATGCTTTAAAAAAACCTTCATTGCCAGTGAAGAGTTTTGAAAAGTCTGGTGGCTGCATGAAGCATTATAAAAATGTTAATTTCCCTTCTTTATTCTTGCCCTGGGGTAATGTTCGATTAGGGCCGCAATGTTCCCATCAATCTGCTCCCAAACTATTCACAAAACTGTTCGAAAAACTGTTCAGACAGAACACGGTATCTTCAGACTCTGGAAAGACTTCTTCAAATGCTTCAATACCTCGGTCATGAGGATATCTGGGGTTTTGGGAGTTAATGCACTTTCTGTCCATATGTTTCACTTCACTACAGAGTGACAAACACAGTGAAATAAATAGGTTGGGCTTGAAATTACCATATTTTTCTCATCCTTAGCTGAAATTAAATAACAAATGCTTTTACAAATAATATCGGTGCCAAGAATAATAGAAGTAAGGAAACAGGGAACTGAAAGTTGGCATTAACAAAGTTCAGGCAGAGTGCTTGGCATGAACAGCTCTCTTGCATCACGGTTCCCTCTCTCCCTCCCTCCCTCCCAGAAGCTCCAGGTTAACCAAGAACATTGAGAATTGTGCAAACTGCTGAGAGTCTGTTAAAGTCTGCTCCGAGCGCACTCCTTCAAACCTTTCAAGATACAATAAGGTAGGAACTTAATCTCTTAAATAAAATTCTGCTGAAATAATCTGTGAAAACTTTAACTGGTTTAAAATAACATAAATAGTTTGGCATGATTGAAAACTTGATAGAAACTTAACCCCTTCACTGCTAGATAATAGTTCATCGGTTTTCTTGTGAAACTTTGTCATGAAACATTAAAGTAGCCCTAGAGGCTTGTAAAGCAGAGAATATTTTATGTGGTTGATGTAAACTGCAGAATAAAGTGAAGCTATTGTTAAAGAGTTTAACATTATGTGGTATTATGGACTTTGGAGGGTTTAATTTGAGAATTGTCACAGCCAGCGACAATTTTAGTGGCCTATATTCTGTCAAAGGCTGGATGTGGTTCTTATATTGTTACTGTCATTGCAGACATGTCTTGCTGAAGTCTGTCATCGGCATCTACATGGATTAAACTAAGTTTCACATTGCAAAACGGCAACCTGAGGAAGCTGAATGTGAAATAGTGTCTGAGAAAACTATTGGTGACTTCACGCCCTCTAGTGATTCATAACTATACATCTGTGCTCGTGGTTACACAGTCAGACTGTACTCTGCATTGTCACCGTCAATACACAGTCAGACTGTACTCTGCACGGTTACTGTAAATACACAGACAGACTGTACTCTGTACTATTACCTTCAATGCACAGACAGACAGTACTCTGCATTGTCACCGTCAATACACAGTCAGAGTGTACTCTGCATGGTTTCTGTAAATACACAGTCAGACTGTACACTGTACTATTACCATCAATACACAGTCAGACTGTACCCTGCACGGTTACTGTCGATACACAGACAGACTGTACTCTGTACTGTTACCGTCAATACACAGTCAGACTGTACTCTGCATGGTTACTGTAAATGCACAGTCAGACTGTACTCTGCACTTTACTGCCAATACATGGTCAGACTGTACACTGCACTATTACCATCAATACACAGTCAGATTGTACTCTTCACTGTTACCGTCAATACACGGTCAGGCTGTACACTGTACTATTACCAACAATACACAGTCAGACTGTACACTGTACTATTACCATCAATACACAGTCAGATTGTACTCTGCACTATTACCATCAATACACAGTCAGACTGTACACTGTACTATTACCATCAATACACAGTCAGATTGTACTCTGCACTGTTACCGTCAATACACGGTCAGACTGCACACTGTACTATTACCATCAATGCAGAGTCAGACTGTACACTGTACTATTACCAACAATACACAGTCAGACTGTACACTGTACTATTACCATCAATACACAGTCAGACTGTACTCTGCACTATTACCATCAATACACAGTCAGACTGTACACTGTACTATTACCATCAATACACAGTCAGATTGTACTCTGCACTGTTACCGTCAATACACGGTCAGACTGTACACTGTACTATTACCATCAATACACAGTCAGACTGTACTCTGCATGGTTACTGTCAATAGACAGACAGACTGTACTCTGCACTGTTACCATCAATACACAGTCAGACTGTACTCTGCACGGTTACTGTCAATACACAGACAGACTGTATTCTGCACTTTACCGTCAATACACAGTCAGACTGTACCCTGCATGGTTACTGTAAATACACAGTCAGGCTGTACTTTGCACTGTTACCATCAATGTTCAGTCAGACTTAAACTGTACTGTTACCGTCAATACACAGACTGTACTCTGCACTATTACCATCAATATGCAGACTGTACACCGCACTGTTACCGTTAATAAACAGGCAGACTGTAGTCTGCGCTATTACTGTCAATACACAGTCAGGCTGTACTCTGCGCTATTACTGTCAATATAGTCAGACTGTATGTTGCAATGTTACTGTCAATACACAATCAGACTGTACTCTGCATTCTTGCCTAACAACATGTTGTCAGACTACTCTGCACTAATTACTTATCAATGCACAGTCAGACCGTAATCTTTGCTGTTACCTCGCAGGTTTGTCAAGTTTTAGTCTGCGCTATTAAATTAATACACAGCCACACTGTACACTTGACTGTTACCTAGCAACATACTGCTTGACTGTATACTGCACAGCTACCTTTAATAGTCAGACTGTACTCTTGACTGTTGCTAGGCAAAATACTGTCAGACTGTACTCTGCACTATTACCTTTAATACAGTGTTATGATCCGAGTTGAGGTTATAACTGAATAGGAAGATCCCAGAATTGAATCTTGGCTCAAAATACCGGAATTTTTACATTTTTCTCAAACGTAAAAGAGCAGAGTCACAGAACCGCTAATTAGTTTTAACAACACGGGGGTGAAATTGTAATACAATACTCAATTACTACCCCTCCCCCCGCCCCCCGCCCCCCACTTCTGCTCTTATAATAATGCTCTCCATTAGCAGGCTGCATTCCAAAACCCAGTCAAGGTTTTTTAAATGACATGTTTAACCAAAGCTTCCACTTCACTTTTAACAATGAATCAGTTCCAGGATTTTGCACCAACCCCATTCGATTTTTTTTGCCCAAAGGGGGATGCGACACACTCGGAAGTCTCACCACCAATTCCCACTAATACTGAAATCCATGTTGCTCGAGCTGGAGTAAAATCTCTCAAATTTGAGAATCAGAGTTTGGAGGCTTTCTGGCACCTCAGCCTCCCTCTGAGCTCTGGACAGTCCTCTGTTCTCATATCTCTCATCCCAGGCCACCTGGAAACTTCCTTTCATTTCTCTAGTTTTCTTAACTAGCTGCGGTTTAGAGGATCACTGCTCTATTGTCTGGTTTCTCTGATAGCAGAGCTGGGTGGGGGGGGGGGGGGGGGAGCTGTTCCCTCTCCTGTTTCCTACGATCACACCCTCCTCCCTGCCCTTTGCTCCTGGGTTGGGAGAGTTTGCCACCGCCTGTCCGCCTGGCAGGCTGTTAGTCCATTGGTCCGTTAATTAGAAGGCGAGCCACTCTGGCCGATGGGAGGAAACATGTCGACAATATTTACAATGTGCTCTATATTTGACCCCAGTTGGGAACGTGCACCACTGGGGTTAGTGTCCAGCCCACGACTACCACCTCAGATGTTAAATAACAGGGCCCAGCCCCAGGGCCCTCAGTTTGGGAATCTGTGCCTTTCGTTGAATCTGCACTGAGGCACAATTACAAACTCGCCACTAGAAGGAGCAGAACACAGGCAAATGACGGAGAGAATTTCAATGTAAATCACTTCTCCTTTTATTCAAAGTGGTTGATAATGAAAGATTTAATCCTTTAAAATTAGAGTTTTATTCCATGTAATGCTACCTAATGTGTTCTTTAATTGTGCAGTGTACGTTTCTTTGAGTAATATGCAGGTCTCCCTGTTTCCTAGTCTGTTCTGCCTGCCCCTATTTGGGATTTTCTAACCACACCATGGAAGTCAGTCACATTCCTCTGCTGTTGCTGTTGTCGATGCTGAGTTCATTGATCCAAGGTTTCGAAATGAACGCTGGAATCCCTGGGGTACCCGGTTGTCACGGACTACCCGGGAAACCGGGCAAAGATGGCAAAGATGGCATTAAAGGAGCAAAAGGAGAACCAGGTAAGCAGGCAGAACCGCCAAGAACAATCCAGCGGTTCAGACCAAAGCACCCAAATCTGTTATTCTTACACGTACAACACAACCTTATAACTGTGTCAGTGAGAACCCAGAGTGATGGGATTTTACTGTACGTCTGTGGAGCTGAAAGAGACCATTTGGCCCATCAGCTCTCTGCTAGCGCAGTTGAAAATTAGCCCCACTCTGGAATAACAACTCGGTATCTTCCTTTTTTCAACATGGATCCATTTATTCCTGTTTAGGGATGAAACAGATCCCAAATTTCCTCACAGAGCTCTGGCAGAGTTCCATATTGAAGAGCGTGGGGTGGGATCAGTTGGACCTGCTGGATGGATGAGATCCTGAAGTCGTTGGCTTGGACCTCACTCTGGTATTGGTGTTTGGGTGGGAACAGCTGGGGGGATAACACTAGCCAGGGGTCTCGCTGCTCCCACTTCCTTTACTCAGGGTGATCTGAATCCAGATCGGTCTCTGACGCCCAGCTCAACACAGCTCTACAAAGGTGCCCATATGGTCTGAGCTGCTATCTGGGGAGACAGAAAGGTCCTACAATGAAAACATTCACCAGCGCCTCATGTCATCAGTACTTCCCGCTTGCTGTACAGCTGTCCCCCCAACTCAAGCTGCCTCTTATAACTGTCCTCACCCTCACCAACCAACGCACCTGGCCTGGGATATGTGGTAAAATAGTGCGGATGCTCGAATCTGAAAAAAAAAAGCAGAAACTGCGAGAAAATCTCAGCAGGTCTGATCTGGAGCCTGGATGAAGAAGCTCTGACAAAGGGTCATCCAGACTGATAAGAACATAAGAAATAGGAGCAGGAGTGGACAATCTAGCCCTTCGAGCCTGCCCCGCCATTCAACAAGATCATGGCTATTCTGAAGTGGATCAGTTCCACTTTCCCGCCCTCTCCCCAGATGTTGCCTCTATTCTGTCTCCACAGATGCTGCCAGACCTGTTGAGATTTTCAGCAGTTTCTGTTTTTGTGTCTGGGAGATACCCACTTACATTCACTAAGCTGATTAAGTGTCATTAACCCTGCCTTGTTCCCAGATACTGGTATCAGGGAAGGCGTTATTTATTCCTTCAAAGGGAATATTAGGGGGGGCTTCTTCACACAGAGATTGGTGGGAGTGTGGAACGAGCTGCCGGATAAATGCGGGGTCACTTTTAACATTTAAGAAAAACTTGGACGGGTTCATGGGGTGTGGAGGGATATGGTCCAAGTGCAGGTCAGTGGGACTAGGCAAAAAATGGTTCAGCACAGACAAGAAGGGCCAAAAGGCCTGTTTCTGAGCTGTTATTTTCTACGGTTCTTCGAACATGAGTAACATTGGCCTCACTAATTGAGCCAGCAGACTGCTGACTTGACCATTTCAGAGGACACTTCAGGGTCCACCAGATTGCTGTTGGTCTGAAATCACATGTAGGCCAGACCGGGTATGGATGGCAGATTTCCTTCCCACGCAACAATGAACCAGATGGGCTTTTATAACCCAGTCGTTTCATAAGAGCAAATTTTTCATTCCAGGTTTGTTCATTAATTGAATTTAAATTCCCCCCAGCTGCCATGGTGGGATTTGAACTGACGCTTCCAAAGCGTTGGTGCATGGGTTACTAGTCCTGTAACATTACAGTGTGCTACTGCCCCATCCATGGCTATAACCTGGCAGGTTCTCATTAACAAACCCAACTGATTCACTCACATTTCTGCAGGAAAGATACCCGCTCTGGCCTTATCCAGGTTGACCTCGTGATGCCAAATCCACTTTGATATCATTGATTATTAATTTTTCACTAAATTGGCCAAGCAAACCACTCAGTTAAGAATGATAGGCAATAAATCCTGGCCTTGCCAAAGATACCCACATCCCATCAACTAGAAAACAATCTCAACAAGGATAGGTAAAGAGGAGCTTGCTGTCATTGTGGTGACAGTGTTGCTCCCTTAGTCTCTGCCTCACTTACGTAACAGCTCATTCCAAACTGTAACACATCTCAGCTTAAGATAACCCTCTCCTTAATCACACACTCAACACTGTGATTCCTCCAAAATCTAACCTCAGCTTTATTGAGATTTCCTGTGTATAAGTATTACAAATAGCTATTTTCTACATATATCAGGATATACGGGCAGCACAGTGTCAAGCACTGCTGCCTCAAGCGCCAAGGACCCGGGTTCGATTCCGGCCTTGGGTGACTGTGTGGATTTTGTACATTCTCCCCGTGTCTGCATGGGTTTCCTCCGGGTGCTCCCACAGTCCAGAAATGTACGGTTTCGGTGAATTGGCTATGCTAAATTGCCCCTTAGCGTTAGGGAGGTTAGCAGGGTAAATTACGAGGGGTTACGGGGATAGGGTGGGATTGTTGTCAGTGCAGACTCGATGGGCTGAGTGGCCTCTTTCTACAGTGTAGGGAAATCTATGGCCAACTGCATTATTTAAAAATATTCCTGCAATTTGATAGTGTCTGTCAAATCCACATCATTACCTAATCACAACTATGAACCCACAATCTCAAAAGTTTATAAGTTGCGACAGTGAAGTGAGTATTATAAGAATGGATTTGAATTGTTTAAGATGAGATGACCAGAAAGGAGTCAGGAAGTTCACCAGCTTCCTGTGTACCGCCTGACTGGCAAACTTTTCTGGATTTGTTGACAGATATTTCATTCATAAATACATTGGTCAGTATGCTTTGATTTCAAGGAACTGGGGGCAGTTTCTGTTCTGACAAGCCTCAGGCTGGTCCTGAAGGTACGCCACTAGAAACCTGACAATCTCTTGGCTCTCAATCCCTTTCTTTAAAAATAATCCAATTAGTCCCATTTTCTGGTTCAATCCACTTTTCCCTTCCCTTGCATTCACAGCTTTTCCCATGTTACATGGAGTCACCATTAGATCAGTTAATCACCTTAATATGTGTCTTGCACGATTTTGATTTGGTGGGTAGTGTTACAACCAGATGTCCTTTCTGCCACTAACTTTCCCCCTTTAACCAGGTTGGAGATTGGCACCAACAAAATATTGGTTTGCCTGGACCACTTTAATTCAAACAATAGCTTGTCGCATCACAGAAACATCTCATAGTGGCTCAAGATGGATTTTATTTTCAGCATTCGTGTTTATGCTTTTTGACAGGGGCCCCTGGCTTTGGTGTCTTTCGGAGTGAAGGTGGTGAAAAGGGTGATCGAGGACCCCCAGGCCCGAATGGAAAACAAGGTCGCCGGGGGCCCCCAGGAGAAATTGGAGAGCCAGGTAACCCGGGAGTCAAAGGTGAAATGGGGAGATCAGGAGATCACAAGACCACGCTGAAATCTGCCTTCTCTGTAAAGAGAGGGGGGCACGAGTACCCACCACGAGACTCCCACATCCGGTTTAGCAAAATCATATCCAATGAACAAAACCACTACGACAGCGAAACAGGTGTGTTCACCTGTAACATAACTGGCTATTATTACTTTGTGTACCATGCAACATCAGATAATAACTTATGCATTAACATCAACATGAACGGGATCAAGAAAATTGGCTTCTGTAATCACGGCACTATGGATCAGGTTAGTTCTGGAGGGGCAGTTCTCCATTTGAGGGTTAACGATAAGGTTTGGCTTGAACCAACAGATTATAATGCCATGATGGGACAAGAAGATCATGACAGTGTCTTCAGTGGATTTCTTATCTTTCCTGATTAACGATTCAAAGAACAAGCTCTCTCACTGAATGTTCAGTGCCTTTATTATGAGTCTAATGTTTGGCTATTAAAATTGAGACAAATAATAACAGCTTCTTTCTCACGTTCATATGTATTATCCATGGCCAATTTACCTGTTTGAAAGCTCGCCACAAGCAATAGTCCCAGTGCTTTTCTTTTGTTGAGGATCTGTACCACTGACCAGGTGTTAAGCGAGTGACGCCTTAGTACTCAGACCAAGCCCACAGTTACAGCGCTGACCAACGGTCATCTAGACTTAGCTCTGTTACCTCTGTTTGATCCAGGATCAAAAATGTTAGCTCTGTTCCGTCAGACCTGCTGAGATTTTCCAGCACCTTGTCGTTTTGGCCCACTGTTACTGGCACAATAACTTACTGCTGGAGGGTGGGTTAAATGAAAAAAAATCTTAAGGGCGACGTGGGTCACACTGAAACGTATTTCTGATGATAAATGTTGAATTATGTTGAGACACTATTCATTATGTCCATCATTGACTCATTTTATTGAGGTAAGTCATGAATCTATCCCAGGGAAAGAATCTCAGCATTACCCTCACACTGCAATATAATCTTAAATCTTAGAATCGTAGAAACCTTGCAGTGCAGAAGGAGGCCACTCGGCCCATTGAGTCTGCACCGGCATCAGTTCCACCCTGGCCCCATCCCCATAACCCCAGGTATTTACCCTGCTAACCCCTTACACTAGGATCAGTTTAGCATGGCCAACCATAACCTGCATATCTTTAGACCTTGATTCAATAAATCATATGACTGGTTTAGGGTCACTTTGTCAGATTGAAGCCTATTTTTAACTAGATATTGAGTTTGATCATATAATGGACATTGCACTCCCCCCACCCCACCCCACCCGCCCTCTCGCCGCGCCTTGCTCAGGAACTTGGGTTCCAGTGAGATAGCTGCTGCTACTTGTTGTTTTCCTGATAGATTAGCCTGGAATTATATAAATCCTACGGCCATCAAAAACACTGAGAACGGAGACACAGCTGGGGGGATTTTGCAACCCTGCTTTCAGGAAAGGCGGCGGGGATGGAGAATCCAACGGGAAACCCCAATCAGCCAAGATTTCCCATTATAATTGACCCCCTGCCACCACCAGGCAATAACATGATGGGGTTCCCACCATGAGAGGTCAGGATCCCCATTACTACATATTACCATCTCATTAGTGTGGGCTTCCCAACTCTATTACTGTGTCACCCTCCTGCGGCATGGTGTCAGGCCAGCCAGGTTTACAATAGCTTTCGACAAACACGGACGTGGCAAAGGGAATCGTTTCGGGCGCACAGGTAATACAGACCCCGGGGGGTAGAGGGTCATACCTGGGCAGTACCCTGGCACTATCCACGTCACAGCCCCCTGGTGGGTTGGGGGGAGGATCATCTGTTGGGGGCTGGGGCGGGAATCCTCTTTATCTCTTTCTGTTTTTTTGCCCTTTAGATATGGCACCCCAACCTCCTGGAAGCCCAGGATGCCAGCAAAGTGGTCTCATTCAGAGCCTGCCCCACCAACATGACAGATATCAACCTCCAAGGTTGCTTTTGACTAAACGTCAAAAAATATGATGGAAAAAGCCGGTAGTGGAGTTAGGGGGAAGCACTTCCATCCAGTAACCTATCATTGATCGACTCTGTGTTAGACAGTCACAAAACCCAATTGTTTCTGCTATCTGTCAGCGCTAACCCTGACAATCATATTCACAAAGCGTCATGTCATTCACACACTGAGGTATAGCTGTCTCCTGCAATCTTCATATCACACTGAAAGTTTTGTTTCAGACTGTATGAGAGGCAGCTTTATTTCAAATCTCACCATCCTCGTCAATTCTAATACCTGACTGGATGAAGGTACTAACTTGGGGACAGTTTGTAAAGTGTGTAAATTGATGAGCTGTTTGCGAATACCAGTTTACCCATTACAGGAGGAATTCGGAGAGAAACCTGGTCTCCCCACTGGGAAGTCCTCTCTGTGTTTACACTAATTCTCACTCGACTAGAATTGAACAGAATCACAGAAAGATTTCAGCACACAAAGAGGCCACTTGCCTGTCTCAATCTAATCCCACTTTCCAGCAATGCGTCCGTCGCTCAAAATTTCCATACATTGTGAGAAACAGTCAGAAGATAAATAGTTAATTGTTGACTATTGTGTTTCCGAAGCTTATAATCATCATCTACTTCTGCATTTAAAATGTACGTGGACTTGCAAGCAAAAATATTCAATAAATATGTTTTAGATTGTGGATTCATTGTCTGATCATTCTGTTTCCAGCTCATATTAAAGTAAGAAACTAAGTCATTCTTACACTCATGACATGCTAATTATAATCCAATAATGAGTGAGCCCCAGGTTAACTGAAACCTGATCATGTGTCAAAAGATCAACAAGGGTTTGCTATTCTCAGACCTCTCATTTTACCTTCTCTGAAATAAGTGTTCACTAATAAATATATCAGAATGGTAATTTCTCACTCTGTAAATCACAGGGAGTCCAGTTCCAGAGAACTGTACAGAGAATCAAGCTGGGGATGATAGAATCATAGAATCCCTACAGTGCAGAAGGAGGCCATTTGGCCCATTGAGTCTGCACTGACTACAATCCCAGACCCTATTCCTGTAACCCCACATATTTACCCTGCTAATCCCCTAACCTACACATCTTGGGACACTAAGGGTCAATTTGGCACGGCCAATCGCTCTAACCCGCACATCTTTGGACTGCGGGAGGAAACCAGAGCATCCGAGAGAAACCCACACAGTCATGGGGAGAATGTGCAAACTCCACAAAGGCAGTGACCCGCGGCTGGAATTGAACCTGGGTCACTGGCACTGTGAGGCAGCAGTGCTAACCACTGTGCCACCATGCCAGGGGAGTTTGCGCTGTGAAAGAGGAGGTGACATTCAATAAGGAATGGTCCGAGAGAAGGAACAGGACGCAGCAAAGTTACCTACAGCTAAAGCATGGTTTAATATTAATTGTTTCAACTAGATTTGAAATGAGGAAATATAGATTTTTTTTCTTTAGAATATGGATGATAACATTTGGTTGTCATTCCTGCACCACGTGGGAACATGCCAGCATATTTCACCCGTCTAGGTGACCATGTGCGTAGAAGATGTCTCCAGCCATTTCAACTCCAGCTCAATGTTTCCGAGCTTGAGGGGCAGCAGGAGTCACTGCGGAGTATCCGGCAGGATGAGAGTTTTCTGGATCACATGTTCCAGGTGGTGGTCACCCTACAGATGGTGAGGGGGCAGGATAGCAGGTGGGTGGCTCCCAGGGAGAGACAGGCAGTGCTGCAGTCTGTGGGGTAGGCGCTACTCTCAAACCAGCACTGGAGACTGCTGAGAGTGATAAACCCCTGCAGGAATCTCGTTCAGACCTCGGCAGCAATGGGCAAGGGAATGTACGGGAGGGGTGAAGAGTAGAAATGTAGCCACTATCGGAGATCCTGTAGTTAAAGAGACAGGCTCACGAGAGGGTGAATTTACTAGAATTTGGCAGGTGTTTGTTCTGGGGGGAAACCCACTGAGAATTCCAGTGGGATTTCTGACAAGATCGCGAACCGAACTAATCAAAGTTTTCATGGCTACAAAAATCATGCCACACAGGTGGCATGCTCCCATGCCCTCCACCCCACCCCACCCTCCCCCTCCACCCCGACTCAACTCAGCAGGTGGCAGCCAAGAAATCAGCACCTTGTTTCTCAGAGGGAGCCCTGACCAGGGTGCTGGATGGGGTGGAGCAGGATGCTCTCTGCCCCTGCTCCAGGAGATGGCCAACATAACCACCCCTGCCTGGGGTGCAGGGGCAGCCCTGGTGAGTTCCAGCTCACTGGTGAAGAGGATGGGGCAGCAGTGCCGCAAGCAGATAAACAATCTTCATCGCTCAGGCAGGGTAAGTGAGCCTGGACCACCGCCGCCCCCCCCTCCCACCCCACTCCCCCGACTCCCACTCCCCGCACACCCCTCCCACTTCCACCTTCATCTCTTACCCAACCACTTCAGACTTTGCCCGCACCTGAAAGGAAGCCCTCTTCCCCCTCCCACAACTACTTGGAGTACTGTGCGCAGTTCTGGTCGCCTCACTACAGGAAGGATGTGGAAGCTATTGAGAGGGTGCAGAGGAGATTTACAAGGATGTTGCCTGGATTGGGAGGCATGCCTTATGAAGATAGGTTGAGGGAGCTCGGTCTCTTCTCCCTGGAGAGACAAAGGTTGAGAGGCGACCTGATAGAGGTTTATAAAATGTTGAGAGGAATAGATAGGGTGGATTCTCGGAGGCTATTTCCCAGGGCTGAAATGGTCGCTACGAGAGGACACAGGTTTAAGGTGCTGGGGAACAGGTACAGAGGAGATGTCAGGGGTAAGTTTTTCACTCAGAGGGTGGTGAGTGAGTGGAATCGGCTGCAGTTGGTGGTGGTGGAGGCGAATTCGCTGGGTTCTTTTAAAAGAATTCTGGATGAGTATATCGGATCTAATGGGATTGGGGGTTATAGATAGGCCTGGTAGGTATGGATATGATTGGTGCAACTTGTGGGCCGAAGGGCCTGTTTGTGCTGTAGTGTTCTATGTTCTATAATTACCATAATCCCTCCAATTTGCTGCTATGCTCCTCATTCAAGTCCCACACCTCATCACCATCTTCAATCTGACAACTCCAGACTACACTCTCCCTACCTGTGCCATTGCAGGGCAAACTCAACCACAACAAGTGTGGACAATCGAAGTAATGCCAGAGCTCAGAACCCCCACACATTGAGAGGAGAGCCCTGAAACTGGCCAGGGAGGAGGAAGAGTGTGCTGGTGGTGGGGACAGCAGACAAACGTGAGAATCCTCAAGCCACGCTGTTGTTCCTCAAGTCTCAATGTTCCCTCCTTTATCCCCTGTGACGCTGTCCCTTCCTGTGCAAGCAAAGCTGCAGAACAACCCAGAACATCCTGGATCATCTGGACACGAGCAGCTCTAAGGGAAACTTTTCCAATGGTGGAAGAGATATCATAGCTGTTACCCGCACCCTGCCCCCATGCAGATACTCACAGCTAGGTGGGATCACTAGGTATAGTGGGTCTATATTCCTGGGTCACTCATTGATAAGCATCTCACAGCTGATGATCCACGGCAGGTGGAGGCAGGGACGTCCTAGGCAACTCGGAGGGATACCGACGCCCTGTTGGGCCTGTGCCCAATGATGTGCCCCTGGGTCCAATCATCCCAGAGCTGCTGGAGCTGCAAAGGCAGAGTCGCCAGTGTCAGTAAAGGATGACCCCCTTCCTCAGAGCGCAGGGCCAACTGGAGGAGTTCCATCACCTCCTGTCATCACTCCAGCACAAAGAGGCCAGCACTGCGAGGGTGGCCTCTGTGGTGGATTCTTGGTGCAGGACATGCACTGCGTGGCGGGGAATGTCCACTCCATGGTTCACCCCATGACCTCCAACGTCTGAGGGCATGAGCTCAATGGTGCAGGACTACAACAGCGTGGAGCTGGTGGGAATCAGCTCGAGATAATGGTGAGGCTTCCGGACCTCACTCCAAGCTGCCCCGATATCCCATGAGGACCACTGGATGCATCCAAAAGAATGAGGATCATCAGGGGCACAGCCCAGGGTCTTCCACCCAGCAGACCCTGGGGATGTCCAGCATATCCTGTCAGCGACACACCTCCAGCCTCACACACCGATGAGGGCAACACTGTAATACCCACGCTACCCGAAAGCAGGTCAGTGCCATCAAGGTCCAGGCACTCTGGGAGATCTCAGACAACAGGGCGTGGAAGTCAGCAGATCTCCCAACCTCAGCTGTGGTTCCTGGGGCAGTGCCTGGTCGTAGTGGGGAGGGTGAGGAAGATGAAGAGGTGATAGAACATAGAACATAGAACGTAGAACATTACAGCGCAGAACAGGCCCTTCGGCCCACGATGTTGCGCCGACCAGTTAAAAAAAAACAACAACAATGACCCACTAACCTAAACCAATCCCTTTTCGTCCATAAACCTATTCACAGACCTCTTAAACGCCCCCAAACTAGGCGCATTTACAACTGCAGCAGGCAGGGCATTCCAATCCCTCACCACCCTCTGAGTAAAGAACCTACCCCTGACATCTGTCCTATAACTACCCCCCCTTAGTTTAAAGCCACGCCCCCTCGTGCTAGATTTTTCCATCAGAGGAAAAAGGCTATCACTGTCCACCCTATCTAAACCTCTAATCATCTTATATGTTTCAATAAGATCCCCTCTTAGCCGCCTTCTTTCCAGCGAAAACAATAAGCAGCTAGTTGGCACGGGTGAAAGTTTGCACTAGTGTAGAGAGGTCACCACTGTATATAGTCACATATAATAAATCATTCTGTTCACTCAGAACCTCCACCTTGTAATTTCATGCTGCCAAAGCACACACGGAGCTTTTCAAACCTGCAGGGGGGTGAAAATGGTTGTGTTATGTCTCTCCCACACAGGACGGGGTAAAGAAGCCTTGCTGCAAGGCAATAGCCCCCTGGCCCACCCACCTTTCCCAAGGTCCCATTCATGGAAGGGGCAAATCCCAGCACCACCCCCACCCCCCTCCCCCCTCCTCACTCCATCTCTCCTCGCCATCATCTGGACTAGAACAGTTCAGTTTTGAGGTGTTGATTACCTGGAAGTAGGAACCTGGCCCACACACTCAGAGAAACCTGCAGTGCCTGAGATTATCACTCCAGCCTTGATGAACTCCATGATGTGCCCATTCATTGACAGGGCAGCCCTCTGTTAGGCGGGAGTCAGATATACCGCTGAGAATGAGAGAAACATCGCTACTTATTTGATTTGATTTCTTATTGTCACATGTATTCGTAAACAGCGAAAAGTATTGTTCCTTGCACGCTATACAGATGAAGCATACCATTCATAGAGAAAGAAAGGAGAGGATGCAGAATGTAGTGTTACAATAATAGCTCGGGTGTAGAGAAAGATCAACTTAATGTGAGGTAGGTCCATTCAAATTGTTCAATACTGTTTCTGTGCCTATTATTTTTATGGTTTCTCCTGTGTATGTTGTTAATTTTGTTGCAGTACTCTTTAAATTCAATCCTTCTCTCAAACACTGAAACATATGTTGATGTATTATAGCAGGAGATGTTCCAGTGTCAACATCCATCTTTAGAGACCTTCTGTTTACCAGGAGAATTACACTAACACCGTCACATTAAACAGGCAGTGAATATCATTGGTGCTAGCTTCCTCCACATTATTTCCTGTAATGCTTTGTTTGATTGGCTACTGGGTTGTCTTGACTTGCTTTTGCACCAGTGCCTTAAATGGCCTTATCCCGAACCCACCATCTGGACCTGATGGAGTCAGTTACAAGGACAGGCTGGATAGACTAAGACTTTTTTCTCTGAAGCGTAGGAGGCTCTGGGGTGATCTTATAGAGATCTATAAAATAATGAGGGGCACAGATCAGCGAGATAGTCAATATCTTTTCCCCAAAGGTAGGAGAGTCTAAAGCTAGAGGGTATAGGTTTAAGGTGAGAGGGGAGAGATACAAAAGGGTCTAGAGGGGCAATTTTTTCCCCACAGAGGGTGATGAGTGTCTGGAACGAGCTGCCAAAGGTGATGGTCGAAGCGGTGACAATTTTGTCTTTTAAAAAGCATTTAGACAGTTACATGGGTACAATGGGTATAGAGGGATATGGGCCAAATGCAAGCAATTGGGATTAGATTAGAGGTTTAAAAAAAAGGCAGCATGGACAAGTTGGGCCGAAGAGCCTGTTTCCATGCTGTAAACCTCTATGACTCTGCTAGTCCCAAATTGCCCACATGTGGCCCATATCCCTCTATATCCATCTTACCCATGTAACCGTCTAAATGCTTTTTAAAAGATAAAACTGAACCCGCCTCTACCACTACCTCTGGCAGCTCGTTCCAGACACTCAGCAACCTCTGTGAAAAAATTGCCCCTCTGGACACTTCTGTATCTCTCCCCTCTCACCTTAAACCTATGCCCTCTAGTTTTAGACTCCCCTACCTTTGGGAAAAGATATTGACTATCTAGCTGATCAGTGTCCCTCATTATTTTATAGACCTCTATAAGATCACCCCTCAACCTCCTACACTCCAGAGAGAAAAGTCCCAGTCTATCCAGCCTCTCCTTATAACTCAATCCATCAAGTCCCAGTAGCATCCTAATAAATCTTTACTTCACTCTTTCTAGTTTAATAATATCCTTTCTATAATAGGGTTATATAGAACTGTACACAGTATTTCAATGGTCTGTTTGAGGTTGTGCAGTTGTTTGAAGGCACAACCTCAAACAGACCATTGTTCACAGCCTTCAGGAGAACAATGACCACAACTCTGCCACAGCAACCTCTGTAAGACATGCCGGATCATTGATACAGATGCCATCATCTCACGTGAGAACACCATCCACCAGGTACACGATACATACTCTTGCAACGCGGCCAAAGTTGTCTACCTGATACGCTGCAGGAAAGGATGTCCCGAAGCATGGTACATTGGGGAGACCATGCAGACACTACGACAACGGATGAATGAACATCGCTCGACAATCACCAGGCAAGACTGTTCCCTTCCTGTTGGTGAACACTTCAGTGGTCACGGGCATTCAGCCTCTGATCTTTGGGTAAGCATTCTCCAAGGCGGCCTTCACGACACACGACAGCGCAGAGTCGCTGAGCAGAGACTGATAGCCAAGTTCCGCACACATGAGGACGGTCTCAACAGGGATCTTGGGTTCATGCCGCACTATCTGTAACCTCCGTGACTTGCCTGGGTTTGCAAAACCTCACTAACTGTCCTGTCTGGAGACAATACACTTCTCTTTAACCTGTGCTTAACCCTCCCTCCACTCACATTGTCTGTACCTTTAAGACTTGATTAGCTGTAAAAACTCACATTCTAATCAGAATTCTGTAAATTGTGTGCGCCTTTATATGCCCTGTCTATGATCAGAACTCCCCACCCTCCTGATGAAGGAGCAGCGCTCCGAAAACTAGTGCCATTTACTACCAAATAAATCCGTTGAACTTTAATCTGGTGTTGTGAGATTTCTTACTAAGTGCTGAATGGGCAGGGATGTGTTGGGTCTGGGTCAGTGGTAAATGAAATGGAGATGCCGGCATTGGACAGGGCTGTGTCTGGGTCAGTGCTGAATGGACAGGGCTGTGTCTGGGTCAGTGCTGATGGACAGGGCTGTGTCTGGGTCAGTGCTGAATGGGCAGGGCTGTGTCTGGGTCAGTGCTGAATGGACAGGGCTGTGTCTGGGTCAGTGCTGATGGACAGGGCTGTGTCTGGGTCAGGGGTAAATGGACAGGGCTGTGTCTGGGTTAGTGCTGATGGACAGGGCTGTGTCTGGGTCAGGGGTAAATGGACAGGGCTGTGTCTGGGTTAGTGCTGAATGGGCAGGGCTGTGTCTGGGTTAGTGCTGATGGACAGGGCTGTGTCTGGGTCAGTGCTGATGGACAGGGCTGTGTCTGGGTCAGTGCTGAATGGACAGGGCTGTGTCTGGGTCAGTGCTGATGGACAGGGCTGTGTCTGGGTCAGGGGTAAATGGACAGGGCTGTGTCTGGGTTAGTGCTGAATGGACAGGGCTGTGTCTGGGTCAGTGCTGAATGGACAGGGCTGTGTCTGGGTCAGGGGTAAATGGACAGGGCTGTGTCTGGGTCAGGGGTAAATGGACAGGGCTGTGTCTGGGTCAGGGGTAAATGGACAGGGCTGTGTCTGGGTCAGTGCTGAATGGGCAGGGCTGTGTCTGGGTCAGTGCTGAATGGACAGGGCTGTGTCTGGGTCAGTGCTGAATGGACAGGGCTGTGTCTGGGTCAGTGCTGAATGGACAGGGCTGTGTCTGGGTCAGTGCTGAATGGACAGGGCTGTGTCTGGGTCAGTGCTGATGGACAGGGCTGTGTCTGGGTCAGTCCTGAATGGACAGGGCTGTGTCTGGGTCAGTGCTGAATGGACAGGGGTGGATCATGGCTTTCTGGAGCTTCTTTAATTCATACATTTCCTTCCCTCCTCTTGTTGTGGGGGTAGACTGCGATATGTGTGTCTACAGCCTGTAGCCCATGTGTGGCTGAGCAACTGAGAGGTCCCCAGACTGTGTCTGAACGGAATGAGAAAGCAGGGAATGAAATCAGCCGAATGCTTATTTGTTTTAGGCTCCGGGTTGTGAGATGGAGGATGACAAGCGGCAGCAGGGGAGGAGCTGGCCTCTTTTAGCACAGACCTGGGGCTGTTGCATCGATTGCTGACTGCAGATTGGCGAGCTTTAATCCTTCAACTCAACCTGGAGAACAATCAGCTCTCTGTGTGAAAGGCTGCAAAAGATTATCCCTCCAGTTTTTAATTACAAATATGTACATTTACTTGACAACCTCGAATTCGCCCTCTCTCCCCCCTCCCCCTTCCACAGACCCTTCAATAACTCCTTACTCTTTTTTTATTAAATTGCATTGGTAATCTCATTGGTATTGTTTTATAATTGCATGCATCCCCATTATGAGTGGCACAATGACACTGGGGTATTCAGCACGGCAAAGCAATGAATTGTACTGTCACTCACACAGATTCACTGGAAACTTCAAACAGAAATTGCCTTCAGTAGGGGAGGAGGTGCAGGGGGGTTGTCACAAATAGCAGGCGCACGGCTGCCGTCTATAGCCTGTCTTTAAATATAAGCAGTCCTCAGTATAGAGCCAGCGGCTGCTGAAAGCAGAAACTTGTTATGCCAGTCAGGTTTGCGAGAGGTATAGAACTGGCATACCCTGCTGGCAGCTGGCTGCTGTTTACTCGGTGATTCCTTCCTCATTGTTTCTGTGGGTCAAAGGACTCGCCTGTGGCCAAGGATTGTTTCATGTCCCCCGCTCTGCAGACCAGAGCCATCTGCTTTCTTGTTCATTTGCATGTTTGACATCAGACACAAAGCATCCTTGTGACTATTCCTCCGCATTTTTTAAGAGCAGAGCGGAATAATTTACCATAGGAATCAAAGTGATCATCAAGTCAGTGTGATTGGAAACGTTGCTGCTTGCGATGAAGAAAAAAGATAACTCTGTGAATGCGGCAAGCAGAGATATGGCCTGAATCCTTTCTAACTGCATCGTTAATTATTTTATAATTGTCTAGTTATGATCTCAGACAGAGCAGAATTGCCAATACTATGGGTGACACGGGATGTGTTTCCATGTGCACCAGCCCCTGTATGGAAGCAAATAGAAATAAAGTTATTGGTCACAATTTTAAAATCCTCTTTCATTTGTTTGAATTGCGAAACTTTACAAAAAAATTCCTTATCTTAATATTTTTAAAACAACACCGGGTGGTAAACCCATTAAACAATTTTGCTCCCCTTGGGACTGACTAGTTTTGGCCATTGGCTGGGGGGGCTTCCTGTTTAACAGCAGCTGAATGAATGTATGATCTGTCCTTACAGGCTGCCATTACTCTCAAAGCACTGGGGAAGAGGTGAATCGCTTGGACACTGATTGCTGCAGTGATTAACGAGTCTGCTTGGAGCTCTGTGATTGGGGCTAATCCTTGTAGGCCTGCTCTGCGTGTCACAAGTGAGCAAGGCAAAGGCAGTAAAGACAGCACTCTGACAGATGATGGATCAGCAAGATTTGTGGGCTGAATATTGATGGGGTTTTTTATTTAAAATGTTATATTCCCAAAGGTGGGAACGTGGACAGATTTCCATTGAGATTTGGGCGCTGCAGAATCCAAATGCACTAAACAGGTTGCACAGAATTGAGAGGAGATTCCATTGCACTGAGCCAGCCTGGGGATGCAGCTCCCAGTAATTTGCAAGGGAGCAGTTAACCATAACTGGAAAATCAGAGGCTGTTACAGTGTTATTCAAAAGGTTGAGGGAAAGGTTTCAAACTGCATACCAAATGAAATGGGGAAACTAGCAATGGAACGAGAAAATCAGCCAGAATGAATGGCAGTATAAACTTAGAGTACATTTTGTAATATTTACATTGCCCAGGCCTGAAGAGTATCGGAGAGGTTTGCCAAGATAAAGCCAGGGATGAGGAACTTCAGTTTGGTGGAAAGATTGCAGAAGTTGAGATTGTCCTCATCAGGCCTCTGAAGGTTAAGGAGGCACGGTGGCACACTGCTGCCTTACAGCTCCAGGGACACAAGTTCGATTCCCAGCTTGGGTCACTGCCTGTGTGGAGTTTCCACATTCTCCCCGTGTCTGCGTGGGTTTCCTCTGGGTGCTCTGGTTTCCTCCCACAGTCCAAAGATATGCGGATTAGGTTGATGAGCTAAAATGCCCCTTAGTGTCCTGAGATGCGTAGGTTAGGGGGATTAACGGGGTAAATATGTGGGGTTATGGGGATAAGGACTCAGTTATGGATTCAGATTTGAATGGCCTCCTTCTGCACTGTGGGGTTTTTATGATTTAATAGACTTTTTTTGATTTGTGAGGGGTTTTGATTGAGCAAGTATTGAGAAAATTGGTTACTCATGCAAATGAATCAACAACTAAATATCATAGATTTAAAATCATTGACAAAAGAAATAGAGAGGAAGAGACCTAGTGATATTGCTATTGGGAGGAATAAAATTAACTTGGCAGGGATTGTGGGAACTAAGAGGTGATATCAGGGAGGAATATCAAGGTGTACATGGAGAGATGGAAAGCTCTAGATTAGGAAACACGAATAGGAGGGTTCAGAGTAATGCAGAATGCAGTCTAAGTCGGGTTGCTGTGTATGTATGTGACTGTATGGAGTATAGTAGAAAAGACTGGGGAGTTACGGATTGCACTGTGGAAATATGATGTTATGGTGATAACCTGGCTCAAGGAAGGGCAGGACTGGGAGTTAAATATTCCCAGGTTCAGGAATGATAGAACGGAATAAAACGAGGAGTGTGGTGGTATTGATTCAGGAAAGCAGCGCAGTCCTGGAGAGAGAGGTTGTCCCAGAGTTCTCAAGGACAGAATCTATTGTGCTGGTAATAAGGAACAAAAAGTGTGCAGGAACATTACTTGATGTAATCTATTGACTATCAACTTGTGCAAAAATGTAGAGGGGCATAATTCCAGGGAAATCACAGAGAGCTACAAAAATTATCTGGTCGTCATAATCCAAATTTTGAATTCTGGAGTCTCGCAATATGGAAAGAGACCCTTCGGCCCATTGTTTCAGCCATCAAACACCTATCTATTCTAACCCTATTTTCAGCACTTGGCCTTGTATGCTATGGCATTTGAAGTGCTCATCTAAATACTTCTCATATGTTGTGAGGGTTTCTCCCTCTATCACCCTTTCAGGTAGAGAGTTACAACTTCCCTCCACCCTCTGGGTGAAGGAGTTTTTCCTCACATATCCTCTGCCCCTCAACTTCAAGCTATGCTCCAGTTAATAACCCTTCTACTAAAGGGAAAAGTTCCTTCTTATCCACCCAATCTATGCCCCTCATAATTTTGTACACCTGACTGAGGTTCCTCTCAGCCTTATTTTGTTCTTTGTTCTTTGTTATGGGGAAAAAAGATTCGGCTATTGAGTTGGGCAATGAGTCATGATTGTAATGAATAGTAGAGTAGGCTCTAAGGGCCTAATGGCCTCCTCCCGCTCCTATCTTCTATGTTTCTATGTACTCCTTTGCTTTGTTAGTCTGCTCACAATGCGTTACCTCACACTTTTCAGGACTAAATTCCATTTGCCACTGTTCTGTGATCTAACCGGCCCATCTATATCATCGATAGACGAGGATAGTGGTGTTGTAAAGGACAGAGAGGTGGAGAGTTCCTACAGTGCGTTCAGGAAGAATTTTTACAGCAATATGTTTCTCATGCAGCAGGAAGGATGACATTGCTAGACCTGGTTCATTGGAATGAGGCGCAGAGACCAAGTGGATCCGGTATCAGTGGGAGAATGTTTAGGAAACAGTGACCATTATACAAAAAGGTTCAAGCTGATTGTGAAAAAATACCAGAAACAATTGAGAGTCTGAATAATTAGCTGAGGGAAAGCCAACTTCAACTGGATGAGAACAAATCTGGGCCAAATAAATTAGAGTCAAAAGATTGGCAGAAAAGACAGTCTCTGAATTGGCGGTGTGGGCTCGTTGGGCTGAAGGGCCTGTGTCCCGTGCTGTGGTGTTGTTCTTTGTTCTCTTTGTTCTTTGAGCAACGCGTTACTTGAAGAGACGGTTTGGGTGCAGTCAAGATATATTCCTGCAAAAGCAAACAGTAGGGCAAACAAATCCAAATATAAAGGTAGAGATTCAGATAAAGAAAAAAAAAGTCTGTTTATGTCAGGTGTCAGGTAGAAAATTGAGAATCAGACTGAATATAAAAGGTTCAAAAGGGGAGTGAAAAAGCAAATAAGAGAAGCAAAGAGTGGATATGAGAAGCAAATAGTGACGCCTCTTGGCTCTCAATTTATCAATCACTAAAAATGGAGGCTGCGCAGGGGAAGGTGATTATGGGCCTTAACTGGGGCAAGACCTGGCTTCCTGTCCAAGGCCGTGCCTGCCCCAGCGTAAAATCACAGTCAGATCGGAGCGAGCGGAATCCTAACGGGAATGCCATCCAGACAAAAAGAACAAAGAACATTCCCTGCCAAGCCTGACAATTTTACATTTCCCACCTAGCTCCTGCCTTAGAACCCACTGGGACTGGAAGGTGGAATGGTGTGGTGTTATAAAGATTCATCTACACAAACTTCATTAGTGAACACAAAAGGTATTTATTAATAAGAATTGTGGACGCGTCTCATGGCTGTAGCCAACTTCCCAAAATGTCTCTGCCCCACTGACTATGGGGTGATTCCATCCAAACCAGGTGACCCTTACTCTGCTGTGTTGCCTTTAAAGGGATATTCACCGCAACGTCCAAAAGTATTTGATAAACCCGAGTGTAGAAGACACACTTTTAAATTTGAGGCTGAAACAATATTTGGAAGCATTATGAACTATGAGCAGGATACTGTGGAAATTCAAAAGGATGTGGAAAGGTTTGTAAAATGGATGGACGGGAGGCAGATGAGGTTCAATGCACGAAATGTGAAGTATTTCAGTTCAGTAGGAAGAACTTGGAGACACTATAAACTAAAGGGCACAATTCTAAAAGGAGTGCAGAGGATCTGGGTAGAAATGTTCATCAGTCATTGAAAGTGATAGGGCAGGTGAAAGTGTACAATATACTGCAATCTGTTAATAGGGACAGAATACAAGGACAAGAAGACTTGCTCAATTTGCTTGAATTCACTGTGAAGGAAAAGTACTGTCCAAAGTCACATGACCTGCCACCAATCTTCCTCTGGTACAGGCTCATAAAACATCCCAGAGTAAAAATAAACATTTAAATAGCCATAAAAGGTCTTCCATAGACAATTCAGCAACACTGAGAGCAGCAGAGAATATGATTCTATTTGAAAAATTCTTAAAATATACACTAACATCACACTTCCCCACTTAAGGAAAAAACAAACCATCAACATTCAAAGATGGTTACATTCTTCAATCCCTTTCCATTTCACACTACTAGTACTCTACAAGAAATATACATACAGTTTACAAAATCAAAACATGCAAACATAACAGCAATATAGTCCATTTCATTCCTTGTCTTTCGCCATCAAACACTTCTTTTTATCATATTCCTGACAAAGCATTGGCAATCACATTCTCTCTTCCTGCCACACGTATTAGTTTTAAATTAAATGGCTGCAATAAGAAACTCCATCAAAACAGTCTGGCATTTTTAGTCTTAAATTTCTCCAAATACACCAAAGGATTGTGATCAGTATGCACAATTGCCGCAGATGAATTCATGGCAATATAGATGTTGGAATGTTGCATCGCCAGCACCAATCTGAAGGTCTCTTTTTCAATCGTTGAATATTTCTTCTGGTGATCATTCAATGTTTTGGAAAGATATCCAACAGGCTGCTCTGTTCCTTCATCATCTTCTTGTATAAGAGCATGACACACACGCCCACATCACTCGCATTGATAGACACCTTGAATGGTTTTGTGTAACTTGGTGTGGGCAACACACAGGAGGAGTGGTTCACATCGCCTCCAGGCTGTCAAATGCCTGTTGTCAGTTCACTGTCCACTGAAATTTACGATGCTTCTTTAGCAAGTCAGTCAATGGAGCAACTACACTGATAAATTTCGGCACAAGTTCACAGTAAAAACCACTCAGGCCAACAGCGGCAAGGTAGCACAGTTGTCAGCACCGCTGCTTCACAGCTCCAGGGACCTGGTTTTGATTCCTGGCTTGGGTCATTGTCTGTATTGACTTTGTACATTCTCCTCGTGCCTGTGTGAGTTTGCTCCAGTTTCCTCCCACAGTCCAAAGATGTGCGGGTTAGGTTGATTGGCCATGCTAATAAAATTGCCCCTTAGTATCCTGAGATGTGTAGGTTAGAGGGATTAGTGGGTAAAATATGTAGAGGTATGGGGGTAGGGCCTGGGTGGGATTGTGGTTGGTGCAGACTTGATGGGCCGAATGGCCTCTTTCTGTACTGTAGGGTTTCTATGATTTCTATGGTCTATGAAATCTCATTATTTCCCTTCTTGTCAACTGTATGGAGAACTCCCTCATAACTTTTGTTTTCAAATCCCGTGAGGCCATCTGTTCATGTCCAGTGGTATGGCCGAGGAATGTGACCTGGGCTTTTCCAAACTCACTCTTAGCCAGGTTTACCACCAGGCCTATCTCCTGAAATCAGTCGAGATCCTTCAAATGTTTATTCCATGTCTGACTAAAAATCACCAGATTGTCTATGTACCCCACAGAACTGGATAATCCTGAAATGACTTTATTGGTTAATTAGTGAAATGTGGCTGGGGCATTTTTCATGCCAAATGGCATAACTTTGAATTGATATAAACCATTTGGTGTCACAAAAGCTGAAATCTCCTTCACCCTATTGGATAAAAGTACCTGCTAGTAACCTTTGAGTAAATCCAGTTTGGAGATCAACTTTGATTGTCCCACCTTCTCAATGCAATCCTCCAACCGAGGAATAGGATAGGAGTCTGATTTTGTAACTGCATTAACTTTCCTATAGTCATAGTCGTTGGGTAGCGTCCAGTTTTGGTACCATCACTATGGGTGAACTCATCTCATTGCAATTTACTTCAATCGTGCCATTTTTAAGCATACTTTCAATCTCCTTGTGCCAATTTTAGAGGCTTAAGTCTAGGAAAATATCATTTAATTGGAACAGCATTGCTCACATATTCATCATGTATAACCATTCTCATACTTCCCAACTTACTCCCACATACTTGTCCACGTGATAATAATTCTTTCAGGTCAGTTCAATTTCCTTCTGGAATAATTTATCCCAATTTTTAATAACATCCTCGTTATCCAATTTCATTTGAGGAATATCAGATAACTCGTGGACACATCCATTCAGAGTCATCTGGATTTGGTTCTCCACTCTGAGTTACAACCACTAAAACATTCTCCTTCTGCTCTCCTTCTTTATTAAAATACCTTTTAAGCATATTGACATGGCACACTCTGTGAGTTTTCCTTCTACCTGGTGTCCTGATCAAATAATTCATCTCACTCAATTTCCTTTCAATCTGATAATGCTCACTACACCTTGTTTTAAGGGTTCACCTATCTCGGGTAGCAGTACTAAAACTGTGTCCCTGCTAGCAAAACTACAAATTTTTGAGTTCTTAGTCACTTCCTGTTTCATCACATGCTGTGACATTTTTAAACGTTGTCCAGCCAATTCACCGATTCAACCTTTCTGTAAAATTTGTCACCTAACCCAATAATGTAGTCTCAGAATGCTGGCTCACCAAATTCTCCTCAATAAATTTAAGTGCTCCCCTTACCTCACAATCAAAAAGCAATTCAAGTGGACTGAATTTGGTAGACCCAATAGGTACATCCTTAATTACAGAAAGTAATTAATTATCCTCTGGATAATCTTGCCAATAAGGCCTCAATATTATCTTTAACGTTTGATGCCGCCATTCTTAATGTTCTCTGCGATTCTGGATGGTACACAGTTGATTTAAATTGTTTTATTTCTAAGCTATCCAAAACCTCCTTGAACAAATTTGATGTAAAACTGACCTGATTGTCTTTCTGTGGGCAGTCCATATCTAATAAAATAAATTAAGTAACTCCTCCACAATCCTTTTAGCTGTAATATTGTGTAATATGATGATCTCTGGAAACTGAGTAGACACATCCATTATAGTCAATATTGTTTCCCACTTTTTGTTTTAGGGAGGGGTCCTACGCAATCAGTTAAAACCCTCAAATGTTTTGGTTCCTCAAATGTTGGAATGGTTCTTAAGAGTGCTCAGTGCTTGAGGTTTCCCTATCACCTGACATGTGTGACATGACTGGCAAAATTTAACCACATCTTCATGCAATCCCGGCCAATAAAAATTTTTTTTGCATTTTAGATTTAATTTTCCTTACCCCCAAATGACCTCCTACCGGTACCTCATGTGCTACTCACACCACTTCCTTTCTATACCCTACTGGCAATTCCATTTGATGAACTTCTGCCCACTTTTCAACCGTCTGAATGTGTAAAGGTCTCCATTTTCTCATTAAGACATCATTTTTAAGATAATAACATTCAGGTTTACACTCAGATTCCTCTTCCATGTATGCTTTCTAATACAACTGTTTCATTTCTATATCTTTCTGTTGTAACTCTGCCAATTTTCCTGAATTAAAGCTACCTGCCTCGTCCTCCACCTGTACTGGTTCTTTTCCAACTATCTGATCAACAATCATTTCTTATAATTGAACTTCAACTTTCTTATCTTCACTGTTTGATTTCTCCTCCTGTTTTAACCTGTGACTTTGTGACCTTGTTACAACACAATTAGGAAAATCCCAGGATATGCATCCTTCAACAACTCAATTGTTTGATTTTCCACTGGCTTTTCAACCACAATAGGCATCCCTCCCATCGATGATCCAGTTATATTATTACCCAAGGTAATCTCTATTTCTGGACAAGACAATTTCTCTATCACTCCTATCAGCACTTCATTACTCTTCACTGGCCTCTCCAATCTCACCTTATATAATGGAACATGACTCTTCTCACTCGGAATTCCACATATTACCACCTTATCTGACAATACTCCTCCCAAACTACATAACTCCTCATCTCTTACAAAACATAGAAACTTCACAGTACAGAAACAGGCCATTCAGCCCACCAAGTCTGCACTGACCACAATCCCACCCACGCCCCACCTCCCCTATCCCTAGATATTTACCCACTAATCCCTCTAACCTATGCATCCCAAGACACTGAGGGCAATTTTTTTTAGCATGATCAATCCACCGAACCTGCACATCTTTGGACTGTGGGAGGAAACCAAAGCACCCGGAGGAAGCCCATGCAGACACGAGGAGAATGTGCAAACTCCATACAGACAGTGACCCGAGCCAGGAATCGAACACAGGTCTCTGGAGCTGTGAAGCATCAGTGCTAACCACTGTGCTACCGTGCCGCCCACATCAAAAATTGAATTGCTCCCATATTTCTTAAAATTTTAACTTCTTTACCTACTCCTCCTGGTACACAAGTAAACTTTCATTTGATTTAGAACATAGAACACTACAGCACAAACAGGCCCTTCGGCTCACTAATCGTGCCGATCACATCCATACCTACCAAGCCATAGACCTATCTGTAACTCCCAATCCCATTAAATCCCATATACTCATCTGGAAGTCTCTTAAAAGACCCCAGCGAGTTCGCCTCCACCACCACCGACGGCAGCCGATTCCACTCACTCACCACCCTCTGAGTGAAAAACTTACCCCTAACATCTCCTCTGTACTTGCTCCCCAGCACCTTAAACCTGTGTCCTCTTGTAGCGACCATTTCAGCCCTGGGAAATAGCCTCTGAGAATCCACCCTATCTATTCCTCTCAACATTTTATAAACCTCTATCAGGTCGCCTCTCATCCTTCGTCTCTCCAGGGAGAAGAGACCTAGCTCCCCCAACCTATCTTCATAAGGCATGCCTCCCAATCCAGGAACATCCTTGTAAATCTCCTCTGCACCCTCTCAATAGCTTCCACATCCTTCCTGTAGTGAGGCGACCAGAACTGCGCACAGTACTCCAAGTGGGGTCTGACAAGGGCCTTATAAAGTTGCAGCATTACCTCCCGACTCCTAAACTCAATCCCTCAATTAATGAAGGCCAGTACACCATACGCCTTCTTGACCACATCCTCCACCTGCGAGGCCGATTTAAGAGTCCTGTGGACCCGGACCCCAAGATCCTTCTGATCCTCAACACAGCTAAGACTCTTACCCTTGATAGTGTACTCCTTCAGCCCATTGGTCCTGCCAAAATGGACCACTACACATTTATCAGAGTTGAAGTCCATCTGCCACTTCTCCGTCCAGTCTTGCATCCTATCTATGTCCCGCTGCAACTTCTGACATCCCTCCAGACTATCCACACCACCAACCTTTGTATCATCGGTGAACTTACTAACCCATCCCTCCACTTCCTCATCCAGGTCATTTATGAAAATGACAAACAGCAAGGGTCCTAGAACAGATCCCTGGGCACTCCACTGGTGACCGATCTCCTTGCAGACAAAGACCCATCCACAACCACTCTCTGCCTTCTGCAGGAAAGCCAGTTCTGGATCCACAAGGCCAAAGGCCCTTGGATCCCATGCCCTCTCACCTTCTCAAGAAGTCTTGCATGGGGGACCTTATCAAACACCTTGCTGAAGTCCATGTAAAACCACATCCACCACTCTTATTATTGTCACATGCGTTAACATAGTGAAAAGTATTGTTTCTTGGGCGCTATACAAACAAAGCGTACTGTTCATAGACAAGAAAATAGGAGTGTGCAGAATGTAGTGTTACCATCATAGCTAGGGTGTGGAGAAAGAGCAACTTAATTCAAGGTAAGTCCGTTCAAAAGTCCGACAGCAGCAGGGAAGAAGCTGTTCTTGAGTCGGTTGGTACGTGACCTCAGACTTTTATATCATTTTCCTGACGGAAGAAGGTGGAAGAGAGAATGACCGGGATGTCCAACTTTCCCCATGCAAGTAAATTCTTTAAAGCGATCTGACACCTTCTTATCAATCAACTCCTGATCAAGCTGTACATTCTTTTGTACCTCCTTTGCTTCAATTAGGCTTTCCATTACCACTTTAACAAACCCCACTGGCTGATTCTATTTTAGTCTGTCAGTCTTCCCAGCACTTTTCTTAAACCACCAACACTATGAATTTGCATGGCCTAATTTATTACAGTGAAAACATCTGAGGCTATTCATTTCTCTTCCACCTTTCTATATTTCCTTTTTAATTTGAAGTGCGCTATCTTTATTATCTCTGAAAAGATCTCCTTTACCTTTACCTCAAAGGGTGGTGAATCTCTGGAATTCTCTGCCCGTTGAAGTGGTGGAGGCTACCTCAGTAAATATATTTAAGTCATGGGTAGATAGGTTTTTGACAGACAAGGGAAGTAAGGGTTATGGGGAGAAAGCAGGAAAGTGGAACTGATCCACTTCAGATCAGCCATGATCTTATTGAATGGCAGGGCAGGCTCGAAGGGCTAGATGGCCTACTCCTGCTCCTATTTCTTATGTTCTTATGTTCTTATGTTCTTTTACCACCTGAGGATTTTTCTTCCCCCCAAGTTCCAACTCCTCACTGGCTGAAATTGATGTTGGAAACCAAACTTTGATTTCTGAACTAATTCATAATCATCCGCCATTTCTGCTGCTAACCTCACAGTTTTAACCCTCTGTTCATCCACATGAATTCTCACTACATCAGGAAGTGAATTTTTGAACTCCTCCAAAATAATCATTTCTCTCGGAGCTTCATTTGTCAGATCTATTTTCAAAGCACTTATCCAGCAAGAGAGAGAGAGACAGTTCTTTTCAGCTTGATGTCCCTTCTAACAACTAAACTGCAGCCAGCCCCAAAGCAGAAACTGAAACTTTGAATTCACTAAGGAAGCAAAAGAAATGTTCATGATCTGCCACCAGTCTCCCTCTGAATAATGCAGTGTCATAAAACATCCCAGAATAAAAATTTTAAAAAAACCATTTCAGTAGCCATAAAAGGACTTCTGCAGACAACTCAGCAATGCTGAGAGTGATAAGTGGCAGAGAACATGATTTAAAAAAAAGTCTTCGGGAGTCAAAGATGGCACTGGTGTGAGAGGAAGCATGGTTCACAGGTGGCAAGATCCTTCTTGAAATGTGGCTGTTTGTTGAGGTCTGGAGAGAGGTTAATGTACATCAAGCAAGCTTTAAACATTGCAAAGAGAGAACTTCAAAAGTCTAGCTGGAAAGGGTTATTTTTAGATCCCTTCCTACCGGTTGGAATTTACTGTGTGCTCAGCAGGGGAGAGGCTCAGTTTGCAAACTCTCTGTTCTTTTTTCACCCAAGAAAGGGTGAATTAAAATGGGAAGCAGGAGCCACTGAGGTCTTGCTGCAAATCACAAGCTGCTATTTCTACTTTTGGATTGTTTTTCCCAGCTAGATCTCTATAAGGGGCATGTTGGGACTTGCAGCTCAGCCTGGAATCATCTTCTGGATTTTTCACTCAGTCAAGTGTGAATTGGTTCAGGGTTGGGGGGGCAGCCCTGGGAAGAACTCCTTGTGCCATAAAAACTGCAACTGTCAGATCAACCTGGGCTGTTTCTTTCTTCACCCAAACCAAGGGTGAATTAAAGTGAAGAAGAAGAGTTGCAACTTGTAGCTTGGCTGGGAGCCCTTTGCTGCTTCTGTTCGCCCAGTTAAGGGTGAAGTAAGGTGAAAAACATTCCATGTAAGAACTCTGGAAGATCGAACAGCAAGACAGCTTGATATGTGCACCAAGAAACAACGCTCCAGGCTGGAGGAAATGGGTAAGCCCACAGGCGCTGGCACTGGCAAAACGGCAGAAGGCAAACCAAAATCGAAGAGTGGGACCACAGGGGCAGAGGGGGGAATACCCACCACGCTGTCCTGGAGGGATCCATGAACAGAGCATGCTGACGGAAAGGACAGGGGAAGCCATTATGGAGGCCATGCAAAGATTGGACAGTAAGTTGAACCAATGGGCCACGGAATTGCAGGCCAAGATAGATGAGCTGAGAGAGGAGCTCGGGTCATCTGTTAAATCTCTCCAAGGTGTCACCGTCACCCATGAAGGACCTCGAGGACTCGGACGCATTTAGTAGAAACACTATCTCCGAGCTGGAGAGCCAAGTTACTCGATTGACATCAGGAGGTTAAGTCCCTAAAGAATTAACCAATAAGATGGGAGGACGCCAAAGACAAAATAACATCCGTCTGATAGGCCTTCCAGAGAGAATTGAAGACCCAGATATCACAGATTTTGTTGTCCACCAATGAAGAACATGCTGGAATTTGAAGATGAGCTGCTTCTAGATCGCACGCGCACAGAGTGTTACGGGTAAAGCCCAGACCAGGAAATGGTCCTCGGCCCATTATACCTCAGTACGGAGACAGAATCCTGCAGCAAGCAGCACAGGTCACCACTCTGAGCTACCAGGAAAATAAGCTGCTGATATTTCCAGATTTTACCCTGGGGGTGGCAAGGAGAAGGGTGGCCTTCACGGATGTCAAACAACTTCTGCGTGACTGTCCTGGGGTCAGGTTTGGGCTTGGCTTTCCAGCCTACTTGAGGATTACTCTCAACAACGGAACTGAGCACAAGGTCATGGAACCACCGGCAGTGATGAGATTTGTGGAGCAGACTTTCGAATTGGGTGCCCACCTGGGGGGGGGGGGTGTAAACTGATATTTGTATTTTTATGAACCTGTGTGCTATACTCAGATCGAACTGTCAGCTGGGAAAGGGTAACGGGTTTTGCGACTGTTAGGTTAAGTGTTTGATATTTCTACAAAACTTTTCAAGTTATAGCACCTGTGACCACAGTGGGGGGGAATTCTTCACACAGAGAGTGGTGAGAATGAGCTATCGGATACAGTGGTAAACGCAGGGTCACTTTTAACACTTAAGAAAAGCTTGGACGGGTTCATGGATGAGAGGGGTGTGGAGGGATATGGTCCAAGTGCAGGTCAGTGGGACTTGGCAAAAAATGGTTCAGCACAGACAAGAAGGGCCAAAAGGCCTGTTTCTGAGCTGTAATTTTCTATGGTTCTATTGGAATGGAGGGAAGATCGTGTCCCTTGCTGTGAAGGTGCGATGATAAGGAGGTGTTGGAGGCACAGGCGCCCTGTTTGGGAGAGTGGATGTCGGGGGGGGGGGGAGTTGTGGGGGGGGGGGAGTTGTGGGGGGTGGGAGGTGCTGTGTTTGCCGGTTTGGTCTGTCTGGCTGTTTTTGTGCCTTCTTTGCTTTCTCTATTTTTCTCGGTGGGTGTGAGTTGGCCTCTTTCAAGCCCACCCTCTCTTTCTTGTGGTTGGTTGCCCGTGGCCAGTGGGGAGGGCAGGGTAGGACCCTGGTGTGTGGCGTCTGCCGATGTCAGCAGTCGGTGGGGGAGACTCCCCGGTGAGGGGGGGGCAGGATACCAGGCTACCATTCGGAAAGTGGGATGCTGGCTCGGAGTGATCAAATTCACTAGCTGGAATGTCAGGAAGTGTCCGGTTAAGCACGATAAGATATCTCAACATCTTCAACAACTGGGACCTTCCTCCAAGAGACCCACCCCAGGCCAGTGGTCTGTTTTAGGCTCCGTAGAGGATGAGGGGGGTGTGGGGGAGGGTGGGGGGGGTGGGGTGGTGGGTCAATGCTTTCACCAAGGGATGGGGTGGCAGCAATCCTCATCCACAAATCCTCACCCTCAGTAGTGACCAATGTCATTTCTGACTCAAATGGCTGATACGTCATCATCACAGGTAAATTATACTGGGTGTTGGTCAAAGTGTTTGCCCCAAACTGGGACCGGAAAACATTTTCCTGTCATTTTTTGCATCACTCCCAGATTTGAATTCAGTTCGGTTGATACTGGATGGAGATTTCAACTGTTGATTGAATCCTGCCCAGGATTACTCCTCCCCCCAGGATTGCTCCTCCCCCATGATTGCTCCTCCCCCAGAGCCACGCCTCCCCCAGGGCCGCCCCTCCCCCATGGCCGCCCCTCCCCCATGATTGCTCCTCCCCCAGGATTGCTCCTCCCCCAGGACTGCTCCTCCCCCAGGGCCACTCCTCCCCCATGATTGCTCCTCCCCCAGGGCCACCCCTCCCCCATGATTGCTCCTCCCCCAGCATTGCTCCTCCCCCAGGACTGCTCCTCCCCCAGGATTGCTTCTCCCACAGGGTCACTCCTCCCCCAGGGCCACTCCTCCCCCAGGATTGCTTCTCCCACAGGGTCACTCCTCCCCCAGGGCCGCTCCTCCCCCAGGATTGCTCTTAAACAAAGAACAAAGAACAAAAACAGCCCGGGAAACAGGCCCTTCGGCCCAACGAGCCCGTGCCGCCATTTTAACATTACCAGTCCCCCCCCCTCTCCATCCATGACCCTTATCTATTGTTTTATGGCAATCCACATTGAGGGAAACTAATTTAGGGACAATTTATTACCTCCAATCAGCCTAATAGCACATCTTTGGGGTGTGGGAGGAAACTGGAGCACCCGGAGAAAACCCACGCAAGCACGGGGAGAATGCGCAAACTCCCACAGACACAGCAAACAGTGATAGTCACTGAGCTGTCGTGTTGCCCAGCATCTGGTCCAGTTTAAGCACACTGTGCGCAGTTCTGGTCGCCTCACTACAGGAAGGATGTGGAAGCTATTGAGCGGGTACAGAGGAGATTTACAAGGATGTTGCCTGGATTGGGAGGCATGCCTTATGAGGATAGGTTGAGGGAGCTGGGACTCTTCTCCCTGGAGAGACGAAGGTTGAGAGGTGACCTGATAGAGGTTTATAAAATGTTGAGAGGAATAGATAGGGTGGATTCTCAGAGGCTATTTCCCCGGGATGAAATGGTCGCTACGAGAGGACACAGGTTTAAGGTGCTGGGGAGCAGGTACAGAGGAGATGTTAGGGGTAACTTTTTCACTCAGAGGGTGGTGAGTGAGTGGAATCGGCTGTCGTCGGTGGTGGTAGAGGCGAACTCGCTGGGGTCTTTTAAAAGACTTCTGGATGAGTACATGGGATTTAATGGGATTGGGGGTTATAGATGGGTCTATGGCTTGGTAGGTATAGAAGTGATCGTTGCAACTTGTGGGCCGAAGGGCCTGTTTGTGCTGGAGTGTTCTATGTTCTATGTTCACACACTAATGTTCTTATGTTCACATAACTAAGTCTATTGTCAAGGGAAGATGGTCTGAGATTACAATGGTAGGAACATAACTGCACAGCCGGGAGCAACTTATTATCGATCAAATAGTTATCTGTACCTGCATATGTTTGGTGGACAGGTGGAAAGGAAGAATATTCCCTGCTGGTTGGGTTAAGGAATCTCCATGGGTCCAACACTGCATTTTCCGTGAGAAATGAATTAATAATTTTTGCCGACTTCGAAGATACAGCGATCCTGGGGGAGGAGCGGGTCCGGGGGGGGGGGCAGAGAGGAGCGGGTCCCGGGGGGGGGGGGGGGGGGAGCGGAGCGGGTCCCGGGGTTGGGGGGGAGCAGGTCCGGGGGCAGGGGGAGCGGGTCAGGGGGGAGGAGCAGGTCCGGGGGGGGAGGAGCAGGTCTGGGGGGGGAGGAGCGGGTCCAGGGGGGGAGGAGCGGGTCTGGGGGGGGGAGGAGCAGGTCCGGGGGGGAGGAGCAGGTCTGGGGGGGGAGGAGCGGGTCCAGGGGGGGAGGAGCGGGTCTGGGGGGGGGAGGAGCGGGTCTGGGGGGGGGGAGCGGGTCCGGGGGTGGGAGGAGCGGGTCCAGGGGGGGAGTGTGGGCCCCCTGTACGCCTCAGCAATTTAATATTTGTCTGATCTCTGATGATGAATTTGTTAAATTTCTGTTAACCCAGGTCGATGATTTCTTCGAGTTTAATGATGTTCTGGGAGTCTCGGCAACGACCTTATGGAAAATATTGAAGGCTTATTTAAGGGCCAGATCGTATCTTATTCAGCGCACAAGGTGAAGCAGAGAGGTTGGAAGTTATCAGAATTGCTGGGGCGTATCACCCAAGTTGATGTTGCGTACGCTGCGAGCCCGTCCCCAGAGGTATATAAGGAACGTTTACTTCTACAGCTGGAGTTTGGGACCTTGTCCTCATGTCAAGTGGAAGAGATGCTGTTCAAATCTAAGTAGAGTAAAAAGTCTGACAACACCAGGTTTAAGTCCAACCAATTTATTTGATAGTAAATTGATAGTAAACCTGGTGTTGTCAGACTTTTTATTGTGTTTAGCCCAGTCCAACGCCAGCACATCCACATCAAATCTAAGTATGCACACTATGAGCACAGGGACAAGGCAAGTAAGCTCATCAGCTAAGCCAATTCTCCACCAGAAGTCTAATATCACAAATATTCTCTGAATGGGGTCTCTACTGATCCAAAGTGAATAAATGAACTGTTTAGGGACTTTTACTCAAGCCTCTACAGCTCGGAGACTACTGCCAATGGCTTTCAGGAGTCCTTTAGGGCACTGAATTGCCGGTGGTGGACAGGGGAGAGGCCACAGCACTGGGGAAACCAATCAATGTTGAAGAAATTGTTCGGGCGGCCAGAACTCTACCAAGTTGGAGATGTCCGGGACCAGATGGGTACCCCATCGAATTCTACAAACCATTTCTGGATAGGTTGGTTCCCCTGCTACCACACATGATGAATGAATCATACGAGAACCACTCTCTCCCACAGACTTTGAAGCAAGTGACAATTTCGCTTCTCCTTAAAAAGAACAAGGACTCACAAATCTGCAGCTGCTATCGACCGATCTCACCGCTGAATGTGGATCTCCAACTCAACTCTAAAATTCTGGCCATTGGCTTGGAGAACATTCTGCCCTCTATCAGTTCGTCTGACCAGACTGGCGTTTATTAAAAATAGACATATGTACTCGAGTATCCGGCAGCTGTTTAACATTATATACGCTCCCAGACATGTGAGTCCCACTGGATGCTGAAAAAACGTTTGATCGGGTGCAATGGGATTATTTATGTTACGTGGGAGGTTTGGGTTTGGCCAAAACTTAGCTCCTGAATCAAAATACACTCTCCGCCCCCTAGCCTGGGTCCAGACAAACAATGTGCATTCAACTTCTTTCCCTTTGTCCCGGGACGGGCAAGGATGTCCCCTCCCCACCCTGTTATTTGCCATTGCTATTGAATCTCTTGATGTGGCTTTTTGCAACAGCAGATGAGTAGTGGGGATTTTGTAGCTTTCACTACACTTCTGGCAAGACGACTAATCCTGTTTCGGTGGAAATCAGGTTCACCCCCCCCATGCACAGTGGGTGAAGGAGGTGGCAGATACCAGTAAGCAGGAAAAGATGAGATACACGCTACATGGGTCCACATGTAGGTTCTATAAGACCTGGCAATCGTTTATAGCACAAATTGGGACACTGCAGTTGGAGCCGGGTGTATAGATACTCAATAGCCCCAGGATCCCGGATGCTCCCACAGAACCCACCCCCCCCTCCCCAGATTGGTGGGCACACCCTGGCCCTTTCCCTGATTACAACCACCCACCCTGCCGAGGTATGGGGACCAATTTCTCTTTTCCCCCTCTCTCTCTTTCTTCTCTCTCCTTCACTTTCTCTCTTTCTTTTCTCTGCTCACTAGTTGAGAGTCTGGGCAGTTTGGACGCTCAGTTGGTTCTCTAGTGGCGTTCGTCTGCTTTTTTGTTTTAATGTTATTACCGTCAATACTGGTGCAATTAGACAGGACTTGGGCGAGATGGTGCAGAGGTACCAGGGGCTTGTCCCGGACTCTCACCATCCAAGACTGGACCCCCACTGTCTGAGACTGGACCCTCACTGTCCGAAACCCGAATCATCACTGTCCGAGTTCCTACCCTCACTGTGCATGACCCAACCCTCACTGTCCGAGGCCTAGACCCTCACAGTCCGAGACCCAGAACCTCACCGTCCAAGACCCAGAACCTCACCGTCCAAGACCCAGGCCTTCACTGTCCGAGACTCGGACATTCACTGACTGAGACCTGGACTCTCATTGTCCGAAACTCAGACCCTCATTGTCCAAGACCCCAAGGCTCACTCTCCGAGATTCAGACCCTTACTGTCCGAGACTTGGACCCTCAGTGACCGAGACCGAGACCTTTACTGTCCGAGACCCCAACCCTCAGTGACCGAGACCTGGACCCTGACTGTCTGAGACCCAGACCTTCACTGACCTAGACTTGTACTGTCACTGTCCGAAACCCAGACCCTCACTATACAGCCCATGACTTGATGGGCTGAATAGCCTCCTTCTGCACTGTAGGGTCTCTATGATTCTTTGTTCCAGAGTCGCATGATATTGCTCAGTGTTTAGGGTGAAGATTAGGAAAGTAATTGGAGCAATGTTCACTGTTATGCTCTTGTTTGCTTATTTCCCAGGGGGAAGTCTATACAACTGTGGATAGAATCATGCGTGATTCCTTGTTTTAGCTGACTTTGCTGACCTTCAGTCAATAGCAGCAAAAATCAGAGTTGTCCATTCCTCCGATGTAAATGGGGCACTGGATCAGGGTTAGTTAGCCTCTGGATAATGAACAATTGACAGGAACAGCAGGGGGCAGTGCAGTTACAATGAGCAGACACCCTTTCAGGGGAAGGGAGTGAGGTGGGGTAAAGAGGGAAAATAGGATTCCTCGATTCATCGCTGGGTATTGGACTGATGGTTATTGTAAAACTCAAGGAAGAACGGACAAATATTCTATCATTTTCCCAAGAAAACTGAAACAATACACAGTAAATCTTTCACACACACACATATACACACACACACACAAACATGCACACACACACATACACACACACATATACACACACACACACAAACATGCACACACACACATACACACACACATATACACACACACACACAAACATGCACACACACACATACACACACACAGATACACACACACACAAACATGCACACACACACATACACACACACAGATACACACACACACAAACATGCACACACACACATACACACACACAGATACACACACACACACAAACATGCACACACACACATACACACACACAGATACACACACACACACAAACATGCACACACACACATACACACACACAGATACACACACACACACAAACATGCACACACACACATACACACACACAGATACACACACACACACAAACATGCACACACACACATACACACACACAGATACACACACACACAAACATGCACACACACACATACACACACACAGATACACACACACACACAAACATGCACACACACACATACACACACACAGATACACACACACACAAACATGCACACACACACATACACACACACAGATACACACACACACACAAACATGCACACACACACATACACACACACAGATACACACACATACACAAACATGCACACACACACATACACACACACAGATACACACACACACACAAACATGCACACACACACATACACACACACAGATACACACACACACACAAACATGCACACACACACACAGATACACACACACACACACACACATACACACACAGATACACACACACACACACACAAACATGCACACACACATACACACACAGATACACACACACACAAACATGCACACACACACAAACACACACACACACACACGGACACAGACACATGCACACACATGCACACACGGACACACATACACACAGATACACACACATACACACACACAGATACACACACACACAGACATGCACACACACACAAACACACACACACAGGCACACACATACACATACAGGCACACACACACACAGACACACACACACACTCTTCTCAGTAATTGGCAGTGTAAGGCTGTGGAGATTTTGATCACATTTCTATTAAGAAATGGAATGCAGATTCAGTGCAACCAGTGTGATGGAATTAATGGTATGTGCATGAAAATGAGCTGGCAGTATAGACAAGCACATTGCAACATAATTGTTGATCTGTCAACTTGTGCCTCTGTGGTGGGGGGACGGGGCGGGGGGATATAATCAGCACTAGTCATCATCTCACACACTGAGCTCTGACTTTCAGAGTTTTATTCTGATTTTTTTTAATCACGGAGAACAGCACATTTAAAATTCTGAATCCGCCAATGAAGTGATAACAGGGATAATGGAAATGGATTAAGATTCACATTCCAGCGCTTCCACTCTGCACATTTCAGTTATTACCTTACTGATGAATTTATGCGAGTGGATTCCCTCAATGGGAGTGAATACCGCGTGCCTGGTGATAGGCGAGCAAGTTAAAAGAGATTCCAGAGACACTGGGAAGTTTTATGAGACTTTTCGTGCTGAATATTTTAGCAGATACTAATTCAATAGAAAATGTTTGACACTCAGACAGTAATTTAATTCAGAAACTCTAATAACATCTCAAATTGGGAGAGACTTTGCAGCAATGCAGCTGCAGGTTGGAAGATTGTAAATTCACTTTCTGTGATAGAGCTTTAAGTGGGCGATAGTGAATTACAGCCTGCTGAATGTAAGTTGTGCTAATTTTTGAATGGATTGTTTGAAAGCCGACATGACGCCCTTTGTGAGTATGTACCCCACAATCACAGTGTAATGTGTGTCGTACAACAGTGTATTAAATATGGATCTCATGTGGGAAAGGGTGGCACCAATTTAACCAGTAGATAATTGGTCCAACAACATCTGTACACGTAAAGGACAGTTCCTGTAACTCCAGTAACCATTCTGCACCCTCGATTTGTTCTGTGCACTATCTGGGACACTGCATACTGCCGCCATTCTCTCTAACACTAAGGTACGCTTGAGATAAACCCACCCTTCATTTTTTAAAGGAAATTGACCCATTTGCAGTGGGAAGTTGAGCCTGAGTGTTCATCACTTCTGTAATGCTTTCTCAGAAGGTGAAGCGCTGAGAATTTAAAATAATTTGGGGATTATTGATGTAATTATTGAAATCTCACATCATGTACCTCAGGCAAAAGCATCCTCCGTGTATCGGTCTCCTTACACGCTGGCACAGTTTCCCACTGCAACAATTTGAATCAATTTTTCTTACCAGAGGTGACAGCGTTTTGGGAGCATTGATTAACTGTCAGGGGTCACGACACATTTCCATTCACTGAATGCAGCGTGGGGGAGAGGGACCTGTCCTCGCACTGAAAGCAATCTTCACAGCAGATAACAGGGAAAGAGCTCACATTGCCTGTTTTCACACGGGATCTGATCTTTATTTGACAAGATAAATAACAATAAAAGATGTAATTGATTTTTATGGTTTTGTGATAGGTTGAAGCTGAAGCCAAATCACTCTAGCTTCAGGCAAACTGCATTGCTGCAACAATATAAAACCATCAAATGAGATAAAATCATTGGAGTGAAAATTGGGAGGTAGCCTAGTGGGGGAAGAGAATTCATTCACCAGGATGACTAGCCAGGCACTGAAGATGAAATATGCATCATGTATCATTATTGTTTGTGGTCATTTATGCCTTTTCTTAAAAATACAATCCCACCCCCTGTGCCCTTGAAGATATTGGCTCACATGAGGGTACAGTTCCATGGTTGCTGCCCATCCTTCAGTGTTGTGCCTACAGTGCGGCTGCCAGTAGGCTATTGCACTGTGGGAAGCATCACAGTAAGAAGTCTCGCAACACCAGGTTAAAGTCCAACAGGTTTATTCGATAGTAAACGCCACAAGCTTTCGGAACCGCTGTTCCTTCATCAGGTGAGTGGAAAGTTCTGATCAGAAACAGGGCATATAAAGGCACACACGGTTTACAGAATACTGATTAGAATGTGAGTCGGAAGCATCACAGCCAGCCCTGTCCTGTCCTCACTTACAATCCAGCCTGCACTTTTACAACAGGACTGCCTGAGCAGAAAGCAGATCTGGAAATCTACGCCTGTGTTAACGTTCTGTAACTCTTGAATACAGGGGCCAGTGATAATGTGCCTGACTGAGACCCATAATCACACAGCAAGAATTAAACTTGTGATCTTCCTGGATTGTGTGATATCATTCTGCACCAAACAACTCTCTTTAAATGGACTAATAGACATGATAGCTTACCTTAGGATAGATAGGTCTGGTCATTACCTCTGTTTAATGTGTGAAAATAAAGATGGCACAGCGACACAGTGGTTAGCACTGCTGCCTCACAGTGCCAGGGACCTGGGTTCAATTTCGGCGTCGGGTCACTGCCTGTGTGTCACTGTCTTTTGCACATTCTCCCTGTGTCTGCGTGGGTTTCCTCCGGGTGCTCCAGTTTCCTCCCACGGTCCAAAGATGTGCGGGTTAGGTGGATTGGCCGTGCTAAATTGACCCTGGATTAGCAGGGTAAATGTGTGGGTTATGGGGATAGGGCCTGGGTGGGATTGTCGCTGCAGACTCAATAGGCTGAATGACCTTCTTCTGCACTATAGGGATTCTATGATTGTACGATTCACTAATTTCATATTAGCCCCCGTACAGAGCCCCTGTACAGAGTTTGTTGGATCAATCAAGTATTTGAAGCTGATAGAGACATAGAAAATAGGAGCAGGAGGAGGTCATTCATCTCTTTGAGACTGTTCTGCCTTTCATTGGATCATGGCTGATCATCCAACTCAGAAACCTATTCCCTCTTTCCTCCGTATCCTTTGATTCCTTTCACCCCAAGAGTTATATCTAATGCTTTCTCGAAAACATACAATGTCTTGGCCTCAACTACTTTCTGTGGTGGTGAATTCCACAGGCTAACCACTCTCTGATTTCCCTTTTGTAAATCCATTTGTCTGATGCTGCCATTGTTTTCTAAATGCTTTGCAGTAAAATCTATGGCAATGGACTCGCGCCAATTCCCCACTATTTACATCAGGCTGACTGGCCTATAATTCCCTATTTCCTCGCTACCTCCCTTTTTAAATACTGGGATTACATTAGTTACCCTCCAATCCAGAGGAACTGTTCCACAGTCTATAGAATCTTGGAAGACGACCACCAATGTGGACATTTCTCAGTCCACCTCCTTAAGTACGAGATGATCTATATTTCAGATTGCATATACTACGTGGAAAACATCGAAATTCGTTAGAAGGTGTGACACTCCATAAGCACCGAGGGAAATGATGAATGGAGTGTGTAAAGATCAGCCTCACTGCAATCTGATATCATTGGGATTTCTTTCCATTTCTACTGGACAATTGATTTTTGCTGTTGATCCAATGGCCAAGATCTCTGCCCGTTGAAGTGGTGGGGGCTACCTCGCTGAATATATTTAAGTCACGGGTAGATAGGTTTCTGATGGACAAGGGAATTAAGGGTTATGGGGAGAAAGCGGGAAAGTGGAACTGATCCTCTTCAGATCAGCCATGATCTTATTGAATGGCGGGGCAGGCTCGAAGGGCTAGATGGCCTACTCCTGCTCCTATTTCTTATGTTCTTATCTGGGCACAAATATTATTAGGATAGCATTAGTCTTCATCAAAGGAAGAATGTTCTGCCCAAGCCATGGTGTAAGAAGAGGGAATTCAGAAACTTAGGGTTTTAAAATTGAAAAGGGGGACATATTGGATGGGCTATCTGTACTTAAAGTGCACAAGATGTATCCATGTATAGCAGGAGAGGTGAGAATGAAAATTATGGAGGCACGGACCATAATTTTCCAACCTTCCTTCATCTCCGGGGTGATATTATAGGGGTGAAGATTTGCACAAGTTCCAAAAACAGCTTTAAGGGTGAGCCCAGCAGCTACAGGTCAGTGAGTTTAATCTTGTCGTGGTTAGCTTCTCGAAATGATGTCAGGCCCAAATGAACATCTACTTGGGAGATGCAGGTTAATTCAATAAAAGCAGCACAGATTAATTAAGAATAAATGATGTTTAACTAGCACGCGGGAGGTTTGATCAGAGTGTTGATGAGAATAATGATGCCAATGTGCTGTACACGGACTTCCGAAAGGAATTGATAAACACTGTGTGCAGGACACAATTTCAAAATTTGAAAGCACTGTGAACTGTGAGGCTAGTGTAGAATTTCCGAAGGAGATAGAATAGGCAGACAAATGGCAGATTCCACTTAACGCAAGGAATTGGGAAGCAACTCATTTGGGTAGCAAAAATGCAGAGAGACAATATAAAATAAAGAGTCCAATTGGAAAGTGGGTGCAGGAGGTGGGTGTATACATATAAAAAGTTATTGAGGGCAGATTGAAAGCATTCAGTATTAATCCAATCATTACTGGGGTGGCATGGTGGCACAGTGGTTAGCACTGCTGCCTCATAACTCCAGGGATCCATGTTCAATCCCAGCCTCAGGTCACTGTTTGTGTGGAGTTTGCACATTCTCCCTGTATCTGCGTGGGTTTTCCCCAGGTGCTCCGGTTTCCCCCCACACTCCAGAGATGTGCAGGTTAGGTTGATTGGCCATGTTAAATTGACCCTTGTGTCAGTGGATTAGCAGGATGAATATGTGGGATTATGGGAATAGGACCTGGGTGGGATTGTGGTCAGTACAGACTAAATGGGCCACTGTAGGGATTCTATGATGACCCAGTGATGGAATGTAAACTTTCTTATTTGTGTATGCAATTGAACTCAGTGATGACAAGTTGATGAGAGGCTGCACAATGAGGTCTCTGTCACCTGGTCAAACAATTGCTCTGCTTTTGTCAACTGCTCAGTGAATCAAAGAGAAAATCTGTCCAGTGCCAGCTGGAAATCTCTGTAGATGTTAAAAGCTGTTGTGATTTTTGCAGTAGCGGCAGGATGTGTCTGCGAGAGAGCTACACTTCAGGTCAAAGTCCTGTCAATGGCTGTACTGGGTTCCCTGGCAAAGTGAGCCCACCTCAGATATACCTGAGAGGGCTGCGGGTCCAGATAGTGAGGAATTTGTTCAGTATGTCCAGGAAGGGTTTTGGAATAATGTGCAGATAGTCCGACTAGAGAGGGGGACCATACTGGACCTGGTACTAGGGAATGAGCCCAGCCAGCTCATCAAAGTCACAGTGCAGGGAACATGTGGCGAACAGTGACCACAATTCCATAAGCTTTCGGATACTCATGGAAAAGGGTGAGTGTTGTCCTAGGGTTAAGGTGCTAAATTGGGGGAAGGCAAACTACAACCGTTAGACAAGATTTGGACGCTGTTGTTTGGGAGAAACTGTTTGAGGGTAAATCCACATCTGGCATGTGGGAGTCTTTTAGTTGATCGGAGTGCAGGATCGGATGTGCCTGTGATAAGGAAGGACAGGAAAGGCAGGATTCAGGAACCAGGGAATTTGTGAGTCTAGTCAAAAAGGAAAAGGATGCGTACAGAAGGTCTAGACAACTAGAAACAGATGAAGCACTTGAAGAATACAGGGAAAGTAGAAAATAACTTAACAGGGAGTTAGGAGGGCAAAAAGAGTTCTTGGAAGGCAGGATTAAAGAAAATCCCAAAGCATTTTTTTATATATATATTAGGAACAAGAGGGTAGTGAGAGAAAAGGTTGGTCCACTCAGTGACAAAGGAGGGAAATTATGCGTAAAACCAATGCAGATGGGTGAGATCCTTAATGAGTACTTGGCAACGGTATTCACAAAGGAGAGGGACACGTTGATTGATGCTATCTTGGAGGGGTAGGTAAACTGTCTAGAGCAAGTCACCATTATGAAGGAGGAAGCATTAAGTGTATTAATTAAGATTGACAAATCCTCAGGGCCAGATGGCATCTATCCCAGATTACAAAGGGAGAAAAGAGGGGAAATGCTGGACCTCTAAAGAAATCTTTGTTTCTTTATTGGCCACAGATGAGATCCCAGAGAATTGGAGGATAGCCAATGTTGTCCCATTATTTCAGATGGGTAGCAAGGTAATTATAGGCCAGTGAGCTTGACGTCAATGATAGTGAAATTGTTGATGAAGATTCTTAGGGATAGGATCTCCGGTTTCCTCCCACACCCCAAAGATGTGCTCTTAGGCTGATTGGTGTAACAAATTGTCCCTAAACTATTCTCCCCTGAATCTGGTTTCCAATGGGGATACCATAAGCATAGACACAGGTCAAGGGAGGTGTAGGAAAAATACTTTGTTAACATGGCGGCGTGGGCTCGTTGGGCTGAAGGGCCTGTTTCCCGTGCTGGGTTGTTCTTTGTTCTTTGTTATCTGTACACATTTGGAACTGAATGGTCTTATAAGCAACAGATAGCATGGTTTTGTATGAGGGAGTCATGTCTCACTAATTTGATTGAGTTTTTTTTGAGGAGGTGACAAAAATGATTGACGGGGGAAGGGCTGTGGATGTTGTCTATATGGACTTTAGTAAAGCATTTGACAAGATGGCAGGCTGGTGCAAAAGGTTAAATCATGGGATCAAGGGTGAACTCGCTAGATGGATTCAGAACTGGCTTGGCCATAGAAGACATAGGGCAGCAGTGGAAGGGTGTTTTTTCTGAATGGAGGTCTGTAATTAGTGGATCAGTCTAACAGGAATCAGTTCTGGGACCTCTGTGTTTGTAATAATGCAGTCAGCAATAACTTGCACCTCTGGGGCCCCCTAGAATCCATGGCTGACATTCTACGGTGAAAAATTTGGACCCATTTCTTTTGGGTGAACAGAATACAAGGGGTTGGCAGGCAATATAATCTGGAAGGTCCCTCACCCACTCAACTGAAATAAATTTGTCCTATTTTTGGAGTGATAATGAAGCCCTCACATTTGTTCTGCAGTTTCAGAATTGCAGAGCAGAATATGTGTGTGTCTGTTTTTGCTCTTGCTTGTGAAGGAAACTATTTGAAATCATTCAATCTTTTGATAAGATTTGCTGCCCTCATTTTCTACTCAAGATTGGACTGATTTTCCACTCCGTACCCCCAACCCTGCCACATTGCCTAATCTAGCTGATAAATATACCCCCCCGGGTGATTTCTGATCAATCTAACCTTTGCAGCCTGATGTTCCAGGCTGGGACACCTTCTGGGTAGCTTATAAAGAACCCACAGTAAGGAATAAACATCAACAATCTAACCCTGACCCATCCCTCCCACACATTTATCAGCTGCATTGGGCAATGCGGCAGGGTGGGGGTAAGGGGTAGATAGTCTGTCCAATCTACAGAGTAAAACAATTCACGCGGCAAGCCTTATCGAAACAATCAAACTGCCATCTTTTCATGTTGGATGAGACGTTTGAATGTGCGTTGAACACTTTCTGCACTCTCACTGTGGCAGTGTGCTGACTGAGACTTGTAAACAGAAAACAGTTAGTTGTGAGTCACCCAAACATCACCCTGTGTCTCAGTCATCATCTGGTCTTAGCAAATGTGCTTCTGTTCATTCTCAGGCTTGGGAAACACCAGGATCCAGGAGAAGAGGAATGCAGATGATGCCAAACACCAAGGTCCAGGAGAGAAATATGGAAACTAGAAGCAGGAGTAGGCCATTCGGCCCTTCAAACTTATTCTGCTGTTCATTTTGATCATGGCTGATCATCAAATTCAATTTCCTGATCCTGCCTGCCCCCCAAGAGCTAATTTCTTCTTGAAATCAGACAACGTTTTGGCCTCAACGACTTTCTGTGGGAGTAAATTCCACACATTCAGCACCCTCTGGGTGAAGAAATTTCTCCTCACCTCAGTTCTAAAAGGTTTACCCCTTATCCTCAAACTCTGACCCCTCATTCTGGACTCTCCCACCATCGGGAACATTCTTTCTGAATCCACCCTGTCTAATCTTCATAAAATTTTATAAGTTTCTATCAGATCCTCTCTCAATCTTCTAAACTCCAGTGAATATAATCCGAATCAGCTTAGTTTCTCCTCATATGACAGAATTACCATCCCAGGTGTCAGCCTGGGAAACCTTCAATGCACTTCCTCTCTAGCAAGAAAATTCTTCCTCAAATCAAAACTGCAGACAATATTCCGGGTATGGCCTCATCAACGCCCTGTACAATTGCAGTAAAACACCCCTATTCCTACACTCAAATTCTCTTGTTATGAAAGCCAACATACCATTTGCTTTCTTTGCCACATTCTGCTTAGTTTCAGCGTCTGATGCATGAAGACTCCAAAGTCCCACTGAGTATCCATTTCTCTTAATTTACACCCATTCAAATAATAACCTGCCTTCCTATCACTGCTACCAAAGTGGATAACCTTACATTTACCCACATTATACTGTGTCTGCCATGCAGATGCTCACACACGCAATCCGTCCAAATCACACTGAATTTCCCCTGCACCCTCCTCTCAACTCACCCACCCAACTTTGTATCCTCTGCAAATTTGGAGATAATACATTTAGACAGTGCCAGCTCAGGCCCAAAGGTCTGGTGTGGGCTCTTTGCTCCAAATAGAATTTCTCATTGTCTGGGAACAGCCAGAGGCAGAGCCGCAGTGTGAAGAACTGACTTTCGAAAGAACCCGAGCCTTCAGGTTGGATTGTTAATGAAGTTAGCCTATCAGGTCAGCTTCACGGAGTTACCTCTGACTCTCAAGCAGCTTCACGGTTCTGATTCTTTTGAAAAGACCCCCAGAAAAGCACAAAATTATTCAAAGATCAACTCAGCGCGTTCTCACTTAAAAAATCAGGTATGAAATGCCTGATTTAGAACTAATTGGGTGTGGGAGTTAGCGGGGAGATGATGGAGGATGGGAGGAGGCTGTGGGCATTGTGGAGTGGTGCCGGAGATCGAGGCATGGAGAGACAAGTTGTGGGGAGACAGGGGGAAGTAGGTTGAAGGCTCTTGGAGAGATGAGGGGGTAAATTGGGGGCTTTCAGATGGAGTAAATTGTGGGGAGGGGGGTATTACAAAGAACAAAGAACAACCCAGCACGGGAAACAGGCCCTTCGGCCCAACGAGCCCGCGCCGCCGCATCACCCTACATCTATTCTACCCTGCATGTCTACGAATGGTATTCTTGGAGTCATACAGTGTAGAAACAGGCCCTATGGCCCACCACATCTATGCTGAGCATTAAATACCAATCTATACTAATCCGATTTACCAGCACTTGGTCCATAACCTGCTATGCCTTGACGACTTAAGTGCTTGTCCTAATGTTTCTCCAATGTTTTGAGAGTTCCTGTCTACCACCCTCTCAAACAGCACGTTCCATATTTCCACACCCTCTGGTTGGAGAAGCTTTTCCTCAGATCCTCTCTAAATCACTTACTCCTCACCTTAAACCTGTGCCCTCCAGTCTTAGACACTAGCGATAGGGAAAAGATCTTTATAATCTACATGTCTGCTCCGACAAAGGATCCTCTAGACTCGAAACATTGGCTCTGTTCTCTTCCCAAAAATGCTATCAGACCTGCTGTGATGTTCTAGCATTTTTCTGTTTTTGATTCCATTGGCCTTCTTCACCACACTGCGCTGCCACCTTCAGGGATCTATGGACTTGTACCCTTAGGTCTGTTTGCTTTTCAATACTCCCTAGGGACTCACTGTTCATTGTGTAGGAGGAGTGGGACTCGATTGGGGGACATTGGAGGTGTGGGCAGTAATTTTGAGGGGTTTTGGACAAATAGGATGGAATGGTCACTCTTTTAGCTGTTGGAATTTCTTACTTATAAATAACATTTTCTCATTTTAGGCTGTAAATTCAACATACAAGGCAATTTATTAGGAAGGAAAAGAAATCCAGTTCCTGAGTTAAGGGGGGACTGAATGTATGGGTCTTGTATCTTTCTGTGGCAGCAGGAATGGAACCAACACACAACCATTAAAAAACCACTTCCTCATCACAGATCCCACAGCCTGCTCTCCCTGCTTCAACCTGCCACACCAACACTGGGCATCCTCCAACCCTTATACATGGGTCAAGATCTTTGTGCAGCAAATCAGCACAAGTGGCACATTGCAGAGAGCCCAGATTGTGATACACCCCAATCAACGACTCACATCATTGAAGACTGGCCTCTGGCAAAATTCAGCAGAGGACTGGAGTAATTTGGTATCTTGTCTGCTTTCTTGCATCTCTGCAAAAACTTGATGTCTGTGTCGATACGCGCAATCTTCTTGGAGATCTTGTCCACTTGGATCCAACAGTTTGCAGTGTCGATAGTAGTCATGATGTAGACTGCCACCCCAGTCCAACACCAGCATCTCCACATCACAAATTCAGCAGAGTCTCAGGGAGATCCATTCAGACACTGCAGAAACTGCTGCCGGGGCATTCTTTTAAAAACATCCTTGTGAGATAAAATTCCATCCTCACATTGAAGAGACTGTCCATCATTGCCAATGTACTAAGCGGGATAAACTTTGAACAGATCTAGAAACTCAACACTGGCCATCCATGAGGCGCTGTGGGCCATCAGCAGCAGCAGAATTGTATTCAACCACAATCTGTAACCTCATGGCCCAGTATATCCCCCACTTTACCATTACCATCAGCCAGGGAACGACCCTGGTTTCAATGAAGAGGATATGCCAGAAGCAGCCTCAGGCATATCTAAAAATGAAGTGTCAACCCTGATGAAGCTACCAAATAGGATTACCTACGCGCCAACCAGTGTTAGCTGCAAGTAATAGGCAGATTCTATAACCAGTGGATCAGACCTAAGCTCTACAGTCCTGCCAAATGCAGCCATCAATCGTGGTGGAGAATTAAACAACTGTTATAGGAAAGATATTGATAAACTGGAAAGAATGCAAAGAAGATTCACAAAGATGTTGCCGAGATAGTGAGCCTGAGTTATAGGGAATGGTTGGCCAGACTAGGGCTTTATTCCTTGGAATGTAGGAGAATGAATCTTAGTGAGGTGAATAAAATCACGAGGGGCGTAGATAGGATGAAGTCTCATAGTCTTTTTCCCAAGGAAGGGAAATTGAAAACTAGAGGGCTGAGGTTTAAGGTGAGAGGGGAAAGATTTCAAAGGGCCAAAAGAGAGAATGCTGGAAAATCTCAGCAGGTCTGGCAGCATCTGTGAGGAGAGAAAAGAGCCGATATTTTGAGTCCCTTTCTGCCCTTACAGATGCGGTAAGAAGTCTGACAACACCAGGTTTAAGCCCAACCAATTTATTTGATAGGAAACTCACAAGTTATCAAATAAATCAGTTGGACTTAAACCTGGTGTTGTGAGACTTCTTATTGTGTTTACCCCAGTCCAACGCCGGCATCTCCACATCATGGCTTATAGATGCTACCAGACCTGCTGAGATTTTCCAGCATTTCTCTTTTGGTTTCAGATTCAAGCATCTGCAATAAATTTGCTTTTATCCAAGGGACCTGAGGGGCAACTTCTTCACACAGAAGGTGGTGTGACATGGGATGAACTGCCAGAGAAAGTGATTGAGGCGGGGACAATAGCAACATTTTAAAAAGCATTTGGATAAGTACATGGACGGGAAAGGATTAGGGAGATATGGGCCAAACACGGACAATGGGGACTAGCTGGGAGGGCACCATGGACTGGATGGGCTGAAGGTCCTGTTTCTATGTTATATTGCTCTATGACTCTATAAACTCGCTGGAAGAGGAGGCTCCATAAATATCCTCATTCCTAATGATGGGGGAACACAGCACATTAGTGCAAAAGTGAAACATTCATACCAATCTTCAGCCAGAGTGGATGATCTGTGCCCCAGAGGTCCCCAGCATTTCAGATGTCAATCTTCAGCCAATTTGATTCACTCTACGTGACATCAAGAAACAGTTGGAGGCACTGACTACGGCAAAGACATTAGGCCCTGATAACATTCCGGCAATGTCCCGTGCTCCAGAACCTGCTGCTCCCCTAGCCAAGCTCTTCCAGTACAGATATATCACTGGCATCTACCCAACAATGTGGAAATTTGCACAGGTGTATCCTGTACACAAAATGCTGGACAAATCCAACCCAGCCAGTTACTGAGAGTATACACTCGATCGTCAGCAAAATGACTAAAGGGCTATGTAGCGACACATGCTGAGTAATGACCTGCTCACTGGCACTCAGTTTGGGTCTCACCAGGGTCACTCAGCTCCTGACCTCATTACAGGGGCAAAAGAGGTGAGCTGAGAGTGACTGCCCTTGACATCAAGGCAGCATTTGACTGAGTTTGGCATCAAGGAGCCCAAACGAAGCTGGAGTTAATGGGAATCGGGGGAAAGGTTCCACTGGTTGAAGTTATATCTGGCACAAAGTAAGATGGTTGTTGTGATTGAAAGGTCAATCTTCTCAGTCCCGGGACATCACTGCAGGAGTTCCTCAGGGTACTATCCTAGATCCAACATCTTCAACTGTTTCATCCATGACATTCCTTCCATCATAAGATAGATTTGGGGATGTTTGCTGATGAGGGGGATAGAATATAAAAGCAGGGAGGTCTTGCTGCAACTGTATAGGGCACTGGTGAGGCCGCAGCTGGAGTACTGTGTGCAGTTTTGGTTGCCGCACTTGCGCAAGGATATATTGGGCTTGGAGGGAGTGCAGAGGAGGTTCACTAGGTTGATACCGGAGATGAGGGGGTTGGACTATGAAGAAAGGCTGAATAGACTGGGCCTGTACTCCTTGGAGTTTAGAAGGATGAGGGGGGATCTTATAGAGACGTATAAGATAATGAAAGGGATAGATAGGATAGAGGTAGAGAGATTCTTCCCGCTTAGAAAGGATAGCAGGACTAGAGGGCACAGCCTCAAGATAAGGGGGGGTGCAGTTTAGAATGGAGTTGAGGAGGAACTTCTTCACTCAAAGGGTGGTGAATCTCTGGAATTCTCTGCCCGTTGAAGTGGTGGGGGCTACCTCGCTAAATATATTTAAGTCACGGGTAGATAGGTTTTTGACAGACAAGGGAATTAAGGGTTATGGGGAGAAAGCAGGAAAGTGGAACTGATCCACTTCAGATCAGCCATGATCTTATTGAATGGCGGGGCAGACTCGAAGGGCTAGATGGCCTACTCCTGCTCCTATTTCTTATGTTCTTATGTTCAATATTCAGCACCATTCGCAACTCCTCAAATACTGAAGCAGTTCCTGCCCAAATGTAGCCAAACCTAGACAATGGCCAGGCTTGGTCTGACAAGTGGCAAGCAATAACCATCTCCAGTAAGAGAGGATCTAAAGCCCCTTGACATTCAATGGCATTATCATTGCTGAATCCCCCACTACTAACATCCAAGGGTTACCTTTGACCAGCAAATGAACTGGACTAGCTGTATAAATGCTGTGGCTTCAGGAACAGTTCAAAGGCTAGGAATCCCATGGCAAGTAACTCACCGTCTGATACCCCAAAGCTTACCCACCATCTACAAGACAAATCTACACTTTGGCTTATCTACCATCTACAAGACAAATCTACACTTTGGCTTATCCACCATCTACAAGACAAATCTACACTTTGGCTTATCTACCATCTACAAGACACATCTGCTGGTGACACAGTGGTTAGCACAGCTGCCTCACAGTGCCAGGGACTGGGGTTCAATTCCAGCCTTGGGTCATTGTCTAGGTGGAGTCTGCACATTCTCCCCGTGTCTGCATGAGTTTTCTCACAGTGCTCCAGATTCCTCCTAAAGTCCAAAGATGTGCAGGTTAGGTGGATTGGCTGTGCTAAATTGCCCCTTCATGTCAGGGGGACCAGCAAGGTAAATACGAGAGGTTACATGAATAGGCCTGGGTGGGATTGCTTTTGGTACAGATTCAATGCGCTCCTTCTGTACTCTAGAGATTCTATGAAATCAGGAGTGTAATGGAATACTCTCCACTTGTTTGGACGAGTGCAGCTCCAACAAGACTCAAACACATGATGGCATCTGGGACAAAGCAGTCCACATGACTGGCACACCTTCCAAAAATATTCACTCCCTCCACCACCAATGCAGAGTGGCAGCAGTATCTCAAAGATACACTGCAGGAACTCACTGAAGACAGAACCTTCCAAACCCACAACCATCAAGATGGACAAAAGCAGGAGAAATCTGGGAAGTTCCACTATCATCTGGAGGTTCCCTTCCAAGCTGCTCACCATCCTGACTTGGAAATATATTACCGTTCCTTCACTGTCATTAGGTCAAAATCCTAAAACTCTCTCTCTAACAGCACTGTGGGGGTACCTACACCAAGCGGACTGCAACAGTTCAAGAAGGCAGCTTGGCACCACTTTCTCAAGGGCAATTAAGGATGGGCAATAAATGCTGGCCAGCCAGTAACATCAAACATCCTGAGAATGAATAAAGAAAAAATTACACGGCACGTTTCACCATGTTTCAAGTTGCTTTACAGCCGATTAAATACTAAAGGCAATGTTATCAAATGGTGAGGCTCGGACAGAGAGCAATTTTTTAGCTGTGATACAGTACGCTGACAATCTAATCAGCGAGGGGGCCATACCTGACTTGGTATTGGGGAATGAGCCAGGCCAGGTGATCAATGCTTCAGTGGGGGGGAGCATTTTGGACTTAGAGATCATAATTCCATCAGATTTCGGATAATGGATAAGGACAATGGTGGCCCTCGAGTGAAGGAGCTTAATTGGGCAAGGGTCAAATACATCCAAACGAGACAGGAACTGGGGAATGTGGATTGGGAGCGGCTATTCGAGAGCAAACCTAAGTCTGACATGTGGGAGGTTTTTGAAGGCCAGGTGCTGGAAGTGCAAGACAGACATGTCCCCACAAAAATGAAGGGTAGAAATGGCGGGATTCGGGAACCATGGATGACAAGGGAAATTGTATGCTAAGTCCAAAGGGAAAAGGAAGTATACAATAGGTCTAAGCAGGGCGGCATGGTAACACAGTGGGTTAGCACTGCTGCTTCACAGCTCCAGGGTCCTGGGGTCGATTCCCGGATCGGGAGACTGTCTGTGTGGAGTTGGCACATTCTCCTCGTGTCTGTGTGGGTTTCCTCCGGGTGCTCCAGTTTCCTCCCACAGTCCAAAGATGTGTGGGTTAGGTTGATTGGCCAGGCTAAGAAATTGCCCCTTAGTGTCCAGGATGTGTAGATTAGAGGGATTAGTGGGTATAATATGTAGGGATATGGGGGTAGGGCCTGGGTGGGATTGTGTTCAGTGCAGACTCGATGGGCTGAAGGGCCTCTTTCTGCCCTGTAGGGTTCTATGATGAAGCCCTTGAGGAGTACAATGAGAGTAGGAAGGAGCTTAAATATGGAATTAAGAAGGCCAATAGAGGCCATGAAATATCTTTAGCACACAGGTCAAGGAGAATCCGTGGGCTGCACGGTAGCACAGTGGTTAGCACTGCTGCTTTCACAGCTCCAGGGTCCTGGGTTCGGTTCCCGGCTCGGGTCACAGTCTGTGTGGAGTTTGCACATTCTCCTTGTGTCTGCGTGGGTTTCCTCCGGGTGCTCCGGTTTCCTCCCACAGTCCAAAGATGTGCAGGTTAGGTTGATTGGCCATGCTAAGAAATTGCCCCTTAGTGTCCAGGGATGTGTACGTTAGAGGGATTAGTGGGTAAATGTGCAGGGATATGGGGGTAGGGCCTGGGTAGGATTGTGGTCAGTGCAGACTCGATGGGCCGAAGGGCCTGTTTCTGCACTGTAGGGTTCTATGGTTCTTGATTCTGAATAACGTACAGGACTCTCTCATACTCCACTTTTCCACACACCATAAACATTGAGGGGTGTGAGAGTAGACAGCGGAACTCAACAAAGTGAGAGCTCTCTGCTTCTCACAGGCAGGATGTGGATGTGCCGGCATTGGACTGGGGTAAACACAGTAAAAAGTCTGACAATCGGTTGGACTAAAAGCTGGTGTTGTCAGACTTTTTACTGTGTCTCACAGGCAGGACATAGGGAGCGCATGCCTGATCTCAGAAAAACTTTTCAGTCAGGATTTGGGAGGATTTCCATTGTGTTAGCAGTTGGGTTAAGACCAAACCCCAAATCACTGGAGACAGGCAGATATTTTGCCAGACTTTTCATACAGAAGTTTCAAGTGCTCCTTAAGGAGTAAGTAATGGAAGAAGACTCTGTGAGTGCTAGGGGTTTGACACATTCTGCTGGCAGACTTTCTATGGTGCCTGAATGGTCTTCTTTAGCCCTGCACTTTACTTATGTCCCTAATGAGCATTTTTATTCAATGTAAAATGGGTTTTGTCTTTTCACACAGTTGCTGTAAATGGATCTGTGCAATCTGCTGTCAACCTTTAACCTGTGCAGGATATGAGGCTGTGTGTGGCAGTCTGCGCTTTACTGCTTATTCATCACTAACAACCTAAACAAATTCCTTTAGGTCGCCGGAGATCATATTTCAGTGAAGATAAATGGGAGGCAATAACACTGCAACAAGAACAACTTTGACAATACATAGTATATTAAATAATTAAACATTCACAACAGCACCGTAACACAAATAACAGCGACTTAATGTTAGCATAAATAGAATTTTTAAAAATCAATGATTTATGTGGTGGGCAATTAAATCAGCGAGCCTGTATAAAATAAAGCAGTGTTTTATGCATATAGAGTGAATGTAAACAGGAATCTGTCAATCTGGCAGATTAACCTACACAATGTACACATTGTTTAACTCGACTGGTTAGGATTCGCTTTGTTTTCCATCATAAATGTCCCATTGTCTAGAATCTGCTCACTGATGTTATTATCTGTGCCCATCGGCTGACTTGCTCAGGGAATACAGACCAGTCTTTGGCTCAGGTTCAGGTTAAGCCTCTCCGCTGGCTGTTGGCACAGAGCGACGCAGCTCTGTAGAGAGATGACTGCTCATTCGGATAATTATTCATAGTCTATGCCGTGTGCAGGGAGCTAGCTTAATCAGGGATGTGCAAATGCAAGCCTTCAGTTCAAAATTAAAAGGATGCATGAGCTTAAAGGTAAGTGGCTGTCTATGGGGGAAATATTTCTCAATCCAACATGAATTTTAAATACTTGTCAAGCGTTGGAAGGCTGGGGGAAGGGTGAGAAGTGCCTGGCGAGCCCAGGATGAGTGGAAAATGTGTGCTGTGACACAAAGGATGTGGGTAAATACCAGAGATCGTTGATGCTGTTAGCCCTGCTGTCTGGAGGGATAGCAGTGGAGTGTGCTGATCCTACACTCTCAGCCCTTGCAATCCCAAACCCAGGACACAGCCACATCCAGAGAAAGCAGACCAAAGTCTGGGGCTGGGCGGGTGATGACACCAGTGACCCAAAGGCTACACTGTCACCTACCTCCCCCATATCCTCCACAAACAGACACACATTCACACAGGCGGGGGGAGATTCATGTTCAGTTTCTGGAGCATGTTCACCTCAGCACATTGCACATTCACCCCAGGGGCTGAGACCCCCCACACCAGGAGGAGACCAGGTGGAGTACAAAGCTGGCTTCTGGTTCCAACCACAAGATGCCTGCTAAAGATACAGCAAAGGGTAGGAGAACATATAGCGGATATCGTAGAAGTCAGGCACAACTTTTACACAGGTGACGAAGAGGTCCACGTGTCTCAGAACTCCTCCGTGAAGAGGCTGGTCGGACTGTCACTGTGAGCCAGGTCCCACATGACAATATCCACTCTGAGCTGCCCTGGCCGTGGGCCCAGCTAGCAATGGATAGGGAGGAGGAGGGTGAATGTTCCCCTTTCCTCAGGGATTTACCATTGTGCACCATGATGGAGGAGGAGTGTGTCCTTGCTGCCTCAGGATTCTCCTACAGGACACTAACAGGGTGAGCTGCTTCTCCTGATCCCTTCTATCATCGACTCCACTGCCACCGTTTGTCGAATGTAGGAGATTTCCAGTGGGTCAGAGCCCTCAACACCTTGACCCTGAGTGGAGCTAATGCCACAGTCATTAGAGACAACAATGGGGCAACGCATTGAATAGATTCACCTCTGTGTGGAGTCCGAGTCACACCCTACAAGAAAACACAGCAATGTCTGAGAGCAGAAAAGTGGCATTGGATGCTCAAAGAAGTTCAATTTGTCACGTGTAAATATTGTACATTATATTGGGTTTACCAATGTACACATATCATCATTTGTAGGGATTAGTTTAGTCAGAGAGCTAGATGTATTGGTAAATCTCACGGTTGACAAACATTCCGGGTTACGTTGATGGAACGCTGCTCCTCTTCCTCTTGTAACGGTTTTGCAAGTTGCACAGCCATGTGGTGCTGTGTACATAGAACATAGAACACCACAGCACAAACAGGCCCTTCGGCCCACAAGTTGCACCGATCACATCCATACCTACCAGACCATAGAACTATCTGTAACTCCTAATCCCATTAAATCCCATATACTCATCCAGAAGTCTTTTAAAAGACCCCAGTGAGTTCGCCTCTACCACCACCACCACCGCCAATTCCACTCGCTCACCACCCTCTGAGTGAAAAACTTACCCCTGACATCTCCTCTGTACCTGCTCCCCAGCACCTTAAACCTGTGTCCTCTCGTAGCGACCATTTCAGCCCTGGGAAATAGCCTCCGAGAATCACAGCCACGAATATTCATTGCTGGTGCACTCTGCGGTGTCCTTCTGCGGAGGTGCCAGTCCCACTCTGAGGAAACCTCACGGCTGTCACTGACCTGCTGGAAAGACCACATTTTTTCTCACCCAGGATCCAGCTACCAACCCTGGGCTGAGACATCCGAGTTCCACATGTCAGAGTCATGAGAGATCCCTGGGAAATAAATGCAGACACACACAAGCTTTTCCTGTGCTCATAGACCAGTTACATGTTCAAAGAGTGGCTTTATGGGTGACAATGCCACTGGCTGGTCCATATTGCCTCATGAATACAGGCTGCACTAAATGTAAACAAGCAATGGGCAGCATGATGGCATAGTGGTTAGCACTGCTGCCTCACAGCTCCAGGGATCCAGGTTCAATTCCCGGCTTGGATCACTATCTGTGCAGAGTTCTCCCCGTGTCTGCGTGGGTTTGATCCCACAACCCAAAGATATGCGGGTTAGATTGATTGGCCATGCTAAATTGTCCCTTAGTGTCCTGGGATGCGTAGGCTAGATAGATTAGCGGGGTCATGGGGATAGGGCCTGGGGTGAGAGCAGGGTCATGGGGATAGGGCCTGGGGTGAGAGTGGGGTCATGGGGATAGGGCCTGGGATGAGAGCGGGGTCATGGGGATAGGGCCTGGGGTGAGAGCAGTGTCATGGGGATAGGGCCTGGGGTGAGAGCGGGGTCATGGGGATAGGGCCTGGGATGAGAGCGGGGTCATGGGGATAGGGCCTGGGGTGAGAGCGGGGTCATGGGGATAGGGCCTGGGGTGAGAGCAGTGTCATGGGGATAGGGCCTGGGGTGAGAGCAGTGTCATGGGGATAGGGCCTGGGATGAGAGCGGGGTCATGGGGATAGGGCCTGGGGTGAGAGCAGGGTCATGGGGATAGGGCCTGGGGTGAGAGCGGGGTCATGGGGATAGGGCCTGGGGTGAGAGCGGGGTCATGGGGATAGGGCCTGGGGTGAGAGCGGGGTCATGGGGATAGGGCCTGGGGTGAGAGCAGGGTCATGGGGATAGGGCCTGGGGTGAGAGCAGTGTCATGGGGATAGGGCCTGGGGTGAGAGCGGGGTCATGGGGATAGGGCCTGGGGTGAGAGCAGGGTCATGGGGATAGGGCCTGGGGTGAGAGCAGGGTCATGGGGATAGGGCCTGGGGTGAGAGCGGGGTCATGGGGATAGGGCCTCAGTGCTGGGGCCTCAGCTATTTACCATTTATATAGATGATCTGGAGGAGGGGGCTGAGTGTCGGGTGATGAAATTTGCTGATGACACGAAGATGAGTGGAAAAGCAAATTGTGCGGAGGGTGTGGAAAGTCTGCAGAGGGATCTGGATAGGCTGAGCGAGTGGGCAAGGACCTGGCAGATGGAGTACAATGTTAGCAAGTGTGAGGTTATCCACTTTGGTAGAAATAATAGTAGGAGGGATTACTATTTAAAGGGCAAAAAGCTGCAGCATGCTACAGTGCAGAGGGACCTGGGGGTCCTTGTGCATGAGTTGCAAAAACCCAGTCTGCAGGTGCAGCAGGTGATCAAGAAGGTGAATGGAATGCTGGCCTTCATAGCGAGGGGGATAGAATATAAAAGCAGGGAGGTCTTGCTGCAACTGTACAGGGTACAGGTGAGGCCGCAGCTGGAGTACTGTGTGCAGTTTTGGTCGCTGCACTTGCACAAGGATATTTTGGCCTTGGAGGGAGTGCAGAGGAGGTTCACTAGGCTGATACCGGAGATGAGGGGGTTGGACTATGAAGAGAGACTGAATAGTCTGGGTCTGTACTCGTTGGAGTTTAGAAGGATGAGGGGGGATCTTATAGAGACGTATAAGATAATGAAGGGGATGGATAGGGTAGAGGTAGAGAGATTCTTCCCACTCAGAAAGGACAGCAGGACTAGCGGGCACAGCCTCAAGATAAGGGACGTTCAGTTTAGAACAGAGTTGAGGAGGAACTTCTTCACTCAAAGGGTGGTGAATCTCTGGAATTCTCTGCCCGTTGAAGTGGTGGAGGCTGCCTCGCTGAATATATTTAAGTCACGGGTAGATAGGTTTCTGATAGACAGGGGAATTAAGGGTTATGGGGAGAAAGCGGGAAAGTGGAACTGATCCACTTCAGATCAGCCATGATCTTATTGAATGGAGGGGCAGGCTCGAAGGGCTAGATGGCCTACTCCTGCTCCTATTTCTTATGTTCTTATGAGATTGTTGTCGGTGCAGACTTGAAGGGCTGAGTGATCTCCTTCTGCACTGTCGGGATTCAGTGTTGTTTGCCACTTGACTGTCATCATCTGTGGGGTGAACCCAATGAACTCATTCACATGTTTGTATGTTCACACAGCTGACACTGGTATGAGTCACCTGCCTTAGGCTCCGGCCTGGGAAATGTTGCACACGTTTCCGCTGGTGAAAACATTGATTGGCCATCACCATCAGGGCTGCGGGCATGGGGCTGCGGGCATGGGGCTGCGGGCATGGGGCCCCTTTCAAATGCACATAGCTGCACTCTTCCTGCAGGATTCCTCTGAACACTTCCTGCAACACCCTCAACTGTCTCTGACATTACCTTTCCAACATTTGCAGATAGTTGTTCTGAAGATTGGTTTTAATTATACAGTAAGTGATAGATTGGTTTTAATTCCGCAGTGAAGCAGCCATCAGATGGATCTGTTCTGTAAAGGGCACACCTATATCAATGGAACGGATTTCATCCTAATGGGAAGGACATCTTAATATTCCACAATATTCCATATCCCTTTATGATGGTGATCAGTGAATTTGGGTTTTGAAGGGGAGAATATTCCAATCTTTTATGAGCATGTCAGACAAAATAATGTGAGACAACAAAGTTGTTGAGGATAAAGGAGCTGCAGTTTATTTGCTTCCGAATTTTTGCTTTCCTTATGTCCATTTATGGGACGTGGACATCTCTCAAAATTCCAACATATATTGCCTAACCCGAATTGCTCTTGAGGAGGATTAGCAATTGCCATGTCTCTATGGGCCTATGCCACCCGTACACCAGAGCAGTTTGGGGGGTGGCAGATCTCCTTCCATAATGAACATTAATGTGGCCACTTCAAAGAACAAAACAGCCCGGGAAACAGGCCCTTCGGCCCAACGAGATGAGGTGATGTGCCAGTGCTTGTCTTCTGCAATGGATGCTCACCTGAGTTATCATTTTATTAGCATTTGACATCGCAAGTAGCTATCAGCTGACTTTGTTTGTCATCACTTGTGATCATTTCACATCATCACCTGGGGGTAGGGCCTGGGTGGGATTGTGTTCGGTGCAGACTCGATGGGCCGAATGGCCTCTTTCTGCATTGTAGGGTTCTACGATTCTATCAAATTACCTTTAAACTGCTCAGAAACATTCAACTGACATCCAAAGTGATAAAAATTGTTTCTGAGAAAACATTTTGAATTCGAGCGATCACAACAAAATTGAACTAAGCTTTAGACATCCAGTGACAGTAACAATTTTGTGCCATAGATTTTTCTAAGTTGTAGCTAATACAGTGCATTCTGCATGCAGCGAAGGTCAGGGTTTGGGAAAATCCTTTCCTTTCCGATGGTGGATATTTTGATTCATCTCGTCCATGCTACACCCCTCAACTAGTTATCTCCCTAAGTCCACTACACCCTTAGCAAAACAACTTCACATAATCCTTTGTCAGAATCCTACATCCATTGAGTCCAACATTCAGGTAAGATTAGATTCAATGGAAATAAATAGTGTGAATCGAGAGAATACAAATTCAGCACTTTTTAAAAATTATTTTTTATAATTATGTAATTGATGGCACAATGGTTAGCACTGCTGCCTCACAGTGCTAGGGACATGGGTTCAATTCCTGCCTCGGGTGACTGTCTGTGTGGAGTTTGCTCATTCTCCCCATGTCTGCGTGGGTTTCCTCCAGGTGCTCCAGTTTCTATGCTCCAAAGATGTGCAGGTTCGCTGCATCAGCAGCGCTAAATTGCCCCTTAGCAGGTTAAATATGTGGAGCTACGGTGATAGGGTCTGGGTGTGACTGTGCTCAATGCAGACTCAATGAATATAATGGCCTCCTCCTGCACTGTATGAATTCTGTGTATCATGCCAGTTTATAACTTTACTGTTATAAAGTAAAGAGATGGTTTGTTGTATAAAATCATTCCTCCAATTCCTCTGTATGAGCATATGGTGAATTTAAATGCAATGATAACATCTCATTCTTCCCCACATAGGGAAAAATGTGCTGAAATTAAATTGTTCCATACTTGTTCCATTTTTCTAAACGCCGTCACAAGCAATTTAGTCCAAAAATTCAAAAAAAACCCCAATATCCTGGAAAATTCAATTGCAAAAGGTTGACAAGTCAGAGAAAAATATCAGCAACAGGTGTTGTGGCAGAGAATTCCAGTTCCAAAGGGACTGTGCAGCAGGAAAGACATCCTGTGACCCTGATCCCATTCCCCAAAAGAGATTGCTGCTTCCTGTCAGTGCCAAGCTGAATGCTGGGATTGGGGCTGCAGATTAAAGAAAAGATCAGTGCTGGTGCATTGGCTTTTAATTAGAATCTGCACTTATCTCCTCCCTCTCACACTCTTTCATTTCTCTCTGTGCCTTCCTCTGTCTCTCACCTCCTCCCCACCCCCACACCGTGTATATGCCTGAGAGCAGACAGCAATAGAGAGATTGTGTGTGTGAGAGACAGAAAGTCAGTGTGTGGGGATTCAAGCAGCTCCCAAAACACTCTCCACATTCAGGCCGAGGTGATAGAAACCAGAACGTTAATAGGGAAGAGAGCTCACACACACTGACTCTCACTGGGGTACGGGTCCCACACACACTGACTCTCACTGGGGTACGGGTCCCACACACGCTGACTCTCACTGGGGTACGGGTCCCTCACACACTGACTGTCACTGGGGTACGGGTCCCACACACACTGACTCTCACTGGGGTACGGGTCCCTCACACACTGACTGTCACTGGGGTACGGGTCCCACACACACTGACTCTCACTGGGGTACGGCTCCCACACACACTGACTCTCACTGGGGTACAGGTTCCACACACACTGACTCTCACTGGGTACGGGTCCCACACACACTGACTCTCACCGGGGTACCGATCCCACGCACTGACTCTCACTGGGGTACGGGTCCCACACACACGGACTCTCACTGGGGTACAGGTCCCACACACACTGACTCTCACTGGGATGCGGGTCCCACACACACTGACTCTCACTGGGGTACGGGTCCCACACACACTGACTCTCACTGGGGTACGGGTCCCACACACTGACTCTCATTGGGGTACGAGTCCCACCCACACTGACTCTCACTGGGGTATGGGTCCCACACACACTGACTCTCACTGGGGTACGGGTCCCACACACACTGACTCTCACTGGGGTACGGGTCCCACACACACTGACTCTCACTGGGGTACGGGTCCCACACACACTGACTCTCACTGGGGTATGGGTCATAAGAACATAAGAACATAAGAAATAGGAGCAGGAGTAGGCCATCTAGCCCTTCAAGCCTGCCCCGCCATTCAATAAGATCATGGCTGATCTGTCGCTGCTTAGTTCCACTTTCCCGCCCTCTCCCCATAACCCTTAATCCCCTCTCTTATCAAAAACCCATCAACCCGCGTCTTAAAAATATTTAGCGAGGCAGCCTCCACCACTTCAACGGGCAGAGAATTCCAGAGATTCACCACCCTTTGAGTGAAGAAGTTCCTCCTCAACTCCGTTCTAAACCACCCCCCTTTTATCTTGAGGCTGTGCCCCCTAGTCCTACTGTCTTTTTTGAGCGGGAAGAGTCTTTCCACCTCTATCCTATCCATCCCATTCATCATCTTATACGTCTCAATGAGATCTCCCCTCATTCTTCTAAACTCTAACGAGTACAAACCCAGTTTATTCAGCCTCTCCTCATAGCTCAACCCCCTCAACTCCGGTATCAGCCTAGTAAACCTCCTCTGCACTCCCTCCAAGGCCAAAATATCTTTGCGTAAGTGCAGCGACCAAAACTGCACACAGTACTCCAGCTGCGGCCTCACCAATGCCCTATACAGCTGCAGCAAGACCTCCCTACTTTTATATTCAATCCCCCTCGCTATGAAGGCCAGCATCCCATTCGCCTTCCTGACCACCTGCTGCACCTGCAAGCTGGGTTTTTGCGACTCATGCACAAGGACCCCGAGGTCCCTCTGCACCATCGCCTGCTGCAGTTTTTCGCCCCGTAAGTAATAGTCCTTCCTACCATTCTTCCTACCAAAGTGGACCACCTCACACTTGCCAACATTAAATTCCATTTGCCATTTCCTGGCCCATTCGCCCAGCCTATCTAGATCCTTCTGCAGACTCTCCACACCCTCCGCACAATTTGCCGTTCCCCCAATCTTGGTGTCATCAGCAAATTTCGACACCCTACACTCGGTTCCCTCCTCCAGATCATCTATATAAATGGTAAAAAGCTGAGGCCCCAGCACCGACCCCTGGGGCACTCCACTAGTCACCATCCGCCAATCCGAATAGCACCCGTTGACCCCCACTCTCTGCCTCCTATTTGACAACCAATCCTCTATCCACGCTAACACCCTACCCCCAATTCCATGTCCCTCAACCTTCTGCAATAACCTCTTGTGAGGCACTTTGTCAAACGCCTTCTGAAAATCTAGAAAAACCATATCCACCGGCTCTCCTCTATCCACCGCCCTAGACACATCCTCATAGAACTCCAGTAAATTTGTCAGACACGACTTCCCTTTAATGAAACCGTGCTGCGTCTGCTCTATCAAGCAATTCCCTTCAAGATGCCTCGCAATTTCCTCCTTAATGACAGATTCTAACATTTTACCTACCACAGACGTTAAACTAACCGGCCTATAATTCCCCGCCTTTTGCCTGGCACCCTTCTTAAACAACGGCATAACATTAGCCGTTTTCCAATCATCCGGCACTTCCCCACACACACTGACTCTAACTGGGGTACGGGTCCCACACACACTGACTCTCACTGGGGTATAGCTCACACACACACTGACTCTCACTGGGGTACAGGTTCCACACACACTGACTCTCACTGGGGTACAGGTCCCACACACACTGACTCTCACTGGGGTACAGGTCCCACACACACTGACTCTCACTGGGGTACGGGTCCCACACACACTGACTCTCACTGGGGTATAGCTCACACACACACTGACTCTCACTGGGGTACAGGTTCCACACACACTGACCATCACTGGGGTACGGGTCCCACACACACTGACTCTCACTGGGGTACGGGTCCCACACACACTGACACTCACTGGGGTACGGGTCCCGCACACACTGACTCTCACTGGGGTACGGGTCCCACACACACTGACTCTAACTGGGGTACGGGTCCCACACACACTGACTCTCACTGGGGTATAGCTCACACACACACTGACTCTCACTGGGGTACAGGTTCCACACACACTGACTCTCACTGGGGTACAGGTCCCACACACACTGACTCTCACTGGGGTACAGGTCCCACACACACTGACTCTAACTGGGGTACGGGTCCCACACACACTGACTCACTGGGGTATAGCTCACACACACACTGACTCTCACTGGGGTACAGGTTCCACACACACTGACCATCACTGGGGTACGGGTCCCACACACACTGACTCTCACTGGGGTACGGGTCCCACACACACTGACACTCACTGGGGTACGGGTCCCGCACACACTGACTCTCACTGGGGTACGGGTCCCACACACACTGACTCTCACTGGGGTATGGGTCCCACACACACGGACTCTCACTGGGGTACCGATCCCACACACACTGACTCTCACTGGGGTATAGCTCACACACACACTGACTCTCACTGGGGTACAGGTTCCACACACACTGACCATCACTGGGGTACGGGTCCCACACACACTGACTCTCACTGGGGTACGGGTCCCACACACACTGACACTCACTGGGGTACGGGTCCCGCACACACTGACTCTCACTGGGGTACGGGTCCCACACACACTGACTCTAACTGGGGTACGGGTCCCACACACACAGACTCTCACTGGGGTATAGCTCACACACACACTGACTCTCACTGGGGTACAGGTTCCACACACACTGACTCTCACTGGGGTATAGCTCACACACACACTGACTCTCACTGGGGTACAGGTTCCACACACACTGACTCTCACTGGGGTACAGGTCCCACACACACTGACTCTCACTGGGGTACAGGTCCCACACACACTGACTCTCACTGGGGTACGGGTCCCACACACACTGACTCTCACTGGGGTATAGCTCACACACACACTGACTCTCACTGGGGTACAGGTTCCACACACACTGACCATCACTGGGGTACGGGTCCCACACACACTGACTCTCACTGGGGTACGGGTCCCACACACACTGACACTCACTGGGGTACGGGTCCCGCACACACTGACTCTCACTGGGGTACGGGTCCCACACACACTGACTCTAACTGGGGTACGGGTGCCACACACACTGACTCTCACTTGGGTATAGCTCACACACACACTGACTCTCACTGGGGTACAGGTTCCACACACACTGACTCTCACTGGGGTACAGGTCCCACACACACTGACTCTCACTGGGGTACAGGTCCCACACACACTGACTCTAACTGGGGTACGGGTCCCACACACACTGACTCTCACTGGGGTATAGCTCACACACACACTGACTCTCACTGGGGTACAGGTTCCACACACACTGACCATCACTGGGGTACGGGTCCCACACACACTGACTCTCACTGGGGTACGGGTCCCACACACACTGACACTCACTGGGGTACGGGTCCCGCACACACTGACTCTCACTGGGGTACGGGTCCCACACACACTGACTCTCACTGGGGTATGGGTCCCACACACACGGACTCTCACTGGGGTACCGATCCCACACACACTGACTCTCACTGGGGTATAGCTCACACACACACTGACTCTCACTGGGGTACAGGTTCCACACACACTGACCATCACTGGGGTACGGGTCCCACACACACTGACTCTCACTGGGGTACGGGTCCCACACACACTGACACTCACTGGGGTACGGGTCCCGCACACACTGACTCTCACTGGGGTACGGGTCCCACACACACTGACTCTAACTGGGGTACGGGTCCCACACACACTGACTCTCACTGGGGTATAGCTCACACACACACTGACTCTCACTGGGGTACAGGTTCCACACACACTGACTCTCACTGGGGTACAGGTCCCACACACACTGACTCTCACTGGGGTACAGGTCCCACACACACTGACTCTAACTGGGGTACGGGTCCCACACACACTGACTCTCACTGGGGTATAGCTCACACACACACTGACTCTCACTGGGGTACAGGTTCCACACACACTGACCATCACTGGGGTACGGGTCCCACACACACTGACTCTCACTGGGGTACGGGTCCCACACACATTGACACTCACTGGGGTACGGGTCCCGCACACACTGACTCTCACTGGGGTACGGGTCCCACACACACTGACTCTCACTGGGGTATGGGTCCCACACACACGGACTCTCACTGGGGTACCGATCCCACACACACTGACTCTCACTGGGGTACGGGTCCCACACACACTGACTCTCACTGGGGTACAGGTCCCACACACACTAACTCTCACTGGGGTACGGGTCCCACACACAGTGACCCTCACTCGGGTACGGCTCACACACACACTGACTCTCACTGGGGTACGGGTCCCACACACACTGACTCTCACTGGGGTACGGGTCCCACACACACTGACTCTCACTGGGGTACGGGTCCCACACACACGGACTCTCACTGGGGTACTGGTCCCACACACACTGACTCTCACTGGGGTACGGGTCCCACACACAGTGACCCTCACTCGGGTACGGCTCACACACACACTGACTCTCACTGGGGTACGGGTCCCACACACACTGACTCTCACTGGGGTTCCGATCCCACACACACTGACGCTCACTGGGGTACGGGTCCCACACACACTGACTCTCACTGGGGTTCCGATCCCACACACACTGACTCTCACTGGGGTACGGGTCCCACACACACTGACTCTCACTGGGGTACCGATCCCACACACACTGACCCTCACTGGGGTACGGGTCCCACACACACTGACTCTCACTGGGGTACCGATCCCACACACACTGACCCTCACTGGGGTACCGATCCCACACACACTGACTCTCACTGGGGTACCGATCCCACACACACTGACTCTCACTGGGGTACCGATCCCACACACACTGACCATCACTGGGGTACGGGTCCCACACACACTGACTCTCACTGGGGTACGTGTCCCACACACACTGACACTCACTGGGGTACGGGTCCCGCACACACTGACTCTCACTGGGGTACGGGTCCCACACACACTGACTCTCACTGGGGTACGGGTCCCACACACACTGACTCTCACTGGGGTACAGGTCCCACACACACTAACTCTCACTGGGGTACGGGTCCCACACACAGTGACCCTCACTCGGGTACGGCTCACACACACACTGACTCTCACTGGGGTACGGGTCCCACACACACTGACTCTCACTAAGGTACAGATCCCACACACACTGACTCTCACTGGTGTACCGATCCCACACACACTGACTCTCACTGGGGTACTGGTCCCACACACACTGACTCTCACTGGTGTACCGATCCCACACACACTGACCCTCACTGGGGTACGGGTCCCACACACACGGACTCTCACTGGGGTACCAATCCCACACACACTGACTCTCACTGGGGTACGGGTCCCACACACACTGACTCTCACTGGGGTACAGATCCCACACACACTGACCCTCACTGGGGTACGGGTCCCACACACACGGACTCTCACTGGGGTACCGATCCCACACACACTGACTCTCACTGGGGTACGGGTCCCACACACACGGACTCTCACTGGGGTACAGATCCCACACACACTGACCCTCACTGGGGTATGGGTCCCACACACACGGACTCTCACTGGGGTACGGGTCCCACACACACTGACTCTCACTGGGGTACGGGTCCCACACACACTGACTCTCACTGGGGTACTGGTCCCACACACACTGACTCTCACTGGTGTACCGATCCCACACACACTGACTCTCACTGGGGTACTGGTCCCACACACACTGACTCTCACTGGTGTACCGATCCCACACACACTGACCCTCACTGGGGTACGGGTCCCACACACACGGACTCTCACTGGGGTACCGATCCCACACACACTGACTCTCACTGGGGTACGGGTCCCACACACACTGACTCTCACTGGGGTACAGATCCCACACACACTGACCCTCACTGGGGTACGGGTCCCACACACACGGACTCTCACTGGGGTACCGATCCCACACACACTGACTCTCACTGGGGTACGGGTCCCACACACACTGACTCTCACTGGGGTACAGATCCCACACACACTGACCCTCACTGGGGTATGGGTCCCACACACACGGACTCTCACTGGGGTACCGATCCCACACACACTGACTCTCACTGGGGTACGGGTCCCACACACACTGACTCTCACTGGGGTACGGGTCCCACACACACTGACTCTCACTGGGGTACTGGTCCCACACACACTGACTCTCACTGGGGTACGGGTCGCACACACAGTGACCCTCACTCGGGTACGGCTCACACACACACTGACTCTCACTGGGGTACGGGTCCCACACACACTGACTCTCACTGGGGTTCCGATCCCACACACACACTGACTCTCACTGGGGTACGGGTCCCACACACACTGACTCTCACTGGGGTACAGATCCCACACACACTGACCCTCACTGGGGTACGGGTCCCACACACACGGACTCTCACTGGGGTACCGATCCCACACACACTGACTCTCACTGGGGTACGGGTCCCACACACACTGACTCTCACTGGGGTACGGGTCCCACACACACTGACTCTCACTGGGGTACGGGTCCCACACACACTGACTCTCACTGGGGTACGGGTCCCACACACACTGACTCTCACTGGGGTACGGGTCCCACACACACTGACTCTCACTGGGATACGGGTCCCACACACACTGATTCTCACTGGGGTACGGGTCCCACACACACTGACTGTCACTGGGGTACGGGTCCCACACACACTGACCCTCACTGGGGTACGGGTCCCACACACACTGACTCTCACTGGGGTACGGGTCCCACACACACTGACTCTCACTGGGGTACGGGTCCCACACACACTGACTCTCACTGGGGTACGGGTCCCACACACACTGACTCTCACTGGGGTACGGGTCCCACACACACTGACTCTCACTGGGGTATGGGTCCCACACACACGGACTCTCACTGGGGTACCGATCCCACACACACTGACTCTCACTGGGGTACGGGTCCCACACACACTGACTCTCACTGGGGTACGGGTCCCACACACACTGACTCTCACTGGGGTACGGGTCAAAGAACAAAGAACAAAGAACAACACAGCACGGGAAACAGGCCCTTCGGCCCAACGAGCCCGCGCCGCCGTCCCATTGTCTCAGTGACCAATTCATGATTTTTGTCTACGCCTAATGTGCGAGGATCAGGGAGGTTCAATTTAGGGACAATTTAGTACCCAATCAATCAGCCTAAAAGCACATCTTTGGGATGTGGGAGGAAACCGGAGCACCCGGAGGAAACCCACGCAACCACGGGGAGAACGTGCAAACTCCCACAGACACAGGCCCAAATCCATGTGTCCGCACAGCAACAGAGATAGTCTCTGAGCTGTCATGTTGCCCTCGAGATGGTCCAGTTTAAGCACACTAACAACAAGAAGCAATAGGCAACTCCCGAAGCAACGTCCAAGAGCAGCCCACTACAACCTGCCGCATGCATGCCCCTTGCTGGACTTAAATGCCTGTGGAGACAAAAAAATTCATTATTAAACAGACTCTCACTGGGGTACGGGTCCCACACACACTGACTCTCACTGGGGTACTGGTCCCACACACACTGACTCTCACTGGGGTACCGATCCCATACAGCTGCCTAACACACTTGGAGAGAATGTCCATCCCTGTTTTCGGTGGGCTGGAATGGTGGAGTGAGCAGAGAATCTGGTGCGGGGACTAAAATCATTTTTCTGCAGACGAGATTTCCCATTCGATTGTTCCTGATCTCCAGCAGTGATGCGACTATCCTGCCAATGGATTTGAGGAATCTCGAGTAGACAGCATAGGGTTTTGGGGTGGGTGCTGTACATAGTTCACAACTCTGAGCAACACAGGAGGCAGGAATCACGACTGCTTCTGGGCCATGAGCTGGGACTGGGGTCTTGATTGTGAAATCCTCTTGTATTGAGGCTGTTCCCAGTCAGGTGTCATGGAACACAGCTTTTTCTTCGGTCTATCAGGTTTTATTAGGCCTATTCACTCCACACTCCAAATGCTAACTGCCCACTCTGGGTGAAGCTCACCCTACACCTGATCATGATCATTCCCTTGAAGGGGCTTTACCCCCACCTACATAACATTCCTCTGCTCTAAACACCCCTAAACAGCAACAGTGCATCAAACTATTTACATACAACTGTACATCTTTTCCCATACAGGTGCTTGGTGCAGAACCCACAATATGTTTATAGTATAACACAGTCCATATTTCATTCCCCACCCTGACATCCCTCTTCTGTTGACAATCCCATGGCGGTTGTTTCCTGGGGACGTTGTCCTACCCATCCTCCGAGGGTTTCCTTCTTCACTGTGCACTGTGGACACCAGACAGCCCTTGTTGAAAATTCCTGCCCTTCACTTTATAGACAGTCCTCGTCGCCAGTCTTAAATCCTGTTGTACTGAGGATTCTCCTCAATAACTGCTCCACTGTCCAGCGGCTGGGAACACTGCCCTTCATTATCATAGAATCATAGAACCCTACAGTGCAGAAAGAGGCCCTTCGGCCCATCGAGTCTGCACCGAACACAATCCCACCCAGGCCCTACCCCCATATCACTACATATTATTACCCACTAATCCCTCGAACCTCGCATCCCTGGACACTAAGGGGCAATTTCTTAGCACGGCCAATCAATCTAACCCGCACATCTTCGTACTGTGGGAGGAAACCGGAGCACCCGGAGGAAACCCACGCAGACACGAGGAGAATGTGCAAACTCCACACAGACAGTGACCCGAGCCGGGAATTGAACCCAGGACCCTGGAGCTGTGAAGCAGCAGTACTAACCACTGTGCTACCATGCTGTCCTTTACTATTATGTGTATTCACTCCACACTCTAAAAATTGGCCACCCACTCGGGGTGGATCCCGACAGTCTGCCCCACACCCAAGGTCACATAACCTAATCCCTTCAATGGGTGATGCTCCAACATGCACAACACTGGTATTCAAAGACTCTCTTCCTCAGGTGACTGAAGGCTGCGCTGGTGTTATTGAATCTCATTGTTACTGTCTGCCCTTGTTGACAGTGGGATCCCAAGGTCTGAAAAGTGATCCATATTGTCCAAGGCTGGATCCTGATAACCAGGGGACAGTGCTGCGTGAAGGGGGTAGGTCGGAAGACGACATTTGCTTTACAGACATCTAGCATAAAGCCCATGCTCTCATTAGCCCCAGTGAATGTGTTGACAATAGCCTGGAGCTCAGCCCCTATGTGTGCGCAGGTGCCAGTGTCACCTGGATACTGTAGTTCAATGCCAGAGGCTGGAATGATCTTGCATCTGACTTGCAGCTGAATAGATACCTTTTGTAGTTTAATTCCGCTGCAGTGGAGAGCTTGCTGAGGGTGAGGTAGAGCATGTTTGAAGATGTGACTGAACACATTGATGAAGGAAGAGCAGTAGATGTGGTATATCTGGACTTCAGCAAGGCATTTGATAAGGTCCCCCATGCAAGGCTTATTGAGAAAGTGAGGGGGCACGGGATCCAAGGGGTCATTGCTTTGTGGATCCACAACTGGCTTGTCCACAGAAGGCAAAAATTGGTTATAGATGGGTCACATTTTGCATGGAGGTCAGTCACCAGTGGAGTGCCCCAGGGATCTGTTCTGGGACTCTTACTCTTTGTGATTTTTATAAATGTCCTGGATGATGAAGTGGAGGGATGGGGTTGGTAAGTTTGCTGATGACACAAAGATTGGAAGTGTTGTGGATAGTGTGGAGGGATGTCAGAAGTTGCAGTGAGACATTGATAGGATGCAAGACTGGGCGGAGAAGTGTCAGATGGAGTTTAACCCAGATAAGTGTGAAGTGGTTCATTTTGGCAGGTCAAATAGGATGGCGGAATATAATATTAATGGTAGGACTCTTGGCAGTGTGGAAGATCAGAAGGATCTTGGGGTCGAGTTTGTAGGACGCTCAAAGCAGGTTGAAGCTGTGGTTAAGAAGGCGTATGGTGTACTGGCCTTCATCAATCGAGGAATTGAGTTTCGAAGTCGAGAGATAATGTTGCAGCTGTATAAGACCCTGGTCAGACCCCACTTGGAGTACTGTGCTCAGATCTGGTCGCCTCACTACAGGAAGGATGTGGAAGCTATAGAAAGGGTGCAGAGGAGATTTACAAGGATGTTGCCTGGATTGGGTGGCATGCCTTATGAGGATAGGTTGAGGGAGCTAGGTCTTTTCTCCTTGGAGAGATGAAGGATGAGAGTTAACCCGATAGAGGTGTATAAGATGTTGAGAGGTATCGATCAAGTGGATTCTCAGAGGCTTTTCCCCAGGGTTGAAACGGTTGCCACAAGAGGACACAGGTTTAAGGTGCTGGGGAGCAGGTACAGAGGAGATGTCAGGGGTAAGTTTTTCACTCTGAGGGTGGTGGGTGAGTGGAATCGGCTGCCAGCAATGGTGTTGGAGGTGGATCCGGGAGGGTCTTTTAAGAGACTTTTAGATAAGTACATGGAACTTAGTAAGATAGAGGGTTATCAGTAGGCCTAGTAATCTCTAAGGTAGGAATATGTTCAGCACAACTTTGTGGGTTGAAGGGCCTGTATTGTGCTGTACATTTCTATGTTTCCATTGCAGCAAGGACAATTGAGGAGAAAGTCAGTGCAGTGACACAACCCTGCTTGATCCCAGTCTGAATGTGAATTGAGTCTCTGGTGGACCTGTTGGTCAGGGTCAGTCTCTATGTCATCGTACAGCAGGTGGAGGATGGTGACAGATGTTTGGAGGCAGCAGAAACAGAGGAGGATGGTCTATAATCCCTCCTGGTTAATGGTGTTGAAAGCCTTTGTGAGGTCAAAGAAGGCCATGTACAAGGGCTGTTCCTGTGTTTATTATACCCATTGTGCCTCTTGGTGTTCAGGGGCCACATTGCGACTCTGAAAGGAGCGCTTCAGCCACAGGGGGAAGGAGATTAAAGAGGATTCTTGCAATGACCCTCCGTGTGGCTGACAGCGGGCAAATTCCCCTCCAGTTGCTGCAGCCAGACCCATAGAACATGTAGAACATCGAACGCAGTACAGGGCCTTCGGCCCTCAATGTTGTGCCAACCTGTGAAACCAATCTAAAGCCCAATCGAAACCTACACTTTTCCAATATCATCCGTATGTTTATCCAATGACCGTCTAAATGTCCTTCATGTTGGCGAATCCATTGGTGTTGCAGGGAGGGTATTCCACACTCACCTTTCTTGATGATGATCACAATTATGGCGTCTCCAAGATCTCCTGGGATGTTCCCCCAGCGTGTAAGGGAGGTGAGGTCATGTATATGGATGCTTCTTTATCATGTTTTAGTGCTTTGGTGGTGTTCCCATCGTTCCTGATGCCTTACACTTCTTTAGCTGTCGTATGGCCCATTCTACCTCATTCCGGGTTGGAGTTGTACTGAGATGGTGGTGGGTAATGTGCTCCGGTATGGAGTCGAGGACACTCACGTTGAAGAAGGAGTCTGTTAACGATGTGTGTAGTCGGACAGAATCCAGTATTGGGGCAAATCCAGGGTGTGCATGGTACATTAAAAGGAAAGTCTAAGAAAGGGTTAAAACACAGGGTCCACCGTAACTGCGGGCGGATATACCCAATTAACATCTCAGACTGCCAACACAGTTACTTTACAGGTGAGATCATTTGAAGGCCTTGGCACACAATGCCGAGTTGGTACAGATTAGCAAGGCTCCACTGAGTCTAGAGAAGACAGTGTAGCTAGAACCTGGGGAGATGGGCAGGTTATCACACCCTCAAAATCTATTTATCACACACATCACTTCCATATCACAAAACAGATAGACAGGGGTAGCCGGACACAACTGATTAATGTGGAGCACCCAGGACATTAGCCCCCTAATGTGATCAACTATAATCAATTTAAGCTATTTGTCTCAATGATATCCTGGATTACAATCCTCTGGACCCTAGAGAAGAGCATAAGCAACGTGTACAGACTTTGTATCATCAAAATCAGCCTAGATACAAACTGGACTTCACTGGATCGGGGCTAGTTCTCCCTCATGCATATGGAAATAAAACTGTTTTACTGAAATCTGACACAGACTCAAATCCTCCTTGTTTATTCCCTCCTACAACATGTTCAAAGTGATCCTCCTAGTGGGCGCTGACTCTCTCTCCATTCTTGAAGAGCACCTCCCTGTTCTTGGCCAGTGGACTGGGGTCTTGGGTACTTGTGCCCAGGCAGTCTTGACTGTGCTAAAGAAACCTCATACATCATGGTTATTGACTAACTGCTGGATCTCCTGCGCTTTCTCCGCTCACTCTGCATCTCTGCGTCACTGGGAGTTGTTAGGCTGGTAGTGAGGCACTGGCTGAATGGGATTCTCTCATCAGAGTCTTTGAGTTCCTCAGCACAGATTTTCCTGTGGCATTATTTCTGTTGCTGTTGTGGGCCTGCACTGATGTTGATCATGGAGTGGATTAGACAGTTCTCCGTCAAGCAGTCAACAGCTCCTATTATTATAGGAGCTGTTGAGTGAGTGAGTGAGACACTTGTCCTTGCCATCTCTCACTCAGCCAATAACTTAGTTGAGCAGATGCCAATGCTTGGAGCGAGGGGTTTGACTTGAGGCCTTGGATTCGTCTCTCTGAAAGAACAAGGACAAATGTTTTCTGGCGATTCCTGCCAGCTGGATCTTCTGGTCCCACCTATGGTGAACACCTGCCACGAGTTCCCCTGCTGTGGAAGGTGTGAACAACGGCAGGACTGGAAGATCCCATGGCCAGCCAATTTCTGGCCCCCTCCAACTTCTCAAAGCACACTGAGGGGGATGGAAAATCCCACCCAAGAGGCTGGTTATGACAGAGCTGCATTCTCGGTCAAGGTCTGTGTCCTTTCCAAATCTGGCTTTGAAGTCACTAAGGAGATCACCTTGTTGTCTGTTTGGCCTTGGGCCAAGGACTTCATTGCTGCTTTCATGATAAACACATTCCAAATTAGAACTTTTGGCGTCACATGATCGTTGATGGTTTTTGAGCGTATTAAGCCGTTTGAAGTCTTTCTGCTCGCGAGAGGTTAGCCGCACTGAGGAACAATACCAAATATTTCGCATTAGACAAGCTCAGGACAACATGAATGGTTTTGAAGGGAGGGCATTGATGAAGCAGCTGAAGATGGTTGGGCCTCAGTCACCACCCTGAGGAACTCCTGCAGAGATGTCCTGGAACTGAGATGATTGACCTCCAATCATCATAACCATCTTCCTTTGTGCCAGGTTTGCCTTCCACCAGCAGAGAGTTTTCCCCGATTCCCGTTAACTCCTGCTTTGTTTGGGCTCTTTGATGCCACACTCAGTCAAACGCTGCCTTGATGTGAAGGGCTGGCACTCTCATCTCATCTCCGGCACTCAGCTCTTGTGTCCATGTTTGAATAAAGGCTGTAGTGAGGTCAGGAGCTGAGTGACCCTGGTGGAACCCAAACTGGGAGTCAGCAACCAGATAACTGTGGGAGTATTGATGCAGAGAGAGTCCGGAGGACAGCCAGATACACTGTGGAATTAAAATGTTATTTTTTTTGTGCTATGGGAATGCACAAACACAATCTTCAACTTGCTTTATTGTAACAAGCCATTTCTTTCAACCAAAAGAGAAAATGCTGGATAATCTCAGCAGGGCTGGCAGCATGAGAAAGAGCTGACATTTCGAATCCAGGTGATCCTTTGTCAAAGCTTTGGACTCGAGACATCAGTTCTTTTCTCTCCTTCCAGATGCTGCCAGACCTGCTGAGATTTTCCAGCGTTTTCTCTTTTGGTTTCAGATTCCAGCAGCCGCAGTAATTTGCTTTTATCCACTTCTATTAACTTGGCTTCAATGCCTGGTGTTGTTCATTTCGCATCAGAGTCAAACTGATTTTTCCTTTTGAAATGTTTGATTGTCGAGTTTTGAAATGTGTTCAGGACTACAAAATCTAAGTACCTTTCACCAATTAACAGAACATGCTTGCTTTTCCTCATTAACAGAAGGGAACTGATTATTGAACCCATCTCGAAATATCTCATCATTGTAATGTCTAACACTGTATGAAAATTGATTTTGTTGTAATTCTAGCGGTAATGAAACATTGACAAAGGGAACGCAGTAGTGAGAAATGATTAAAAATAGTGTTTGGGGGAGGGGATCTGGCATTTCTTTCTAATTATTTTTAGTGATAAGAAAGGGAGAGGTCAGAACGGCTCAGTGAGGAATTTGCAGCTATCCAAGTATCATTGGGACAGCCCCATAAATCTTTCCTGGTCCGTCTAATTACATATTCATTGTGAACTTTGTGCAACCCAGCACAGCTGCTGTGAAATAACAAATCCAGCATGGGGATATCTCACCCCGTTGCAGCCACTGACAGCAGTCGTTTAAGGGAGGGGGAATGTGCCAGCAACCGTGTAATTTAGCAAAGTGATTTACTTTGCCTGTTGATATGGAGGGGCAGTGCTGAGGAAAGCACTCAGCTTTACGGAGACGCTGATTGGGGTCTTGCGGTAAGGAGCCGGTCAAAGGACTGCTTGGAATTCTAAGACATCTTCAGGGCAGGGAAATGCCCCAGAGTATCTGCCGAGAGGTAGAACTCCCCGAGCTCTCTCACCTCCGACCTCTGGCTACCACTTGCACATTTAAAATGAGCACTTGACAGATACCTTTCTGTTCTCTGGAGGATATTCTGAAGAGATCCCGATGGCTGGCTTTAGGCAGGTAGCTTTCCTCTGTTTTGACTCACCGTACAGGGTAGCTGTGCTTTTTATCAGCAGATTATTGCTGCTGTTTGCTGGGGCCTGGGACTTTATTGAGCAGTCACTGCTGTGATGTCAGTGTCTCTTTAAGAAAGGTTTATTTAAACATAAATTTCTGCAGCTCTCAGCCTCAGTGATGTCATTATTGTTGCTGGGCTGACTGCGATGAGTCATTTTATTGTTCCTTCAATACTTTAAATGGTTGTTGTTTGGGTTTACTCTGGGATTGGTTTTAGGAATCTTGCATTGTTAAGAGGAAAGGTGGTGTGTTTCTGGATTTTTTTTTTCCTTTCCAGAGAGTTTGAGGTCACAGTCTGAGAGTTCTGGGGCTGCGGTTTAGATTTTAGTTTTTGGCAGGAGCATCAAACAAGAAAGAGGCTGAAGACTCTGAGAGCGATTCTCCCAAAAGTGCTGAATTAGCAAGAAAACTGGTGTAAATCACGACTGTTTTTATCATTGCAACTTCAGACCCCAATCTCCCCACTCTGTGCTCTGCAGAGGTCACAATCATGAGTAATCATTAAACGCTCAGGGTGGGGGGGAGCGCGGCGGGGGGTTGGGGGGGGGGGGGCGGTGTGAGGCCTATTTACAGCAAAGAGCCTGAAATCGGCAGGATGAGCGGGAACCCATGTGTGCGCACATCTCTGGGACATCACTGAAAAGACCCCCAAGTATCGAGATCACTGCCTTCCAACCCCCACAGCCATCGCTGGCCTCATCACTAGCCCCCCCCCCCCCCCCCCCCCGCAATTCAGACATCGCTGGCCCCCCACAACCCCCCTACAGACATCGCTAGCCTCATCGCTGCCCCCACCCATTCGGACATTGCTGGCCCACTACGTCCCCACACCCCCCCCCCCCCCAACACAGACATGGCTGCCCGCTCACCCCATGCTCCCACGGATCCAGATAACGCGGGCACCCCCATCCCGTGAACATACTGACCTCACTGCTGCCCTGCTGAGAACTTACATTGTGCTGACATACACAATCCCAGCTTACATAAGAACATAAGAACTCGGAGTGGCCCCTCGAGCCGGCTCCACCATTCAATAAGATCATGGCTGATTTCTTCGTGGACTCAGCTCCACTTACCCACCCGCTCACCATAACCCTTAATTCCTTTACTGTTCAAAAATTAATGTATCTTTGCCTTAAAATCATTCAATGAGGGAGCCTCAACTGCTTCACTGGGCAGATCTCCCTTCATTCTTCTGAATTCCAATGAGTATAACCCCAATCTATTCAGTCTCTCCTCCTAAGCCAACCCTCTCAACTCTGGAATCAACCCAGTGAATCTCCTCTGCACCCCCTCCAGTGCCAGTATATCCTTTCTCAAGTAAGGAGACCAAAACTGTACACAGTGCTCCAGGTGTGGCCTCACCAGTACCTTATACAGCTGCAACATAACCTCACTGTTTTTAAACTCCATCCCTCTAGCAATGAAGGACAAAATTCCATTTGCCTTCTTAATTACCTGCTGCACCTACAAACCAACTCCTTGAGATTCCTGCACAAGGACACCCAGGTCCCTCTGCACAGCAGTATGCTGCAATTTTTTACCATTTAAATAATAGTCCATTTTGCTGTTATTTCTACCAAAATGGATGACCTCACATTTACCAACATTGTAGTCCATCTGCCAGACCCTTGCCCTGTCACTCAGACTATCTATATCCCTTTGCAGACTTTCAGCATCCTCTGCACACTTTGCTCTGCCACTCATCTTAGTGTCATCTGTGAATTTTGACACACTACCCTTGGTCCCCAACTCCAAATCATCTATGTAAATCGTAAACAATTGTGTTCCCAACACTGATCCCTGAGACACACCACTAGTCACTGATTGCCAACCAGAAAAACACCCATTTACCCCCAGTCTTTGCTTTCTGTTAGTTAATCAATCCTCTCTCCATGCTAATACATTACCCGTAACACTGTGCACCTTTATCTTATGTAGCAGTCTTTGGTGCAGCACCTTGTCAAATGCCTTCTGGAAATCCAGATACACCACATCCACAGGTTCCCCAGTGTCCACTGCACAGGTAATGTTCTCAAAGAATTCCACCAAATTACTCAAACATGACCTGCCCTTCATGAACCCATGCTGTGTCTTACCAATAGGACGATTTATATCCTGATGTCTTGCTATTTCTTCCTTGATGATAGAAGCTTGCGAGCATTTCCTCTCTTGAATGGGAACCCTGAGTATTGCACCCCCACCCCCTTTGACACAGCAGCTTATTGAATGGCAGCCAATCAGCACCCCGGGAGAGGCATGACACTCAACTGAAAGCAGCCTTCAAAATTTCTCACAAAGGTTTGTTGCCAACTGGTCTTTGACTGGACACAGTCACTGCGCCTGCATCCCCCTAACAAACCAGATGCAGCTGGCCCACCCTGTGCACTCTGTATGTTCTGGTGAGATCTGAGGGGAGTCTGCTAGCTGATAGCACTCTGTATGCCGTTCCATTAGAGTCATCACTTAGGGGAAAAGGACTGCTGTCTCCAAAACCTAAGCAGGATGTTGGGGCTGGCTGCTGCTGTTATTGCTGTGGTCTGGAGCCTGAAGCCTGGGGTCTATGTAACAGGAGTACAGAATATAGGGCTAATGGAATGACTCTTAGTAGTGTCGACAAGCGGAGAGATCTCGGTGTCCATGTGCATAGATCCCTGAAAGTTAGCACCCAGATTGATAAGGTTGTTAAGAAGGCGTACGGTGTGTTAGCTTTTATTGGTAGAGGGATTGAATTTCAGAGCCGTGAGGTCATGTTACAACTGTACAAAACTCTGGTGCAGCCGCACTTGGAGTATTGCGTACAGTTCTCGTCGCTGCATTATAAGAAAGATGTGGAAGCATTGGAAAGGGTGCAGAGGAGGTTTACCAGGATGTTGCCTGGTATGGTGGGAAGGACTTATGAGGAAAGGCTGAGGGACTTGAGGTTATTTTCATTAGAGAGAAGAAGGTTATGAGGTGACCTAATTGAGGCATACAAGATAATCAGAGGATTGGATAGGGTGGACAGTGAGAGCCTTTTTCCTCGGATGGTGATGGCTAACACAAGGGGACATAGCTTTAAATTGAGGGGTGATAATTATAGGACGGATGTCAGAGGTAGGTTCTTTACTCAGAGGGTAGTAAGGGCGTGGAATGCCCTGCCTGCAGTTGTGGACTCGCCAACTTTAAGGGTGTTCAAATGGTCAGTGAATAGGCATATGGATAACATTGGAATAGTTTAGGTTAGAGGGTCATTAGATTGGTTCCACTGGTCGGCGCAACATCGAGGGCCGAATGGCCTGTACTGCACTGTAATGTTCTATATTTCCAGCCCTGTGTTCTGCCCTGTCTCCATTGCTTCCTCTGCCTGGAGTGCCTCTCTCTCTCCAGAAGGAGTGAGGGTTTTCTGTTCCCAGCGCTGGTGTCAGTTGGAGCTGTTTGGTGCCTTGGTACCTGGCAACTCTTTCCAGCAATCTCCAAGCAGAGTTAAAGCCATCCCTAGGCCTCAGTCACTTCCTTCTCCTCAGCCTTCCTGTGCTGCCTGTCTGAGGGTCAAAGAGTGTTTCCATCTGCCTTGTTTGGGGCTGGTGTAAGAACTGTTATCCCGGCTGTGAGTTGTGAGGGAGGCGACGTTCCAGATCAGACTCGTGTGTCCTGAAAGGCGTGGCACAGGAAGGTGCAACCCAGAAAGGAGCACCCCGGAAACTGTGATTCAGGAAGGTTCAACCCCACAAGGTGCAACCCTAGCAGGTGTAACCTCGGAAAATCTGGCCCATTGGGATGGACCTTGGAACAATTTAAATGAACTTTCCAACTTCAGAAGGTGTAACTTTGAAAGACAAAACCTTTGAAAGTTGAAGGCCCCAGAAAACTCTATTGTTGTCGAAGGACTGTTCATTATTGTGTTATGAGGCCTCTTGTATTCCGTTAGTTTATTTTTTCCCTTTCTCCCTCGTATTATTTGTGACTCAATGGGTGTCTCTCCTGGATAGAGTGACCCCGGGGCTGTAACACCCGGCTAGGGAAAGTTCCAGGTGGTGAAGCCCTGTAAAGTGCACAACGGATCCCTCCCACCCCCACCACTTATCAGCCCCCAGTAGGCCAGACCCATCTGACCCCACCCCCTTGGCACTGCCCAGTGTCCAGTAGGCAGGGTCAGGGTGTCCAGTGGTTGTTGCCAGGCCAATACTGCCAGGCTGACAATACCCAAGGGCCACCCTCCAGCCTCTCCCTCATTGGGGGGGCCTCAATGGTCACTGTCTCCACCCCCGGGGGTGGGCACAGCTGGTACCTGTCGGTGGGGAGCAGTTGTAAACCCCGCTGGTTGGGGATCTCTCCTACGATGAGTGGGGTGGACTAGCAGGCCAGGAGACAACTGTCCCAGTCTCGCTAATCATATGGAAATCAGCGCAGGGGCTGATAATAAGGAATAAAAGGGGGAGCCTTGTGCATCGGGCTGGGAGAATCCCAACCTATAGTCTCTCCTCTAATGACAGAGGAAGGTCTCCATTCTGTGGGGGGAAATCTAGAAAAAAAATGACTGAGTACCCTGGAGAGCAAGCTGCCCACCCACCACACCAAGGGAAAGTCTGGACAGAGTAGGTGCAGGGTGGCTTTCCTCCCTCCCCACCTTCAGCCAAACATCCATAAGGTACAACTCCCTGATATAAGTAACTCCGGAGGGTTGCCACCACCCCCACCCCCACCCCCACCCCATCACCCCTGGCAGAGGAAAAACCCGGGAAGATTTATCCTGGAGGGTAACAAATGAGCTTTAATGTTTATTTCTTTTTTGTTCGTTAGTTGTTATTCCGTGTTAGTATTATTTGATGGTTAGAATTTGTGTATTAAGAGTGCAACGTCATTGAAAAGATTGCATATAACGAACCCTTTCTTAATGAAGGGTAGTACTTGTATGTTACTGGTTAATAGATGGCGTTAGCTTTTGGTAATGTTTGTATCGAAGTTTATTGGTTTATTTGCTGTTGTGAGTTGTCTGCAGTCTTGAAGGCAGGTTGTGGACAATTTTCGACACATGCGCAGCTGTCCCGAGTGATGCATTGTTTGTACCATTGTAGTTAAATGTAATTAACATGGTTATTTGTTGAATGTTAAGTGCAATCTTTATAACTTGCAATGTACTTTTGTATTTGTGTTTTGTGCTGTTTTGTAATGAAAAGAGTTTCCCCTACGAAGCCAGAGCTGTATATAAGCTGCAGGAATGGAGACACAGACAGTCACACCATGAAGATGTCTTCGAGGAAAGCAGCACCAAGATTGACTGAATCTGACCAGGAGAACCTGCCACAGGCCATGGAGGGGAGGAGTGACTCGATCCTCCCCGGGAACGCACACCGAGACAAATATCAACTGCTGCTGGAAGGTCATCAACTCGGTGAAGGACGCACTTTGGTCCGCCCGAAACTTGCTGATCTTCCAGCAGAAAGAACTGTCCTCAACCGAGTGTTGCACACTGGCACATTCCAAGGTCCAGGACCACGTGCTGAGGGACGCGCTGAAGCTTGGGGCAGCCGCTGCAAAGGCACAGTGGGGAAAGGCCACACTGTAAGGCCTTTTAACAGAGGCAGACCGAGGGTCCGGGAACTACAGAGTACCCTCGACCTGCGGAGCTGTGTGCCAATCTGAGCACTAACGGCACACAGTAATTTATTGAGGCATGTAGAAAGTTTTAGGTATTGAAATGTAATCATTGTAATCAGAACAAATCTGTAAATATTGAGGCATGGATATAGTTTTTTAAGTTTTGAAATGTAGTCATTGTAATTTGTACAGATCTGTAAAAATATTTTGATTCCACGTTGTGTTTGCTATTCAAAGCCCTGTATATATGAAATAGATTAATCGAGTTTTTTTTATGAATAAAGTATATTTTTGGTTAATTAAAAAAAAAGACTCGATCCTCCCTGACCAGAGCCCTCACACAAGGGGTGTATCCGCATGGCATTGTGGAAGGAGGAGTGGTGAGTGCCAGGAGCCTGACACCGCGCTCTGGCTGGCAGTGTTGCAAAAAAATGTCGAGCAGCGAGGGTGAGTGAGCATCTCACTTGGAACCCGCCATGCTTGGCACGGACCTCAAACCCTGCTTAGACGCCCAAAGCACATGGAACAAGTGACCCTTCCCCCAAGAACAGAATCTAACCCCTTCCTCTCACCCCCTCAACCTTCAGTAGTGACCCTTTACCTTGAAACTGCCAGCACAATGCCCGAGACACAGGCACACATCTCGCACTGTCCACTGCAATGTGTTAATGCTTGCCATCCACTTTATGTTCCCACAGGAGAAAAGCAACCAGCAAGAAATAGCACAGGCTGGTGGGGGTGTGCCTGACCTGCAGCAGCTGGCAGTGGGGGGGGGTGGTGATTGCACAGGCTGGTGGGGGTGTGCCTGACCTGCGGCAGCGGGCAGTGGGGGGGGTGATGGGCCTTCCCGAGTGATGATGGACAGCCCAGTCAGTGTCAGTGTGCAAGTGAACATAAGCGTAGCCCTCAACCTAGATCCTCCTCGAAGGAGGTGAGATGCCGCTGGAGTGATTTGCCTCCCTCCTCCCTAACGTGTGTTCATTATTGCAGCTCTGGACCCAGAGGAACCCGGCTCTTTGGGTATTGCTGCCCCCCCCCCGACTGTTACTCTGGAGCAAACTGCCCACGACCCCCTGGCTGTCACCTTGGAGGGAGGCTCTGAGGAATCCTCGGAGGGCAGAACCACTGACACAGCACCGGCACCCACCACACCACACAGAGACTGTCACCATGGTGGGTACCTTTAGTGTTGAGGTTCTGGGTCACTGACTGGTGAGCGCATCACAGACACTGATACACATCGGGTGGAGGCGGGCGATCCGAGGGCTCGGGCACACAGAGGTTTGCCGGGGACCAGGATTCAGCTGTTCCCAAGCAGCTGCTGGGTGCGTTCCTCCCCAGGCTGGTGAAGATGCATCAGGAAACCCGGTGGGGGGGGGTCGTGGCAGGCCTGTCAGTAACCACGCTGCAGCTGCAATGCTGGTTTGTGGGGGGGGGGTCCAACAGAGCGCTGTTGCAGGAGGTGGTGCCGACACAGCCTGAGACCCGGGCCAACACTGCAAGGGTGGGGATCGCAGTGGAAAGTCTGGCTCAGGGGCCTGTCCTCATGGGTAACAGGGTCCAGGCCATCCTGGAGACACAGCGGGCGAGGATGTTGCCAGCATCCAGCATTTGATGGCAATGGGTGTCGGGTATGGGGGAGACACTGCTGGCCCTGACGGTGAGCCTCGATAGCTTAGCCCAGCCTCAGAGAGTGACTGCTGAGGGGTTCCAGAGTCTGGCTCACTCACACAATGCCATAGTGGAGAGGCTCCAGAGCTTGGCCCAGACTCACATCCTAATCAGTATTCTGTAAACTGTGTGTGTTTTTATACACCCTTCTCTGATCAGAACTTTCCACATACCTGACAAAGGAACACCATTTCCAAAAGCTTGTGGGTTTACCATCAAATAAACTGGTTGGACTTTAACCTGGTATTGTGAGACTTCTTACTGTGTTTACCCCAGTCCAACGCCGGCATCTCCACCTCCAGTCCCAGAGGGCCAGGGCTGAGGGATCGCAGACCATGGGGCAGACACACCGAGGGCTCCAGGACTGGCAGAGCCAGGTGACACCGGACCTTCCGGAGCTCATATCCCAAGACCTTCTGATTCCCCCCTTTCTCGCACCGGGGCATCTCAGGGCCAGTGAGATGAACAGGATGGCATCGAAATAGTGGCACCCACAAGTCAGCCGGGGCCCGCTAGATTCCGGCCACCCAGGGGACGTCTGCTAAGAGAATCACAGGCATCGGGGCGAGCGTCACAGCTGGACACCTCCATCTCCGATGTACATCCTGGGATATCACCTGGAAGAAACAGTAAACCGCACAAAGTTAGAAAGTTGTAGTTCACTAAGGGGGCACGAGTGAACGTCATCAGTAATGTAAGAACATAAGAACATAAGAAATAGGAGCAGGAGTTGGCCATCTAGCCCTTCGAGCCTGCCCCGCCATTCAATAAGATCATGGCTGATCTGAAGTGGATCAGTTCCACTTTCCCGCTTTCTCCCCATAACCCTTAATTCCCCTGTCTATCAGAAACCTATCTACCCATGACTTAAATATATTTAGCGAGGCAGCCTCCACCACTTCAACAGGCAGAGAATTCCAGAGATTCACCACCCTTTGAGTGAAGAAGTTCCTCCTCAACTCCGTTCTAAACTGCACCCCCCTAATCTTGAGGCTGTGCCCTCTAGTCCTACTGCCCTTTCTGAGCGGGAAGAATCTCTCTACCTCTACCCTATCCATCCCCTTCATTATCTTATACGTCTCTATAAGATTCCCCCTCATCCTTCTAAACTCCAACGAGTACAGACCCAGTCTATTTAGTCTCTCTTCATAGTCCAACCCCCTCATCTCCGGTATCAACCTAGTGAACCTCCTCTGCACTCCCTCCAAGGCCAAAATATCCTTGCGTAAGTACGGCGCCCAAAACTGCCCACAGTACTCCAGCTGCGGCCTCACCAGTGCCCTGTACAGTTGCAGCAAGACCTCCCTACTTTTATATTCTATCCCCCTCGCTATGTAGGCCAACATCCCATTCACCTTCTTGACCACCTGCTGCACCTGCAGACTGGGTTTTTGTGGTTCATGCACAAGGACCCCCAGGTCCCTCTGCACCGCCGCATGCTGCAGCTTTTCGCCCTTTAAATAATAATCCCTCCTCCTTCATTTTCAGCTTCATGGTCAGTTTCATTTATCACTAACGTTAAGAGCACAATAAACAAATTTCCCCTCACAGTTGTGACTGATGTGTTCTCTGATTACCCCTCTCCCCACCAGCACAGAGCTGAGAGCTCCCCATTCCCATGTCTGTTGTGCCTTGGAGACTCAGCCACATGTTACAGAGTGCCTGCCCCTTCCCCTCCAGATTGGCCAATAAAGGCACCCCCCCAGCCTTACAGCTCCGCGGACCAGGGTGGCAGCGTGCACTCGGAGTCCGGTTTCAGTGGCACCGGGCACAGGACCCAGTGCGCATAACAGCGAGTCCTCATCGTCCTCCAGCCTTCACCCACTGCCAACCCAGGCCCATTAACAGGTTTGGATGTTTCTGGGGGGCAGGGTGGTGGGATGGGGGTGGTGTGGTGGTTTGAGGGCCCAGGTCGGTTTGGAGGGGGGAATGGCGGCTGCACTTGCTCCTGGGGTGTACTGGGTGTGTACTGGTTGCACCCCCCTCACTGCACAGCACCAGCTGGGTGAAGCGGGCTGTATCAAGGCTCCCTCGCTGCCCTTCCCTGCCGGGCACCTGCCACCGCCGCCCGCCCTCTTTCCTCCAGCTCCTCTTATGGCAGGATGTCTACCTGGCCCCCTCACCATTCCCCCTTCCTCCTCCTCCTCCTCCTGTGCCTCTTTGTCCTCCTCCTCCCTTCCTCCTCCTGCTCCAGCTGGTCTCCCACTGCTGGGTGATGTTGTGAAGCAAACGATGATGATGTGTGAAACATGCACAGGGTCCCCCAAAATGGTCCAAGCAACTGAACCCCATCTTCAGGAGGCCATTGCGTCGCTCTGCGATGGACTGGGTGTCTGCATAGGCTTCATTGTAGCAAGTCTCCACCTCGGTCTGGGGCCTCCACACAGGCATCATCAACCATGACCCTAAGCAGTTATCCGTTGTCACCAAGTAGCCATCCCAGGACCCTGGGCTGGTCTTCAAAGAGCCCAAAGAGGGATGTCCGACTGCCAGATCACAAACCTGTCATGGCCACTCCCTGTCATGTTCTGCATGAGTTGGTCACACACCATCTGCATATTGACAGAGTGGAACCCTTCCTGTTCACAAACTGCTGCTATCCTGTGTGTGGGGCCCACAAGGTGAGGTGTGTCCCATCCACTGCTCCCTGGACATTGGGAATCCTGGCGATTGTTGCGCAGCCAAGACCCTGGCCTCTTGCTGTGCACAGCCCACATCGAAGTTTATGTACTGCCCTCCCCGAGCATACACGGCATCTGTGACCTACTCACACATCCCCGCAGGGAGGCCTGGGAGATTCACCACTGACTGCCTGAAATGAGCTGGAGGCATAAAAGTTCAGGGCAGCCGTCACCTTCACGTCCTCAGGGAGTGGGTGGCCACCCCTGAGGTGCCAGGCGTGCAAACACCTCACCGTGATCTCGGAGAGCCGCAGCAGGCAACGGCACATCTCCTCCGAGAAAGCCTCAGATGAATTTTGGGGTCTGTACCTCTTTGGCGTTGACCCCCTCCACATTCTGTGCACCCTCTCGGGAGCCAGCTCACCCACCCCCTGGCCCTCAGCACTAGCCCCCTGCCCTCCTTCCTGGGGGAACTGGTGGTAGCTGCTCCTGCGGTGATGTCTCCATGCCCACCTCCTCCTCCTCCTTCCTCCTTCTCTGCCACCACCATAATGATGTGGGTATGCCGGCGTTGGACTGGCGTAAACACAGTAAAAAGTCTGACAACACCAGGTTTTAGTCCAACCTATTTATTTGATAATAAACTCACAAGCTTTCGAGGGGACTGCCTCTTCGTCAGGTGAATGGAGAGTTCTGGCCTCAGACAGAGCATATAAAGCACAGACAGTTTAGAGATTACTGATTAAAATGCGAATCCTTACACCTAACCTGCTGTTCAAGGCCTGAAGTGGCTGATAATGTGAGTGGAAGGAGCACTGATCACAGTTTAAAGAGATGTGTATTGTCTCCAGACAGTACAGTAAGTGAGGTTTTGCAAACCCAGGCAAGTCACGGGGGTTACAGATAGTGCGACATGAACCCAAGATCCCTGTTGAGACCGTCCTCATGTGTGCGGAACTTGGCTATCAGTCTCTGTTCAGCGACTCTGCGCTGTCGTGTGTCGTGAAGGCCGCCTTGGAGAATGCTTACCCGAAGGTCAGAGGCTGAATGCCCGTGACCACTGAAGTGTTCGCCAACAGGAAGGGAACAGTTTTGCCTGGTGACTGTCGAGCGATGTTCATTCATCCGTTGTCGTAGCGTCTGCATGGTCTCCCCAATGTACCATGCTTCGGGACATCCTTTCTTGCAACGTCTTGCACTATCTGTAACCCCCGTGACTTGCCTGGGTTTGCAAAACCTCACTTACTGTACTGTCTGGAGACAATACACATCTCTTTAAACTGTGATCAGTGCTCCTTCCACTCACATTATCAGCCACTTCAGGTCTTGAACAGCAGGTTAGGTGTAAGGATTCGCATTCTAATCAGTAATCTCTAAACTGTCTGTGCTTTATATGCTCTGTCTGAGGCCAGAACTCTCCATTCACCTGACAAAGGGGCTAACCCCGAAAGCTTGTGAGTATATTATCAAATAAATAGGTTGGACTAAAACCTGGTGTTGTCAGACTTTTCACAGGACAAGGACAGACTGTAAAGCAGCACAGATGGGTGCCCAGTGACAGCAGATTCCATGCAGACCATGTCTGAACCTCTGCACCCCGGCCTGGAACACCTCCCCCGTCCCCAGTCCTCAGTCAGCACATGGTATACTCCCCCCTCACCCTGGAACACCAGCACCCAGTGGAGTTCCTGACCATACCCCGGAGCAAGACAATGTCACTGCAAAGTGCCCTGGAGGGGAAGGGTGAGCGAGACTTCTTCAGAGACCCTCCCACACTGAGATATAGCGCTGCCTTGGAGGGGAAGGGTGAGTGGGGCTCCTTCAGGGACCCTCACCCAAAGAGCTCTGAGAATATCACTGGAACATGGGCCAGCTCCAGCAGACAGCAGGAGGAAGCCCACCGAGCATCTCCAGGGCCTGCCTACAACCTCCCCTACACTCCGCTCACAGCACTTACCTCCTCACGTCAGTACCTCTCTGATGCAAATCAGCAGCACGCTACTTTTCAGCGTGGTCCCAGCGGCACATTTTTTTTCTGGTTGGGAGATGTGTTTGGGTCATAAACGTTTGTGGGGAACCCGCGAAATGGCCAACACGCGCATCGCCTGACCTCATCCACCAAAAATCGTGCATGTCGCGATGGGAGAATCACCTTCTCTGTCTCCCTGTTCTATTTGGAAATTCTGCTGGTTATCTCGAGGCAATGCTTTGCCTTCCAGACGGAAAATGCAGGCTTCGAAAAGACTCAATTCCAGTAAAGTGACATTTTAATCTATGCTGTATTAAACCTGTGAAAAAGGTACTGTCTATCACAGGTTTTGGTTTGTTGGAGCAGTTTAATATTCAATTAAGGGTTGATACACTATTGTTGTTTTCTTTCTGGTTTTGTTTGTTTTCAATTGATAAAAGGTATTGCTAATTTTCTTTCTATACATGTTAACTATATTCTTAAATAATTTTTGTTTGATAAAAGCTCCCTATTAAGAACATAAGAACATAAGAAATAGGAGCAGGAGTCGGCCATCTAGCCCTTTGAGCCTGCCCCGCCATTCAATAAGATCATGGCTGATCTGAAGTGGATCAGTTCCACTTTCCCGCTTTCTCCCCATAACCCTTAATTCCCCTGTCTATCAAAAACCTATCTACCCGTGACTTAAGCATATTCAATGAGGTAGCCTCCACCACTTCAACGGGCAGAGAATTCCAGAGATTCGCCACCCTTTGAGTGAAGAAGTTCCTCCTCAACTCTGTTCTAAACTGCGCCCCCCCCCCTTTATCTTGAGGCTGTGCCCTCGAGTTCTGGTTTCCTTTCTGAGCAGGAAGAATCTCTCTACCTCTACCCTATCCATCCCTTTCATTATCTTGTACGTCTCTATAAGATCCCCCCTCAGCCTTTTAAACTCCAATGAGTACAGACTCTGGGTTGTTGAATCATACCTGAATTGAAACATAACATGGTCATCGTAGCCAAATTCAAGATGCAAAACTTATGGTTCAGGTGGTTTCCATGAAGTGCTTTAGAGTTTCTAACCTGGCCCATAACACTGTAAAATATCGTTATCCGGGAGGTGTGGGTACCAGTGAGTCCGGGCCAGTTGGTATCTCTTTGGTCAGATGTTCCCAATGTCCACCTGCAGTGAGAGTAGGAGCAGGGCAAAGCGAAATGCCCCTCCGTCACTCAAGCTTAGGCTGCAGCTGCTGCAGTGATTATTATTATTCTGTAACAATGAGGAGGAGCCATCCCCTCACACAGTGAAATCAAACAAGTAACAAACAAACGGGTTGCAGCTGACGGACTGTCAAAACCCCATTCTTTAGAACATTCCTCGAGATGCTTCACAGCTCCAGGGTCCTGGGTTCGATTCCCAGCTCGGGTCACTGTCTGTGTGGAGTTTGCACATTCTCCTTGTGTCTGCGTGGGTTTCCTCCGGGTACTCCGGTTTCCTCCCACAGTCCAAAGATGTGCGGGTTAGGTTCATTGGCCATGCTAAGAAATTGCCCCTTAGTGTCCAGGTTAGAGGGATTAGTGGGTATAATATGTAGGGATATGGGGGTAGGGCCTGGGTGGGATTGTGTTCGGTGCAGACTCGATGGGCCGAAGGGCCTCTTTCTGCGCTGTAGGGTTCTATGATTCTATGATTCTATCAGATGTTCCAGATGAACAAGTGAACAAAATCCGGGATTCTCCGACCTTGCCCGTGGCTGGGATTCATCATCATAGAATCATAGAATCCCTACTGTGCAGAAAGAGGCCATTTGGCCCATCGAGTCTGCACCAACCACAATCCCACCCAGGCCCTACCCCCATATCCCTCTAACCTACACATCCCAGGACACTGAGGGGCAATTTAGCATGGTCAATCAACCTAACCAGAAATCTTTGGACTGCGGGAGGAATCTGGAGCATCTGGAGGAAACCCACGCAGACACGATTCTCCGACCTCGCCCGGGGCTGGAATTCTCCAATCCCGCTGCAGTGAATGGAGATTTGCCTCAGTGCCTAATTCTCCGCTCACACTGGCAGTGTGGCAGGGTGAATGAGATTGGAGAATTTCGGCAAAAGCCACCACTTTATGTCCAGGGTTTCTCACAGTTAGTAGCTTGTCCAACGATAACTCGGAATAGAGAATCCCTACAGCACAGGAGGAAGCCAAGTCAACCCATCTAGTCTGCACCAGCTCCCTGACAGAGTCTCCTCTCCAGGTCCTAACCTCATAACCACACTGATCCCCTTAACCCACACATTCTGGGACACTAAGGGGCAACGTGGCATGGCCAATGCACCTAACCCACACAATCTTTGGACTGTGGGAGGAAACCAGAGCACCAGGAGGATACCCACACAGACACGGGGAGAATGCGCAAGCTCCGCACAGTGACCAAAGGTTGGAATTAAACCCAGCTCCCTGGCACTGTGAGGCAGTAGTTCTAACAGGCGCAGGGGAATGGGGGAGGTGTACAGGGGGGATGAGAGAGGCACGCGGGGATCGGGTTGGGGAGCTCAGGGGAATGGGGGTGGACGCAGGGCGGTGGGGAAGGTGCAGGGGATGAGGATGGGGAGGTGCAGGGAGAGAAGCGCAGGGGGATTGGCGGGGGGGTGCAGGGAGAAGTGCAGGGGGATTGGGGGGGGTGCAGGGAGAAGTGCAGGCGGAGATGCAGGGAAAGGCACGGGGGATAGGGAGGTGCAGGGAGAGGTGCAGGGAGAGGTGCAGAGGGGTAGGGATGGGGGAGGTGTGAGGAATGGGGAAGTGTAGGGAGAGGAGCAGGGGGATGGGAGGTAGGGGAGGTGCAGGGGGTGGGGGAGGTGCAGGGAGAGGCGAGGGGGGTTGGAGCTGAGGATGGGTGAGGAGGATTGTGTGCAGTCTTATTCTGAGGTTAATGTCTTCACAATAATAGCTGTCAGATAATCCCAAGGATAACAGAGCCGTTCTGAGATATATAGAGCATTGTCAGAAATTCGACTCTCTCCCACTTGTAATAATCTAACCGTGAAAAACTCATCTTCACACATCATAAAGTGACTGAGATAGAGGGAGACGGTGTACGGGAAGATCCTTCACACTCTAATACTGACAGAAACACTTTGAGGACAGATTCCTAGAATGAAACATTTTATTCTGATTGACCCTGTCTCCTACATTCCTGTCTTTTATCACTCTGCCTTCAGAGTACAGAGACACCACAAACAGGGTTCAGGAGCGGAGAGAGGGGTGAGGGTAAAGGTGTGGGGTGGGTGAGGTGTGAGAGTGCCAGGTGAGGGTGTAAGTGTAGGATGAGGATGCAGGATGAGGGTAAAGGTGGGTTGAGGGTGAGGGGGAGTGGTGAAGGTAAAGGTGGCTTAAGGGTGCAGGGTGAGGGGTGAGAGTTGAAGATGAGGGTGCAGGGTATGCATGTGGTGAGGGTGAAGGGCAGGTGAGGGTGTGGAGTAAGGGTGCAGTGTGAGGGGTAAGTGAGGGTATGGGTACAGTAAGGGTGTGAGGTGAGGGTGAGGGACAGGTGAGGGTGAAAGGCAGGTGAGGGTATGGGTGTGATAAGGTTGTGGGGTAAGGGTGCAGGGTGAGGGTGAGGGTAAGGGTGAAGGTCAGGTGAGGGCACAGGATGACAGTAAGGGTGCAGGGTGAGGGTGTGAGGTAGGTGTGGGTGTGGGTAAGGGTGCAGGGTGAGAGTGAAGGGCAGGTGAGGGTGCAGGAAATGATTTTTTGACTGTGAATCAATGTGTTATTTTATCTGCAGTGATCAGTGCTGTGTGATACCCAGCAAGGTCAGGTAACAGCGGGATAGAGACTCGTTACTCGTTACAGCATGGAAACAGGCCCTTCGGCCCAACTTGTCCATGGTTCTTTTTAAAACCCCTAAGCTAATCCCAATAGCCCTCATTTGTCTCATATCCCTCTATACCCATTGTACCATGTAACTATCTAAATACATTTCAAAAGATAAAGATGTACCCGCCTCTAGTACTACCTCTGGCAGCTTGTTCCAAAGACTCACCATCCTCTGTGTGAAAAAATTGCCCCTCTGGACACTTTTGTATCTCTCCCCTCTCACCTTAAACCTATGCCCTCTCTTATCTTTGGGAAAAGATATTGACTATCTATTTTACCTATGCCCCTCATTATTTTATAGACCTCTGTAAGATCACCCCTCAGCCTCCTACGCTCCAGAGAAAAAAGTCCCAGTCTATCCAGCCTCTCCTTATAACTCAGTCCATCAAGTCCCGGTGGCATCCTAGTAAATCTTTTCTGCACTCTTCCTAGTTTAATAATATCCTTTCTATAATAGGGTGACCAGAACCAAGTGTGGCCTTACCAATGTCCTATACAACTTCAACAAGACGTCCCAATGATATACAGATATACAGAATGATATACAGAAGGAAGGGACCCCGGGCTGGAATAAATATTCATCAATGCAGTTTTATCACCTGAGCAGCAGGTCATAGAATCATAGAATCCCTACAGTGCTGAAGGAGGCCATTCGGCCCATCAAGTCTGTATCAACCACAATCCCACCTAAGTCCTATCCCTGTAACCCCACACATTTACCCTGCTAATCCCTCTCACACTAAGGAGCAATTCAACATGGCCATAGAACATAGAACACTACAGCACAAACAGGCCCTTCGGCCCACAAGTTGCACCGATCATATCCCTACCTACCCAGCCTATCTATAACCCTCAATCCCATTAAATCCCATGTACCCATCCAGAAGTCTCTTAAAAGACCCCAGCGAGTTCGCCTCCACCACCACCGACGGCAGCCTCACTCACCACCCTCTGAGTGAAAAACTTACCCCTGACATCTCCTCTGTACCTGCTCCCCAGCACCTTAAACCTGTGTCCTCTCGTAGTGACCATTTCAGCCCTGGGAAATAGCCTCTGAGAATCCACTCTTTCTATACCTCTCAAAGGCCAATCCACCTAAAACGCATATCATTTTTACAGTGTGGGAGGAAACTGGAGCGCCCGGAGGAAACCCACACAGACACAGAGAGAAAGTGCAAACTCCACACGGACAGTGCCCGAGGCTGAAATTAAACCCGGGTCCCCGACACTGTGAGGCAGCGATGCTAACCGCTGTGCCATGGTGATTGGTCACTGTCTGTGTGGAGTCTGCATGTTCTCCCCGTGTCTGCATGGGTTTCCTCCGGGCGCTCCAGTTCTTCCCACAGTCTGAAAGACGTGCTGGCTAAGCGCATTGGCCATGCTAAATACTCCCTCAGTGCACCCAGACAGGCGCTGAAGAACTAGGGGATTTTCACAGTAACTTCATTGCAGTGTTAATGGAAGCCTTGTTGTGACTAATAAATAAACTTCAACATGAATGTGCGCTTGGCAAGGCCGATACGTGATTTCACACAAGCTGACCAATTGATGGGAACTGGGGAAAGGCTGGGCCTCAGCTGGTATTCCCAATGGGCTCCCACAGGGGGACAGCTGATATGGAGCTGTCTCAGAGAGCAGCTGACCCTGTACCAAACAGATTCCAATGGAAAAAAACCCTACAAAAGTGTCTGGCAGCCCACTCAAGAATCAACCTCAGCCTGCAGACACCTTCTAAAGCTGATCTCAGCCCTGACAGTTCACCCCGTCCAGGATGGAGGCTGCAGCTAAAATGTAAAAGCCGACTGGCCAACTGGCCCACCCTCCAACCATTACAGCAGACAGGTCATCGTCCAAATTGCCCTTATTGGCCCCTTACTGGGCTAAATTGCTGGTTTGATGGTTGGTGGGCAAATCTCGCGTGTGCCCACCCTCTGAAATGTCACACAATGGTGTCAGTCCACCCAAACAACATCAATTTCTAAACTGTGTGATTCAGTAAAAATTCAGATTACTGCGCACTTACATTTTTACCAAAAGGCATGTGAGTGTTTAAGTGGCAGTCTGAGGCTGGTTTACTATTTCAGTCAGCTTTTGCCATCCTACGTTTGACTATGGTTAACATTCAGTCAGCAACGTGCAGTGGAGAGAGCCACAGTGAGCCTCCAATCACTGCCAGGGACACCATATGCCAGTCAGTGGCAAAGGGGCAATAAAATGAACTCTCACAGGACGGCACAGAGACACGAGACAAAAGCTTTGACATCTGACCCATTCTGCCTGCAATGTTCTTGTAAATTGATGATTAACCCCAGTGCGTTCGCTCCTTCAACAGCTTGTCATTCCAGGGAAACCTGGGCAATTTGCCGCACCTACTGAAGGTTAAGTGATCTATTAATTGATGCAACATGAAGTGAGAGGGAATTATCCAAACTATTCATGCAATTCTACTTTAAACTGTTGGCACCGGTAACATACAACATCTGATAAATATTCAGCAAAGAATTTATGTAAAAGAGTTAACGGTTACTTCGAGCTTCCTCTAAAGATCATAGTTTTCTTCGCTGGTCCACCAGAGTGGATTCTTCCCTGAATTGCCTTTCAGGAATTTTGGGGAATTAAATGATGTAAAATGGGGTTTCAGAGGTCACTGTTACTAAAAGCAGAGATTTAAATTGTCAACCCACACCTTTCTCAGTTCTATTAACCAAAATTAACTCAACTTTTAAAAATCCATTCATGGGACATGGGTACAGGCAGCATGGTGGCACAGTGGTTAGCACTGCTGCCCCACAGCTCCAGGGACCTGGGTTCGATTCCAGCCTTGGGTCACTGTCTGTGTGGAGTCTGCACATTCTCCCCATGTCTGCGTGGGTTTTCTCTGGGTGCCCCAGTTTCCTCCCACACTCCAAAGATGTGTGGATTAAGTGGATTGGTCATGATAAATTGCCCCTCGGTTTCATGAGTGTGTGAGCGAGTGAGAATGTGTGTGTGAGCACCCAGAGTCAGTCGGGATAGACACCAAATCCACCCCCCCCCCCCAACCAATCTAAGCTGAAGTCAGCAGTTAGTGAAAGTGAAGGGTTGTGGGTGTCACTGGCTGGGCCAACATTTATTGCCCATCCCTAATTGCCCTTGAATTGAGTGACTTGCTAGGCCATTTCAGCGGCATTTAACCACATGTGGGTCTGCAGTCACAAGTAGGCCAGACCAGGTAAGGATGGCAGATTTCCTTCCACACACCTGACGAAGGAACAGTGTTTCCGAAAGCTTGTGGGTTTACTATTAAATAAACTGGTTAAACTTTAACCTGGTGTGGTGAGACTTCTTTCTGTGTTTACCCCAGTCCAACGCCGGCATCTCCACATCTTTATAAATATGATCAGAACTCCCACTCACCTGACGAGGCGGCAAACCCTGAAAGTTCACAGCCTGTTGCTTTACCATCTGCTGAAAATCATCTCTGTTTGTCTCCTGCCTTTTCCCAAAGAACTCAGTAAGACACCAATCCATCCCTCCTTCAAAGAGAAACAACCACTTTCCATCTTCGCTAATGTCCGTGAATAAATTTTAAAAATTACAGAACAATTCCGAAGGGGTATGGGGGGGTTCAATATTGAGGGGATGTTCAGGGATCAATATTTAGGGTGTATTAGGGAGTCAATATTGAGGGAAGGTTAGCAGGGTAATATTGAGGAGGGAACCTCAATTGATGGAACATTTTGCAGTCAGTCCAAACACAAATGTGACTTCAATCTTTACCTGCTCAATGCTAACCCTAACACCATTAATCCTTCGAAACTCATCTCCAAACTCTATGGCCTGGGTTCTGGATCCTGAACTTCCAAACCCACAGACCACAATCAGTAAGGATAGGCAACACCTCCTCTACGATCATCCTCAACACCGGTGTCCCACAAGGTCGTGTTCTCAGCCTCCTGCTATATTCCTTATACACCTATTACTGTGTGGTCACATTCCCCTCCAACTTGATTATTAAGTTTGCTGAAGACACCACTGTAGTGGGTCGGATCTCAAACAATGACAAGACAGAGTACAGGAATGAGATAGAGAATCTGGTGAACTGGTGCGGCGACAATAATCTCTCCCTCAACATCAACAAAACGAAGGAGATTGTCGTCAACTTTAGGAAGCATAAAGGAGAACATGCCCCTGTCTACATCAATGGGGATGAAGTAGAAATGGTTGAAAGCTTCAAGTTTTTAGCTGTCCAGGTCACCAACAAACCTGTCCTGGGTCCCCCCATGCCAACACTATAGTTAAGAAAGCCCCACCAACGCATTACAAGAAGGATGTGGAGGCGTTGGAAAGGGTGCAGAGGAGGTTTACTAGGATGTTGCCTGGTATGGTGGGGAGGTCCTATGAGGAGAGACTGAGGGATCTAGGGTTGTTTTCGTTGGAAAGAAGGCGGCTAAGAGGGGATCTTATTGAAACATATAAGATGATTAGAGGTTTAGATAGGGTGGATAGTGATAGCCTTTTTCCTCGGATGGAGAAAGCTAGCACGAGGGGGCATGGCTTTAAATTAAGGGGGGGTAGCTACAGGACGGATGTCAGGGGTAGGTTCTTTACCCAGCGGGTGGTGAGGGATTGGAATGCCCTGCCTGCTGCAGTTGTAAATGCGTCTAGTTTGGGGGCGTTTAAGAGATCTCTGGATAGGTTTATGGACGAAAAGGGATTGGTATAGGCTAGTGGGTCATTGTTTTTGTAACTGGTCGGCGCAACATCGTGGGCCGAAGGGCCTGTTCTGCGCTGTAATGTTCTATGTTCTATGTTCTATGTTCTACTTTCTCAGAAAACTAAGGAAATTTGGCATGTCAGCCACGACTTTCATCAACTTTTACAGATACACCATAGAAAGCATTCTTTCTGGTTGTATCACAGCTTGGTATGGGCTCCTGCTCTGTCCAAGACTGCAAGGAACTACAAAAGACCATAAAGGTAGCCCAATCCATCAGGCAAACCAGCCTCCCATCCATTGCCTCTGTCTACACTTCCCACTAACTCAGCAAGGCAGACAGCATAATTAAGGACCCTACATTCTCTTTTCTACCATCTTCCGTCAGGAGAAAGAACAAAAGTCTGAGGTCACGTACCAACCGATACAAGAACAGCTTCTTCCCTTCTGCCATCAGACTTTTGAATGGACTTATCTTGCAGTAAGTTGATCTTTCTCTACACCCTAGCTATGACTATAACACTACATTCTGCACTCTCTCATTTCCTTCTCTACGTACAGTATGCATTGTCTGTATAGCACGCAAGAAACAATACTTTTCAGGTTATACTTATACATGTGGCAATAATAAATCAAATCAAATCAATGCTTCTGGAGATAGACCAGCTGCTGGGGAGGGGTTGTCTAAGCCCGTTCCTCCCCATTCCCCTCTCATTACTGAGCCTTTCAGCAATGTGGACAATTCAAAGACAGACAAGTAAATCAGGGAACAGACATCAAACTGTATTAACTGCAACCAAAGGTTAGCAGGCTGAAATGGACCTGAGCTGTCAGTCTTCAATGCAAGGGCAAACAATTCCAGAGCTCCCTGCATGATACAAGAAACAAAGATTAAGATGAAGCTGAGATATGACAGATATCAGGTGGATAATACAACTGAGAACTAGACCGAAAATAGAAGGTTCAGAGGAGAAGTGAAAAAGCAAAGAGGAGAAACAAAGAGAGTATGAGAAGAGACTGGCAACTAATATAAAGATTTTGGTGGTAGGGCAGAAATTGAGTCCTCAGCTGAGAACTTCAATTTCATCTGGTTGAAGGGCATAGTCCAACATCAGACAATGGACTTCCCTGTAGTGGGACTGTTTTCTACCGTGGAACCAGGGGAGGCTTGGTCGCTCTGGTGGTGATGCCATGTTTCTCAAGTTTCCTGTGCTTTGTGTGCATGTAGGTGGCATAGTTCCACTGTCTCATCTGTTTGTCGATATCTCACAGCTGGTCCGCTGCATCCTGAGCGCAAGTTGACTCTATCTTGGGTTCAATGTTGCGGCGTCTGCAATAGAGCTGGTGTATGAGGTGGTTCAGGAGTGTGAGAGAGGTGCGACAGCAAAGTCTCTCAGAGTAGTCTATGTTGTATGTTGACTTGAGTGGGTTCGTGATTATAGTCCTTTCAGGAACTTGTCTGTTTTCTTGCATTTTTGTTGAAACCTGATATCTGTGTTGATACGTGTGATCTTCTTGGAGATCCTCTCCACTTTGAGCCGACGGTTTGTGGTGTCGATGATAGATGCTAACCGGCAAGACAACATCACCGACATCACCAACTAGCAGTGCATCTGAGCTTTCACTCAATCCACAAACTCACTAAATGATTCAGAGTTAGGCATGCTAGGGGCTGTAATAATGTTATCTGTCTGAGTTCCACAAACACTGAGCAGGATTACTTTGTATTTTTCTCCTCCTCTATTTCATTTGCTTGGAAATAATAGCCAAAGCATTCGATGTATTGTGTGCAGGTCTCTGTGGAGAAGTCAAATGGGTTTGGTCACCCAGAGACAGGCATTTTGGTGAGTAATTTATTGTTCTTTGATGAAAACAGGATACTCACAAGTGTTGGGCCAGAGGGAGAGTCAGGTCGATTTATCCTCATGGTGCGATATGAAGACACACTTTTATTAATTAGAATTATACAGTAGCCTCATGGCTGGAGCCGGCTCCTCAAACTGTCTCTCCTTAGAAACCTCTCTCCCCATGGGGTGAATCCACACTGAGCCCCAATTGGTCACCAAGGCCCCAACTCTGCTGTGTTGCTCTTAAAAGGACAATCACCACAAAGAGTTTCACTTCCAGAGACTGGAACACTTGGCAAAATTCCCTCATTCCAGCTGGAGGAAGGTAACCCTCCATTGTAAACAAAGAGCAAAGAACAAGAACAAAACCAGCCCAGGAAACAGGCCCTTCGGCCCAACGAGCCCGCGCCGCCATCTCAACACCACCAGTCCCCCTCTCCACCCACGACCCCTGTCTAATGTTTTATGGCCATCCAGATTGAGGGAAACTGATTTAGGGACAATTTATTCCTGCCAATCAGCCTAACAGCACATCTTTGGGGTGTGGGAGGAAACCGGAGCACCCGGAGAAAACCCACGCAAGCACGGGGAGAATGCGCAAACTCCCACAGACACCGGCCCAAATCCATGTGTCTGCACAGCAAACAGTGATAGTCACTGAGCTGTCGTCTTGCCCAGTATCTGGTCCAGTTTAGGCACACACTAACGACGTGAAGCACTAGGCCAATCTCGAACAACCAAGAGCAGCCCCAGTACGACCCATCGCGTGTATGCCCCTCGTTGGACACGAGGTGGACCGACTTAAAACCTGTGAATGAAAAGAGATAAAACATTATTATCATACTATATCCATTTACATTACCATTTACATTGTACCAGGACAGGTTCGCAGTATTTCACACAGCAGAAAGCCATTGACAGATGAACAGCCCCAGACAGATTACAAAGGTGTTTTCATAGGTCTTGGATCTCTTTCTGGTGCACATTGTGTTGAAGTAAACGTGAGTGTGAGGGCAACACAGCATCTTCGGAGGAGAGTTCCAGCTGCCCTCAAATCCAGCTTGAAAGACGACAGAGGGGAGCTGGATAGAATGTGAATAATTGAGGAAGTGACCAGTCCTGTAGACTGGATTAGCAGCATGGTAACAGTGAAAAAACTCAGAGAACCAAAGGAAATAAAACTTTGAAGAAATCTCACTACCACCATTGAAGAAATTCTGCCACAAATTGTCAGAGTAAAGGTCTTACAACCCTAAATGTGAAGGATAAAAGTGAAGTTAGATGAAAAATATCAGTCTTGTGGCAATGCCCTTGAGGGAGGTACAGGTGTCTGTGTGTGTCATTTGGTATTTCCACTGCTCTAGAATAAACCAATGCAGGTAATAGTCAACAGTTTACCAGCAGTGGAAGTGACTGTGGATGGTCTAGTCTATGGATGAAACCATTACAAACTGTGAGTGAAACAGAGGGAGAGCTTACCTGACGAACCTGAAGCTAAACAAATTGCGACTGAAGATGGCTGAAGCCAAGTACATGGGTCACGTACCGATCAATTTGTTGGCGTTGTGAACCACCTCTCAAAGTCCATGCCCACTTTATCATCAGAGTGTGAACCTCCACATACCCTTAAGAACATAAGAACATAAGAAATAGGAGCAGGAGTAGGCCATCTAGCCCTTCGAGCCTGCCCCACCATTCAATAAGATCATGGCTGATCTGAAGTGGCTCAGTTCCACTTTCCCGCCCTCTCCCCATAACCCTTAATTCCCTTGTCTATCAAAAACCTATTTACCCGTGACTTAAATATATTTAGCGAGGCAGCCTCCACCACTTCAACAGGCAGAGAATTCCAGAGATTCACCACCCTTTGAGTGAAGAAGTTCCTCCTCAACTCCGTTCTAAACTGCCCCCCCCTTATCCTGAGGCTGTGCCCTCTAGTCCTGCTGTCCTTTCTGAGTAGGAAGAATCTCTCAACCTCTACCCGATCCATCCCCTTCATTATCTTATACGTCTCTATAAGATCCCCCCTTAGCCTTCTAAACTCCAACGAGTACAGACCCAGTCTATTCAGCCTCTCTTCATAGTTCAACCCCCTCATCTCCAGTATCAGCCTAGTGAACCTCCTCTGCACTCGGTCCAAGGCCAAAATATCCTTGCTCAAGTTTACTCTGAGGTAAGTTCAGTTATTGCCACTGCTGAGATGTTAGAGAACCAGTCAGAGTGTAAATATTCAATACACTGAAAAACCAGCCCACTTGGCAACTTGGGATCTGTGGAGATGGGTTATAACCTCAATCACACACGTGGTGAATAAAGAACAAAGAACAAAAACAGCCCGGAAAACAGGCCCTTCGGCCCAACGAGCCCACGCCGCCATTCTAACATCACCAGTCCCCCCTCCACCCATGACCCTTATCTACGCTTAATGACCAGATCTATCACCACAACTACAGACACCTCCAAGCAACCGAGAAGCTTTTCCTTCACAACACATAGCTGATGAGGGAGACTTGATTTTGCCAATTAAACAAAGAACTGAACAACCGTCAGTCCCAAAAGTTAACCGTTCCCCTCCTTGTGGCTACTTGGATTAATCCAGCTGTAAGCGGGCCTGTTGCGATGTAGCACATTGGGGGTGGTCAACTCCTACCCCAAAACAACCCTCCCCCTCCACATTGCTCACTCTGCAATCCTGAGGCTCCAGTCGGTGCAGTGGGCATGCCGTATGGTATGGTGGGAAGGTCTTATGGGGAAAGGCTGAGGGACTTGAGGTTATTTTCATTGGAGAGAAGAAGGTTACGAGGTGACCTAATTGAGGCAATTGATCAAAGGATCAAAGGATTGATCAAAGGATTGGATAGGGTGGACAGTGAGAGCCTTTTACCTCGGATGGTGATGGCTAACACGAGGGGACATCGCTTTAAATTGAGGGGTTGTAATTATAGGATGGATGTCAGAGGTAGGTTCTTTACTCAGAGGGTAGTAAGGGCGTGGAATGCCCTGCCTGCAGCAGTTGTGGACTCGCCAACTTTAAGGGCGTTCAAATGGTCAGTGGATAGGCATATGGATAACATTGGAATAGTTTAGGTTAGAGGGTCATTAGATTGGTTCCACTGGTCGGCGCAACATCGAGGGCCGAAGGGCCTTACTGCGCTGGAATGTTCTATGTTCTATGCCCCAGCGGTGTTACTGAGCTTCTGATTGGTTGGCAGCTTTCTGTAGGTGAGGCCACATCACAGCCTGATTGGCTTGTGGTTTGGTGTGTCTTCCTGAAAAGAGGCAGTGTGGGTCTGTCGCCCACTCTCCAGCGAGAGCCCCCACCCCTCCCCGATCTTCCAAATCCACCCTCCCATCTCCCCAAACAAGATTCCGCCCTACATGTGCCATGTACGTGCCAGGATAGATGAGATTAGAAAAGGCTGGAAAGGACAAACAGATTTTTGTCATGAATGATAATTTTCTGCGTTGGGAGTAGTGGGGAATTTTAGTACACGTTACTTGTTTTTCTTTTCATGAAATGGGAGATGTAGCTTTGTACACGGTGGCTTGTCAAACTTGTATGACTCTGGTATGATGCTCTGTAAATGAAGACTGTAGGACAGCAGCAGCTATTTTACACACCAGATGGAACAATTCTTTACTGCTCTTTGAGTGAGTACAGGATGGGAATCATTCGCCTCCGCACCCAAACTCTTTTGGGCCAAACTTAAGCTTGCAGCCAACCACAATTCCCCAGCTGCCCCAGCCACCCAGCCAGCTCTCTCCAAGACAGAGGTACAAAGGGGCTCACATTCCAGATGTTGGGGAATAGCCAGAGGCACATTTTCCATCCCTGCATGGAAATCCATCCCTGAGTTTCCAGAGGTTTCCCAGCACCGCCTGTGGAACCTCCACTGAAGAAACATCCACCCCCATTGACATTAATCCCAGAGTATTTCCATTTCCCTTCTGCAGATGTTACAGCAATCAAAGAGAACCTTACATGATGAACCTTCACTCATCATTACGCTGTGTTCAGAGAGACAACAACCAAATTTGGACAGGTATCTGACAAATGGCATTTGCACCAAAGAATTTCCAGGTGATAACCATCTCCAATGAGAACAACTTCAGCTACAGTTCTCAAACCTTTAAAAATCCCCCACACCATCAATGTCTTTTGGAGTCATCCTCTGACAGAACTGAAGTAGTCATCTAAATATTTGGTCTCCAGGAGTTAATTAGAGGCTGAGAATTCTACAATGGCTCATCTCCTGATTCTCCAGCTTCTACAACCTACAAATCATACAGGCCCTTCAGCCCATCGAGTCTGCACCAATAAACTACCCCAAATCTGCACTAATCCCACTTTGCAACATTTGGCCCATAATCTTGAATGTTCTCACGTTTCAAGTGCTCATTGCGTACTTTTTAAAGGTTGTGAGGTTTCCAGCCTCTACCACCCTACCAGGGTGAGCATTCCAGGCTCCTACCACCCTCTGGATAAAAAGATTTTTCCTCCAATCCTCTCCATACCTCCTGCCCCTCATAAGATTATGTCCACTCATTATTGACCCTTCAACCAAGGGGAATAGCTGCTTCTTACTCACCCTGCCCGGACCCCTCATAATCATATACACCTCAATCAGGTCCCCCTCAGCCTTCTCTGCTCTAAAGAAAACAATCCAGGCCTTTCCAGTCTCTCCTTAAAGCTCAAATTCTCCATCCCAGGTAACAATCTATGGTGATGATGTGGAGATGCCAGGGATAAGCACAGTAAGAAGTCTCACAACACCAGGTTAAAGCCCAACAGGTTTATTTGGTAGCAAAAGCCACTAGCTTTCAGAGCACTGCCCCTTCATCAGGTGAGTGGGAGTTCTGTTCACAAACAGGGCAAATAAAGACACAAACTCAATTTACAAAACACTGGTTGGAATGTGAGTCTTTACAGGTAATCAAGTCTTAAAAGTACAGATAATGTGAGTGGAGAGAGGGTTAAGCACAAGTTAAACAGAACAGTTAGTGAGATTTTACAAGCCCAGGCAAGTCCTTGAGGTTACAGATAGTGTGACATGAACCCCAGGTCCCGGTTGAGGCCGTCCTCATGTGTGCAGAACTTGGCTATCAGTCTCTGCTCAGTGACTCTGCGCTGTCGTGTGTCGTGAAGGCAGCCTTGGAGAACGCTTACCCGAAGGTCAGAGGCCGAATGCCCATGACCACTGAAGTGTTCGCCAACAGGAAGGGAACAGTTCTGCCTGGTGATTGTCGAGCGGTGTTCATTCATCCATTGCCATAGTGTCTGCATGGTCTCCCCAATGTACCAGGCCTCCGGACATCCTTTCCTGCAGCGTATCAGGTAGACAACATTGGCCGAGTTGCAAGAGTATGTACCGTGTACCTGGTGGATGGTATTCTCACGTGAGATGATGGCATCCGTGTCGATGATCCGGCATGTCTTACAGAGGTTGATGTGGCAGGGTTGTGTGGTGTTGCGGTCACTGTTCTCCTGAAGGCTGGGTAGTTTGCTGCGGACAATGGTCTGTTTGAGGTTGTGCGGTTGTTTGAAGGAGAGAAGTGGGGGTGTGGGGATGGCCCTGGCGAGATGTTTGTCTTCATCAATGACATGTTGAAGACTCCGGAGAAGATGTCATAGTTTCTCCACCCTGGGGAAGTATCGGACGAGATGTACGGCCAATGATGTCTACCTGATACGCTGCAGGAAAGGATGTCCCGAAGCATGGTACATTGGGCAGACCATGCAGATGCTACAACAACGGATGAATGAACATCGCTCAACCAGGCAAGACTGTTCCCTTCCTGTCGGGGAACACTTCAGTGGTCACAGGCATTCGCCTCTGATCTTCGGATAAGCTTTCTTCAAGGCTGCCTTCACAACACACAACAGCGCAGAGTCGCTGAGCAGAGACTGATAGCCAAGTTCCACACACATTAGGACGGCCTCAACCGGAATCTTGGGTTCATGTTGCACTATCTGTAACCCCCATGACTTACCTGGACTTGCAAAATCTCACTAACTGTCCTGTCTGGAGACAATACACATCTCTTTAACCTGTGCTTAACCCTCTCTCCACTCACGTTGTCTGTACCTTTAAGATTTGATTACCTGTAAAGACTCACATTTCAACTATTATTTTGTAAATCGAGTTTGTGTTTTTATATGCCCTGTTTGTGAATAGAGCTCCCACTTATCCAATGAAAGAGCAGCGCTCCGAAAGCTTGTGGTGTTTGCTACCAAATAAACCTGGTGTTGTGAATCTATAGTGTGCAGAAAAACAGTATACCTCCTGTGTACCTGTGAGTGCAGCTCTAATAACAGGGAAGAACCATAATCCAGGGCAAAGTCACCTGCTTGATTGGCACCCCATCCTCCAACATCTTAAGCAAACACTCCCTCCACTACTGGTGCAAAGTGGCAGCAGAGTGTGCCATCTACAAGATGCACTCACCAAGGTTCCATCCACAGCACAACATGGACAAGTTGGGCCAAAGGGCCTGTTTCCATGCTGTAAACCTCTATGACTCTATGACCTACTGAACCCACAACGACAATGAGCTAAAAGGACAAGAACAGCAGATACATAGAAACACCAACATCTGCAATTTCCTCTGGAAGTCACACACCAACCTGACTTGGAAATATATCACCTCATAGTTACTGAGTCAAAATCCTGGAACTCCCTCCCTAGCAGCTCTGTGGGCGTACCTGCACCACAGCGATTGCAGAGGTTCAAGATGGGATTTAGGGATTGACAATTAATGCTGGCTTAGTCAGCGACACTCACTTCCCATGGCTAAATGCTAACAAAAGAATCCAGATCATAGCATCAAACCTTTTGTCAAATAGGACAAAAGGTGCAGTGTTCCAGGAATACAGAATTCACTCCTGCATGAGTACAAGTAATACTACACAAACATAGGAGAGAGAGAGACACCAAACAACAGTCCACAGACATGAAATGTGATCTCACACAAATGCTAAATACACTTCCCCATCAATACAAAGCATAGCTTCTTCAGAACGGAAAAGACAGTTCTCCAGAAACACAACACGTATTGCTGATGCGCTGAAGAAAAGTACAAGAGGCTCCAAATCTCACAAGTCTATTGAGAGCTCACACCTACCGCACACATTCACTTCTGAGTCACAAATGCTACAAATGCTGTTAATTACTGTAGCCTCGTCACAGCAACAGTGGAATTCCTGACTTGTTACATAAAATACACAGATTGCATTTATATAAAACACTTCACAGCCTCAGAATATCTCAAAATGCTGCTCCGCCGGTGAGTTACTTTTGAAGTGTAGCTGCAGCTATTATGCTGTGGATCACAGTGTAATGTTTCTATATTGCAAAGCGTCAAGTAAGCAACAAAGGTCTGATTGTATTTTGAGGGTTTCGTTTAGGACTGTGGGAGATTTCAGTGTTTTTAGACAGAACCAACTCATTCTGAACAGAGGGACAGGGAACTCAGTACAGCATTTATAGAATCATAGAACCCTACAGTGCAGAAAGAGGCCCTTCGGCCCATCGAGTCTGCACCGAACACAATCCCACCCAGGCCCTACCCCCATATCCCTACATATTATACCCACTAATCCCTCTAACCCACACATCCCTGGACACTAAGGGGCAATTTCTTAGCACGGCCAATCAACCTAACCCGCACATCTTTGGACTGTGGGAGGAAACCGGAGTACCCGGAGGAAACCCACGCAGACACAAGGAGAATGTGCAAACTCCACACAGACAGTGACCTGAGCTGGGATTTGAACCCAGAACCCTGGAGCTGTGAAGCAGCAGTGCTGACCACTGTGCTACCATGCCACCCAAATCTCCTACGTCTCCTACAAAAGCTGTCTCTTCTGACTGCAGCACTCCGGCTGGCGTGCCATTTTGGATAACATTTTCAAACCCGAGAGTGTGGATTGAACCTACAACCTCCTGCCCCAGTGGTGACGATGATACCACTGAACCAAACCACACTGTCCCAGCAGATGGAACTCACAGAGAGTGATAATACACCATATGTCTCAGCATGTATAAAGATAAAGGTAAGACACAGCAGACATCAATGAACTCAAAAATAGGGACCTACAAAATAAGATCAGGTGGATCAGACATTCAATTCCACCTTTAGACTTGTTTACACACAATGAAAAAAAAACTAGCTCATCTGTACAGTCCAAAAATCTCTTCTGCAATCTATAGATAATTCATTTTTGCTTTGACTGGTTTGTAATAGTCATATAAATATCACTGCATGCCAGACTGAACGTGCTGCAAACTGGAATAGGTTCTCACTGTCACCTTGTGATGGCATGAGGTCAGTATTAAGGTATAATTGAAAACTGTCTTCCCCGTTACTGTTCTAAAAAGGTTTGAATTTCCAAGATTACTAACATCATTCCAAAAACCAAAGCTGCACTCGGTATCACTGAGATACTGACACCAGGAATCTCAAAAGCTTCTTCTCATTAAATTTCACTGATTAGATGAAGACTTTTCCCTCCACCTCCTCACTACCATAAACAAATAAAATTCCCTCACTCAGATTTGAGCTTCAACATCTGCGGAGCCAACGAGCAGACAATAAAACATTCTGCAGTCCTCCGGGAAATCCCACCATTTCACAAGTTTTCCGCTTGAATGGATTAAGGAAACCATTTCAGGATTTGCCGGGGCAGGATTTAGGGTGGGGAGGGGGGTGGGTTATGGAAACAAAGTAAGACCATTATTAAAGACATTGCATTTCTCCTCATCCAAGGATGAGCTTCAAAACCAAGAGAAAATCACCTTAACCTTCAAATTCAGCTGTGTATAAATCCTGTCAAAGAACACAGCCTTCCTTACATCCCACATCAACACCCAATGACTGCTAACTATCGTGAAGTGAAATAAAGAATCTCATAGAATGGAAGCACTTTCATTCAAAGAGGTTTCTCAATTAAAATTAGCATTAAGCATTTCTCATATTTTCTTCAACAGGTTTTTTGTATGAATGAAATATTCATCTGTTCGATATTTCTTTAGAAATAAGCAATGGGAATGAGTTTCTGTTATTCCACAGGACAGAACGTATCAACACTCCTACTCTCCATCATTTTAAGAACATAAGAACATAAGAAATAGGAGCAGGAGTAGGCCAACTAGCCCTTCGAGCCTGCCCCGCCATTCGATAACATCATGGCTGATCTGTCGTGGCTCAGTTCCACATCTGAGCGGGAATTTTCCAGGAATATATCCCGTTATTATAATGATATAACACCTTGGCCTTACTTACTGTACAAGAAACAAGGCATCAATCACTCACAAGGGATTGGGTAAACATGCTGGTGGTTCGTTTATTAAGACTAGGCATGTGAGAATAGTTATATGTAGGTCTCATGCCTGACGGTTCAATTCCGGCCTCGGGTCACTGTCTGTGTGTGTTGTATGTTCTCCTCGAGGCACCGGTTAGCTCACACATATCGTGAGCAATCACACTCAGCTGCTTAACCAGTGACAGAGTTTCCATCACCCACGCTGAGGGCCTTGTATTCCTCTGCTGTAAGCACTGGATGTCCTGGGAGGACTGCATTTTAAACCAATGGAATACATCCAAGATTATTCCAGAAAATATGCTGTCAACAGGAATTATTTCAGCTGTAGAAATATTAATGACTCCTTTGGTTAGTAACAGAGTTCCATGGATTGCTAAATCCGAGCTTGATAAAAAACTCAACGTCCATAATTTGATCCAGGTTATGAAATAAGGAGCCAATGATCTTTTATAAACTGTCCCCTTCAACAAAATTGTTATCGTTAAAATAATTAAGACCAATTACTGTGAAAAACCCCTAGTCGCCACACTCCAGCGCCTGTTTAGGTACATTGAACATAGAACATAGAACATAGAACATTACAGCGCAGAACAGGCCCTTCGGCCCACGATGTTGCGCCGACCAGTTAAAAAAAAACAACAACAATGACCCACTAACCTAAACCAATCCCTTTTCGTCCATAAACCTGTCCACAGACCTCTTAAACACCCCCAAACTAGGCGCATTTACAACTGCAGCAGGCAGGGCATTCCAATCCCTCACCACCCTCTGGGTAAAGAACCTACCCCTGACATCCGTCCTATAACTACCCCCCCTTAGTTTAAAGCCATGCCCCCTCGTGCTAGATTTTTCCATCAGAGGAAAAAGGCTATCACTATCCACCCTATCTAAACCTCTAATCATCTTATATGTTTCAATAAGATCCCCTCTTAGCCGCCTTCTTTCCAGCGAAAACAACCCCAAATCCCTCAGCCTCTCCTCATAGAATCTCCCCTCCATACCAGGCAACATCCTGGTAAACCTCCTCTGCACCCTCTCCAAAGCCTCCACATCCTTCCTGTAATGTGGGGACCAGAACTGCACACAATACTCCAAGTGCGGCCACACCAGAGTTGTGTACAGTTGCAACATAATGCTACGACTCCTAAATTCAATCCCCCTACCAATAAACGCCAAGACACTGTATGCCTTCTTAACAACCTTATCGACTTGATTCCCAACTTTCAGGGATCTATGTATACATACACCTAGATCCCTCTGCTCCTCCACACTATTCAAAGTCTTCCCGTTAGCCCTATACTCAACACATCTGTTATTCCTACCAAAGTGAATTACCTCACATTTCTCTGCATTAAACTCCATCCGCCACCTCTCGGCCCAGCTCTGCAACCTGTCTAAGTCTGAGGGAGAATTTAGCATAGCCAGTGTACCTAATCAGCACGTCTTTCAGACTGTTGAAAGAAACCGGAGAATCCGGAGGAAACCCACACAGACACAGGGAGAATGTGCAGGCTCTGCGCAGACGGTGAACCAAGCCAGGAGTCAAGCCCAGGTCCCTGGCGCTGTGAGGTGGCAGTGCTGACCAGTATGCCACCATGATATTCACTAAAGAGGATAAAGCAAAGCTTTAGGGAAAACCCGTTTGTTTACCATATTCTGGTTGAAGGATTCCTGTTGCAACAAGGAAGTGATGGCAAGAAGCTATGAGCCTGTGGCATGATCATATGTTGCAAGTTGTAAGTTTTGTTTTGGGATTTGGTAAGTATTCCTTTTTATATCTCAGGCTATTTATAGTTAGGATGTTCCTAGTTAGAAGGAAGGTGATGAATAGATTTTAATTACAGAGGCACATGAATGCATTAATTTACGTCATAACCTAGTATTGCTTTTGAATAGTCCCCTTTTTAAAATTTGCCATTTGAAGATTCTTGTGGCTTTAGGTCTTGTTCAAACTTAAAGAAGCTAAAATGAATGATTGGTAAATTAGGCTTTCTATATTTTAAAATACTCCCCAAAATGCTGAAGTTCTTACTTGGGATCCAGGGCATCACACATAATGACATAGAATACAAAAGCTTCAAAGTTAGAGTGAACCCAATGTTTTGGTTCAGTGTCAACTAGAGTCTTGTGTTTAATTCTGGACATCACAACTTTTCAGAAAAATATGAAGCCATTGGTAAGGGTGTAATGAAGGTTGATGAGAATGGTTCCATTGATGAGAGATTTCAGTTATGAGGGTAGGTTGGGGAAGATGGGGCAGCTCTCCATGGAGAAGAGAAGGTTGAGAAGAGATTTGTTGGAGATATTCAAAATCTTGGAGTGAGCAGATAGGGAGAAACTGTTTCCATTAGCAGAACAGTTGAGAACTAGAGGACAAAGGATGACCCGAGGAAATCATTTTTACACAGCTAGTGGATATTCCTGAAATGCACTGCCTGAGCGGCTGGTGGAGAATCATAGAATCCTACAGTGCAGAAGGAGGCCACTTGGCCCATCAAGGCTGCACTGACCACTTTCCCACCCAGGCCCCATCCTCAGAACCCCATTCATTTACGCTGGCTAATCCCCCTGGCACTAAGGGGCAATTTAGCATGGTCAATCCACTTAACCCGCACATCTTTGGACTGTGGGAGCAAACCGAAACACCCGAAGGAAACCCACGCAGACACAGAGAGAATGTGCAAGCTCCACACAGACAGTGCCCCAAGCCGGGAATCGAATCCAGGTCCCTGGCACTGTGAGGCAGCAATGCTAACCACTGTGCCATTGTGCTGCCCATATGCCATCCTGCCGCCCATAGTCAATCATATATTTCAGAAGAGAATTGGATAATTATCTGAAGAGAAACAGTTTGGAAGGCTCTGGGGGTAAGGCAGGAGAGTGGGACCAGAGAGTTGCTCCAGCAGAGAGCCAGCATGGACATAGAGGGCTGAGTATCCTCTTTCTGTGCTGTAACTGTTCTGATTGTGTGAGTAGCACAGGGAATTGCAAACTGGTTGCTGTGCTACTCCAATCTACAGCAGTTGTTAAATAAACTTTACTGTTAAGTATTTGTAAAAGAATTTACACATTGCTGTACAACGCAGAAGGAGGCCATTCTGCTGTGATGGTTCTTTCAAAAGAGTTACTCATTAGACTTGTGAGAAAAGTTATAGCTCATGGAATAAAAGGGACAGTAACAACATGGATGCAAAATTGACTGCATAACAGGAAGCAGAGAGTAATGGTCAGTGGATTTTTTTTGGGCTGGAGGAAAGTTTGTAGTGGAGTTCCCCAGGGATCAATATGAGGACCCTCAAGTGGGTAGAGCCGTGAAGGAGGCCTATAGTGTGTTAGTGTTTATTAACAGGGGGTTAGAGTTTAAGACCCATGGGGTTATTCTACAACTGTACAGGACCTTGGTGAGACCACATGTGGAATATTGTGTGCAGTTCTGGTCACCTCACTATAAGAAGGATGTGGAAGCATTGGAGAGAGTGCAGAGGAGATTTACCAGGATGCTGCCTGGTTTGGAGGGTAGGTCTTATGAGGAAAGGTTGCGGGAGCTGGGGCTTTCCTCTTTAGAGCGGAGGAGGATAGAGGTTTATAAAGTGATGAGAGGGATTGATAGAGTGGACGTACAGAGACTATTTCCTCAGGTGGATGTAGATGTTACAAGGGGGCATAACTGTGAGATTCATGGTGGGAGATATAGGAGGGATGTCCGACATAGATTCTTTACTTAGAGAGTGGTTGGGGTGTGGAATGCACTGCCTGCTGTGATAGTGGAGTCGGACACTTTAGGAACTTTTAAACAGTTATTGGATAGGCACATGGAGCACACCAGAATGATCGGGAGTGAACAAAGAACAAAGAACAAAATCAGCCCGGGAAACAGGCCCTTCAGCCCAACGAGCCCGCGCTGCCATCTCAACACCACCAGTCCCCCTCTCCACCCATGACCCCATCTAATGTTTTATGGCCATCCAGATTGAGGGAAACTGATTTAGCGGCAATTTATTCCTGCCAATCAGCCTAACAGCACATCTTTGGGGTGTGGGAGGAAACCGGAGCACCCGGAGAAAACCCACGCAAGCACGGGGAGAATGCGCAAACTCCCACAGACACCGGCCCAAATCCATGTGTTTGCACAGCAATCAGTGATAGTCACTGAGCTGTCGTCTTGCCCAGTATCTGGTCCAGTTTAGGCACACACTAACGACATGAAGCACTAGGCCAATCTCGAACATCCAAGAGCAGCCTCAGTACGACCCATCGCGTGTATGCCCCTCGTTGGACACGAGGTGGACCGACACAAGTGGGATAGCTTGATCTTGCGTTTAGACATAGCTCAGCACAACAGCGAGGGCCAAAGGGCCTGTACTGTGCTGTACCGTTCTATGTTTTATGTTCTATGAACCTTACTTTTTCTGATGTATGTTAATGATTATTTGTGTACCGTTCTGGTCACCCTATTATAGAAAAGATACTGTTAAACTGGATGGAGTGCAGAAGAGATGTACTAGGATGCTACCGGGACTTGATGGTTTGAGTTATAAGGAGAGGCTGGATAGACTGGGACTTTTTTCACTGGAGCGCAGGAGACTGAGGGGTGATCTTACAGAGGTCTACAAAATAATGAGGGGCACAGATCAGCTAGATAGTCAATATCTTTTCCCAAAGGTAGGGGAGTCTAAAACTAGAGGGCAGAGGTTTAAGGTGAGAGGGGAGAGATACAAAAGTGTCCAGAGGGGCAATTTTTTCACAGAGGGTGGTGAGTGTCTGGAACGAGCTGCCAGAGGTAGTAGTAGAGGCGGGTACAATTTTGTCTTTTAAGAAGCATTTAGACAGTTACATGGATAAGATAGGTATAGAGGGATATGGGCCAAATGGGACTAGCTTGTTAAAAAAAGGGCAGCATGGACAAGTTGGGCAGAAGGGCCTGTTTCCATGCTGTAAACCTGTAATCCAGATCTTGGTGTGCAGGGGACAGTTTCAATATTTGTGATTGATCCAAAGTTTGGAAGCGTTGTAGACTGTGAGGAGGAGGTGTGTACAATCTAATGGGCTCCAAGGTGAAGGTATGTAGTATTGCCAGCAGCAATGTACCCCTCCCCAGTGAGCTCAATGCGTTCTGTGCTCGTTTGGAGCAAGATGTCAGCGAGACCGTACCATCCACCGTGAAAGCCTTGATTGAACCAGACCCCAGGTCACCATCGCAGACCTCAGGTCAGCCTCCTCAAAAGTGTACCCGTGGAAAGCGAATGGCCCGGATGGGGTACCCGGACGAGCACTCAGGTCCTGCGTGGACCAGCTGGCAGGGGTATTCACAGACCATCTTTAACCTCCCTTTACAACAATCTGAGTTCCCTACCTGCTTCATGAAGACAAAAATTATCCCGGTACGAATGAAAATCCAGGCAGCGTGCCTTAATAACAATCATCCAGTGGTTCAGACATCCATTATTATGAAATGTTTCAAAAGGTTAGTCATGGCTCAAATCAATTCTGGCCTCCCTGATTTCCTGCAAACACTAAGTCCACCTTTTGCTGTAACAGATCCACAGCAGGCGTCATCTCCTTGCCCCTGCATTCATCCCTGGAACACCCAAATAACAGGGACACTAATGTCAGACTCCTGTTTATTGACTAAATCTCATCCTCCAACACCATTACCCTGACAAATGTAATTTCCAAACTCCATGGCCTAGGGCTCAGCTCCTCTCTCTTGAGACTGGATCCTAGACTTCCTCACCCCACACCCGCAATCAGTAAGGATGGGAAACAACACACCCCCCCCGACTTATCCTCAACACCGGTGCTCTGGAAGGCCGTGTCCTGTGTCCTCAGCCCCCTCACTGTAATACACCTACAACTCATCGTTCCAGAGGGGCAGCTCGAGAAGTGATTCCAGTGAGGAGAGCTCGTAGGTAAGAGGGATTTTTAACTCAGTTTTTTCCAGAGTTTTTCGGAGCAGGGACATGGGGAGACAAGACAGAGGCATGGGGTGACAAGGCAGGGACGTGGGGGGATAAGACAAGGATGTGGGGGGATAAGGCAGGGGTGTGGGGGGACAAGGCAGGGACGTGGGGGACAAGGCAGGGGCACGGTGGGGGGGAACAAGGCAAAGAATGGCACTAAGGCATGATGCTTATTTGAAGAGCCAGTGCAAGAGGGGTAGCAGGGTGGCACAGTGGGTTAGCACTGCTGCCTCACAGCACCAGGGACCCAGGTTTGACTCTCAGCTTGAGTCACCATCTGATTTGAGTTTGCATGTTCTCCCCATGTCTGCGTGGGTTTCCTCCAAGTGCTCCGGTTTTCTCCCACGTTCTGAGAGATGTGCTGGTTAGATGCATTGACCAGAACTGTGGCGACTGGGGTAATTTCACAGTAACTTAATATAAGCCTTACTTGTGACTAATGATGAATAAACTTTAAACATGATGGGCTGAATGGCCTCCTCCTGCACTGTAACAATTCTGTGATAATGTCACTCACTTAGTCTGGCTCCATATTGTGTAAATCCCTTTCCAGGTACATTACCGCGTCACACAACCTTTCAGGCAGTGCATTCCCGATCAGAACCACTCACCAAGAAAACAGTTCCCCCCAATTCTCCCTGATCCTTTTACCAATTACCTTAAATCTGTATCCTCTATTAACCGATCCTGCAGCCACTGAAACACTCTTTCTCGATTTACTCTGTCAGAACCCTGGTAATTGGAGCTGCCGGTTTAACTTCCTTTTCATTGAAACAGTGATTTATAATAAAGAGCTCAGTGATGTTCACACCATCATTCTCCAATCAAAGGAAAACTATCAATGAATAAATAAACTGTGGTTTACCGGGATATTCTGAATCATAGGATTGAAACAAAGTGACATTTTTGTTATTGGGGTAGTTTCTGGGGAGCAGAAAGCAAGCCATTTTTTGCAGCATTGTGTAGATTTAAAGTTATTTATTAGTCACAAGTAGGTTGACATTCACATTGCAATGAATTTACTGCGAAAATCCCCTGGATTTGGATTAGAATCAGTAACCTCACCTAAAATGGGTTGACTCCACAATGGATTGCACCTGGGAAGCTGCAGAGGCTTCACTGTCCAAGACATTGTCCCTAAATTAGTCTCCCCTCAATCTGCTTTCCAATGTGGAGAGCCATAAGCATAGACAAAGGTCATGGGTGGAAGAGGGGACTCACAATGTTGAAATGGCGGCGCGGGCTCGTTGGGCCGAAGGGCCTGTTTCCCAGGCTGTGTTGTTCTTTAGGAGTCTTTAGAAGAAGGGTTATTGACAGAATGTGATGATGACAAAGAGTCACCTCGAACATAGAACATTACAGCGCAGTACAGGCCCTTCGGCCCTCGATGTTGCGCCGACCAGTGGAACCAATCTAATGACCCTCTAACCTAAACTATTCCAATGTTATCCATATGCCTATCCACTGACCATTTGAACACCCTTAAAGTTGGCGAGTCCACAACTGCTGCAGGCAGGGCATTCCACGCCCTTACTACCCTCTGAGTAAAGAACCTACCTCTGACACCCGTCCTATAATTACCACCCCTTAATTTAAAGCTATGTCCCCTCGTGTTAGCCATCACCATCTGAGGAAAAAGGCTCTCACTGTCCACCCTATCTAACCCTCTGATCATCTTGTATGCCTCAATTAGGTCACCTCATAACCTTCTTCTCTCTAACGAAAACAACCTCAAGTCCCTCAGCCTTTCCTCATAAGACCTGTACTCGAAACATCAGCTCTTTTCTCTCCTTACGGATACTGGTGAGATTTTCCAGCGTTTTCTCTTTTGGTGAAGATGAATGGATTGGGTTGGGTCTGACTGACTGTAAGACATTAGTCACAGTGGAGTCACTTTGATTTTCACAACAGGCTTCTGATTGCAAGGCAACATGCATTCAGCTCAGGTACAACAACTGTCTCAGCGTCTGGAGTCCATGCGGATCACTCTGGAAGCACAGAAAAATCCCATTAGATCTCTGGATCCCTGCCGACTCTCTGTAAAGCAATCCAGTCACTCCCATTCCCCTACTCTCCCGTTACCCTCTGCAGGTTCATTTACCTCAAATACTGACCCAGTTTTCTTTTGAAAACCTTGCTCAAAATTTTAAATGATATGTCCGTTATTCCTTGTATCATCAATTAATGGGAACAGCTTTTTATACCGTATCTGAACCTGTAATAATGGTGTTCAATCTCTATCAAATCTCCCCGCAGTCCCCTTTGCTCCAAGGAGCTTCTCCAGTTTCACCTTGTAACTAACCATCCTCGATATCCATACAACCGTAAAGAAGTTACAGTGCAGGAGAAAGCCATTGGGAGTACATGAGCAGATTTCTGGGAATGTACTGGGAACATGTAGGGTTATTCCTGGGAAAGTACTGGAAATATATAGGGTTATTCCTGAGAATGTACTAGGAAAATGTAGGGTTATTCCTGGGAATGTACTGGGAATGTATAGGATTATTCCTGGGAATGTACTGGGAATATGTAGGGTTATTCCTGGGAATGTACTGGGAATATATAGGGTTATTCCTGGGAATGTACTGGGAATATATAGGGTTATTCCTGGGAATGTACTGGGAATATATAGGATTATCCCTGGGAATGTACTGGGAATATGTAGGGTTATTCCTGGGAATGTACTGGGAATATATAGGATTATTCCTGGGAATGTACTGGGAATATGTAGGGTTATTCCTGGGAATGCACTGGGAATATATAGGATTATTCCTGGGAATGTACTGGGAATATGTAGGATTATTCCTGGGAATGTACTGGGAATATGTAGGGTTATTCCTGGGAATGAACTGGAACGTGAGGAGAGTCCATAGGAAAGCTACAGCACAGAAGGAGGCCATTTGGCCTATCGTGTCCGTGATAGTCCGAGGACACTCGGATGCCCTTTCTCAGCCCACTTCCTGCACCCGGCCCCTAATCCTGTAGTTTACAGCACTCAAGGTGCAGATCCAGGTCATTTTTTAAAAACTACCAACTCGGGCAATAAATTCCAGGCACCCACCCTCTGTGTATATAGGTTGTTCCTCAGGTCCCCTTTCCATCTATTGCTACTTATCTTGAATCAATATCCCCTGGTTCTAAAATTCTCCACCAAGGGAAACAATTTTATCCTGTCCACTCTATCTCTTCCCCCTCATAATTTTGTCCACCTGTATCAAGTCAATTTGTTCCAAGGAAAATAACCCCAACCTCTCCAATCTCTCCTCGCAGCTACACTTCTCTCCCCCGGCAACCTCCTCTGCACTCTCTCTCCAGAGCAATTACCTCCTTCCTGTAATATGGTGACTAAAACTGCACAAAACTCTCCAGTTGTGGTCTCACCTTTATGTTATATAATTCCAACATTATCCCTTACTTTTATATTCTATACCTCTACCAACGAAGGAGAGCATTCCAAATTCCTTCTTTACACTGTCTACTTGAACTGCTGCCTTTCGGAACCTGTGCACTTGTACGCCAAGATCTCTCACTTCATCGACCCTCCTTAGTATGTTCCCATTTATTGTGTGTTCCCTACAACTGTTCGACCTCCCTAAATGCATTACCTCACACCTCTCTATGTTAAAATCTATCTGCCACTTTACCGCCCACTCCACCAACCCATCAATATGGTTTTGTAGATTATAACTCTCCCCCGTACTATTCATCTTTGTGTCAACTGCACATTTTCCAATCGTGTCTCCCACGTTCACATCCAAGTCATTAATATATAACACAAACAGTAAGGGTCCCAAACCCTGTTGAACATCATTTGAAACAACTTTCCATTTGTAAGGGCACCCATCGACCATAACCCTTTGTTTCCTGTTACTAAGAACATAGATCATAGAGCCCTACAGTGCAGAAAGAGGCCCTTCGGCCCATCGAGTCTGCACCGAACACAATCCCACCCAGGCCCTACCCCCATATCCTTACATATTATACCCACTAATCCCTCTAACCTACGCATCCCAGGACACCAAGGGGTAATTTCTTAGCATGGCCAAATCAACCTAACCCGCACATCTTTGGACTGTGAGAGGAAACCGGAGCACCCGGAGGAAACCCACGCAGACACGAGGAGAATGTGCAAACTCCACACAGACAGTGACCCGAGCATCGAACCCAGGACCCTGGAGCTGTGAAACAGCAGTACTAACCACTGTGCTACCGTGCCGCCCTCTAAGCCAACTGTTGATTCAATTTGCCACATAACCCTGCGTCCCAGGTGCATTTGCTTTTTTTGACCCAATCTGCCATGTGTGACCGTGTCAGATGCCTTGCTAAAATTCACGTAAACCACATCCACTGCACTACCTTCATCAACCCTTCTTGTCACTTCCTCAAAGAATTCAACCACGTTGGTGAGGCAAAACCTTCCTGTAATAAATCCATGCTGACCATCTCTGATTGGTCCATGCCTTTCTATGGGACTGTTAATCCCATCTCTCAGGATTAATTCTATTAATTTGTCCGGCACTAGTGTAAAACTAATTGTTTGGCATTTCCTTCAAACCCTTTTTTAATCCCTGGAGCCGTTCTGGTAAATCTTCCTCTTAAGAATCTTCACATCTTTCCTCAGGTGTGCTGACAGACCTGGATGCTGGACTCTGGTTCTGGCCTGTCTACAGGTTGATATATGTTCAGAATGACTATTTAGGAAGTTTAGGTTTCCATTTGCTTTGCCAGTTACTCTCTTAGTGTGTGCCACCTTTAGATATCAATGCACATGAACTCCAAGATATCTCTCTCCCTACATATTCTGTGTTATTTACACAATATTGCCTCTCCCTATCCTTCCTGCTAAAATGAACCACATCACGCTTCTCCATACAAAATTCCATCCATATGTCGAGTAGATCCCTTTTTGGTTTTTAAAAGGCCCCAATCCTCCTCGTCCCCTCTTACGATTTTAACATCTATCGAAGACTCTTGGATTATCTACTGTGTTGACTGTCAGTCTCAAGACATACTCTTTGCTTCTCTGATTTCCTTTTCTTCACATCGGGTTCTCCGGTTTTTTCCCACAGTCTAAGGATGTGCGGGTTAGGTGGATTGGCCATGCTAAATTGTCCCTTAGTGTCCCAAAATGTGTAGATAAGGAAGATTAGCAGGATAAATATGTGAGGTTATGGGGCTAGGACCTGGGTAAGATGCCCTGTTGGAGAATTGGCGCAGACTCAATGGATCGAATGGCTCCTTCTGCATTATAAAGATTCTATGTTCAATGTGTGAGACCCTCAGCTTTATAAATAGAGGAAGAATACAAAAACAAGCACCTTTTTGTAAACCTTTCCAAATCATGGCTTCAATCTCAGCCACAGTTTTGTGTTCAATTCTGGTAATCAGATCCTCGAGGAAGGTTCATAGATCATAGATCATAGAATCATAGAACCCTACAGTGCAGAAAGAGACCCTCCGGCCCATCGAGTCTGCACCAAACACAATCCCACCCAGGCCCTACCCCTATATCCCTACATATTATACCCACTAATCCCTCTAACCCACACATCCCTGGATACTTAAGGGGCAATTTCTAGCATGGCCAATCAACCTAACCCACACATCTTTGGACTGGTTCACAAGAAACTTGTCAAGTTGACACTTGGAATACAAGACTTCAATCGTGTGAACAGAAGTTGGGACTGTTCTCCTCCGAGCAAAGAATGTTAATGGGAGATTTAATGGATCAGTTCAAAATTGAGATGTATTGATCACGATAACTTGTTTCCACTTGTTAAATAGAGCAAACAGAAATAAGGTCAGGAAGGCAAGAGGGAAATTGGGAATATTTTTAATGCGTATTGATCTCTGAAAGGATAGTGTAATCAGGTTCAAAGGGCAGGATTCTCTTGCCTCCCAGCAGATGTTGTCCGCCTTTGGCTGGCAGCAGGATTTTCTGGTTCCGCCGCTGTTAACAGGGGTTTTCCAGACTATGCACCCCCTGCTGCCGGGAAACCCATGGCAATGATTCATCGGCAGCAGAGACAGAGGATTCCATCAGCAGGGCTGAAGGATCCTGTCAGCGGGGCTGGAAGATCCCATCGGCAGGGCTGGAGGATCCTGTCAGCGGGGCTGGAAGATCCCATCGGCAGGGCTGGAGGATCCTGTCAGCAGGGCCGGAAGATCCCATCGGCAGGGCTGGAGGATCCTGTCAGCGGGGCTGGAAGATCCCATCGGCAGGGCTGGAGGATCCTGTCAGCAGGGCCGGAAGATCCCATCGGCAGGGCTGGAGGATCCTGTCAGCAGGGCCGGAAGATCCCATCGGCAGGGCTGGAGGATCCTGTCAGCGGGGCTGGAAGATCCCATCGGCAGGGCTGGAGGATCCTGTCAGCAGGGCCGGAAGATCCCATTGGTTAGGGCTGGAAGATCCCATCGGCAGGGCTGGAGGATCCTGTCAGCAGGGCCGGAAGATCCCATTGGTTAGGGCTGGAAGATCCCATCAGCAGGGCTGACGTAATTTTCAGGTATTAGAGATGGAAATATCTGCAGGGCAAGTGGAACGAACAAGACAGTGGGACTAATTAGGTAGCTTTTCAAAGAGATATCATGGCCACAATGGGCTGAATAGCCTCCTTCTGAACTGTGTATGATATTGGAATAGTGTAGGTTAGAGGGGCTTCAGGTTGGTTTCACAGTACGGCGCAACATTGAGGGGTGAAGGGCCTGGACTGGCTGTAATGTTCAATGTTCTATGTGTAAATTTCTCAGATACTCTAGTAATAATACACAAAACCTCAATAGCTCCTTGAAGTGATCTGCAGAAGTAAATGTTACTGCCATAGACGGCTCAGTTAGTTGATTTGGTTGAGCAGTACATGGAACAGGCGCTAGAACTGATGTGACTGTTACAGAGGGACATACAGTCTGAGCCAACTGCTGATCATGAGCCTGCTGGGAGTGCTTGTGTGTGGTATCGTTAGGCTCAGGCAGCATCTGATTTCTCTTTAATACCCTGGCTGGGTGACTTGCCAACTCACTGTCGCTGCTCACAAATGAACCGTAGTGTCATGAGAAGGTGTTCAGGAATAATTAGTGCTCAAGGGATCATCACCCAGCAAGGAACCAACACCTTCAAAAAGGGAAGAGAAGGAAGGAAAAACTGCGGAGGGATCGGTGACAATAAAGACAAGGGGGGAAAAGCGCAAATACTTTTCGATTTTCAGTGTTTGTAAAATGGATCCAGTGTCAGCCTAGAATAAAACATTATAGACTTTGTAAAAAAAAAGATTAGTTTCCATGTTATGTTTGTTTGTGACAGTGAGACCCCTCCTATTGGACAGTGAACTGTAATGAAATAAAGCTCTCACCATTAACCCAGCTCGGTCACATCAGAGGTAATGGAGTGGAAATGGGTTTTGTTAGAATTGATATGTGGGGCTGTTCTCAGGACACATCTGAGGGAACCTCACTTCCTAATCGATCTGTGGCCTGGATTTGAACTGAAGGTGGAAAAGCTCTTTTTTTTATATGAAATGATGATGAAACCAGTTATTGACTCAATCTGCATCGTGTAAAACTCCAACGATAAAGTGTTCAGTGAAACAGGTTTCAAGGCTATGATTATTCTATGTACCATTATCACCAAAGTTCATTGTTGGATGAATTTCTTGGTCATTGAATCTGCATTAACGCTGAAATGTAGTTACTGTGAAATTCCCCTAGTCACCGCATTCTAGCGCCTGTTCGCGTCAATGCGCCTAACCAGCACATCTTTCAAACTGTGGGAGGAAATTGGAGTACCCGGAGGAAACCCACACAGACATGAGGAGAATGTGCAAACTCCACACAGACAGTGACCCGAGCCAGGAATCGAACCTGAGTCCCTGGCGCTGTGACGCAGTAGTGCTAACCAGTGTGCCACTGTGCAGTATATCTTTCGGACAATATTTATAACCAAATGTCAACAATGACCATTATCACTTTACTGGGATCATTCCTCGATTGGTGGATTTCAAAAGGGGGAAACAAAAATGAATCGCTGAGGGTTAAGTGATCGTGCTGGTGGGGGGAAGGGGGGAAAAGGGGGCCCAAAAAGTGGAGAAGCGCCAGGGTCCATGATAAGCAACTGACCCTGTTCCCAACCCTTCAGGTTTGGAAGAATAACCAATATCGGAACTAATCCAGAAATCACTTCTCTGAAATAAACGCTTTGACATTTCCTTCTGAAGGCTCTCATGTTGTATTATCCTTTGCTGACGCTCTGTGGAGTGAGTAATCCCAATTAATTCCAATTTTGCATCGTAACTATTTGGCACACTCGGGAAAGCAGCAGAGACAAGAACTGGTTAGACAGTCCAATGAGAGTGTTTGGATACAGAGGATGGTTTATATAGTCGGAGATGGCTGTAATATTCCTGCAGTATTTATATTTCCTGTTGAAGTGAAATGAAATAGCTTTTTCAGGATGTGAGATCCTACATCACATTATCGTCACTAATCAAATGCAGGCTGAAAAATAACATCAAACAGAGGAACAAACTGCTCAATCCTCTTCAGCAGTGATCGAACACTGCTGTCACTTACTCCTTTGTGGCTAAATATTAAATATCTGAGTAAATAATATTTTTGACTATTGTGCTGTTTTTGCTCCTTTTAAGCATGTATGAAATAGGAGTGGAATGCTCAGTCACCCCCTTGATCTTAGTTCTCCAAACAAGGTAACTCCACATTCCTGAACTAACCTCACCTTTCTTAATTCTCTTCATAACCCAAAATTCTATCCACCTCCATCATGAATGTACTCCGCAACTCAGCGTCCACAGCTCTCTGGGCTTGAGAATTCCAAAGACACTCAATGTGGAGAAACTTCTCCTCATCTCAGTCTGGAATAATAGAAATCATAGAACCCTCCAGTGCAGAAAGAGGCCCTTCGGCCCATTGAGTCTGCACCGCCCACAATCCCACCCAGGTCTTACACCCATATCCCTACATATTATACCCACTAATCCCTCTAATCCATGTATCTCAGGACACTAAGGGGCAATTGTAGCACGGCCAATCAACCTAACCGGCACATCTTTGGACTGTGGGAGGAAACCGGAGCACCCGGAGGAAACCCATGCAGACATGAGGAGAATGTGCAAACTCCACACAGACAGAATGGATGATCCTTTACTCTGATCCCACAGCCAGGGAAACATTCTCCCAAATCAACCCTGTCAAACCCCTTAAGATAAGTATATTTTTCAAAATGATAACATCTCATTTGCAGTGGATTTTATGCCTATGACAATCAATCTCTCTTCATAATACAATCCCCTGAATATCCATGAGCAATCTAGTGAACCTTTGTAATACTCCCTCCAAGACAAGTATGTTTTTACTTTGGTAAGGAGACCATAACAACAGACAGCAATCCAAACATTAGCCCCATTGCAGTAAAAACCTTTTGCTCTGATACTCTAACCCTTGTTAATAATGGCAAACATATCACTTGCTTTCCTAACTACTTGAGATATCTGCATGTTAACTTTCCATGCACAAAGCTACCAGGCCCCTTGAAATTCCAGTTTTCTTAGTTTCTCACCACCTAACTTCACCTTTGTCCATCCTGGATTCTATTTGCCTACACAACCAACTATTTTGCAATCTCTTTCATCCTCCACACAGCTTAATGTCACACCTAACTGTACACTCAGCCATTCATCAGAGACATAGATTCATAGGTACAAGCACTGATTCTTACAAGCTATATTGATAACCTGAAAATGGCCCAATAACTTCCTGTCTATTAACCAAACCTCCGTGATTATTACCTTCTTCAGCCCAATTTCGTCAAATAAGCTCTGGTGTGAAATCTTATTGACGCTGTTAGTTACAAAGTTAAAAACTCTCGTCAGAAGGTTATGGGTTCAAGTCCCAGTCCAGGAATTGGGCAGAAAAATCAAAGCTGATGTTCCAGTGTGAGCAGGGAGTGCTGTACTGTCAGATGTGATACCAAACCATTGCCCTGTCTAAATTTCTCAGGCAATGAAAAAGGTTGCACTTTGAGAAAGAGCAGGAGACTTATAACCCGTGTCATGAGGAATATTTATCTCTCCACCAATATTACTACAATAGGTTATCTGGCCATTGTCACATAACTGTTTGTAAGAATTTTCTGCAGGGAAATGAGTTGCTGCATTTTCCACATTACATTTCAAAAGATAATTGGAAATGCGAGTTTTCTTTCATCCAAAGGACTCAGTTCATCCCTTTACATCCTCACTCAATGAATTTTGGGCTCAGCGCAATGCTGAACTTGTCTTCCATTGTCTCCATCCTCAATTTGGGCAGGAATCTTCCCCCTATCCAATGGATCATTTCACCCATCTTCAGTCCTTTCCCTCTACCTTGACCCCTCTACCCTCTGGCTTCTGACCCGCTCTTGATATTTTCATTGTGTAACTGATATCAGCCATCTTAATTTCTCTGCTCCTCTCACCCAATTCCTCAGAATTTGCTGCATACCGTTCTCTTTGGTCGAACCTTGACCTCGTGGTCAAACCCGCCATTGAGGGTGCTGCTGTTGTTATGTGGTGTACTGACTTCATTCAACTCACAGAGGCTGAGTATCAGCACTCAGACACTTCCTCCTACCTCTCCCTGCACATCAAGCCACTGTTTCAGGACTGTCACTGATCTCATCCCCTCTGGCGATCTTCCCTCCGCAGCTTCCAATCTGTATCCCTAACCTGGGCAGCCCTACATCCATCCTAAAATCCACAAACAGGGCAGGAAGGTACTCATTGTATACGCTCTGTTTGGATCACTGCACGGTTCTCTGTAGCTACATCAGCCTCTGCTCGCGTGCACTGTCACTATCGATGCCCCTTTCTGACACATTCCTTACAGAATTGCTGGGAAGCTGGGCATTGCCTTGGTTCAAGCAGGAGATCACACCTCCCAGATACCTTGCTAACTTTGGGTGTTCTAGTCAGTGCATCAACAATTGGGATCGTACTCAGGATCTTAAGCTTTATCAAACTATGAGGATCACTTCATACTTATTTCATCCTTCAAGATCTTTTCATTGTTATGCCGTTTTTGAGCTTTTCTAGCAGATCTTTCAGGAATTCTTCTATGGGCTTGTGGTTCCGACTATCCATTCTGAGTTTGCATCTGCTGCCAAAGTGGTCCATGAATTCTGTAGAACATAGAACATTACAGCGCAGTACAGGCCCTTTGGCCCTCGATGTTGCGCCGACCAGTGGAACCAATCTAATGACCCTCTAACCTAAACTATTCCAATGTTATCCATATGCCTATCCACTGACCATTTGAACGCCCTTAAAGTTGGTGAGTCCACAACTGCTGCAGGCAGGGCATTCCACGCCCTTACTACCCTCTGAGTAAAGAACCTACCTCTGACATCCGTCCTATAATTACCACCCCTTAATTTAAAGCTATGTCCCCTCGTGTTAGCCATCACCATCCGAGGAAAGAGGCTCTCACTGTCCACCCTATCCAATCCTTTGATCATCTTGTATGCCTCAATTAGGTCACCTCGTAACCTTCTTCTCTCTAATGAAAATAACCTCAAGTCCCTCAGCCTTTCCTCATAAGACCTTCCCACCATACCAGGCAACATCAATTGTTAATAACCAATAACCAATAATAACCAATCCTATAACACTCTACACTCTGTAGGCTGTTGTCAAAACAAATATACATGGACAGAAAGCTTGAACAAAAACCAGCGAAACCTGAAGAATGCAGATGAACAGAGGGATCTGGGAATACAGGTACAGAATTCCCTAAAAGTGACGTCACAGGGGGATAGGGTCATAAAGAGTGCTTTTGGTACATTGGCCTTTATAAATCAGAGTATCGAGTATAAAAGTTGGAATGTTATGGTGAGGTTGTATAAGACATTGGTGAGGCTGAATTTAGAGTATTGTGTACAGTTTTGGTCACCTAGTTACAGGAAGGATGTAAATAAGGTTGAAAGAGTGCAGAGAAGGTTCACAAGGATGTTGCCGGGACTTGAGAAGCTGAGTTACAGAGAGAGATTGAATAGGTTAGGACTTTATTCCCTGGAGAATGAGGGGAGATTTGATAGAGGTGTATAAGATTTTGATGGGTATCGATAGAGTGAATGCAAGCAGACTTTTTCCACTGAGGCTAGGGGAGAAAAAAACCAGAGGGCATGGGTTAAGGGTGAAAGGAGAAAAGTTTAAAGGGAATATTAGGGGGGTCTCTATCACACAGAGAGTGGTGGGAGTGTGGAATGAGCTGCCGGATAAAGTGGTAAATGCGAGGTCACTTTTAACATTTAAGAAAAACTTGGACAGGTTCATGGATGAGAGGGGTGTGGAGGGATAAGGTCCAAGTGCAGGTCAGTGGGACTAGGCAGAAAAATGGTTCGACACAGACAAGAAGGGCCAAAAGGCTTGTTTCTGAGCTGTAATTTTCTATGGTTTCTGTTTGTGGAATGTGGGCATCGCTTGCTGGCCGGTATTTATCATCCACACCTAGTGCCTTTGATTGAAACAATTGAGTGGCTTGCAAGACCATTTCAGAGGACAGTTGAGAGTTAGTCACATTGCTGTGGCTCTGGAGTCACATCTAGACCAGACCAGGTAAGGAAGGCAGATTTCCTTCCCTAAAGTACATTAGTGACCAGATGGGTATTTTTCTGACAATCGTTAATGGTTTCATGGTCATCAGTAGATTCTTCATTCCAAATATATTTTATTGAATTCAAATTTCACCATGTATCGTGGCAGGATTTGAACCCGGGTCCCCAGAACGTTAGCCGAGTTTCTGGATTAATAGTCTAGAGATAGGCCATCTCCTCTCCTGTGTCTGTGCATGAACTACTCAATGCAAAAAATGAAACTAAAACAGGATTGCATGAAACACTAATGATGACGTGCTGCAAACCTGTACAGGCATGTTACAACAAACAGTGCTGCATTCTCTCAGTACTATCCCATTCATCTGACAATGCTGCACTCTCACATTCAGTAGTGACCCACTGACAGCACAGCACTCCCTCAGTACTGACCCTCCAACAGTGCAGCAGTCCCTCAGTCCTGACCATCCAACAGTTCAGCACTCCCTCAATACTGACTCTCCAACACTGCTGCAATCCCTCAGTACTAAATTGTTTGGGAAACTCAGCCCAGGTTGTGAGATCTAGTAGAGAGGAGCAAGCAGACTGCTGAAGGAAATGGGATTAGCATTGGGACAGAGCCCATGGTGCCTGGGGAATTACTAAAACTGACCTCTGATCTGTACTCTGAATATTATAATGAAACTGACAGCTGTGAATGAGGAATTGTAATGTGGACAAGGCTCCTGCAAAGACAGTTATTCTGAAATTTTCTTTTCCAAGTTGAAACGAATTGAAATACGCTCATAAGCATTGGGTGGCTCAATGGTTAGCACTGCTGCCTCACAGTGCCAAGGACCCAGGTTCAATACTTGGCTTGGGTCATTGTCTGCGTGGAGTTTGCACATTCTCCCCATATATGTGTGGCTTTTGTCCAGGCACTCTAATTTCCTCCCAAAGTCCAAAGATGTGCAGGTTAGGTGGATTGGCCATGCTAAATTGCCCCTTTAGTGTCAGAGGGACTAGCTTAGGTAAATGCATGGGGTTATGGGGATAGGGCCTGGGTGGAATTGTGGTCGGTGCAGACTCAATGGGCCAAATGGCCTCCTTCTACACTGCAGGGATTCTCTGATTACATATTATTGAATTTTAGCAGCACTATCTTGTTAGTTATCAGAAATGTACAGGATGAAAATAGTGAATCAGTTCAATGAATGTTGTGAAATATTTTTGAATGTGCTGTAATCAGGGCTACAAATCTGCTACTGCCTTTTCCACAAAAAAACTTAGAAAAACAATGTTGGCCTAAAATACTGCCCTCTGTTAAATCCCTGTACATATTCTAAAGGCTGCTCTGAAGTGGCTGTGACATTATTAGAGCTGATTGCGTGGCACAGATACCCCACACCCCTTCAAACTGTCACCACTCTGGCCAGTGTGACACTTTGATTGGGCCCTGATCATCTCCCAGCAACAGAGGAATGACAAGTTAGAGGCCCGGAGATGAAGAACATCGTTCACCTTGACCTCTTCCCAAATAGATTCTGTGGTCTGTCACTGGTTTAATGTACTGATTGCTACCCAGCTGATTTGGACTGGAAATACTCCTTAGACAAGAACAAAAGTGAAACGATAATATTAACAGAAAGATAACATCAGACCTGAAGATGATGTACCCTTTTTCTCGAGTGGAGCTTGACAAGGTGACAAAGAGAAGAAAGAAAAATATATTGGTTTTCAATTAATTTGCACATGACATTTTGCATATCTGCAGACCAGGAGAGATCAAACTAATGGCATAAATTTAAATCAATCATTCAGATTGAATATCGCCTCAAGGCTCCTAATCTTTCCATCTTTAGTCAGTGTTGAGTTAGGTTACAGATATCTCCGAGAGTCAATCCCAGAGATAGGGAGTGGACAGGCAGGGGTTTGAAAACGCAGATGAGAATTTTAAAGTTGAGGCATTGCCTAAGTAGGTGTCAATGTGAGCACAGGGGTAATGGGGAAACAGAGTTTGCTGTGAGTTAGGATATCACCAACTCAATATTATTCAAACTGGGGAGATGGGAGACCTTCAGGGGCACAATCAGGCTAGATGAATGTTCCAGTGACGGATGGGGCAATGGCATGGGTGAGCAATACTACATGGTGTGTTGTAATATTCCCTTAAGGGATAGCAGGAAGTCATCCCCAGAAGGGAAATGTAGCATGTGATCAAGTCTTAGTTTCATTTTGGTTTGTGAGTAGAATGCAACATGAGCAGCGCTGTTACTGATGTCTTCAAGAATTCACGTATAAATATTTCTATTTGCCTAGTCTTAATAAATGAACCCACAGAGTGCTTACACAATCAGAGAGTGGCATTCTGGCGCAGTGGTTAGCACTGCTGCCTCACAACTCCAGGGAGCTTGGTTTGATTCCTGTCTTGGGTCATTGTCTATGTGGAGTTTGCACATTCTTCCTGTGTGTGCGTGGGTTTCCTCCGGATTCCTCCCAAAGATGTGTGGGTTAGGTACATTGGCCATGCTAAATTGACCCTTAGCGTTATGGGATGTGTAGGTTCGAGGGATGAGCAGGATAAAAGTGTGGGATTGTGGGGATGGGGCCTGGGTGAGACTGTTGTTGGTGCAGACTCAATGGGCCAGATACCTCCTTCTGCCTTGTAGGGTTTCTGTGTTTCTATACCTTCTGAATGATTGTTTTTTTATTTAACTATAACAGCACAACATGATGTTCAGGGTTAGTCACACAGCGTGGCAGGTTTATTCAGCACAGGAATGGTGCTCAGGCTCATGCTGCATGACACCAGGCAATCCTTGACATTTTGGTCAAACTGCAACAGATTCACAGCAGCGCAGTGAGAATGTCACACGCTGACTGCACTGCAAAGCTTTAGGATAGGGCACTGGGATTGGGTTGGCAGGTCGACAGGGCTCATGTGTTGAATGCATCAAGAGGACTGACACCTGATTGACTCAGCCAGGGAAGGCGAGTGACCAGGGTGTGGGTTGGGCTAATACTGAGTGAGTAAAATAAACACACACATAATTGTCAGTCAGACCAGTGAAGGATGCGATAGTATTAGGCAGAGCTTCGGAAAAACAGGCACAAGTGAACAGTAACAATCATCCCAGAGAAAGAGGAAGACCGGACAGCACGGTGGCACAGTGGTCAGCACTGCTGCCTCACAGCGCCAGGGAGGCGGGTTCGATTCCTGGCTTGGGTCACTGTCTGTGTGAAATCTACATGTTCTCCCCATGTCTGCGTGGGTTTCCTCCAGATGTTCTAACGCCTTCCCCCCCCCCCCCCCCCACCACAGTGCGAAAGACATGCTGGTTAAGAGCATTGGCCATGCTAAAAAAATTCACCCTCAGTGTACCTGAACAGGTGCCGGAGTGTGGCCACCAGGGAATTTTCATAGTAACTTCACTGCAGTGTTAATGTAATCTCTACTTGTGACTCTAATAAATAAACTTGAAACAAAGAGATACTGTCAAAATGTACACAACATTCTCCAGTTTGATTTGGGATGCGCTGACATATGATCTGAATTCAAAATTGTTTAAACACCACACAGCGGTTTTGTTTCTTTACTCAGGTGTATCTAACCAGACAAACAAGCCATAAGAATTCACCGAGCAATTGGGAATAAAGATTTACATGTGCTGAATGTGTCAAAATTAACAACAGAAGAGAGCTAAACAATCCCAAAAGACATCACATTGGAAGAATAATTCAGAATTACACGTCAGTACTGGAAACACGGAAACATAGGAACTGGCAGCATGAGTCAGTATTCAGACCCTCCAGCACACTCCTCCACTCAATATGATCGTTTCAGCAGCGTGGTCCCTTTAAATTTAAATTTGGGGGGGTCTCTGCGGCGCAAAGTAACAAAAGCTTTATTACCAGATTTATTTATTACATTTGTCCAGAGTTAAATCAGGACAGGTGTGAGGTAATGCATTTTGGAAGGTCTAATACAAATAGGAAATATACAGTAAATGGCAGAACCCTGAGGAGTATTGATAGGCAGAGGGATCTGGGTGTACAGGTACACAGGTTGCTCGAAGGGGCAATGCAGGTGGAGAAGGTAGTCGAGAAGGCTTACGGCATGCTTGCCTTCATTGGCCGGGGCATTGAGTTTAAAAATTGGCAAGTCATGTTGCAGCTTTATAGAATCTTAGTTAGGCCGCACTTGGAATATAGTGTTCAATTCTGGTCACCACACTACCAGAAGGATGTGGAGGCTTTGGAGAGGGTACAGAAAAGATTTACCAGGATGTTGCCTGGTATGGAGGGCATTAGCTATGAGGAGAGGTTGGAGAAACTTAGTTTGTTCTCACTGGAACAGTAAGGTTGAAGGGAGACCTGATAGAAGTCTACAAGATTATGAGAGGCGTGGACGGAGTGGATAGTCAGAAGCTTTTTCCCAGGGTGGAAGAGTCAATTACTAGGGGGCACAGGTTTAAGGTTCAAAGGGGCAAGTTTTAAAGGAGATGTACGAGGCAAATTTTTTTACACAGAGGGGGGTGGGTGCCTGGAACTCAGTGCCGGAGGAGGTAGTGGAAGCAAATACAATAGTAACTTTTAAGGGGCGTCTTGACAAACACATGAATAGGATGGGAATAGAGGGATACGGTCCCTGAAAGGGCAGGAGGTTTTAGTTTAGTCGGGCTGCATGGTCAGTGCAGGCTTGGAAGGCTGAAGGGCCTGTTCCTGTGCTGTAATTTTCTTTGTTCTTTGTTCTTTAATGAATAAATAAGTACTTTTATGAATAGAGTGAGAAAGACTGTACAACACTCCTCCCTGGCTCCAACTGCACTCCCTACACTCCCCTCCCATTGACCGGCTCTGCTTCCCATCTCGACGCTCCATAGTATCCGGCTCGATCATGTTGCCCTCAGGGAACGCTCCTTTAAAGGGACCACGCTGCCAAAATGACCATACAGAGTGGAAGAGCAGACTGGAGGGCCTGGCATCCACTCCAGCTCCCCCTATGTTTCCACATCCCCACATTCGCCCCGTACACTTTGGCACCTGTCATGTATAAAAATCTATTTTCTTCTGAAATATGTTCAGTGACTTGGTCTCCACAGCCTTCCATGGTAGCAAATTCCACAGGTTCACCACCCTCTGAGTGAAGAGGTTTTTCCTCATCTTAGTCCCAAATGGTCAAATCCATATCCTGGGACTGTGACCCCTTGTTCTCGTTCCCCCAGCCTGAGGAAACACTATCCCTAAATCCATCCTCTCCAATCCTTTCAGAAATATGATGTATGTCATTCTTGAGTTCATTATGAATTCAAATTTCGCCATCCGCTGTGGTGAGATTCAAACCTGGGTCCCGTGGTTGCTAATCCCATGAGTGAGTACCAGTCCCAGAATTAGTAATCCGATTACTCAGCCAACATCTCCCAATCAGCCAAGTCCTTTCGTACATCAACATTTCCCAATCTATCAACAATCACGTAACTCTCTGCCATTCTGTTTTGCAGTCCATGTTATACTGCATCTGTCATGCAGTTGCTCGTACAACCCAACTTGCCTAAATCACTGTGAAGCCTCTTTACATCCTCCTCACAACTCATGTTCCCACCTAGTTTTGCGTCACTATCAAACTTGGGAATATTACATTTGGTTCCCTCATCCCCATCACTGATGTATATTGTGACTGGATGGGGCCCAACCACTGATCCCTGTGGGGCCTCACCAGTCACTGCCTGACTCTCCAACACATACCTAGTTATTCCTACTTCTTGTTTCCTATGTGTTAGCCAATTCTCAATCCATGCCAATACGTGTTAATATATGTGACAATAATAGATCAAATCAAATCAAAATATTGCCTGGATAGAATCCTGACAGTCCATTTGATCCATCCAGTGGGATTTTACAACCTCACTTGGGCAAGATTGGAAATTTCCACCCGAGGTCAATGAAGATTTCCATTGTTGGACTCTTGTCCGCATCGATTCCGTGGTGCGTAAGGTGGTAGAGTTCCAGCCATCAAGTCTGTACCAACTCTCTGAAAAAGCATCTCTGATTTTCTCAAAGTTTTCTCAAAGTCCAAACACCACATGCCCCTTGTCCATTCAGCTCCACTGTGGTTGTCTTCAAGCTTTCCATCCCTTCTGTCTTGTTTACACCATCCTTTATTAAGAGATTGATGCCTTTATATGATAATTAAAACATAACAGTGGAGCTAGATGATCCTGATGATGAAAATACAGATTGTGGTTCAGCTCAGGATCAGGTCATGGCTGCTCAGGGTTATGAATAAACTGATACAGCCTCAGGCATTGTCAGGGAGGGACCCAAAGCAGTAGGGAGACCAAAGAGAAGATTGAGGATAGCATAGAAGTTAAAAAGAACACATTAAATCGTAAAGGCAGTGTCAGTAATCCTAGTACTAGACAAATCAGACAGAAGCAAGGCAGAGATCAAGGGAAGTCCAGATTAAACTGTATTTATTTCAATGACGGGCAAGGAAGCTGAACTCAGGGCATGGATGGGTAGGTGGGACTGGGATATTATAGCAATTACTGAAACATGGCTAAGGGAGGGACAAGACTGGCAGCTCAATGTTCCAGGGTACAGATGCTATAGGAAAGATAGAACAGGAGGTAAGAGAGAAGGGGAAGTTGCATTTTTGATTAGGGAAAACATCACGACATCTCTGAGAGGAGATATATCGAGGGTTCACCCACTGAGTCTATGCACGTAGAACTGAGAAGTAAGAAGGGAGAAATCACTTTGATAGGGTTGTACTATAGGCCAGTCAGCGGGAAACTGAAGAGCAAATATGTAAGGGGATTACAGAAAGCTCCCAGGAAAATAGGGTGGTAATAATTGCAGATTTTAATTTTCCCAACATTGACTGGGACAGCCATAGTATTAGAGGGTTGGATGGAGAGGAATTTGTTGTGTATTCAGGAGGAATTTCTCATTCCGTATGTGGGTGGCCCGACTAGAGAGGGGGCAAAATTTGACCTCCTCTTGGGAAATAAGGAAGGGCAAATGACAGAAGTGTTAGTGAGGGATCACTTTAGGACCAGTGACAATAATTCCATTAGTTTGAAGATAGCTATGGAGAATGATAGGTCTGTCCCAAAGGTTAAAATTCTAAATTGGGGAATGGCCAATTTTGATGGTATCAGGCAGGAACTTTCAAAAGTTAATTGGGGGAGTCTGTTGAAAGGCAAAGGGACATCTGATAAGTGGGAAGCTTTCAAAAGTGTGTTAACCAGGGTTCAGGGTAAACACATTCCTCTTAGAGTGAAGGGCAAGGCTGGCAGAAGTAAGGAACCCTGGATGACTCGGGATATTGAGGCCCTGGTCAAGAAGAAGGAGGAGGCACATGACATGCATCAGCAATTGGGATCAACTGGATTCCTTGAAGAGTATAGAAGGTGTAGGAGTGGAGTTAAGAGAGAAATCAGGAGGGCAACAAAGAGACACGAGATTACTTTGGCAGATAAGGCAAAGGAGAAATCAAAGAACTTCTACAAATACATAAGGGGTAAAAGAGTAACCAGGGAGAGAAAGGAGCCTCTTAAGGGTCAACAAGATTATTTATGTGTGGATCCACAAGAGATGGGTGAGATCCTAAATGAATATTTCTCATCAGTATTTACTGTTGAGAAAAGCATAGATGTTAGAAAACTTGGGGAAATAAGTAGTGATGTCTTGAGGAGTGCACATATTACAGAGAAGGAGGCGCTGGAAGCCTAACACACATCAAGGTACATAAATCCCTGCGACCTGATGAAGTGTATCCTAGGATGTTGTGGGAAGCTAGGGAGGACATTGCAGGTCCTCTAGCTGAGATATTTGAATCATCGATAGTCACAGGTGAGGTACCTGAAGACTGGAGGGTGGCAAATGTTGTCCGTTTAGTTTAAAAGGTCTGCAAGGAAAAGCAGTGAATTTAAGGCTGGTGAACCTCACACCTGTAGTGGGTAAGCTATTAGAAAGTAGTTTGAGAGACTGGATCTACAGGCATTTAGAGATGCAAGGACTGATTAGGGACAGTCAGCATGGCTTTGTAAGTGGGAAATCATGTCTTACAAATTTGATTGAGTTTTTTGAAGGGGTAACCAAGAAGGTAGATGAGGGCAGTGCAGTTGATGTTGTCTACATGGACATTAGCAGGCCTTTAGCGGTACCTCAAGGTACCACACGTTAGGTTGTTGCATAAGGTTAAATCTCATGGGATTCAAGGTGAGGTATCTAAATAGATACAAAATTGGCTTGATGACAGAAGCCAGAGGGTGGTTGTAGAGTGTTGTTTTTCTAACTGGAGGCCTGTGACCAGCGGTGTGCCTCAGGGATCAGTGCTGGGTTCACTGTTATTTGTCATTTATATTAATGATTTGGTTGAGAATATAGGGGGTATGGTTAGTAAGTTTGCAGATAACACCAAGATTGGTGGTATAGTGGACAGTGAAGAAGGTTATCTAGGATTGCAACGGGATCTTGATCAATTGGGCCAGTGGGCTGACGAATGGCAGATGGAGTTTAATTTAGATAAATGCAAGGTGTTGCACTTTAGTAAATTGAACCAGGGCAGGACTTAGTTAATGGCAGGGCACTGGGGAGACTTACAGAACAAAGAGATCTAGGGGACAGGTTCATAGCTCCTTGAAACACAAATCATAGATGAACAGAGTGGTAAAGAAGGCATAAAGCATGCTTGGTTTCATTGGTCAGAACATTGATCTGCAGTTGGGACATTTTGTTGAAGTACAAGACAATGAGGAAGGCCATACTTGGAACATTGTGTACAGTTCCGGTCACTCTATTATAGAAACTAGAAAGAGTGCAGAAAAGATTTACTAGGATGCTATCAGGGCTTGATGGTTTGAGTTATAAGGAGAGGCTGGATAGATTGGGACTTTTTTTTAGAGCGCTAGAGGCTGAGAGGTGATCTTATAGAGGTCTATAAAATAATGAGAGGCACAGATCAGCGCAATGGTCAATATCTTTTCCCAAAGATAGGGGAGTCTAAAACTAGAGGGCATAGTTTTAAGGTAAGAGGGGAGAGATATAAAAGGGTCCAGAGGGGCAATTTTTTCACACAGAGGATGGCAAGTGTCTGGAACGAGCTGCCAGAGGTGGTAGTGGAAGCAGGTACAATTTTGTCTTTTAAAAAACGTTTAGACAGTTACGTAGGTATGATGGGTATAGAGGGATATGGGCCAAATGCTTGCAGTTGGGACTAGCTTAGAATTTTAAAAAAGGAGTGACATGGATAAGTTGGATCAAAGATGACTCTATGACTCTATGAACAACCCGATCTTCTAACATTCAGGGTAAGTATAAGTTACATGTGACTTAACAGGTGAACTGTGGTCAAACAAACCAATCGACAAAATAAATGCTCAATGTATCCAAAACAGATTGCATAGATTCCTCAACAACCGCACTCCCTCGTGAGTCACACTGTGAGTCATTCAGTTTCATCTTATCCCTTTCACAAGAGTTTCCAATCTTCAGCTTCGAAGATCTCACCTTGGCATTCCCTCCAGAGCCACTCGTACACAGACAGCTTCAACAACAGCCCATCTCCTCGGCTTTGACTCTCACCTTCGGAGAATCTGTTGCCCTGGATTTCCAAATACACTCCAGCACCCATTTCCAAGCACAGTTTTAGATCTGCAGCCTTGCCACAGCTGGACACCTACGCTCTAAAGGAGCATCAAATCAATTGCCCTGTTTACATCAAGTCCTGCAGCCCTTTCTTTAACATGGAACCTGATCCTGTTTTCTTATCTTAACTGGAACTTATTTCTGAACCCTGGCTTTGTCTTTAAAGAGAAATCCAAGGCAAATGTCTCAAATGTAGAGATCAGAAACTTTATGAGAAAGATAAAGGATGAGAGTTTCCAGCCTCATTCACCCCAAAACCGGAAAATCCCCCTCGAGGTCAATGGACCTTTCTATGTCTGCCCTTCGCTCACTATGATTCCTGTGGCAGGTGGATTGGGAAAACTCAGTGAATTTCAGTGAAACTGGTTGGCTCGCTGTGTGATAAACGTCTGGTAAAATCTACTTGGTCACGTCTGTCATTGACTTCATAGTGTGATGGGCTTGACCACAGTTGGCCAATTGGTTCACAGGTACTGCATTGTACTGAATATTGTACTTGTATGAAATAGCTATGATAAATTGTTTTCCCTTTCTGAATGTGTGTGTGTCTATGAAGATATTGCTGAGGTGAATGAATCGTGAATATTTGAATCATTTTATGTGTTTGTATCAAGATCTTTCCAACTTTTTGTCTGGTGTGATTTATTCAACAAGAAAAATGAACTAAAGGTTTTATTCTTTGTGTTAAAAGTTCGTCAGCTGATTCCTGTGAATCTGTTCAGTAATTTTCCTCCACGGTTTCTAAAAAAGGAAATTAGTACCTATCAATTCAGCTTTCACTCTTTTCCAGTGTTAACATTGGCCAGGATTATAACACAATCACTAACTTTTTTTTTAAATGTAAGATTAAAAATGAATACACACGATTCGGAATGGTTGTATAAGGATGTGCATGTTATTGATGTTTTTCTCTTTTAATCCACAGGTGATTCGGTCCGCCTTGTTGTCTAACAAGGAGCTTACACGCGGTGGGTCATACGAGGGCTGCTCTTGGATGTTTCGAGAGTTGCCTAGTGCTTCATGTCGTTAGTGTGTGCTTAAACTGGATCAGATGCTGGGCAAGACGACAGCTCAGTGACTATCGCTGATTGCTGTGCAGACACATGGATTTGGGCCGGTGTCTGTGGGAGTTTGCGCATTCTCCCCGTGCTTGCGTGGGTTTTCTCCGGGTGCTCCGGTTTCCTCCCAAACCCCAAAAATGTGCTATTAGGCTGATTGGCGTAACAAATTGTCCCTAAATTAGTTTCCCTCAATGTGGAATGCCATAAGCATAGACAAGGGTCATGGGTGGAGAGAGGACTCACAATGTTGAAATGGCGGCGAGGGCTCATTGGGCTGAAGGCCCTGTTTCCCGGGCTGTGTTGTTCTTTGTTCTTTGGAATAGCCTGGGGAGTATCAGTTACCAATGTGAATTCAGAGCTGAGAGGTTGTTCAAAATGTTCTTCCCAGCATTGTCATCCTCAAGAAGAGAAAGACCATCCCCTAACTAATTCCTTATTCATGCCAAGAGGATTGTTAAAAGCCAACAGAATCTGCCCCCGCACACTTCACAACCTCGAATGGGCCAGTGATTAACACACAGCCAGATAGGAAGGGCCAGCCAGCTATAGACAGCAACATGATAACAGTTTAAAGGAGTTTTGTAGAGACAATCCAGGAGAACCGGGGAGGAAGGTACCCGCTATCCGGTCACCGGCTGCAGATTTACCCCCCCATCCAGGACAAACCACATCACCGAGGCCTGGGGGGTCAATGCAAAGGGAACTGCCATTGCCCAAACAGCAGCAGCAGTAAGATGTGAAGTGGAAGCCTCCCTTCCCCCAGCTGGCTTACACACTGACCAGCCAGCTATAGACAACAACATGATAACAGTTTAAAGGAGTTTTGTAGACACAATCCAGGAGAACACTGCAGGCCTACACTGTGGTCAACTCTCCAATTGCCCTCAGGGATGGACAATAAATGCCGGCCCCCTGCATGGGGGGCCCACATCCCATGCACAAATAAAAAACACACTTGTTCACCATTCTCAGCACCTGTACTGAGCAGGCAGGAATGGGAGATGTAATTACTGGTTACTGTGGTAACCAGAAAGTAAATTCAATGGATCACTGTGATGTACCTTGTGTGTGGGTGAAGAGAGTTAGCATGATTTCTGCCCTTGTGAGCTGGTTTGCTCCTCATTTTCAGCCCACACTGCGAGTTAACAACAATGTGAAAAAGAGAACCTCAGTGCAGAATCTTCCACAGCCACAGGAATTGTAGGGGACACAGACCATGCGTAGGTCCGTTGATATCGAGCAGATATTTTCCAGTTTTGGGGTGAGGGTGGCCAGAAAATCCCACTCTCAATGTGTAATTCTCTCCTTGTCAAAACAGCCTCTCCGTTGGCGAGTCCTCAACTGTGCCTCCTCGAGGTGAACTCCAGCCCCAGGCTGAAGCTTCAGAGGAACTCAGAGGAGGTTTGGCTCCCAGACATGCACAGTACAGGTCCATTAACATGTGGGCACACTCATGAATCAAATACTCAGCTACTGGGGAATTATTCCTACGTGGATACTTCAAGAGGGGAGTAAACCCCAGTAAACCTGCAGCCTAAAGACGGACTGCTGGTCTTGTTCTGAACCTCCTGCAACCAGGCCAGAACCAAACACAATGCTCTACGTTCCTTTAGACTCAAGCAGGGAGGATGAGCTGATCAGGTTACTCACGGTCTCCATACGTTCCTAGGGCAGGCCGTAGCCTAGTGGTATTATCACCAACTATTAGTCTAGAAACTCAGCTAATGTTTGGGGGAGCCGAGTTCAAATCCCATCGCAGCAGATGGTGGAATCTGAATTAAATAACCAATATCTGAAATTAAGAATCTACTGATGACTGTGAAACTATTGTTGATTGTAGGAAAAAACATCTAGTTCATTAATGTCCTTTAGCTAAGGGGAATCTGTAGGTTTCCTGGATTACCTGGTCTGGCCTACATGCACCTCCAGAGCCACAGTAATATGGCTGACTCTCAACTACCCTTGGGCCACTAGGGATGGCAATAAATGCTGGTCCAGCCAGCGGTGCCCATGAAAGACTGAAAAAAACCATTATGAGAGGACGCTCCATTTTTACTGCAGGGTGTTAACACAACAGGCTATCACACTGCGAAAAGCATTAACTCACTGAGTTAAGGAAAGGTCAGCAATGAGAAAGGAAATAAGATGAAGAGAGGGATTGATAGAGTGGACGTGCAGAGACTATTTCCTCAGGTGGATGTAGCTGTTACTCGGGGGCATAACTATAAGGTTCATGGTGGGAGATATAGGAGGGATGTCCGAGGTAGATTCTTCACTCAGAGAGTGGTTGGGGTGTGGAATAGACTGCCTGCTGTGACAGTGGAGTCGGACACTTTAGGAACTTTCAAGTGGTTATTGGATAGGCACATGGAGCACACCAGAATGATAGGGAGTGGGATAGCTTGATCTTGGGTTTAGGCATAGCTCAGCACAACATCAAGGGTTGAAGGACCTGTACTGTGCTATGTTCTATGAGAGATAGCAGAGATTGCAAATCACAGGGGAGACAATCTGTTCCAGCTGAAGTTAGAGACTCACCGAGCCTGACATCACAATTACAAGATTAAAGGGTAAAAACTATTAGAGTGATTAAAGAGAAACTAAAGCTGGTCTCTAAGGAACAACAAAATGAGAAAGAATTGGATAGACATGTCACAGGTAGCTTTGGCGTCTTTGTTCAATAGTATCCCATGATGCAATTGCATTGCTCTGCACGCTCCTTCACGTCATTCCAGCTTTTGGGAATGAAGAAGTGAACATCACTGATACTGGGAGAACTCTCGTTAACACTTTAGTGAGGAAGACATCACTGTGCAGCTTGAGGGCAGGGGTAGGGAGTGGTCATGGTGGGTGGATATGTCACAGGATGGGAGATATTTTAGGTTTTGTTACTGAGGAGTGTATCAGACTTTGGGTCAAATGCTCCAGTCTCCAGATGGTTGGGATTTTCAAGTGGAGTGTCAATCCATCAGTTATTGTTGTTCCTCAGCTGATCTGGGCCTTGGTTTGAACGAGGGCCTGTTGGGCAACAACATCAGAGTCAGGAATCCCTGTACCATCAAACCAATGAGCAGAGAATTCAACTCTGTCCCCTTCTCGTCTGAATATATCATCTTATATTCCAGGCTGTGACTAAGATGAATATTGAGAGAGGGGAGATTAATGATGGAATCTTTGTGCATTGAAGAATTGACAGAATTATGTACAAGGCCAGTCCTAGGAAGATAATTGAATGTTTATCAAATATGAAGCTGGTATGAATATCAAAGAGGGTGAGTTTTATTAAATTTCAATCTCTTGTAATATATTCCAACCACTGAACTAAATGTGGATCTTATTTGGCTGATTGTTTGCACTTGAGCTAATAGAAAGCTCCGTTCTTTCATCAATCAAGGTTAGTAATGTTTGGCCAAGCCTCAGTGTGAAAGGATTTGGAAAGCTGAATTCAAAATCATTTTGTGCAGTAAAATAAGGCCTTCACATTAATTGTTGTGAAAAGTTTTTCGACATGTTAATGTTGTGAAAGGGTCTTGGTAAACATAAGTCTTTCCTCGCTGGAGAGACCTTGCAATTGTGAAGGTCAGTTCCCCATAAGGCAAGAATAAGACAATAACTCCTATCTTTCCAGAATGTGGGGTTTTTCTATAGATTAGGGGCAATAACTCAAAAATATTAAGAGGAAACCAGGTTAACTCAAAGAAGGCATATGGAATGTTCTCCTTCATTGGCAGAGGTATAGAATATAAAAGTAAGTATATAGGGGGTGATTCTCCCATCCTGCTGTGCAGTGGGCCAGGAGAGTCCAGTGGTGCCCAATGCCCAGGATCCATACTGGGCATCCCAGCCCACTGGTGCCTCCCAGTGCCAGGTTTCCGGCAACATCACCTTCACACCGGCAATCATTTCCTCGGATGGTGATGGCTAACACGAGGGGACATAGCTTTAAATTGAGGGGTGGTAATTACAGGACGGATGTCAGAGGTAGGTTCTTTACTCAGAGGGTAGTAAGGGCGTGGAATGCCCTGCCTGCAGCAGTTGTGGACTCGCCAACTTTAAGGGCGTTCAAATAGTCAGTGGATAGGCACATGGATAACATTGGAATAGTTTAGGTTAGAGGGTCATTAGATTGGTTCCACTGGTCGGCGCAACATCGAGGGCCGAAGGGCCTGTACTGCGCTGGAATGTTCTATGTTCTATCAGCTGGGAGGCGCATAGATTATGGAAATACTCATTACCATATATTTTAAATGTGATTAGTATGCACAGCACTGAAGTCTTGGGCCTCCTAGCATTCCACCCACCCCCCTTGCCCAACAGGAATTAGAGTAGTTCCCCACTTTTGGGGAGCTCATAGCCTGACTGTGTTGGAGTGAAAGGGAGGCAATCAGAGCCCCATAAAGTATTGGGTGGCGAGAGGTGGTACCCCTTGGACATTGGCACCTTGGCAGTGCCAGCCTGTGCCCCCAGCACAACCCAAGGGGCACCTTAGAACTGGCAGCAGTGCCAATGGGGCAGGGCCAATGGGGGTGGTGCCTCCTGGGTGGAGCTGGGGTGTCCCGTCACCCATCTGGATCAGGATCAGTGGGGGAGGGAGGGAAGCCAGTGACTGGGGCTGGCTATCGGGTGGGGTTAGGCCCCAGCCACTGAATTCAGAGCTGAGTCACACTGGAGCACTCTGCAGTGTGCAGAGTGTGGGAGGTTCATTTTAAAACTACCACTGGAAAAAAAAGCATGACTTTCTCCAGTTTTCATGTGAATTTGACACACAGAATTCCAGCCATAATGCTGAGTTTGTATAAGAAACTGTGAGGCCACAACTGGAGTTTTATGCAGTTCTGGTCACCTAATTACAGGAAGGGTGTAAACACTCTGGAGAGAGAGTGCAGAAGAGGTTTACAAGAATGGACTGGAAAAGTGTAGCTATGAGGAGAGATTGGAGAGGTTGGGGTTATTCTCCTTGGAACAAAGAAGGCTGAGGGGTGACTTGATAGAGGTGTACAGATTTAAAAGAGGAAGAGATAGAGTAGATCGGATAAAATTGTTTCCCTCGGAGAACCAGGGCAACATTGATTCAAGCTAAGTGGCAGTAGGTATAGAGGGGACATGAGGAAAAATATTTTAACGCAAAAGGTGTCTGGAACTTGCTGCCCGAGTTGGTGATGGAGGCAGAGACCTAAAACTCTTTTTAAAAGTACCTGGGTCTGCCCCTTAAGTGCTGTCAGCTACAGGGCTCGGGGCCAGGTGGGACTAGAAAGGGCATCTGCGTATCCTCAGGCTGGCATGGACAAGATGGAGTGAATGGCCTCCTTTTGTGCACTAATTTTTCTACGATTCTAACCAGAGATTCAGGATTATATGTGAGTTTTAGAAAACCAAAAGGAAATGCTATGAAGATAAGTTTTGATTCTAACGAAAGAAGCAGCTGGTTGAAATGCCTCAACCCACTCAGAGCAGGCAGATTGGTGAGGAGGGCACAGGGGGAGGGGGCTCATAGCAGCAAATAACACAAGGATGTGGATAATGTGAGGGAGGCAGGGGAACAGGAGGCTACAGAGGCAGATAACTCAGAGGGAGCCTTGGGATTTGTGGCAAGGAGATCCTGCTGCAATTAAAAATGGGATTTATTTCCATCAAATTGAGAGGTGCAGGGGTGGGAACGGCTATTAGAAGCTTCAGGGGGAGATCACGAGAAGACAGTGGGAGCAGGGGCAGAAGTTGCAGGTTTGGAGAGATCATTGGGATTAGATTGTGTGTGTGTGTGTGTGTGTGTGTGTGCGCAGGTGGGTATTTGTATATTCAGGGTGAATGTTGTCTAAGAGAACTCACGGGTTGAGACAGACTTCAGAATGTTGGGGGTGGGGGAGAGGCCAAAAAGTATTCCATGGAAAGATCTCTTGCTGCTCCTGGCCCACAAGCTGTGCTGGAAAATCATTTGCTGTACTTACTGGATCTAGATGCACCTGCCTCCCTTTAGCTGCTGGGTTTCCCTAACCCTGGGAAGCACACAACCGTTAAAAATTCGTGCTTATTATTAACAGTATATCACTGGCCCACCGCTCAAAACAGAATTAATCACCCAGTCCCGAATCTGCCTCCATCAAAACTGGAACTGGGCATGTCGAAGGCAGACAGGGTTATTTTTGTGCTAGATGACCTTCTGAGTTATCTGCCTCTATAATCTCCTGTTCCCCGGCTCCTCTACATTATCCACATCCTTGTGCTATTTGCTGCTACGAGCCCCCTCCTCCTGGTCCATCATTGAGGAGAGGTTAAAATTCCTCCCAGGGTTTCTAATATCAATGTAGGTACTTAGAACATAGAACATAACAGCGCAGTACAGGCCCTTCAGCCCTCGATGTTGCGCCGACCAGTGGAACCAATCTAATGACCCTCTAACCTAAACTATTCCAATGTTATCCATATGCCTATCCACTGACCATTTGAACACCCTTAAAGTTGGCGAGTCCACAACTGCTGCAGGCAGGGCATTCCACGCCCTTACTACCCTCTGAGTAAAGAACCTACCTCTGACATCCGTCCTATAATTACCACCCCTTAATTTAAAGCTATGTCCCCTCGTGTTAGCCATCACCATCCGAGGAAAAAGGCTTTCACTGTCCACCCTATCTAACCCTCTGATCATCTTGTATGCCTCAATTAGGTCACCACTTAACTTTCTTCTCTCTAACGAAAACAACCTCAAGTCCCTCAGCCTTTCCTCATAAGACCTTCAGTACCTATGTGGTGGAAAGAGAAGAGAAAAAGCTGTAAGATGGCAGGGAGCTTATTAAGTTACATAATTAAGTTACGTAAGGTTTTCAGGACACCATGATTTTGGAAAGATGCAAAGGCATTAAAAAGGGAGCAGAGAATATGACCAGGGATGAGGTTGGAAAAGTCTGAACTATTTCCCAGGAACAGAAAGAGCTGACGTCATCAAGGTTTCAGGATGATAAGAAAGAGAGAAAGAATATTCCCTCTAGAAAGTATAAAAATCCCTGCCAATTGAGCTGAAGTAGACATGAGGAGAAATATTTTAACACAGAAGTGGAATCGTGAATGGAATCAGCTGCCGTCGGTGGTGGTGGAGGCGAACTTGCTGGGGTCTTTTAAAAGACTTCTGGATGAGTATATGGGATTTAATGGGATTGGGAGTTACAGGTAGCTCTATGGCTTGGTAGGTATAGATGTGATCGACACAACTTGTGGGCCGAAGGGCCTGTTTGTGCTGTAGTGTTCTATGTTCTATGTAGAACTATTGGGATCTGGAATGCTCTGTTTGAAAGGTGCTGGGAAGCCGATTCCATAAATAAGTTTCAAAGGAAAAATTTACAGAGTTACCGAGAAAGTCATGGGCAATGTGAGGCTAAGCACAACATCTCTTAAAAGAACTAGCACAGGCACAATGGGCCAAATGGCCCCCTCTGTGCTATAAGTTTCTATTCTATGATTTAGGTAATTGGGTTTCTCACTGGATGATAATGTGAAAATGAGTGTGATATTTAAATATCACAAAGACTAGAGCAATCTATTGAAAATTATTAATGTTTGAAGTCAGAAATGAAAATTGTCAGTTAGGATGAAAATTGATTAAAATAAGTAATCATTTGAAAAATTCCAAGTAAATTCCGTTTCAACCGCAGTAAATTTATGCAAGCAGCAATTTTAGGATTTTTCATTTTATGGAGGATAACATAACTCGTTGTTTAAATATGTTCAGGAGAGAGTGTGGACTCAGTCAGAGACCTGGGAATGGGTGAGGTGCAAACATGTGAGAGGTAAGAATTTAAAACTTTCAGATCCAAACCCAGCTCCAAGTCAAACACTGGCTGGTCATGATGTGGATAACCAATCCAATCTGAGGAGACAGCTTGATGACAGCAATCCTTTCAGAAGCCCGTACATCTCCATTTTAACACGTGGAGGCCCCCGGACACAGAGCAGGGTAAAATGAAGGAAGAACGGTTAGATCCATGAGGAATCTATCTCTGCAGATCTCCTTGTGGTCCAAGAGCAGCTGCAGTGTTTCCCTCAGGGCAACTTACACTTGGTTGTCCATCAACTCGCCACCCCCCTCAATCAGTGATATTGGACTGCCACTCCCAAGTCATTTCCCATTGGCCAATCACCAGGAAAATGTTCTGTCATCAATAATATGAAGCATTCATGGGATCTGCAGATGTGTGACTCACAGGAAGAGTTAGTCTTCTGACAGAGCAAAAATTCCAATAAAGTAGCAACTTTCCAATAATTAATGATAAATAATAAATGAACTTCTCCAGGAACCAAATCCTTTCTGTATTTTTAAGATGTTTTCTTGGACACAGGTGTTATTGGTGAAATCTCTTTTTTCCCTGAGAAGACTGTGATAGATCATAGAACATAGAACATTACAGCGCAGAACAGGCCCTTCGGCCCACGATGTTGCACCGACCAGTTAAAAAACAATGACCCTCGAACCTAAACCAATCCCTTTCCATCCATAAACTATCCACGGATCTCTTAAACGCCCCCAAACTAGGCGCATTTACAACTGCAGCAGAACTGATTAACTTGCTCGGCTATTCCAAGGACAGTCAACCATCTTTATCATAAAATCAGTGCATAAGGAGGCCATTCTGCACCAACTTTTACCTAGGATCACCCAGTAACTCCACATGTTAACCTTAGGATACTAAGGGGTAATTTCGCACAGCCAATCAACTTAACCCACACATCTTTGGACTGTGGAAGGAAACTGGAGCACCTGGAGGAAACCCACACAGACACAGGGAGAACGTGCCAACTCCACACAGACAGTCATCCAAGGCCAGAATTGAACACAGGTACCTGGCACTTTGAGGCAGCAGCGCTAGCCACTGCCATCATATCATTCCATGTGTGGAATTTATACGGAATTCTAGTCACATCTAGGTCCAGACCAGGTTTTTATAATGATCTGACAGCTTTAACTAATGCCAGCTTTTCAAATAACATTTTTTTTAAACTAATCACAGATTCTCAAACTGTTCTGGTTACTCATCCACTAACCAGTCTGCTTGTCCAACTCGGTTTCATATTGGTAAGCTGCAGTAACGTTGAAATGTTTGTTTGTAAATGATATCACTGATTTATCTATCGGAGAAGGATTATTCCAACAGATACAAGGGAAAGGGAAATCAGACAGGTGGTCATTAATAATTCAACAACCACTCCTCTTAAGCTTGGATCACCTCAGTAACACACGTGTAACTGGAGGGACCTTAAACCTTGCCCCATACATAAAGGATGAGGACATGATTTGAATGATTGCTGCATCAACTTCGCCTGAAGGAAAAGGAGAATACAGAATAAAAATGTCACTGTTAGTATAATGGTGCTGAAAACTCAGGACACAGCTGCATGAAGGAGTGACCTGGAGATACATTCCCACAACGTCACACCCCAGAGCTCCCATGTGAACAAATAAAATAATCGTTTTGATGATTAAACTGGGATTAACGAGGTTAGGGAGGAGATATGAGAACTGGAATAGATTGATACAGTATTTAAAACTCCAGCCAAAGATGTTGGTTAATCATGAGGGAATGGTATTTGGAGAAGATTGCTGTAGGATAAAAATCTGTCAGATTAATAATAATGTGAGTAACATCCAGGCTGTGAGTAAAGGGGTTCATTCAACACCCTAAAAGATAAGTGATAATTATTTTTCAAAGCGATGAATTTTGGAGGGCCAGGAAATGTTAATAATCTGGAATTAGTTGTATTTGAAAAACGTATTTTCAGAAGAATGATTATCAAAAAATAAAAGCAATCTCTCGCAATACAATGCTCAGTGGTTTAGATTTTCTAGTGAATTTAGCTCGATTCATATGTATCTGAGGTTTTTTTTGTTGGAAGTAGAAATGGTTAGGCCAGCAATAATTGCCCTTTGCTAATTGCCCTTGTGAGGGCAGTTTAAGAGTCAATCCAGCGTCACGTGTAGGCCAGACCAGGTAAGAACGGCAGATTTCCTTCCCTAAAGAACATTCGTGAACCAGATGGGTTTTTCCGACAATGGTTTCATGGTCGTCATTTCAGTTTTAATTCCAGATTTTTATTGAGTTCAAAGTTCACCGTCTGTGGGGGGTAGAGCCCTTGTCTATGTTTAAGACTGAGATACATAGATTTTTGACAGTAAGAGAAACTAAGGTTTTGGAGAAAGGCCACGCAAGTGGATGTGAGGAATTACGGACCAGCCATAATCCTATTGAATGGCAGAGCCTGCTTGAGGGGCCAAGTGGCCTACTTGTGTTCCTATTTCTTACCGAGTTATACAGTGGTGGGATTTGATCTTCTGTATACTGCCTGCTGCAGTTGTAAATGCGCCTAGTTTGGGGGCGTTTAAGAGATTGGTGGATAGGTTTATGGACGAAAAGGGACTGGTTTAGATTAGTGGGTCAATGTTTTTTTTTAAAAATAAGACTGGTCGGCGCAACATTGTGGGCCGAAGGGCCTGTTCCGCGCTGTAATGTTCTATGTTCTATGTTCTATACTGCTCTGGATCTCTGGGTTACCAGTCCAGTGACAATGTCACTATGGCACCACTGCCCCATTAAATTTACCTACTGAATAGATGATGACAGCTCAAAAAAAGGTAAAGATTGGAAATGTTGACTGGATTTAATTAAGGATTGTTGAAGGTTAGTGCTTTTTGCCTCAGAGATGTTGGGGGCGATTCTTTCAAAAAAAATGCAAAATCTCAAATTTGTGTAAAAACTGGAGTAAATCCTGCAGGTTTTGTTTCAGCAGGATTTTTTTAAAAATCTCCCACATTCTGTTCATCACAGTGAGTTCGAGCTTCAATCGCGCCAAAAATAATCAGTGACGGGACCGGCAGCCTAGCGCTGAGTGGGTTACTGTGTATGTGTTGGTCTGTCAGTGCCGAGAGCGGTGCATACGCATGGCCCCTGTCTGTTGTCCACTCAATCGCTGGCCAGCCCAGTGTCCAGGCCAGCCTCGAACCCCACCCCTGCCCCAACCCTGTCCCCGCCTGCATCGATCTCACCTATCCACCCCTCCCCACAATCACCCCTCCCCACGATGACCCCCACCACTGGCAGTCCCACAACTCCCTTCTCCACAGTGCTGACTGCACCCCCTCCATGTATCCTCAGCACCCCCGTCCCGAAGACCAGCCCCAATTGCTGGGCTGCCTCCTCCCCCATCGATCCCGAGGGCAGATTGGCAGTGAGATCCCCCCCACCCCTACTGATTGCCCCCAAAGCCCTGCTCCCATCAGGTGCCATCCCATTAGGCCATACCCCCTATACACTGCCCCATTACAGGTGGGCAGTGACAAGATGCCCCCCCAGGCATTGGGATTTTGTCCCTTTGATGGTGCCAGGGGGTCCAGGTTGGCACTGCCAAGGTGCCAATGCCCAGGTCCACCCCCCGTACCCGACCCTCTGGGGGACCTCGATTGCCCCCCCCTTCGTTTCAGCAGAGGTGGACTGCCAGCTCCCTGCAAGTGGGGAGCTCCTGTAAACCCCACTGGAGTGAAATATTCCTGGCGGGGTGGGAGAGGCCAACAGGCCTGGAGACTTCAGTCCCGAGCCCGCTAATTGTAGTGAAATTACATGCAAATTACCTGATGCACAATGTATTAAGCTCCACACCTATTTCTGATGTGGACCTGACGGTGCTGACTATCTGCCACTGGGTAACAGGCTCAGGGCCGGCGCCCAGCGCCAATCCGAGATGGTGCCAGAGTGAGGCAACTTCATGTAAGCTGTGTCCAGCATCCCGTCTAATTCTATCTTTTACTCTCGTTCTCTACTTCTAAAACTTCATTCTAACTCTTTCAAACTCTCTAACAGTGCTTTAATTCTGCACTCTCTTGTTTCCTTCTCAATGAATGTTTTGTCTGTATAGCGCGCAAGAAACAATACTTTTCACTGTATCCCAATACATGTGACAATAATAAATCAAATCCTTCTCCCCTGTGTACTCTATGGACAGTATGCTTTGTCTGTATAGCGCGCAAGAAACAATACTTTTCACTGTATCCCAATACATGTGACAATAATAAATCAAATCCTTCTCCCCTATGTACTCTATGAACAGTATGCTTTGCCTGTATAGCGCGCAAGAAACAATACTTTTCACTGTATCCCAATACATGTGACAATAATAAATCAAATCAAATCAAATCGTGCTAATCGGGCATTGTTTGAATCGCCCGGCATTAAAAAATCAGAGCAGCGGGATGGGAGAACAGCCCCCGTTAAATCTGGTGTAGCTTCTTGTTGCTGATGCCAATCGATAGATTTTAATTCCCAAGGTTCTAATGGATCAACTTTAATGACAATTAAAATGAGAGAAGTGCCGAACACAAGAGAAATACTCTGATTGTGGATCAACTTTGCCTTGTACAAACCCTGAATCTCCTCTTTATATCGTTATTTACCAAACACAAGGATAAAAATCATAGAATCCTTACAGTACAGAAAGGGGCCATTTGGCCCATCGAGTCTGCACTGACCACAATCCCACACCCCATATTTACCCACTAATCCACACGTCTCAGGACACTAAGGGGCAATTTTAGCTTGGCCAATCAACCTAACCCACACATCTTTGCACTGTGGAAGGAAACCAGAGCACCCGGAGGAAACCCATGCAGACATGAGGAGAATGTGCAAACTCCACACAGACAGTGACCCGAGCTGGGAATCAAACCCAGGACCCTGGAGCTGTGAAGCAGCAGTTCTAACCACTGTGCTACTGCGCCACCCTAGATGTGCAGCTTAGGTGGATTGGCCCTGGTAAATTGCCTCAATCTCTGTGACCATCGCTCATAACAAACCTTTAGAGAAATGTTGAGAGTAGATTAGCTGTCCTGAGAACTCACCTGTTCTGTTTAAATGTTGGATCGGTTCCTGAACGTCTTTCATGGAGACAAAATCCTGAGCTCTCCTTGAACAATCATTTCCTAAAAGACTTGATGAATGAACTCCATTGATTTAATAAGACATTAATTGGTGGTTATTAATTTCACCTCAGATTTTGGCAAAACACCTTTTCCCTGTATTGTATTTTTACATTAAGATATTGTATGACTAGAAACAGTACTTAAAAGGTTAACATGCAAAGCTACTCAAATCTTACACTGGGAATCATTTTAACCTAATGTAACCGTAAGATACAGAAGGGTCAAGATCAGGCATTTGATGAATACCCACCAGATTGTACTTTCCAGGTAATTGTGTTAAAATGACCATATTGTTTGGGAAAGGATTCCTCGCAGTGTTAGTTTGACCTTCACACTAAAATGCTAATTCACTAATCAACAGATGCAGGTTTTTGCAATCCAGAATAACTTGTTACCAAAGATAACCCAGGAGAATTTTACTTTATTTTGCTGATAGGGTGTCATTCATTTCAGATCTTACAATTTAGCTCACAACTGGTCAGAATGTAATTAGAAAATAGTTTCCTGTCCTGTCCCACAACTGATTATTTAATTTGTGAAGAGGAAAGGCCTACGATTGGCTGGAGCCCCCCATAACTTACTACTTATTGCCAGAGAGTTCCAGTTTGAAGTTTATACTGACAATCCAGAGGTAGCCTTCAAAGAGGAGCACTCTGAATGACAAAACTTCACTTCGAAGCTGTCTATCTAAACACAGTAGGAAGTCTCACAACACCAGGTTAAAGTCCAACAGGTTAATTTGATAGTAAACCCACAAGCTTTTGGGGTTTGCCCCTTCGTCAGGTGAGTGGAGAGTTCTGGTCTCAAGCAGAGCATATAAAAGGCATACTGTGTTTGTGACCAGAACTCTCCATTCACCTGACAAAGGGGCAAAGAACAAAGAGCAAAGAACAAAATCAGCCCGGGAAACAGGCCCTTTGGCCCAACGAGCCCGCGCCGCCATCTCAACACCACCAGTCCCCCTCTCCACCCACGACCCCTGTCTAATGTTTTATGGCCATCCAGATTGAGGGAATCTGATTTAGGGACAATTTATTCCTGCCAATCAGCCTAACAGCACATCTTTGGGGTGTGGGAGGAAACTGGAGCACCCGGAGAAAACCCACGCAAGCACGGGGAGAATGCGCGAACTCCCACAGACACCAGCCCAAATCCATGTGTCTGCACAGCAATCAGCGATAGTCACTGAGCTGTCGTCAGGCAAACCTCAAAAGCTTGTGGGTTTACTATCAAATAAACCTGTTGGACTTTAACCTGGTGTTGTGAGACTTCTTACTGTGTTTACCCCAGTCCAACGCCGGCATCTCCACATCATCTAAACAAAACCATTTGTGTTAACTATCTTGGTGTGTTAATCAACATTTATTCATTTATTTATCTTGTGCAAATACAAAGAACAGTAAGCTCAGGAACAGGACCTTCAGCCCTCCAAGCCTGTGCCAATCGCATTCAGCTATCCAGACCATTCGGTTATATCCCTCTATTCCCCATTTGTTCATGTGTCTATCAAGAAAATTCTTAAATGTGACTAACGTAACTGCCTCAACCACCTCACTTGGCAGTGCATTCCAGGCCCCCACCACCATTTGTGTAAAAAACTTCCCCCGCACATCTCTACTGAACCTTCCCCCCCTGATCTTGAACTTGTACCCCTTTGTAATTGCCATTTCCGCCCTGGGAAAAATCTTCCAAATGTTCATCCTATCAATACCCCTCATAATTTTATAAACGTCTATCAAGTCACGCCTCAGCCTCCGTCTTTCCAGGGAGACCAATCCCAGTTTATTCAATCTCTCCTCATAACTGATACCCTCCGTGCCAGGCAACGTTCTGGTAAACTTTTCTGTACTCCCTCCAAAACCTTCAAACCATTAATTGACTCCAAACCTGAGGCCTGACATTTTGCTTGGAGGCATGTTGGAGAAGTATATTGCATTGAGTTGTAAATGACAGAATGTCCCTGAGTTTGACTTGGAAGGCCTCTCCTGCACGCATGTGGTAAAAGTTTGAATAAATTCACCTTGTTACACTCCACTCAGGTCTGAATGCTCACTCTTTTGGTAAACTCTCCAAAGTACAAAGGAGGGAGTTGTGTTAGTTTGGCACAAGAGGTTAAGGTGTGGACAGAGACATGTGGAGGTAGGGGAGGTGAATGGTTGGTTCATAAGGGACAGGTTGCACAGAGACCCACGTAGAAGGGGGTGAGGGGTACTGTGTTGTCAGCAGTTAAGGAATTGGAGAACAAAGAGAAATCTTCCTGGCCAATAGTTCCTGGACGAGCAGTCAGGGTGTGAGATTATAGTCAGTCCCACAGCTTTGCAGACCATGGCACAGTGCACTGCATTGCAAGCACATCATAGTTCTGCTCCAAGGAGGTCTGTGTGCTGTACTGGGATGATGTGGAGATGTCGGCATTGGACTGGGGTAAACACAGTAAAAAGTCTGACAACACCAGGTTAAAGTCCAACCAGTTTATTTGATAATAAACTCACAAGCTTTCAGAAACGGTGTTCCTTCCTCAGGTGTGTGGAAGGTTCTGATCAGAGAAGGGTGTATAAAGACACACACAGTTTACAGAATACTGATTAGGATGCGAGTCTTTACAGCTAACCTGCTATTCAAGTCTTAATGATGCAGACAATGTGAGTGGAGATAGCATTAAGCACAGGTTAAAGAGATGTGTATTGTTTCCGGACAGGACAGTTAGTGAGATTTTGCAAGCCCAGGCAAGTCACGGGGGATACAGATAGTGTGACATGAACCCCAGATCCCGGTTGAGGCCGTCCTCATGTGTGGGGAACTTGGCTATCAGTCTCTGCTCAGCGACTCTGCGCTGTCATGTGTCGTGAAGGCAGCCTTGGAGAACGTTTACCCGAAGATCAGAGGCCGAATGCCCGTGACCACTGAAGTGTTCGCCAACAGGAAGAGAACAGTCTTGCCTGGTGATTGTCGAGCGATGTTCATTCATCCGTTGTCGTAGCACCTGCATGGTCTCCCCAATGTACCATGCTTCAGGACATCCTTTCCCGCAGTGTATTAGTTTCTTTGTCTCATCTGCTTGGCAGAGTTTCACAGCTGGTCTGCACCCTGAGCGCAAGTTGAGAGTATGTATTCTATCTTAGTTTCCAGGATGTGGTGTTTGCTGTAGCTGTACTGGGATCAGGCAAAGCTTGGTGAGGAGGGTACGGTCATTGTCTTACAACTGTTGGCATTGGGATTGTCTGGTCTGGTAGTGACCTGCAGAAGGGTTGATTAAGGGAGGCGTCTGCAGGCTTTCAAGGGTTTTACAGAGGGGGCAATTCCAAGCTTTCCTGGTGGGGCTCTGCTCAAGCCACTAGCTTGGAACTGTTGCATGTCCATTGTAAACCTAACCCCTTGGAAGGGGTTGGGTTTACAATGGACATGCAACAGTTCCAGGTTCTCATGAGAGGACTGGAATGTTGACCACAATAATTCACAGAGGGAGTCCAATCTGGTCACAAAATGAAAGCTCAAAGCCACCACCGAGTGCAAATTGGAAGTACAAAGAACAAAGAACAAACTCAGCCCGGGAAACGGGCCCTTCGGCCCAACGAGCCCACATCGCCATCTCAACACCACCAGTCCCCCTCTCCACCCACGACCCCTGTCTAATGTTTTATGGCCATCCAGATTGAGGGAAACTGATTTAGGGACAATTTATTCCTGCCAATCAGCCTAACAGCACATCTTTGGGGTGTGGGAGGGAAACCGGAGCACCCGGAGAAAACCCACGCAAGCACGGGGAGAATGCGCAAACTCGCACAGACACCGGCCCAAATCCATGTGTCTGCACAGCAATCAGCGATAGTCACTGAGCTGTCGTCTTGCCCAGTATCTGGTCCAGTTTAGGCACACACTAATGACATGAAGCACTAGGCCAATCTTGAACAACCAAGAGCAGCCCCAGTACGACCCATCGCCTGTATGCCCCTCGTTGGACACGAGGTGGACCGACTTAAAACCTGTGAATGAAAGAGAAAGAAAGAAAAAAGAACATTATTATCATACTATACCCATCTACATTACCAGGGACGCCCCAATGCTAATGACCCTTATTTAAAAGGTTCTCCTATATCCACCCATCTCCAAGTGGAAGGGGAAGGGAAGTAGGAGGGATTTGGAGTCAGTGTGGGAGGAGCCCAGAGCTACACTTGGGACATTTTCAGAGTCAACCCCAAACTGCTTCGAGTCACAACACTGAATTGGAGTTACAGCTGAGAGAGAAGTGGAACATTGGAACCTGTTATTTGGCATTTGAATGAGAGACCACAGGAGTCACAATGCAGTTGCTCCCACTGAGCTTCAGCAGAGGGGTACGTGAGGCTGTAAATGGAGGAAAGCATCCAAGACATATAGTGACTGTATATATACCCAATCATCAATGAATGTACTTCATCCAATCTGCATGGGTCAACTGGCCAAAGAGCATCCAGTCATTGCTGGACATTGCAGATTAAGGTTGATCAGCATCAAGGATGATAGATTGCAGAGGTGCCTTTGGTCAGGTAACACATTTTATAATGTGTCCAAGGCTCTCGCAAGTTGTGTGGGATTGAGATGTGAACTGTCAGGGCTGATATTCTGGATGGTTAAATCTGTAGCTGAGCGTCTCAGCTGCAAAGCTGTATCAGTGAAAAGCTCAGAGCAGATGCTGCTCTGGGACATGACATTCTGTTTGTGAGTGGGAGGTCTGGCCACTGCTCGCTAATCTCTTGCAATGAACATTCTGCAGGGAGAAGGAGGATTGAATCATGGAGCCCGTGTTTCTACCTCAGGGTCTACATCACGGGGAACAATGTAGATCTGCATGTTGGACTAACTGGTAAATAGCAGAGCTGGGAAAAAGTTACTTCAAAGAATCCCTACAGCGCAGCCCATCAAGTCTGCACTGACAACTGATGGAGCATCTTAACTCCGTCCTATCCCGGTAACCCCGTACATTTACCAAGCCACCAACATGCACATCTTGGGACACTAATGGGCAACTTAGCTCAGCCAATCCACTCAACTTTCACATCTTTGGACTGTGGGAGAAAACCAGAGCACCGGGAGGAAACCCACGCAGATACAGGGAGAACATGTTCACACAGAGGCTGAAATCGAACCCAGGTCTCTGGCGCTGTGAACACAACTCCCACTCACCTAATGAAGGAGCAGCCTTCCGAAAGCTAGTGGCTTGTGCTACCAGATAAACCTGTTGGACTTCAACCTGGTGTTGTGAGATTTCTCAGTGTGCTGTGAGGCAGCAGCACTAATCAGTGTGCCACCTCCTGAAAGTTCAACTTTTTGGACTATATTTGTTTTAGATTAAATTGATACTATTGGTATATGTACATTTGGAACAAAAACGACAGTAGTTATTGCATGATTACTAAAGTGGTTCAGTTGTAGAGTGGCTGCATGGTGTAAGATTCATTTTGATGAATGTGACAATGGAGTTAATTAACACAAGCTGTGTGGAAATGTTAACAAAACTGTAACTAATTTTAGCAGTTATCCTCTCGATGAAGGAAGTGGCAGAGTAACAAGGCCTTTCATACAGGTGTTCAGTCTTATTCTTTTCTCATTTCGGAGGCTGGAGGATTGGGGTAATTTCATAATACAGAAACGAGACCTCCTCCATCACCTCCACTACCACATAGGGTGGATGGGAAGAAACATCTCCCTTTATCAGAGGGGTCAATAACCAGGGCAGAGGTAAGAAGCAGGAGAGTTAGAGGGGATGTGAGGGAAAGCCTTTCCCCACAGGATGGTGGGAATCTGGGAAGCCGCATGAAAATGTGGTAGAGACAGAAACCATAGAATCATAGAATACCTACAGTGCAGAAAGAGGCCATTCAGCCCATCAAGTCTGCACCGACAGCAATCCCCATATCCCCATAACCCCACATATTTAGCTCACCAATCACTCTAACCTACACATCCCAGGACTCTAAGGGGTAATTTAGGATGGCCAATGCACATAACCCTCACATCGTTGGACTGTGGGAGGAAACCAGAGCACCAGGAGGAAACCCACGCAGATACAGGGAGAATGTGCAAACTCCACACAGGCAGTGGCCCAAGCCGGGAATCGATCCCGGGCCCCTGGCGCTCCGAGGCACCCTAACACCACCACATCTAAGAAGCATTTAGATGAGCACTTGAAATGCCACAGCACAGAATACAGGGGACCAAATGCTGGAAGATGAGGTTAGAATCGACCCTCCGATAGCGAAGAATGATTCTCCGACTCCCAGTAGTCTCAGTTTAACTTCTCCCCGGATCCCTCGGAGTATCCAGCTCCCAGGCACCCTGCTCACAGTTGAATGACCAGCGTCAGAGCTCTTGTTGATATGTCAAAGTTTGGGGTGAAATTCCAAACCACCAGGCACTGGGCTAAAGGATGAATGATGATAAATTGTACGGCTCTAATGAGGCTGAGAAAACAATCCATCAGCGTACTCGCTGCAGGCCCAAGAAACCAAATGGGACTCAGCTATTTAATTATTATCAAATATTAATAAAATAATTACTTACATACTGAAGAGATCAGAGCATTTTGTCTCCAATCCCTGTTTAAATTCCATTCCACTGACTCCATCTGTCTCCCTGTCTGCCACATCAATGTGGTGTTTAACCCTAAGGTGAACTCCCGCAATCCAGCACCAAAACTGCCTTCGTTCACTCCCACAATCACACCTGAACCCTCCCCTGCCCGAGTCCATTTGCTGCTAAAGCTCTCATTCACATCTCTGCTACTTCCAGAACCCAACGCCATCCCTAAACATCCTAAACTCTGCTGTCTGTTTCTGGAATGATCCCAAATCCCTGGTAATCACTGAGCTTCATTGGCGGGTTGGAAAAGCACCCACCCATTTACTAAACATGTCTGTAATGACCAGGATGTATTTGTAACCTCCCATTCTGTGTGATATAGTCAATCAGGAGATTTGTCCAGGGACCTTCCACAGGGCGAGTATGCCTCAGTTCCCCTCTGTGGGCATAATTTTCAGCATTGCTCTGTGCGTAAATGATACAATTATCGATGTAAATTTGCACATCTTGTTCCAGGTTTGGCCACCAGCACAATCCTCTGATTCACTCACTTATGATTCCTGTCCCTTGATGGCCCTTGATGGGGTGTTTCTTCATAAAAGTTCAGACAGGGAAGTGGCTTTGGTGGCAAAACCGTCAATGTGGTTCCGGCAGTACCCCACCGAGCCCAGAAAGGAGCTTAGCGGGCTCACATCCTTTGGTAAGGGAAGGTGTGTTACAGACTCGATTCACTTCCTATCTCATGCTTTCCCTCAGTCACTACTGCACCCGACTAAGTGACCTGTGGTCTCATGATCTGGGTTTTCTTTGGATTTATCTTCAACCCAAATGTAATGAGGAGGTTCAGCTGTTTGTCCAATAATTTGCGATGTTCTCCTCTTGTTTCAGTCTGTAAGAGGAGATCATCTACGTATTCTACCAAACATTCTGGTTTGGAGAATCCCTCCAAGCCTTTTGCTAAGCGCTGGTGAAGTATGGAGGGGGAGTTAACACGTCCAGGTGTACTGTTGTCCCTGGAATGTGAAGGCAAATTTGTATTGACAGTGGTGATCTAAGGGAATTGACCAGAAACCGTTACTGATGTCCAACACGGTGAAATATTTTGCATGTGGGATTCTTGTTTCATCACAGCCTCTGGGCTCGTCGCCACTGTGGGGGCCGTGATGGGGCTGGTCTGATTTAGGGCTCGATAATCAATTGTAAGCCTCCAGGAACCGTCTGGTTTCCTTACCAGCCATATGTTAATGGAAGCAACAGGGCGTAGGACTCCTTGTTTTAATAAACTGCTAATCACCTTGGCCACTTCCCCTTCAGCTTGCTTAGGGAAGCCATACTGTCTTTGGGGTTTAGGGTCAGGACCTTCTATGATTACCTCCCCTGTTATTCGGCCGCAGTCATGCTCATGACTGGCGAATGCCTGTGTGTGTTTGGCTAATATACCCTGTGCTTCAGGGTCCTCTGTCATTTCTGTGGGCCTGAGCCACAATTCCCCAAAAGTAGAGATTCGGCCTATGTATCTGCCGGTGGCCACCTCGGCTGGGGACTGACAGGAGGTCGGCATTGGCCAAATACAACAATTAGCGGGGTCAAACGATAGGTTGCATTTCCTCATCAGATCGGACCCTAGAATGTGCTCTGCCTCTGGGTGGAGTTTCACCAGGAGAGCAGGGTAGTGACATATCACATTACCCAGTCGAAATTCCAATGGGTCTGTTTCGAAGGCCTCTTGTAAAGCCACTTAACGTTATTGTTTTCCTGGTAGGCCAAGTACAGTTAAGGCCACAGGATGTGTTAAGAGTGGTACAGGATCCCCCCCGTGTCCTGTAGGAACTCGATGGGGCAGCCTCCGACTTTGCCTTTTACAAGAGGTCTCCCTACACTATCTCATTCAGTGTTGCAAACCCAAGTTGGGGAGGTCTGACACAGTCATGCTTTCAGTCCAGGGTCTAATTAGGGATAGAGGCTGAAGGGGATGTCGGAGGCATCCCCCTGTGTTGTGATGTATTGGCTGGCATAGGTTGGGGCTCTCCTCTGTGAAACTGTTGGGGTGGTCATGGTGTCTGGGCTGGGCAGGGCTCTGCATTCCCTGGCAACATGGCTGATCTGACCACAGTTGTAACACTGCATTTGTTGGGGGTGAATATCTGGGGTTGGTTTCATCTTGTTCCGTGAACCTGAGGTTGGGACTATATCAGGGTTCTGCGCAGGGCTGCGGTTTGCTGTATCGATGTTTGACAGGGGTATATGGGAGCGGATCCTCTGAGTTTCCCTGGCCCCTGTTTCCACCTCCCCCTTCATTACGCCAAACCGGGGTCGGGTCTGTGTGGATCGGGTTCACCTTTCCGTATTTTGTGGACTTGGGGTGTCTGTTTGTCTGACTTCCCATTCCCACACATGAATCATTTTGCAGAGGGCCCGGGTTTCTGTGTGTATATTATCATTGGGGTTAAAATTCTCACAGGCTTTCCGATTCCCCTCGGCAGTGTGTGCTATCAGGGTCCGGATCCATGTGGATCGGTGATGTGCTTTTAATTGGACTTGATTTAATTGGCCAAAAACTGCAACAAATTGGTTCCATAGTCAGCCAGCAGAGGCCGACGGGTGCTCCCCTCGCTTCTGTTGCCAGTTATTTAAGCCTTAAGGTTCCCCGGTCACGTTCTGGGTTTCGGGTAGGGCTCAACTGATATTGGGACTTAAATATAACAGAATAAGTTTAGCCTCTTCTGCCTCATCTAAGCACGATATTGGGTGATCTGTTCAATGAGAGTGTCTGGATCCCTGGAGGGTTTGAATATACCAATCGCTTTAGCTTTGTCAGTGAGTTGGGTCATGGTGTTTGGAGTTCCATAAGTCACATTGTGGTTCTGTACGTCCTCTTGTCGGGGGATGACCGGATTCATCAGTGCGGGAACTGGATTAGTGATTGGGCTTGTCGGGATGGGAATCGGACTAGGGATGGGACCTACTGGGACAGCAGTCGGACTAGCGGCGGGATCTACTGGGATGGGAACTGGACTAGGGGCTGAGACTGAATGTTCCGGGACAGGGGCCGGATTAGGTGGTGTTGGTTCCGTTACCGGGAAGGGAGGTGGGGGGTCCCCAGTCGGCAGCGACACTAGGTATCCTCTTCTAAATCCCCCCCCCCCCCACTCTACCCCTGGGTCGGTATCCCCTGTTTCAGTGGTGAATGCACACATTACACCCCTTTTTATGGCTGGTTGTGATTTTAAATCTGCAATCTCACGCAGGCATTTGGAGTGGTCTGTTGCACGGTCTGTATTTGCTTTTCCTGCTGGATACAAAAATTTTACTGCATCCTGCAGGTCGCTGCATTTACGTTTAAATTCCTCGACCTGTTACAGCACAGCCTCTCTCTCACTGACAGCACGCTGTGCCTTTTGGGAAGCTTTATCACATTGAGCCTGGAGTTGGTGGATGTGTATCATATTCATCTGGTTCCTTTCCTCTCCTGGGCCTACCTCCAATTGTTGTATGTGTGCGGTAGCACTCACTAAGTCCTGTTTTAGTTGGGTTACCCAATCTTCTCTGTCCCGGTTAACCCGGGTAATCCCTGCTTCTCTACCAAGGAGCTGTTCTAGACAACTGGTGATTGCAATCGCCTTCGACATCGAGGGCCGAAGGGCCTGTACTGCGCTGTAATGTTCGATGCTCTATGTTCCTGAGCTTGGGAGCTCTTTCACCCACTTCCTTATGGGCACGACTCCAACAATTCTCTCCCTCGGATCCCGGATCCGGTTTCAGGTCATCACCTCACTGCACCCATTTGGGCCATTTATGGTTCAAGTATATTTGGATGACTTCTTCCCATTCCTAGTCATAATTATTTCCTTTTAGGGTTCATCATGTGGTTATATAAAAAACAAAGAACAAAGAACAAAACCAGCCCAGGAAACAGGCCCTTCAGCCCAACGAGCCCGCGCCACCATTTTAACACCACCAGTCCCGCTCTCCACCCACGACCCCTGTCTAATGTTTTATGGCCATCCACATTGAGGGAAACTGATTTAGGGGCAATTTATTCCTGCCAATCAGCCTAAGAGCACATCTTTGGGGTGTGGGAGGAAACCGGAGCACCCGGAGAAAACCCACGCAAGCACGGGGAGAATGTGCAAACTCCCACAGACACCGGCCCAAATCCATATGTCTGCACAGCAATCAGTGATAGTCACTGAGCTGTCGTCTTGCCCAGTATCTGGTCCAGTTTAGGCACACACTAACAACATGAAGCACTAGGCCAATCTCGAACAACCAAGAGCAGCCCCAGTACGACCCATCGTGTGTATGCCCCTCGTTGGACAACAAGGCGGACCGACTTAAAACCTGTGAATTAAAAGAGAAAAAACATTATTATCATCCCATATCCATTTACCTTACCAGGCTAAGGGATCGGGGTAGGGGTCCAATGTTCACCAAATTTCCTCCCATAGATTTTATCCAAACTCCCTTGACTATCCTAGTTCTAACTACAGTTTGCCCGCCTCGTGTCACAGACACTGGATTTATGGCCCAATTTACTGGTCAAATCTGTATTATTCCTTCACTCACTTAAGTCTGGTCGTCACATGGGGCATTGGGAGTAATCCTGAGATTGCTACATTTGAGGTCCTGCTTTTTAATTTATGCCCTAACTTCTGGTATTCAGCTTTCGGGACCTCATCCCTTTGTTTACCTGTGTTGTTGGCACCAATCTGTACCACATACACTGGCTGTTCACCCTCCCGCTCCAGAAATTCCTGCAGCCACTTTATAATATCCCTGACCCTGACACCAGGGAATCAACATACCATCAGATACCATAGGAGTCACGTCAACGCCACAGAAGTGCCTGCCTGTGCCCCTTATTGAATCCCCTCTTGCTACAGCTCTACCACTTGTTTTCCTCTCCTCTGTGCAACAGAACCACCCACAATGCCATGAACTTGGCTGTTGCTGCTTTCCCCTGAGAGGCCATCCCCCAACACTATCCAAAGCAGTATAACGATCACTGGAGCATGACATTCTGCACTTTCTACTTTCCTTCTCTATGTACAGTATGCTCTGTCTGTATAGTGCACAATAAACAACACTTTTCACTGTATACTAATAAGTGACAATAATAAAACAAATTAAATACCTGTTTGAGAGGGCAATGACCAGAGTGGACTCCTGAACTTCCTTCCTGGGTTTGTCATCCTGTCTGATGATTACACATTCCCTTTCTGCCCATGTAATCCTCATCTGTGGTGTGACCATCTCGCTTAACGTGCTGTCCGCCACATTCCCAGCACTGTAGATGCTCCACAGTGAGTTCACTCGCAGATCCGAAATGTGAGTAGCCAATGGCTGCAACAGGATACACTTCCTGCACACATTGTTGTCAGGGACACCAGAAGCATCTCTTATTTCCCACATTGTGCAAGAGGAGCACAGCGCAAGTTTGAAGTCTCCAGCCATGACTTCTCTCTAGATTAAGCTAGTTCCTTCCTATTAGAGAATGTAATTAAGCTCAGGACTTTCCTTCACTTAGAACCATAGAACCATAGAAATTTACAGCTCAGAAACTTTGGCCCTTCTTGTCTGTGCCGAACCATTTTTTGCCTAGTCCCACTGACCTGCACTTGGACCATATCCCTCCACACCCCTCTCATCCATGAACCTGTCCAAGTTTTTCTTAAATGTTAAAAGTGAGCCCGCATTTACCACTTCATCTGGCAGGTCATTCCACACTCCCACCACTCTCTGTGTGAAGAATCCCCCCCTAATATTCCCTTTAAACTTTTCTCCTTTCACCCTTAACCCATGCCCTCTGGTTTTTTTTCTCCCCTAGCCTCAGTGGAAAAAGCTTGCTTACGTTCACTGTATCTATACCCATCTTCATACTCCATACTTCAAACATCCCGAGGAGAGGTTGACACGTTGTAGGGTGATCTATCTTTCCAGAGCAAGACTTCCATGATGGCAAAGCAAATTAGTGTTGGAGGCACATTCCAGGTTTCAGCAGGCTGCAGTTTAAAATTTTTTTAAATTTATTTGTGGGACACGGGCATCGTTGGCTGGCCAGCATTTATTGCCCATCCACAGTTGCTCTTGGAAGGCAATTGAGAATCAACCACATGCTGTGTCTCTGGAGTTACATGTAGGACAGACCGGGTAAGGAAGGCAGGTTACCTTCCCTAAAGGACATTAGTGAACGAGACGGGTTTTTCTGACCATTAACAATGGTTTTAATGGTCATTAGTAGAGTCCTAATTCCAGATATATTTTATTGAATTCAAATTCCACCATCTGCCGTGGTGAGATTTGAACCCAGAATATTCGTTGAGTTTCTGAATTAATCGTCTAGCTCTAATCACTAGGCCATCGCCTTCCCCAGTGATGAGTTTTGGTAAGTCCTGTTCTCATTGGCGATTAAGCAGTAACTCTAGCACAGGGCAATATTACAGTGAAGCCTGGGGGAGATGATGTGACAGACATCCCAACATTCCTCCTCAATATTGGACAAAAGATGCATTTTCCCAGGGGTGAAGTGTTTAATTGGCGTCAGGATTCCTTTGGATCTTGGAGACACTGATTTTGGGTTGATTAAGTGAAGTTCTCTCGTTCACACCATTGTTTTGGAATAATTAATGCTTCGGTTATTATCGCACAGTGAGGTTGGCTGGAGCACAGCCACTGCCTGCTGGGTCTGTGTGTTGGCCGGGTTAGAACGTTTATTTGATGCGTGGAGTGGAACATTCCAGATGTTAGAGATGTTAACCTTGAAACGTCTGGAAAGCAGCATGTGACCAACTGAAGGCATCTTGTTAGCTCTGCAACTGTCCACGTTGAAAAGCATTTAAAAAATGTTATAAAGCAGTCCAGCTGACGAATATTTATTTATATTTACCTTCATGTCACAACTGTAACAGCTGGAAGTTTCTCTCCTTCAACAACAATTTACATCTGTAATAATTCAGCAACATGTCAATTTCCTTCACCATGCACCAAGGGAAAAGGCCACTCCCACGGTTTACTGTCGGATAGCCTTCACCTCAGCATCTACAACCCCCCCCTGGCTGGGTAAAGTCACAGGTTTAAAACCCCCCCCGCCGGCTGCTCCCCATCGGGCAAACCTCCACCCACCCAATAAAACAGCTCGAAGCCCATGGGTAGATCGATCCATGGTTCCCTGTGGCCTTTGTGGTCGTCATGACAACATTTATCAAATGCCCTTTAAAGCAGTAAAATGCTGCAAAATGCGTGACCACAGGAACGGTTTAATAAAAAGACTGGCAGAATCTGCAGGAGACGGTGAACATCCTCGACAAACATCAGCTCGAATGGCGACGCGGGGGTGGGGGAGCGGAAAATGAGCTGGTGGGGGGAATGGGTGGGGGCAGCGGGCAGGGGAGCAGGCAGTGGGTGGGGAGACCGGAAGGAGCGGGCAGTTGGGGGTGGGAGTGGACAGTGGATGGGTGGGAGTGGGCAGTGGGGGCTGTGGGAGTGGGCTGTGGATGGGTGGGAGTGGGCAGTGGGGGCTGTGGGAGAGGGCTGTGGATGGGTGGGAGTGGGCAGTGGGGGCTGTGGGAGAGGGCTGTGGGTGGGTGGGAGTGGGCAGTGGGGGCTGTGGGAGAGGGCTGTGGGTGGGTGGGAGTGGGCAGTGGGGGCTGTGGGAGAGGGCTGTGGATGGGTGGGAGTGGGCAGTGGGGGCTGTGGGAGTGGGCTGTGGATGGGTGGGAGTGGGCAGTGGGGGCAGTGGGAGAGGGCTGTGGATGGGTGGGAGTGGGCAGTGGGGGCTGTGGGAGAGAACATAAGAACATAAGAACATAAGAAATAGGAGCAGGAGTAGGCCATCTAGCCCTTCGAGCCTGCCCCGCCATTCAATAAGATCATGGCTGATCTGTCGTGGCTCAGTTCCACTTTCCCGCCCTCTCCCCATAACCCTTAATCCCCTCGCTTATCAAGAACCCATCAACCCGCTTCTTAAAAATATTTAGCGAGGCAGCCTCCACCACTTCAACGGGCAGAGAATTCCAGAGATTCACCACCCTTTGAGTGAAGAAGTTCCTCCTCAACTCCGTTCTAAACCGCCTCCCCTTTATCTTGAGGCTGTGCCCCCTAGTCCTACTGTCTTTTTTGAGCGGGAAGAGTCTCTCCACCTCTATCCTATCCATCCCATTCATCATCTTATACGTCTCAATGAGATCTCCCCTCATTCTTCTAAACTCTAACGAGTACAAGCCTAGTTTATTCAGCCTCTCCTCATAGCTCAATCCCCTCAACTCCGGTATCAGCCTAGTAAACCTCCTCTGCACTCCCTCCAGGGCCAAAATATCCTTGCGCAGGTGCGGCGCCCAAAACTGCACACAGTACTCCAGCTGCGGCCTCACCAATGCCCTATACAGCTGCAGCAAGACCTCCCTACTTTTATATTCAATCCCCCTCGCTATGAAGGCCAGCATCCCATTTGCCTTCCTGACCACCTGCTGCACCTGCAAGCTGGGTTTTTGCGACTCATGCACAAGGACCCCGAGGTCCCTCTGCACCGTCGCCTGCTGCAGTTTTTCGCCACGTAAGTAATAGTCCTTCCTACCATTCTTCCTACCAAAGTGGACCACCTCACACTTGCCAACATTAAATTCCATTTGCCATTTCCTGGCCCATTCGCCCAGCCTATCTAGATCCTTCTGCAGACTCTCCACACCCTCCGCACAATTTGCCTTTCCCCCAATCTTGGTGTCATCAGCAAATTTCGACACCCTACACTCGGTTCCCTCCTCCAGATCATCTATATAAATGGTAAATAGCTGAGGCCCCAGCACCGACCCTTGGGGCACTCCACTAGTCACCAACCGCCAATCCGAATAGCACCCATTGACCCCCACTCTCTGCCTCCTATTTGACAACCAATCCTCTATCCACGCTAACACCCTACCCCCAACTCCATGTCCCCTGACCTTCTGCAATAACCTCTTGTGAGGTACCTTGTCAAACGCCTTCTGAAAATCCAGAAAGACCACATCCACCGGCTCTCCTCTATCCACTGCCCTAGACACATCCTCATAGAACTCCAGTAAATTTGTCAGACACGACTTCCCTTTAATGAAACCGTGTTGCGTCTGCCCTATCAAGCAATTCCCTTCAAGATGCCTCGCAATTTCCTCCTTAATGACGGATTCTAACATTTTACCTACCACAGACGTTAAACTAACCGGCCTATAATTGGGCTGTGGATGGGTGGGAGTGGGCAGTGGGGGCTGTGGGAGTGGGCTGTGGATGGGTGGGAGTGGGCAGTGGGGGCTGTGGGAGTGGGCTGTGGATGGGTGGGAGTGGGCAGTGGGGGCTGTGGGAGAGGGCTGTGGATGGGTGGGAGTGGGCAGTGGGGGCAGTGGGAGAGGGCTGTGTTTGGGTGGGAGTGGGTAGTGGGGGCTGTGGGAGAGGGCTGTGGATGGGTGGGAGTGGGCAGTGGGGGCTGTGGGAGAGGGCTGTGTTTGGGTGGGAGTGGGTAGTGGGGGCTGTGGGAGAGGGCTGTGGATGGGTGGGAGTGGGTAGTGGGGGCTGTGGGAGTGGGCTGTGGATGGGTGGGAGTGGGCAGTGGGGGCTGTGGGAGAGGGCTGTGGATGGGTGGGAGTGGGCAGTGGGGGCTGTGGGAGTGGGCTGTGGATGGGTGGGAGTGGGCAGTGGGGGCTGTGGGAGTGGGCTGTGGATGGGTGGGAGTGGGCAGTGGGGGCTGTGGGAACGAGCAGTGGATGGGTGGGAGTGGGCAGTGGGTGAGAGCAGAGATTTGGGACAGGCAATGACAACGTTAGTGGTTTTGGGAAGAAGCTATGCTGTCACTTGGACTGGGAGCTGACTTTCCAAATTCCTGCTTCTGCCTGGCAGTAACAACAGGCATGATGTGGATATGCCGGCGTTGGACTGGGGTAAACACAGTAAAAAGCCTGACGACACCAGTTTTAGACCAACCGATTTATTTGATAGTAAACTCACTAGCTTTCGAGGGGATTCCCTCTTCTTCAGGTGAGCCAGAAGAAGAGGGAATCCCCTCGAAAGCTAGTGAGTTTACTATCAAATAAATCAGTTGGACTAAAACCTGGTGTTGTCAGACTTTTTACAGTAACAACAGGTACAGTGTTTCAGTACAGCACAGGGGGACTAGAAAGTGTGGGGTTACAGGGGCTGCCCCTGGGTTGGATTGCGGTCAGTGCAGGCTCAGTGGGCTAAATGGCATCTTTCTGCAATGTAGATCCTATGATTTCCAGAATGCTCACTACCCTCAGGAGAACAACCCCAGATTCTCTATTCTCCCCAGTGAACTCACTGGAACCATGTCGGTAAAATCTCGGCATCCACTTTCAGGTGTAAAGTGTACAAACACCCCATCTGTTCCCGCACTCCATTTAACATTTTACTAATAGTGGCTCTCTTCATTTTCCCAACAAAATATGTGATCCCTGTTTTCCCGTCCTCCCTCTCTCTGCTTTGGCCTTCAGGAGCCGGTGTGTGCTGGGGAATCCCCAGGGGTTTGTGGCTGATTGAAGGTAAAGAAATCCAGCGATTCATTAGGGCTGAGACTCTGTCACAACTCCCCCTAAAAGGGAAGCCTGAAATGAGAAATCCAGTGCATCTCAAATAAAAAACACTCACCCATATATAACAATGAAAAACAACAAAAATAAGAGAAAATAGAACAGATAGATTGTGCATATTTCAATTTCTGAAGAGTTAATGAGTTATAAAGCTGAGGTAAAATGCCTCTTGCTGAAAAATTGGTATATATAATATTTAATTCTTGACCTAAATGTCAGTTCTGATTAAACATGATTGGATCGACTCTGCCATATGTGACCTACAATTTCCTACTGCACAAACTGTCAGAGGGTCAGTGATCTCTCCAGGCTGCAATTGCTATGGTAACAGGCTGTGAGTGCTCGCTCGCTGCAGTCTGGCCCTGTGTCTCACTGCAGGCTGAACTTCCCTGAACACTCTGCTGTCAGCCTCCTTACATTCTGCTCTGTCACCCGGCTGCCAGTAATTCTCCATTAGGACATTGTGTCAGAATGATGACAAGAAGAATAGAATGTCACCGCCTGAGAAAGACGTGTTAGCAGGAGAAAATAATAAAATAAGGATTCAACATTTGTGTCCTAATTGGTTAGCATTCTGTACTGTTTGACCTCCCATGTGTGGGATAACACTTCCACCCCACATAACCGTTCGACCAGATGATAGATCTCACTAAGGGCTTGCTTCTACTGACACCAAGATCGGAAATGGTTTTCACAAGACCTTTCTGCGCACAAAACTGAAAATACATTTTTGCAAGCTGCGGACTTTGTGTGTTTTTGAACTCAAACCTCCTGAATCAGTTGGCCATTGACAGGAGTAGCCTGGGAAGGATGGCATGCCAGTCCTGATATCCCTGGGGAATAGATTAACATTAAAAAATAGATCAAGACCTTACATAAACAGTAGGGAAGAAGATCGGGAATATTCTAACAGTGTGAGGAGTGCAGCATTATATAAATACCAAGTGTACAATACTTAACCAGGCAACAACATAGCTGAACACAATAGTAACTGTTCAGTGTAAACACAGATAGATCCAATTTCTTATTGTATTCATTAATCCGTTCATTACAAACTCTGCAAAATGCTTCATTGACTGAAAAAGATCTCGCAATGATCCGTATGTATTGATATCGTTGCTATATCGTCACTTGTGAAGTTTAAACATCTCATCAAGTAGATAAGGTTGTCAAGAAGGCGTACGGTGTCTTGGCGTTTATTGGTAGGGGGATTGAATTTAGGAGTCGCAGTGTAATGTTGCAACTGTACACTACTCTAGTGCGGCCGCACTTGGAGTACTGTGTGCAGTTCTGGTCCCCGCATTACAAGAAGGATGTGGAGGCGTTGGAGAGGGTGCAGAGGAGGTTTACTGGGATGTTGCCTGGTATGGTGGGGAGGTCCTATGAGGAGAGACTGAGGGATCTAGGGTTGTTTTCGTTGGAAAGAAGGCGGCTAAGAGGGGATCTTATTGAAACATATAAGATGATTAGAGGTTTAGATAGGGTGGATAGTGATAGCCTTTTTCCTCGGATGGAGAAAGCTAGCACGAGGGGGCATGGCTTTAAATTAAGGGGGGGTAGCTACAGGACGGATGTCAGGGGTAGGTTCTTTACCCAGCGGGTGGTGAGGGATTGGAATGCCCTGCCTGCTGCAGTTGTAAATGCGTCTAGTTTGGGGGCGTTGAAGAGATCTCTGGATAGGTTTATGGACGAAAAGGGATTGGTATAGGCTAGTGGGTCATTGTTTTTGTAACTGGTCGGCGCAACATCGTGGGCCGAAGGGCCTGTTCTGCGCTGTAATGTTCTATGTTCTATGTTCTATGTTCATTGTTTCAAGATGAAGCAAGGTCTGAGGAATATGAAATCTCTGCTCTGTTGGTCTCTGAGTGCCACAGTGAACCCAGCAGAATATTTAAGGAGAGATAAAAGTGACCAGCCATTGTCAACTGGTATCGTGGTGGCCTGGACCCCCAGCAGCGTTAAACCTGCAGTCATGCGATTGAAACTTATTATCAGGGAGTGCAGTAGAATACAACCTTAACAAAACAAACTGCATGTGTGAGAAACAGCTGAAACACGGGTAAGAACACAGGCAGGATTCTCCAATCTCAGCCTCTTCCGTCCCACTGCCAGCGAGAATGGAGAATTTGGTACTCAGCCGAAACTCCATTCACTGCGGCAGCGCTGGAAAATCCCAGCCCAGGATGGGGATCGGAGGTTTTCTGATGTATAACTGAGAATCTCCTGATGCAAACTATGTGTTCTAGCTTCCACTTCACAGCCAACCTCCTGATTGTTCACCCACAACCATAAAGTCCATTTTTATAATTACAGCTTTAACTATACTGGTGTCTGGTTAGCAATGTTGCCTCACAGCGTCGGGTTCAATTCCAGCCTCAGGTCCCCGCCTGTGTGGAGTTTGCATGTTCTCCCCGCCTCTGTATGGGTTCCCTCCGGGTCCTCCAGGTTCCTCCCACAGTCCAAAGATAGGTGGGTTAGGTTGATGTGCCATGGTAAATTGACCCTAATATCAGCGCTCTTGCAGGGTAAGTATGTGGGGTTACGGGAATAGGGTCTGGGTGGGATTGTGCTGGGTGCAGACTTGATGGGCCGAATGGCCTCCTTCTGCACCGTTCGGGATTCTATTCCATTCTATATTCTAATCATTACGTGTGTGATAATATGAGTGAGACAAATGACTGAGATGTTGCATTCAAACATCCAGGACAAATGTGTGATTGTAACTAACTCCTTATTTTAAAAGAATCATCAAAAATCCAGCTGCTGGAATTCATTCTAAATTCAGAAAAATTACTCCGAGTGTAAGGAGATGCAAACATTCACACTCAAACATCCTGATTAAAAATGGAGAGATCACAATAATCCAGTAACACAGTCCTCGAAATTCCAAATGTGTTTCAGCCCAACCTCTCTACAAAATATAATCCTGTCAATCCAGGAAGGAGTTGATAAATGAATCTTCTCTGAACTGCTTTGATTGCAATTATATTATCTTCCAATAAGGGGACCAAAACTGCACACAATATATTCCAATGTGATCTCCCCAAGGCTCTGGGCAGCTGCAGTAAAACTCCTCACTTTTATTCTCCACTCCCCTGGTAATAAACACCAATTTGCCTTCCTCATCACTTGCTGTAGCTGCATACTAACTTTTCCTGTACCAGGACACCCAGATCATTCTGTACCCCTTAGAGAAGGTTGAAAGGAGATTAGATCGAGGTGTTCGAGGTCATGAAGGATCCAGACAGCGCTGCAAAGGGAGAAATAGTTTCTATGTGGGTCAAGAGGGAGAAGCATTTATTAAACAAGATTAACTATAATATACCAACCCTTCACCTCAGCTATACCCTCACAGATCTATTACACAAGTTACAGAATCTATTTTATCCTCTAATAGGCACAGTAAGTATACAGTCCATGTAAACCAACAGGTGAAATATGGTCAGACACACCACACTCTGAAATCAAGAGACATGCTACTCCACACAACTTCTGTGGATTTCTCATCAGATTCCCCTCTCCAAATCCACTTGATGTGGCTGGGAACATCCTGCTCCTATCTCAATAAGACTGTATCATTACATTTCAATAACTGTGTATAGCCAGCCACTGCTTAGACCATTGTATGCCTTTGAGGCCTGCATGAAGCAAGCCTGGATCTAACTCAATCTGTCCTGACACATTCCCCTTGGGGAAGGCCATGGCATCGTGGTATCGTCACTAGACTAGTAATCCAAAGGCCCAGGGCAAGATCTGGGGTTTAAATTCCACCACAGCAGATGTTGAATTTGATTTGAATTGTCTGGAATTACAGCTCTAATGATGAACACAAAACAATTGTTATAAAAATAGGGTGTTGTTATCTGGGCCAGCATTTATTGCCCATCTCTAACTGCCCTGAACAGGCAGAGTGATACTTTGGTTTTGATGTTGCCCATTTGGTAGCACTGGGCAGATCGATCCTGGGCTATTTTGCCTGGGGATTAGTCTTCTTGCTCCAGATTGTCTTTGAGAATTGGACTCAGTCAGGGTCAAGTTCTTTCCCTTCACACTGAGCTGTATTAGAAATTGCTTTCTTATTCCTCGGTGGAAAAAGCAACTTTCAGTCCCTCCCACTGGTTTGTTCCCAGTTGTTTTTAATATTTAAAAATGCAAGTTAAAAATTCAACAAAGCCATAAACACCTTTTTATCACAATTTCAAATGGGTCATCTCTTATGCAGCCGAGTTGAAAAATATGTTGAGGGATTTGAATACATTTGAATCAGGTTCATTATCATTCGGAATATCCCAACTCATTGACTTTTAGCAGTAAAGTGAACATTATGTCTGGTTAGTTAATTCACTATTTGATGCTTTGATTTATTTTACATTTTGACTTTTGCCTTTGACATTGGAAGTTTGGAATGTTTAGTGAAGGAACATTTTACACTGATTCAGAAAGATTATGTTATGAACAATTCTTCTTCCAGATGTGCATAAATGTCACGACCCAGGGAACCAGCCTCATTAAATCATTATGCCAAATAATCAAATTAGAACACAATCAGCCATATATAATATTGCATTTGACAAGACACAGCGAGGATATTTTGCAGAATTCATATATTTGGGAGACTGGCTTATTTGGAAATGGATTTCATTTAGATATGAGGACATTCTTTAATCTAATTGTCAGAGAGACTGAGAGAGAGGTAGCTTTAGTGACAGTTCTGTCCATTGATGTGAAGAAGGTGTTTGATGGGCTGGATGGGTTTAATTAGTGTCTGTGACACCTTCACTCAGTGGCTGAGTGCTTGCCTGATCCTGCTCCAGCCTCGCCTGGCTACATCTTGGGTTTTGTCCAGTTAGATTGTGTTTGAGTATCCTGGCGTACAAATGAGTTCCCATGTCAGTGCACCAGCAAGTATTGCCCCTGCCGCTGTTTAACAGTGACTCGGTATTGCTGTTTTCCTGAGGGATTCACAATCTTCAAATTGACGGACTAGACTGGTGATTGGCTTTTAGCTTTCTCAGAATGTTCCTGACTGTGATGTTCGCTGGGAACGTGTTGAGGTGCGAATTGAGGTGACTGATTGCTTGATAATATCTGGGCTTGATTTAGAGATGAATTTTGAGTGTGGTACACTGGACTTGGAATTCTGTTTGCGATTAACTACCCTAACCATTACCAGCACGAGGAGCGGGGATTTGAGCTGTTCCCTGAGTATTACAAGATCACAGCATGGACGGGGAATTTTTAACTTTGAGGAAGGTAGAAGTTACTGTGGAACAGGATGGAATCCATTTCCACGCTGCAGTGAGAGGCTGTTATACTTTCAGGAAGTTGATAAACTCCTAAAGCAATGGGAGTCACATACCGTGGTAATAAATCACTGTAATGTGTGTGACACTCCAAAAGCAGTATTACCATTGACTGAAAACGATGCAGGATTTTTTTTTAAAGTTTATTCATTAGTAAGGCTTACATTAACACTGCAATGAAGCTACTGTGAAATTCCCCTGCCTGCTCCACTACACATTTAAACATATTTTCTCTTAGACATAAGCTGCTCCTGATCTAGGGGAAAGGCTGGAATCTGACCTTCTCAGCTCTGTGGTGTGATCTGTAGTGATGTACCAGCTTCAGCTCTTAGTGCTGAACAGTTCTCACACAACAGGTGTGGGCTCACCACCACTAATCAAACACCCCATTGTAAAGGATGCAGCTCGCAGGGAGACATCATATGACCAGGTTGTCACATGATGTAATTCAATATGATTAAACATCCCATGATCAAACTTCGAGGAACAATCACACCTTGAGTTGGCAACTCCAAATAATGAAACTGGAGCTGTTTGCAAAGAGAGATTGAGCAGATTTACTCATTGAAATTTCAAAGGAGAGGAGAGGTATCTAAGAACATAAGAACATAAGAAATAGGAGCAGGAGTAGGCCAACTAGCCCTTTGAGCCTGCCCCGCCATTCAATAAGATCATGGCTGATCTGTCGTGGCTCAGTTCCACATTCCCGCCCTCTCCCCATAACCCTTAATCCCCTCGCCAGCAAAAACCCATCAACCCGCGTCTTAAAAATATTTAGCGAGGCAGCCTCCACCACTTCAACGGGCAGAGAATTCCAGAGATTCACCACCCTTTGAGTGAAGAAGTTCCTCCTCAACTCCGTTCTAAACCGCCCCCCCTTTATCTTGAGGCTGTGCCCCCTAGTCCTACTATCCTTTCTGAGGTGCTAAAGGGACTGACTGAGTCGATGTAGATGTTACTCTTCATTGGGCATCCTAGAATGAGAGGCCATAGTTTTAGGCTAATGGGTGCCAAATTTAAAACAGAAATGAGGAGGAATGACTTCACTCAAATGGTTGTGAATCTGAAGTTCTCTACTGCAGAGTGCAGTGGGTGCTGGAACACCAAACACATCTGAGGAGATCGATGGGTTTTTAATAGTTGAGGGATGAAGGGTTATGGGGAGCGGGCAGGAAGGTGATGAGAAGCCTGGGATGAGACCAGCGACGATCGTATTGAATGGCAGAACAAGTTCAAGAGGCTAAATCTCTGACTCCTGCTCCTAGTTCTTATGTTCTTATGATCAGGGGACTCTGCAGGCCAAGAAATGAACTGCTTCAAGACCCACAAGGTCTCTGGCATTTACCTTATGACACCCTGACCCAACCCTCTCCATATAGATGATAATGATATAGATTAATATGTGGGGAGAATGATAAGCAAGGTTGAAGATGACACCAAGATTGGTCGGGTGGTTAATAAAGAAGTTTCAGGAAGATATGGATAGGTTGGTCAGGTGGGCAGTGGCAGATGAAATTTAGCATGGTGGCACAGTGGTTAGCACTGCTGCCTCACAGTGCCAGGGATCCAAGTTCAATTCTGGCCTTGGGTCATTGTCTGTGCGGAGTCTGCACATTCTCCCCGTGTCTGCATGGGTTTCCTCCGGGTGCTCCGGTTTCCTCCAACAGGTCCAAGGGTGCACTGGTTCGGTTGATTGGCCATGCTAAATTGACACAAGTGTCAGGGGGATTAGCAGGGTAAATGTTCCCCTTGGGTCATTCATGAGAAGGCAGAGTTTTAGTGCGAGGGAGAGGAGATTCAAAGGGGATTTGAGAAAAAAAAACTCACTCAGAGGGGGTGGGAATCTGGAATGTGCTGCCTGGGAAGTTAGTGGAGGCTGGAAGTCTTTAAAAAATATTTGGATGAGCAACTGAAATATCACAACATTCAAGAATATTAACAAGGATGTGGGACAAGTGCTGGAAAGTGGGATTGGCATGCCTTTTGTGGGAGTTATTATGGGTGCAAACTCAAAGGGCTTCTTATGTGCTGTACGATACTTTGACCAGAACTTCCTGCTTGCTGGTTTCTGGGCCACTGATCTCTAACCACCAGCCAATAGACTGCTGCTTGGACAGGATGAAATCGGACGTCTCCCTGCTAATCCCAGGCTGCCCATGCCAGGGGCCTGGATTAAAGTTCTTCCGAATGGAGTTGAATATCACAATATCATTACAAAGAAAGTCTTTAACTTGGCAGATTGTGACTGTCGTTCGAGATAAATAACTCAGTCCATCAGAAGCATATGTTTGGTATTGTCGACAATAAATTTGTCCAGCTTTAAGTCTGTGATAGATAAGCAAGATTCTTCCTGTTTCCCCTCTCAGTTCCTGAGGAATGTTTGAATGGACCCCCTGAGCCCAGAGGTTGAACAAGCACAGCAGGAGAGGATTCTGGATAACTCATTGAGACACAGAGTGTATAGAAATCAAGCAGCGATCTTCAGGTTTACGGTCAGTGGAATAGAACAAACGGCCAGGATTACAATTGATCTTGGAGTGCATACTTTAATAGCATATTAATATAATCTTTTAATTCATTGCTCTGTCACATAAATCCTCTTTAAGCACCTATTACTCAGGGCAAGAACCTTCATGCTCTGAGTTGCACTCACTGCCAGCACTATCTGTCTGGAATGCCGATGCTTTCGACTCTATCCACTCTGTGTGAAGTGTTTGAAGTGGATCATTCAAAGCTCCTGGTTCCTGCCGGTGTCTGCAGTGTAACAGCTTTCCCAGGAACACAATAGAAGCAGCAAGAATTGATTAAATTCCATCAATATCATTGAGAAAGTAACATTTTGTAGTGCAATTTCTGAGTAATCTGAGGCATAACATCCAGTCATAGATCAATGCTTCCCAAAGCGCTCTCCACAGGATCTGGTGGGAGAGGACGGTTCTCTCACACTGGGCAGAGTCTTTGCTGTCTGTAAGACACGGATCAGGGAGCAAGATGAGAAGATCATACATTAGGCAACCTATTCAGTTTGTTCCACCTCTGACCAAAGGCACTGGCTACCTGCCCAGCAATGGCCAATCCCCATTGGACCATTCATTTTCCACTTGAGGAAAAATCTGTGTAGTCACTAGAATTGGTCCTTCTGGATTTGGCTGGAGGCTGAGGGGCCAATGGTACTTCAATCCTCCAATTCCAGAGCCACAGAGCAGAGGAGTGGAGGGCCACAGTCTCACAGTCTTTGAAGAAGCTTTTCTCCACTCTGGCCCAACAGCTGTGGTCAATCTTTATTTTTAACTCTGCTGAACTGTTATGAAAGTGCCTCTGTTTTGAGGCACCCTACAGGTGTCTACCTCCATCAGCAGAACCTCTCCCCGGGGACTGACAGCCATTCAGAGCGTTAGGCCTTCTGATTGGACCTTCCATCTTGAGAACTCACTCACTCTCCTTAATTGAACATTGAGTGTGAAGGCGAACTTTAAACTGACCACCAGTCATAAGACTTTTCAAATGATTTTCAAAGAATGTGATTGCACTGGAAAGGATGCAGAGGCAGTTCACCGGGATGTTGCCTGGAGCGCTTTACCGATGAAGAGAGGCCAGATAGGCTGACTTTGTTTTCCTTGGAGCAGACAAGGCTGAACATAAGAACATAAGAACTAGGAGCAGGAATCGGCCATCTGGCCCCTCGAGCCTGCTCCGCCATTCAATAAGATCGTGTTTTTCTGGACTCAGCTCCACTTACCCACCCGCTCCCCATAACCCTTAATTACTGTTCAAAAATGTATCTATCCTTGCCTTAAAAACATTCAATGAGGGAGCCTCAACTGTTTCACTGGGCAGGGAGTTCCACAGATTCACAACCCTTTGTGTGAAGAAGTTCCTCCTCAACTCAGTCCTAAATCTGCTTCCCCTTATTTTGAGGCCATGCCCCCTAGTTCTAGTTTCACCCGCCAGTGGAAACAACTTCCCTGCTTCTATCTTATCTTTTCCCTTCATAATCTTATTTGTTTCTGTAAGATCTCCCCTCATCCTTCTGAATTCCAATGAGTATAGCCCCAGTCTCTCATCATTAGCCAACCCTCTCAACTCCAGAATCAACCTAGTGAATCTCCTCTGCACCCCCTCCAGTGCCAGTATATCCTTTCTCAAGTAAGGATATACTGAAGGAGGGCCTGACCGAGGTGTACAAGACTATGAATGACAGAGAGTAGATAGGAAGGAACATTTTCCATAAGTACAAGGATCAGTAACCAGAGGGAATAGATTGAAGGTAAGGGGCGGGAGATTTGGAGGGAATTTGAGGAAAGAGAATTTCACCCAGAGGGTGGTGAGAATCTGGAACTCGCTGCCTGAAAGGGTGGTAGAGGCAGGAAACCTCACATTTAAAAAGGATTTAAATGAGCCCTGGAAACACTATAGCATACAAGACCAAGCATCAGAAAGTGGATAGGTGCTTGATGGCCAGCACAGACACAATGGACCAAAGGGTTTCTTTCTGTGCTGTAAAACTCTATGATCCTGCTTTGTCCACTGTCTCTGAGTCTGGATCATTGTTTCAAGCAACTGTTTCATCCACTGGACGTGAGTGTCGCTGGCTGGGCCAGCATTTATTGCCCATCCCTAATTGCCCTTGAATTCAATGGCCATTCCAGAAAACAATTAAGAATCAAGAACATTGCAACAATACTGTGATTCTGGAGTCAATGTAGGCCAGATCAGGTAAGGACATCAGATTTCCTTCTCGAAAGGACATGAATGAATCAAATGGGTTTTTACGACAATCGATTCATGGTGATCATTTGACTTTTAATTCCAGATTTTTATTGGATTTACCCACCTCACTATTAGTCGTGGATGGATTCGAACCCCAGTTCTCAGAGCATTACCCTGGGTCTCTAGATTATTAGTCCAGTGACAATATCACTACACCATCACCTCCCCATTGTACTAGAAGAAGAACCTCAATTTGTTTTATCCAGTGATTCCAGTGTTAATTTAGACCCTTCTATCACCTCAAGTGTCTGATCTGGGTAGCACAATGGCACCCAAGGTTGGCACAGCTGCCTCTCAGCGCCAGGGACCCAGGTTCGACTCCCAGCTTGTGTCACTGACTATGTGGCGTTTGCGCATTCTCCCTGAGTCTGCATGTGTTTCCTCCGGCTGCTCCAGTTTCCTTCCACAGTCCAAAAGATGTGCTGGTTACGTGCATTGGCCATGCTAAATTCTCCCTCAGTTCTCCCAAGTTGCTGGAATGTGGCAACCAGGGGAGTTTCACAGTAATTTGATTGCAGTGTGAATGTAAGCCTACGTGTGACTAATAAATGAACGTTAATCTCCAATGTCAATCTACATTTCCTGCTGTACGAATAGACCCATTCTATTACAGTTCCCTGAGCTGTATATGAACTCCAGCAGATCAGCTGTAACCCAGAAATAAACATTTTATCCATTGGCTGAAATCAGCGCTTGACTTCTACACAGTTGTTACACTCTGTATCTCGGTGAGTTATCCAGAAATTCATTAGGATCCTCTCCTGCTTGTTGAACCCCTGGGCTCAGTGCGTCCATTCAAAAAATCCTCAGGAACTGAGAGTTGAAACAGGAAGAAATTTGCTTAATGAATTAAAACAGGATCCATGTATTGTCCACAATATCCAATGTTTATTATTGATGCGCTGAATTGTCCTGTAGATCAGCACTCACAAACATTTATTCAATCAGAAAGTGGGAACTAAGTTGTGCAGATTTATTTGATACTGTGACAATCTTGATAGACACAATCAGGAAGAGATTGCTCCAATCATCTGTGTGTTTTCAGTTTGTTCTTGAACTATGGATTACAAGTTTTCACAAATTTCTCCAACATTAGACAGATAGAGTGATGTTTCCAAGCCAATCATCCCGAGATCAACTGTGACAGGAGGTCATAGCAAAGCAGGGAGGTTGTGCTGAATAGAAAGAAGTTTATTTGGATCATACTTACAGTATGGTGTATGGTTCTGGTCTACAAAAGGATATTAATGCACTGGAGAATGTGGATAAATGTTGGACTGTTTGAGAAATAAATGATGCAAACAAGGGCATGTTAGGACCAATGATGGAAAGCTTGGGATTGAAGCAGGATCTTAAAGGAGGAGAGAGAGAGACAGGGAAAGTCAGAATGGAAAGACAAAGGAATTCAAGACTCTATAGGGCCTGGGACCTGAAGGAATGGCTGCTAATGGTGGGACATTTAAAGTCAGGGATACACCAGGGGTCAGAATTTGATCTGGAAGGTTGTAGAGTTGGAGGATGTTATTGAAATAAGGAAGGCTCTGGAGGGATTTGAAAACAAGTAATAGAATTTTTAGATGGAGACATTGCTGGGCCAGGTATGTTTGTGTGTGGTAGGTCATGTTTGACCAATCTAATGGAGTTTTTCGAGGAGGAAGGGAAGGCGGTGGATGTTGTCTACATGAACTTCAGTAAAGGTCCCTCATGGGAGGTTAGTTAGGAAGGTTCAGTCGCTAGGTATACATGGGGAGGTTGTAAATTGGATTAGACACTGGCTCAATGGAAGAAGCCAGAGAGTGGTAGTGGAGGATTGCTTCTCTGAGTGGAGGCCTGTGAAGAGTGGTGTGCCACAGGGATCGGTGTTGGGTCCATTGTTGTTTATCATCTATATCAATGATCTGGATGATAATGTGGTAAATTGGATCAGCAAATTTGCTGATGATAGAAAGATTGGAGGTGTAGTGGACAGTGAGGAAGGTTTTCAAAGCTTACAGAGGGATTTGGACCAACTAGAAAAATGGGCTGAAAAATGGAATATGGAGTTTAACGCAGACAAGTGTGAGGCATTTCACTTTGGAAGGACAAACCAAAGTAGAACGTACAGGGTAAATGGTAGGACGCTGAAGAGTGCAGTAGAACAGAGAGATCTGGGAATACAGATACATAATTCCCTAAAAGTGACGTCACAGGTAGATAGGGTCACAAAGAGTGATTTTAGTACATTGGCCTTTATAAATCAAAGTATAGAGTATGAGAGTTGGAATGTTATGGTGAGGTTGTATAAGGCATTGATGAGGCTGAATTTAGAGTATTGTGTACAGTTTTGGTCACCTAGTTACAGGAAGGATGTAAATAAGGTTGAAAGAATGCAGAGAAGGTTCACAAGGATGTTGCTGGGACTTGAGAAGCTGAGTTACAGAGAGAGATTGAATAGGTTAGGACTTTATTCCCTGGAGAATGAGGGGAGATTTGATAGAGGTGTATAAGATTTTGATGGGTATCGATAGAGTGAATGCAAGCAGGCTTTTTCCACTGAGGCTAGGGGAGAAAAAAAACCAGAGGACATGGGTTAAGGGTGAAAGGAGAAAAGTTTAAAGGGAATATTAGGGGGGGCTTCTTCACACAGAGAGTGGTGGGAGTGTGGAATGAGCTGCCGGATAAAGTGGTAAATGCGGGGCCACTTTTAACATTTAAGAAAAACTTGGACGGGTTCGTGGATGAGAGGGGTGTGGAGGGATATGGTTCAAGTGCAGGTCAGTGGGACTAGGCAAAAAATGGTTTGGCACAGACAAGAAGGGCCAAAAGGCCTGTTTCTGAGCTGTAATTTTCTATTGTTCTATGGTTTGTGGGTACAGGGATGATAAAGGAACAGGGCTTAGTGCAAATTACAACACAGGTAGTGGAGTTTTGGATGTGGAACTGGCCAGGATCATGCTGGAATCCTAAAGTTAAAAGATAACAAAGACATGGGTGAGTGTTTCAGCAGCAGGTAAGCTGAGGGAAGGGCAGAGATTTAGAAAGATGGGAGCAGGCATTGTTCATGATGGAGCAGGTTCAGAACTTTATTTTCCTTTGTAACATTCCCCTGAAAATTTTAGGGTGTTTTTCTAGTCTGTGACATCAGAGGAAATAATTCAGCCGATGAAATCCTTTAAATAATATAAAAAATTGTAATTTGTTCAAGCCTGAATCTTCAAAACTCAATTGAAAATAAATCCAGTCTATGCAATCACACCTCAAAATCTAGCCCTCTTATTCCCAATGAGCAGAGGTGAAATTGGGTCTCTAAGGCCTTAACGTCTCATCTTTACACAAGTCTCCTAAAAAAAAGAGACGGGAAAGCTCAGTTAGGGTGCTTGAGAGCTACAAGTTAGCCAGAAAGGACCTGAAGAGAGAGCTAAGAAGAGCCAGGAGGGGACATGAGAAGTCTTTGGCAGATAGGATCAAGGAAAACCCTAAAGCTTTCTATAGGTATGTCAGGAATGACTAGGATAAGATGAGGGCCAGTCAAGGACAGTAGTGGGAAGTTGTGTGTGGAGTCCGAAGAGATAGGAGAGGCGCTAAATGAACATTTTTCGTCAGTATTCACACAGAGACAGACTCAGTGCTGGAGATCGGTCACTGTGGCTCACCACTAGTAGGTTGTCCCCCTCAACAATATCCAATGCGGTATACTTGTTGCCGAGGGGAATGACCACAGGGGATCCCTGTACTGACTGCTTCCTCCAGCCCCTCTCACCATCACCCATCTATCTTCGTTCTTTGGAGTAACTACATCCCTGAAGCTTCTATCTATGACTTGGAGTATTGCGTACAGTTCTGGTCGCCGCATTATAAGAAAGATGTGGAGGCGTTGGAAAGGATGCAGAGGAGATTTACCAGGATGTTGCCTGGTATGGTGGGAAGGACTTATGAGGAAAGGCTGAGGGACCTGAGGCTGTTTTCATTAGACAGAAGAAGGTTAAGAGGTGACTAAATTGAGGCATACAAGATGATCAGAGGGTTCGATAGAATGGACAGTGTGAGCCTTTTTCCTCGGATGGTGATGGCTAACACGAAGTGACATAGCTTTAAATTGAGGAGTGATGGATATAGGACAGATGTCAGAGGTAGGTTCTTTACTCAGAGAGTAGTAAGGGCGTGGAATGCCCTGCCTGCAACAGTAGTAGACTCACCAACATTAAGAGTGTCCAAATGGTCATTGGATAAACATATGGATGATATTGGAACAGTGTAGGTTAGATGGGCTTTAGATTGGTTTCACAGGTCGGCGCAACATCGAGGACTGAAGGGCCTGTACTGCACTGTAATGTTCTATATTCTAAAAAGGCTCAATAATTTTCAAAAAAGTTACTCACGCCCTTTCAATAGGAAGTGTGTCGGACATCAGGAAGTCCGATCACATCGTACAGAGTAAGCAGATGATGACGTTAATCAATGTACAACACTGACCTGCTGACACCAGTACCATCTCCATGTAGCTGTGATCCCCTCAGCCTCTCACAGCTATACACTAAACAGTGTGAACAAATTCTTTCAAGGGATCAGCACCTATTTATAGGTTAGGTGCTAGGTTATTGCTTCTGTTTGTGACACTCTCTCCTTTCCTTCTCTATTACAGTGTGCATTGTCTATGGGTTGTGCAATGCACAAGAACCCGTACCTTCCAATGTATACTAACACGTGACAATAATAAAATCAAATGTTGTATTGTATTGTAAGCTACCATTCCAATTGTGCACACACAGTGATGTAGCAGGTGCGACAGTACTTCCTTGCTAAATGACAAACTTCTGCAGAGGGCAGTTAGTCCCAGATATGGGTGGAATAGTAAACATTCTTCTTGGCACTGAGTTGACTGACAGAATGAAGAGAGGCCACACAGAGTAGGACAAGCCGGCAGAAGAAAGAACAGGAGGAGAAGGAGAAAGATTCTCAGCTGGAGATCACCTGCAATGAATGTTTGGCAAGCAAATTGCTTATCCGAAACCCAGCCACAATCAATGTTTGAGGTTTCAGTGTTTTCTCACTAAACTCTGTCTGCTGCAGCATTCACAACAGTAACCTCAGAACAAGACATGGATAGGATAACGGTTGTCAAGGTGATTGTGGCTGTGAGGCTTAGTCCTTCCAGATTGCTGCTGGAGATGAAAGAAACATCTCAATAGCTGCATTCGGAGGGTTCCTGAAATTCTCAAAATACAAAGGGGCAACTTCACCTCATTCTCTTTAATCAGAGAGGAGGTGACAGAGGTTTGCAAGGATGGCAGGTTTTGGTATACATAGTGCAGTGCTGACACACACACACACACACACACCAGTTTGTAAGCACCCCCATGGCAGGTCTGCCACAGACCGGAACTGAGAAGAATCCATTCACTCAATGTGACTGTAGACAGCAGATCAAAGCTTGGTGTTCCAGCAGCATTGGCCATTCTTTCATTCTGTTGCAATCTGCTGTGACAACTGTACTTCAAACCACAGGGTGAACTAGATAGTGGCTCCTGGGTGTCTGAATCCCAGTCAGAGAGTAAGATGCACTCAGGGAGCTCCTCCAGCACCGGCTGCCAAACGGTCACCCATTCCCTCTCTCCCTTCACAACATTAAGCTGCTGGATGTCCGCATCCCAAAATGTGTTCTCAGCCCAGTGACGCCAGCTGTTGCTCAAGTTCCAAAACACAGAGCCCAATCCCACCTGTTCCACTTGTAGCTCCTCCGGGGGCTACAGAATTGCCAGACGACTTTCGGTGGACACTCTGCAAATGGCCTTTCAAGGACTGCTTCCTGAAGCTCTGGGCCAAGTGAGCCTGCCTTCAGACTGCACCTTTAGCCTTGCCTGCAGCAGTCTGGGTTCATTGACTGACAGACAGTACAGAGTGCCAACCGAGAAAGCAGGAATGCTGTCATCCTGAGCAGCTGTTGTCTCCACGGAATCACTAGTACATACAAAGACAGATGGAACGCTTTCCTTTATTAGCCCAGGCATAAAATATAACAACAAAGAACGATGTAAAACACTATGCTTCTATTGCTTCAAAACATGTTGACTCTATTCTTTCCCCACAGACGCTGTTAGACCTGCTGAGATTTTCCAGCACTTTCTGATTTTGTTTCAGATTCCTATATTAGTATAGGAAATACTAGTTAGACCACAACTTGAGTATTGTGTGCAGTTCCGGTCACGTCATTACAGAAAGGATGTCATTGCAACAGAGAAGGTGCAGGGGACATTGATGAAGATGTTGGCAGGACTGGAAGATTGCAGCTCTGAGGGAAGACTGGATTGATTGAGATTGTTCTCCCTGGAACAGGAGGTAGTCTCACAACACCAGATTAAAGTCCAATAGGTTTATTTGGTAGCACAAGTTTTCAGAATGTTGCTCCTTCATCAGGTGAGCGCAGGATTTGTTTCACAATCAGGACAGATATAGATACAAACTTAATTACAAGATAATGGTTCGAATGTGAATCTTAACAGGTAATCAAGACTTTACAGGTACAGACAATGTGAGTGGAGAGAGGGTTAAGCACAGGTTAAAGAGATGTGTATTGTCTCCAGACAGGACAGTTAGTGAGTCGTTGCAAGCCCAGGCAAGTCATGGGGGTTACAGATAGTGTGACATGAACCCAAGATCCCAGTTAAGACCGTCCTCATGTGTGCGGAACTTGGCTATCAGTCTCTGCTCAGCGACTCTGCGCTGTGTGTCGTGAAGGCTGCCTTGGAGATTGCTTACCTGAAGATCAGAGGCTGAATGTCCATGACCACTGAAATGTTCTCCAACAGGATGATTGTCGAGCAGTGTTCATTCATCCGTTGTCATAGCATCTACATGGTGTCCCCAGTGTACCACGCCTCATCCTTTCCTGCAGGGAATCAGGTAGATAATGTTGGCCAAGTCACAAGTACCTGGTGGATGGAGTTCTCACATGAGATGATGTCATCCGTGTCGATGATCCAGCATGTCTTGCAGAGGTTGCTGTGACAGGGTTGTGTGGTGTTGTGGTCACTGTTCTCCTAAAGGCTGGGTAGTTTGCTGCGAACAATGGTCTGTTTGAGGTTGTGTGGTTGTTTGAAGGCAAGAAGTGGGGGTGTGGGGATGGCCCTGGCAAGATGTTCGTCTTCATCAATGATATGTTGAAGACTCCGGAGAAGATGTCGTAGCTTCTCCGCTCCGGGGAAGTACTGGACGACGAAGGGTACTCTGTCCATCGTGTCCCGTGTTTGTCTTCTGAGGAGATCGGTGCAGTTTTTCGCTGTGGCGTGTCGGAACTGTCAATCGATGAATTGAGCGCCATATCCTGTTCTTATGAGGGCGTCTTTCAGCATCTGGAGGTGTCTGTTGCAATCCTCCTCATCTGAGCAGATCCTGTGTATACGGAGGGCTTGTCCGTCGGGCTTGGCTTCTTTAACGTGTTTAGGGTGGAAGCTGGAGAAGTGGAGCATCACGAGGTTATCTGTGGGCTTGCGGTACAGTGAGGGGTTGAGGTGACCATTCTTGATGGAGATGCGTGTGTCCAAGAATGCAACCGATTCTGGGGAATAGTCCATGGTGAGTCTGATGGTGGGATGGAACTTGTTGATGTCATCATTTAGTTGTTTCAGTGAGTGTTCACCATGAGTCCAAAGGAAGAAAATGTCATCAAAGTATCTACTGTTATAGAGTCAATTGAAGGTCCTGTGCGGTGAAGAAGTCTTATTCAAACCTGTGCATGAAGACGTTGGCATATTGAGGTGTGAATTTGGTCCCCGTGGCTGTTCCGTGTGTCTGGATGAAGAACTGGTTGTTGAAGGTGAAAACATTGTGGTCCAGAATGAAGCGGATAAGTTTAGAATTGTGTCTAGAGTTTGGCAATTGTTGGCATTGAGCACTGAGGCAGTTGCTGTCATCGTGGGGGATGCTGGCGTAGAGCGCCGAGACATCCATTATGACGAGGAGTGTTCCTGCTTCAACTGCTCCATGGGTGCTGAGTTTCCGTAAGAAGTCCGGAGAGTCGTGACAGAAGCTGGAAGTTCTTTTGGACGCTGGATTTCAGGAGGCCGTCAACGGAGCCAGTGAGGTTCTCACTCACGGTCTCACTGCCTGACATGTTGGGATGGCCGGGTGCGTTGGCCTTCTATATCTTCGGCAACAGAGATCTCCAAGCTGAGGAGTATTTGGGATACGGGCACAGAGGGTGCTCTGAAGGTCTGGATCAAAGGTCTAGGTCAGTCTGTTGAGCTGAGAGGAGATTTGATCGAAATGTACAAAATTGTGAAGGGCCTGGATAGAATGGATGGGAAGGAGCCATCTCCCTTAGCAGAGAGGTTAGTGACTAGGGGGCACAGATTTAAATTGATTGGGAAAGGATTAGAGGGAAGATGAGGAGGAGGAAAATTCCCCCAGAAGGTTGTGGATGTCTGGAACTCACTGCCTGAAAGAATGGTGGAATCAGAAAGATCTCAATCCATTTAAAAGTTGTGTGGATATGCTCCTCAAGTGTTATAACCTGCAGGGCTACAGACCAAATGGTGGGAAGTGGGATTAGACTGGGTGCTACAGACATGATGGGCAGAGTGGTCTCCTCCTGTCCCAACACCTGCCTTCCCAAATTCCCTGCCCCCAAACCTCCCAACATCCCGATGGCAGTAACCCAAAGCAGTCCTGCAAACAAACAACCACTTCTTCCACATTCTCCCACTGCGCCCTCCCACAACCTGCCTTCCCATTCATCAAGAAAAGGTTTCAAAGGTTGTTTGCCAATCCAACAACCAGGAATGGATAAAATGAGGATGAAAATTTTGAAGAAAACTCACAGAATTCTCTTCAAGGATGAAAAACCTGAGAACCAGATCGGTGAGATTCTCTGGCCTTCCAGCCACGTGTTTCCTGGCAGTGGGAGGTGGTGTATTGTTCACTAGTGATGGGATTGTCTGATCCTGCTGCTCCCATTGATGTCACCCCATCCGGCAGGGAACACACGGGCGGAGCTACGCTGCCGGCTGGACTGGAGAATCCCACCGGTGAGAACAGCTGGAGAATTCTGGACAACATTTTCTCACAAACCCTTTTACAACTTCAAAGCTCTACTCTTCCCCTTTCTACCTCTCCCAAGAACTGCCATCCCTGTGGCTACACCAAAGGTTAATCCCAGCTACCCTGATCTCTCTGACTGCTCAGATACTCGAGACTAATGTCTGCATTCTGGAGCCCAACCAAAGATGACTCCCCCTGCTCCTGTACAGGGGCAGACTCACTTACTGGATCAGGAGGCAAAATGTGGGGACACTGACTGAGGGAGGGAGGCAGCTTTTGAGGCACTCCATTTTGAGTGGAGTTCCTATGTGCATAACAGCTCATTCCCAAGGTCCAGACATACTTTTGAAGGCTCTTGTATGGATGAGTACAGCACAGTCAGGTCACAGATCAGGTATTTTTCAAGTTATTTCTGGTGATAGACATGTTGGCATCCAGACAAAGCGTGATCATTGTCAAGGTGTGTGTGTGTGTGCATTTGCTCGCTGGGTTTGATGTTCTACACCACTAGTTACATTCTCACAATGCTCTGTAGTATTAAACCACTGGTGCTTAAAATTAACTTTTCCATTCTCTGTTTCAAGTCCTGTCTGTAGCTTACACAGTCTCTACTGCTGTACGATGGTTTTTCTTTTTCTCAATGACCCCTCAATACAGTGTGAGCACCAGGCTGAGCAGAACTTGGAAAGGGCAGCACAGTCTATCACTGACTTTCCACAACAGTCCTCACTCATCTTTGACATGAGGGTCAACAGGTGAAAGTCCAACAATATAACTGAACCCACAAAAGTGAGAGTATCTCAGCTGTGACAGCTCACACTCGCAATCTTAGAATCCCTACAGTGCAGGAGGCCATTTGGCCCATCGCGTCTGCACCAACCTCAATCCCACCCACGCCCTATTCCTGTAACCCCACATACTTACCCCCCAATCCCCTGACACTAGGGTCAATTTAGCATGGCCAGTCAACCTAACCCGCACATCTCTTAGACTGTGGGAGGAAACCAGAGCACCCAGAGGAAACCCACACAGACACAAGGAGAATTTGCAAACTCTGCGTGGACAGTGACCCAAGGCGGGAATCGAACCCGGGTCCCTGGCGCTGTGAGGCAGCAGTGCTAACCACTGTGCCGCGCCTCTCTTCCTCTGACGACTCATCATCTGTAAATCCATTGACAGCTGATTCTCACAAAGGCCCTGGCAGAGAGAATGGAGATGAATCTTTGCAGGTGAGATAATGAAGATGATTATATTTCACTTGCTGTTGAAATTAAATCAATGTGAGTGAGTGCTGGAGTGCATGTGGGTCATTGGTATTTAATTCTGCTCCAGGTAGACGGGAGGACCCTGATTCCCTATCTCCAACTCCCTGATGTTGATGCATCCTCAACTGAAGCCTTGAGCTGAGGAATACATGCAGGATTAACTCTGGCTTACTCCCTCTGCTGTGTTCACATCTCCTGCAAACTGGGGAAAGAACAGTCTATTAGCAGTGGGTTCACTTAATGGATAAAATGCATTTAATGAGTGTAATAACGAAAGGGAGATGGGAATTGCACCAGGATCAGCGCTGGATGGACAGATGTGAGGAAGTGACTAAACAGAGGGAAGGATGGGCCTGGAATCCAGTGAGCAAGAGGCTTGATGTGCCAGTCAGAATGTAGGTGGATATTTAACTATACTCACTTCCCTGAACTGGCAAGGCCATTAAAACACTTCCTGCACTGAATCCAGAAACAAGGCACCACACTTTTGTGAATGAGCCCTTGCCACACTTCTAGCCACACACTCAGCAGCAGAATGTCTTCCTCCAAATCCTGTTAAATATTAGGCTTCAGGAAGTGTAAAAGGACAACATGCCCATTTCTACATCAACCGGGACAGAGTAGAAAGGGTCGAGAGCTCCAAGTATTGAGTGTCCAGATCACCAACAACCTGTCCTGGTCCCCCCCATGCCGGCACTATAGTTAAGAAAGCCCCACCAACACCTCTACTTTCTCAGAAGACTAAAGACATTTGGCGTGTCAGCTACGACTCTCACCAACATTTGCAGATGCACCATAGAAAGCATTCTTTCTGGTTGTATCACAGCTTGGTCTGGGCTCCTGCTCGGCCCAAAACTGCAAGGAACCACAGAAGGTTGTGAATGTAGCCCAATCCATCACGCAAACCAGCCTCCCATCCATTGACTCTGTCTACACTTCCCACTGCCTCGGCAAAACAGCCAGCATAATTAAGGACCCCACACACCCTGGAAATTCTCTCTTCGGCCTTCTTCCGTTGGGGAAAAGATACAGAAGTCTGAGGTCATGTACCAACCAATTCAAGATCAGCTTCTTCCCTGCTGCTGTCAGACTTTTGAATGGGCCTACCTTGCACTAAGTTGATCCTTCTCAACACTCTTAGCTATGACTGTAACACTACATTCTGCACACTCTCGTTTCCTTCTCTATAAACGGTATGTTTTGTCTGCAGAGCGCACAAGAAACAATACTTTTCACTGTATGTTAATACATGTGACAATAATAAATCAAAATAAATTAGCTCTCTTTGGTTTAATGCTCGTTTGGAGAGCTAGTACAGATATGATGGGCCAAATGGCTTCCTTCTGCACCACAGTCTCCAGTGGTCCAACAATAGAGGGAGGTGATGCTGAAGAAGCCATTCTCACATCTGTTTCCAAATACAAACTCCATCAAATTCCATCTTTGGATTGGCCACTGAAATATTGGAATTGAGATTGTATCACCCTGGTCCACTGTTACACTCAACATCAAATCTAGACATGAAATGATAATGAGCCATCTGACTTAAAATACCCTTGACAAAAGTTTGGATGTATTCCCAACACATTTCACATTAATATCAGAGTTATAGATTCTTACAGCACAGATAGAGGCCACAGGTTTCATCGTACCTTCACCAGGACTCTGAGAAAGCTAATCCACCACAAAGCTTCTCCACACAGCTTTAGAAATTCTCACCCGTACCAATTGTTCAATACCCTTTGGAAAGTCATCATTTAATCTTCACCCATCACCAACAACACAGCGCATTCCAGATCACAACAATCCATTGCATTAAAAATATCTGGTCAATTCACCAATCGCCGTAAATAATGTGGACCAGAAAATTCTGGCCTTTCACACTCCGCCAACGCTGCAAGTGAGGAGGGAGAGTTTGATGTCATCCAAACCTCCGTTCAGAGCTTCAGAGCTGAAAATTCCACTGTGGCCTTTCTGTACTGACCCTTTACTGACCCCAGAAATGATTTTAAACACCTCTAATCATTCTCCCTTTCACATTCTCGGTTCCAATCAGAACAATTTCAGCCTCTCCACTCTCTCCACATTAGTCACGTTAGTCAGTAATACCCCTCATTACATTCTGGTCAACCTTATCTGCAAAATCGTGACCTCCTACCAAAATTCTCCAATAAAAACATCCTGAAAACACGCTGTTTTGGCTGTGTATTTTGGATGTCAAGGGAGTGAAGCAATTTGTGCATTTTAATTCTCTAAATGAAAGCTATTGTATAAATTGCAGAAGGAGAAGACAAGGATCTTGTGGATTTTCAAATGGTCCTTGATGTGGTATCACATTGCAGAGTCATAGTGAGATCAGAGACTATGGGGACAACTAACAGAAAGGGCAGGCCTGGCTTCAAGTAAAAGCAACAACTTATCGCTATCCAACATCTTTAATGTAATAAAATAATTAGGGAGAATCTCAAGGTCTTCTCCAAGGAGAAGAAGATAACCACTGAAAGAGTAGAGGCCACTAGGGAGCAAGTGAGCAACTCTGCATAGAGCCAGAGGGCATTGGTGGGATGTTAAATACTTCACTCGAGAGGAGGCGGATGTAGGTACAGAATTTGTGAAGAGGAACGAGGTGGTTTTTGAACAGTTTGACACATGGGGTGAAGAGGTATTAGACCTTTTGGCAGGCTTAAAGTGGACAAATCTCCAGGTCCAGATGAATTGTGTCCCAGGTTGCTGTGGGAGGCAAGCAGGGCAGATTACAGGGGCTTTAACCCAAATTTTTAATTCCTCACTGGCCATGGGGGGCAGTGCCAGAGGATTGGAGGATGGCTAAAGTGGTTTCACTATTGGGATGGCACAGTGGTTAGCACTACTGCCTCATGGCACCAGCAACCCAGGTTCATCCAACCCATCCAAAGATGTGTGGGTTAGGTTGATTGGCCATGCTAAGAAATTGCCCCTTAGTGTCCAGGGATGTGTAGGTTAGAGGGATTAGTGGGTAAATGTGTAGGGATATGGGGGTAGGGCCTGGGTGGGATTGTGTTCGGTGCAGACACGATGGGCTGAAGGGCCTCTTTCTGCACTGTAGGGTTCTATGATTCTATGATTCCAGCCTTGGGTGACTGCCTGTGTGGAGTTTGCATGTTCTCCCTGTAACTGCATGGGTTTCCTCCAGGTGCTCCAGTTTCCTCCCACGATGTAAAAATATGCAGGATAGGTTGATTGCCCGTGCTAAATTGATCCTTAGTGTTGGGGGTTTAACAGGGAAAATACGTTGAGTTATGGGAATGGGGTCTGGGTGTATTTGTTGTCAGTGCAGGCTCATTGGGCCGAATGGCCTCTTTCTGCATAGGGATTCTATGATTCTAAAAAGGGTGGTAGAGATAAAACAGGGAACTGCCCTGTGGTTCCAACTTCTTATGTCATAGCACACCTCTAAATTATAAAAATATTTTGAGGCATGACTCCTCGGGTCACTGTCTGGGTGGACTTTTGCATGATCTCCCCATGTCTGCGTGGGTTTCCTCCGGGTGCTGCGGTTTCCTCCCGCAGTCCAAAGACGTGCGGGTTAGGTTGACTGGGCATGGTAAAATTGACCCGAGTATCAGGGGGATTAGCAGCATAAACGTGTGGGGTTAAGGGAATAGGGCCTGGGTAGGATTGTGGTTGGTACAGAATTGATGGGCTGAATGGCTTCATTCTGCACTGTAGGGTTTCTAAGATCTGCAGTATTTTGCTTTTGCATTCCAATTTTGAGTGCTGTTTTCTCAGGTAGAAAGATTAAGTGCAATAACTAAAAAGGAAAGAGGAGAAAGCTGAAGTGTAGAAGTCTCAAAATAATTCTAATCTCATGTCTAGGCAAAGCACAATTATAGATACAAGTTATTGGCATGGTTTCAATGTTGTGATTTTCAGAACACTATATACCATTTGTTCACCTCTGTATCTCTTACTTCTCCCAGGGCTTTTACGCCCTTTCTGAGTATTTGCTTTTTGTGCAGTGAATGGAATGCGCAGGGACCCGACCAACATAACAAATCTAAACCTCCCATGTGAGGCTCTTCCCACTTGGGTACCACCGGACTAGTGAGTCTCACTCACATCATTGGTAGAGAAACTATTGAAGAAGCTTTTGAAGGAGAGCATCTATCTCTGCTCGGACAGGCAAGGCTTGATCAGGCATAGTCAGCATGGCTTCATCAGGGGGAGATCATGTAAATTTGATTGAATTTTTTGAGGAGGTGAGCAGATGTGTAGATAAGGGTAGTGCAGTCGATGTACAAAGAACAAAGAACAAAGAACAACACAGCACGGGAAACAGGCCCTTCGGCCCAACGAGCCCGCGCCGCCATCCCACTGTCTCAGTGACCAATTCATGATTTTAGTCTACACCTAACGTGCGAGGATCAGGGAGGTCCAATTTAGGGACAATTTAGTACCCAATCAATCAGCCTAAAAGCACATCTTTGGGGGATGTGGGAGGAAACCGGAGCACCCGGAGGAAACCCACGCAACCACGGGGAGAACGTGCAAACTCCCACAGACACAGGCCCAAATCCATGTGTCCGCACAGCAACAGAGATAGTCTCTGAGCTGTCATGTTGCCCTCGAGATGGTCCAGTTTAAGCACACTAACGACATGAAGCAATAGGCAACTCCCGAAGCAACGTCCAAGAGCAGCCCACTAGTTTATCTGGATTCCAGCACAGCCTTTGACAATTTCCCACATGGGAGACTTATAAAGTAGATAAATGCACATGGGACACTGACTTAGTGGTTGGAGACAGAGGTTCTTGGTGGAAAGTTCTTGGTGTGACTTGAGGCCAGCATCCAGTGATGTTCCACAGGGATCAGTGCTCAGTCCCTTATTGTTTGTGATATATGTAAACAATATAGATGAGAATGTGAGGGGATGATAAGTAAGATTGCAGATGTCAAAAAGATTGGCTGGGTGTTTTTCTTTTATTCATTCATGGGACATGAGTGTCGTTGGCTGGCCAGCATTTATTGATGTGGAGATGCCGGCATTGGACTGGGGTAAACACAGTAAGAAGTCCGGAAACACCAGGTTAAAGTCCAACCGATTTATTTGATAGTAAATACGCAAGCTTTCAGAGTTTGCCCCTTTGTCAGGTAAATGGAGAGTTCTGGCCGCAGACAGAGCGTATAACAGCACAGACAGTTTACAGATTACTCATCTCATTACTATTGTAGCCATTACATTTATATGATGAGTACAGTTAAGTTTCTGGTCAATGGTAACCTCAAGGGTGTTGACAGTGAGGGATTCAACAATGGTTCCACCAGCAAGGGAGGCGAGTTAGTATGTCTCTTATTATTGCTGGTCATTACCTGGCATTTGTGTGGAACGAATGTTATTTGCCACTTGCCTGGATATTGTCCAGATCTTGTTGCATTTGAACATGGACTGCTTCAGAATCTCAGGAGTCACAAATGGTGCTGAACATTGTGCAATCATCAGCGAACATCCACTTCTGACCTTATGATGGAGGGAAGGTCATAAGAACATAAGAACATAAGAAATAGGAGCAGGAGTCGGCCATCTAGCCCCTCGAGCCTGCCCCGCCATTCAATAAGATCATGGCTGATCTGAAGTGGATCAGTTCCACTTTCCTGCTTTCTCCCCATAACCCTTAATTCCCCTGTCTATCAGAAACCTATCTACCCGTGACTTAAATATATTCAGCGAGGCAGCCTCCACCACTTCAACGGGCAGAGAATTCCAGAGATTCACCACCCTTTGAGTGAAGAAGTTCCTCCTCAACTCCGTTCTAAACCGCCCCCCCTTTATCTTGAGGCTGTGCCCTCTAGTCCTACTGTCCTTTCTGAGTGGGAAGAGCCTCTCCACCTCTATTCTATCCATCCCATTCATCATCTTATATGTCTCAATGAGATCTCCCCTCATTCTTCTAAACTCTAACGAGTACAAGCCTAGTTTATTCATCCTCTCCTCATAGTTCAACCCCCTCAACTCCGGTATCAGCCTAGTAAACCTCCTCTGCACTCCCTCCAAGGCCAAAATATCCTTGTGTAAGTGCAGCGACCAAAACTGCACACAGTACTCCAGCTGTGGCCTCACCAGTGCCCTGTACAGTTGCAGCAAGACCTCCCTACTTTTATATTCAATCCCCCTCGCTATGAAGGCCAGCATCCCATTCGCCTTCCTGACCACCTGCTGCACCTGCAGGCTGGGTTTTTGCGACTCATGCACAAGGACCCCGAGGTCCCTCTGCACCGTCGCCTGCTGCAGCTTTTCGCCACGTAAGTAATAGTCCTTCCTACCATTATTCCTAACAAAGTGGACAACTTCACACGTGCTAACATTAAATTCCATTTGCCAGTTCCTGGCCCATTCGCCCAGCCTATCTAGATCCTTCTGCAGACTCTCCACACCCTCCGCACAATTTGCCGTTCCACCAATCTTGGTGTCATCAGCAAATTTCAACACCATACACTCGGTTCCCTCCTCCAGATCATCTATATAAATGGTAAATAGCTGAGGCCCCAGCACCGACCCTTGGGGCACTCCACTAGTCACCAACCGCCAATCCGAATAGCACCCATTGACCCCCACTCTCTGCCTCCTATTTGACAGCCAATCCTCTATCCACACTAACACCCTAGCCCCAACTCCATGCCCCCTGACCTTCTGTAATAACCTCTTGTGCGGTCATTGATGAAGCAGCTGAAGATTGTTGGGCCTCAGACACTAACCCTGAGGGATTGCTGCAGAGATGTCCTGGAGCTGAGATGACTGACCCTCCACAACCATCTTCCTGTGTACCAAGTATGATACCAACCAGCGGAGAGTTTGCTCCTTGTTACCCATTGATTCCAGTTTCGCTAGAGCTCCTTAGTGCCACACTCGGTCAATTGTGGCCTTGATGATAAGGACTGTCACTCTCACCTCAACTCCTGAATTCAGCTCTTTCATTCATGTTTGACCCAAGTCTGTAATGAGGTCAGGAGCTGAGTGACCCCCCCTGGCAAAATCCAAACTGGGCGTCACTGAGCAGGTTATTGCTGAGCAGGTGCTGCTGGATAGCACTGTCGATGACCCCTTCCATCACTGCACTGATGATCGAGAGTAGACTGGGCGATAATTGACTGGGTTGGATTTGTCCTGTTTTTTATGTACAGGACATACCTGGGCAATTTTCCACATTGTTGGATAGTGCCAGTGTTAATAGTGAGGAAGGAGGTTATAGTTCGCAGAAAGATATAGATGGGTTGGTCAGGCAGACAGATTAGTGGCGGATGGAATTTAACTCTGATAAGTATGCGCTTTGGAAGAATTAACAAGACAAGGGACTATTTAATGAATGCAGGAATTTAGGAAGCTCTAAGGAACAGAGGGATCTTGAGGTGCTTGTCCACAGATCCTCAAAGGTGGCAGGACGGATTAATCGGGTAGTTAAGAAGGGATATGGGGCATTTATCTTCATCAGTCTTGGCATAGAATATAAGAGCGAAGAAGTAATGTTGGAGCTGCACAGAACATTGGTTAGGCCAGAGCTGGAGCACTGTGTGCAGTTCTGGTCACCTCACTATAGGAAGGATGTGATAACACTGGAGGGGTTACAGAGGAGATTCACCAGGGCATTACCTGGGATGGAGCATTTGAGCTACAAAGATAGGCTTGGATTGTTTTCTTTAAAGCGGAGAGACTGAGGGAGACACGAATGGCAAGCCAGGTGGAGAAGGTTGCGAAGAAAGCTTACGGAATGCTAGCCTTTATAGGAAGGGGTATAGAGTATAAGAGCTGGCGTCTAATGCTACAGTTGTACAGAGCGTTGGTTAGACCACATTTGGAGTACTGCGTCCAGTTCTGGTCACCTTACTACCGGAAGGACGTGGAGACCCTGGAGAGAGTGCAGAGGAGGTTTACCAGGACGCTGCCTGGTACGTAAGGACTGGGTATTGAGGAAAGATTGGGTAAACTGGGGCTCTTTTCCTTAGAAAGATGGAGATTAAGGGGGGGGGGGAATCTGATAGAGGTGTATAAAATAATGAAGGGTATAGATAGTGTAAACAGTGGCAGGCTTTTTCCTAGATTGGAGACAAATATCACGAGAGGTCACGATCTAAGGGTGAGGGGGAGAAGTATAATTTGGATACTAGAGGGAGGTTTTTCACACAGAAGGTCGTGGGGGTATGGAATACACTGCCAAGTAAGGTGGTGGAGACAGGCACGCTGGACTTGTTTAAGGTTTACTTAGATAGACACATGAGCGAAACAGGGATGGAGGGTTATAGTAGACGGTTTTAAATAAGGATCAGAGCCTCGGGACGTTCCTGGAAATCTAATGCTGCATGTGTTGATGTTTTGTCTCTTTTACTCCGCAGGTGCGTCGGTCCACCTTGTTGTCTAACAAGGGGCATACACACGGTGGGTCGTGCGTGGGCTGCTCTTGGATGTTTCGAGAGTGGTCTAGTACTTCACGTCATTGTGTGTGCTTAAACTGGACCAGCAGATGGGCACCACAACAGCTCAGTGACTATCACTGTTTGCTGTGCAGATACATGGATTTGGGCCGGTGTCTGTGGGAGTTTGCGCATTCTCCCCGTGCTTGCGTGGGTTTCCTCTGGGTGCTCCGGTTTCCTCCCACACCCCAAAGATGTGCTCTTAGGCTGATTGGTGTAACAAATTGTCCCTAAATTATTCTCCCCTGAATCTGGTTTCCAATGGGGGCACCATTCGCATACACACGGGGCAAGGTAGGTGTAGGAAAATGCTTTGTTAAGATGGCGGCGCGGGCTCGTTGGGCCGAAGGGCCTGTTTCCCGTGCTGGGTTGTTCTTTGTTCTTTGTTCTTTGAATGAGGTATATAAGATTATGAGGGGTATGGACAGGGTAAATAAGAAGCAGCTGTTCCCCTTTATTGAGGTGCCAATAATAAGGAGGCATAATTTTAAGGTGAGATGCAGAAGTTTTAGGAGATATATGATGAAAATCGTTTTTGCTCAGAGGGTGGTGGGAGTTTGGAATGTGCTGCCTGGAGGGTAATCAAGGCTGGGAACCTCACAACCTTGAAATACCACAACATTCGAGGCTATGGGCAAGAGGGGACCCAGGAAAGGAGCCTGGGAAAGGAATCCCAGCGATCCACATCCCAGGACCAAACCATCCTCCTGGAAAAACCTACCACGTGTGAGGTCCAAGATGCAGCTCCAAGCTTGGTCTCATCAGACACACCAGGCCCCACAGAACCCATGGCCAATAACACAGAGTTTCTTTGGTGGACGATGATACTCGTTAGCAAATGATCACCAAAGAAGAAAATGGGCCAGGTGCTGGAAGTGTAGATTTTGGGTGGTTATGTTGGCGCAGACTCAATGGGCCAAAAGGACTTTTCTGCTTCTATGCACGAAGAGAAGACTGTGGAAAGGTGTTTGATGGGCCGAACGTGCAGCCTTCTCTGAAACTAATCCTCAGCCAGTTAATTAGGATGCTCAGGTGGCAATGAAATTCTTGCTCACCTAATTAAACAAAATGTATCAGTACCAGTTTAGACAGTGTTAGTAACTAGTTGCTGGGAAAATGCCCTCAATGGAACAGAACAAATGAACGCCCCATTAACTTAATAACTAATATCAACTATTATTTTGAGCTATTGGTGCTGTGGAACAAATTTGTAGGTGATTGAATGAATGCTTTTCATAAGATTCCTGTCAGTATTAAAATGTAGCACTCAATCTTGGTATCCAGCGGGGGGAATTGAAAGGTGATCTGTCTGTAAGCACAGTTTCCGTCGGACAATCCATTTGTGGCAGCTCGAGGTTTATTTCACAAGAGAAACCCCTTAATGTCCACTCACCCAATGAGTTCCCTTCGCCGCGGGTAACTTTTCAGTTTTGAATGACCTGTAACCTTAAACTTCTGTTTGACGGCCAGTTAAAGACCCCCTACAGTGGCAGGGCTCTCTGATGTCTGGTTCCCTTCCAACTGCAAACACAGTCTGAATCTCCCAACACTTAATCCTGCTAAAATGAACCAAACAAAAGAATTTAATACAATCGGCCTTTAATTCACAGGGGATTTCAGAACTCCAAGCAGCTGAGGCACTTACAAAGGCTGATAAAATGGTCGTCAAATCCTCTTAGTGCTTCAAACTAAATATATTATCCTGCACCATCTGCTGGCTGAGATCTTTCAGCAAAGCACAATATAGTTCAGGATTCACCATATCCAAGAAGGAAACATTTGTTCATTGAAATGGGCTCAGAAAGAGAGAAATATTTTTTCCTTAATTCATTAAAACAAACCAGCGAAAGATTTTAATCCTCTGACGTCGTCACAATGGCATTCTCTCACCAAAGCAAAACATTCCTTTGGGAGGGAACACGTTGCTGGATTCCTCCCTCTTCCACCAGCCTGGAGATCGCACAGCTCCCTGGTGCAAAGGAGAATGGGAAAAGATGCAGAGCCCTAACCCTGGGCCATCAGCACCACAGCACGGCCCAGTGAGGGGGTGACGGTGCAGAGAGCCTTCACTTTCACACAGCCTGCAGGAGAACATGGTGGCAGCCCACGAAGGGTCCATATATAGAACATAGAACATAGAACATTACAGAGCAGAACAGGCCCTTCGGCCCACGATGTTAAAAAGCAATGACCCTCTAACCTAAACCAATCCCTTTCCATCCATAAACCTATCCACGGATCTCTTAAACGCCCCCAAACTAGGTGCATTTACAACTGCAGCAGGCAGGGCATTCCATTCCCTCACCACCCTCTGGGTAAAGAACCTACCTCTGACATCCGTCCTATAACTACCCCCCCTTAATTTAAAGCTATGCCCCCTCGTGCTAGCTTTCTCCATCCGAGGAAAAAGGCTATCACTGTCCACCCTATCTAAACCTCTAATCATCTTATATGTTTCAATAAGGTCCCCTCTTAGCCGCCTTCTTTCTAACGATATATATATGTATATATATATATATATGTCAAAGTCATGGTCAGTACAGCCAGAGTAAGGTGTATTTGATACATTACATGAACATTTATTAAAGGTGTCATACAAATATAGGCTGCTGTTGTTGCATTACAGAATCCCAATCGATTCTTGGGCAGGTGTAGATCATTCATGCAGCCTCTGGATGTTGTGATATATTTTATGGACATGAATAAATATCTCAGTGTGTCACCTGAAGGGAAATATTGCAACATATCGTGTGATTAAGTCTTGTCCCAGTAACAGTTGTGGGAGTTATTGGGTTTGGAATGAAATTGGTGGACAGTCTATCACCAGAAATGGAAACAAAAAGTGTCAAGGAAGAGGAAGGAATGCTTGGAGATGGACCATGTGAAGTTGAGAGAGGGGTGGAAATTGGAAGTGAAATCGATCATTTTTTCCCAGTTCAGACATTCCCACGTCCGCACCTCCATCCTTAACCTGCTGCAATGTCCCAGTGAAGCCCAACGCAGAGAAACCTGGCATATTTTTTTCTGCTATATTCTTAGACCTTCAAGGCTTCACCTCCCCACCCAATATTTTTCATATCATTTGATGTCATTTGCATTCAACCATTTTCATTTGACATCAACTGCACTCAATGGTAATCATTTTGCAATCATTTGACATCAGTTGTTTTTAAATGCTATCATTTTATCACCATTTTATATCACTTGCAACTGACTGCCAATCATTCTATTTCATTTTCACTCAGAACTCACCATTAACCTAAAAGCAAAATATTGTGGATGCTGGAATCCGAAACAAAAAACAGAATTCTGGAAAATTTCAACAGGTCAGACCTGCTGAAATATTGCAGCATTTTCTGTTTCTGTTCATCAATTAGCTATTGTTTTCAGAACCATACTTATGATGTCAAATGATATCAACTGGTATCATTGGCATCAATTACCATCCTGCAGTGTTCATTATGAAATGTGACTACACTCAGCTAAAATCTTCCGTAGTCCGAGTTACTTTTATCTGCAATGTGTAGAGTCACTTTTTCTCCCACCCAGCCTCTCTCTTCCCTCCCTCCCACCACAGGCCTGGTCCCCCCCTCCTCTTCCATTCCTGCCCCCTCCTCTCCCATCTTCCCCCTTTGACTTCCTTTCCCCCTCCCCTCTCTTCCTTCAGCCCCATCACCCCTGCCTCGCCATACCCCGAGGGGAACACCAGCAAATTACAAGACAGTACGACCAAAATTGCAGAATAGATACTGAGCAAATTAATTTCATCAGTAATCTGCATGAGGTGTTATATTTTGGCAACAGCATCATTTGACTATGTTGAGCGTACACAAGCAGCCACGTTAACAGGGCTTTTCAGTTTCTCGTAATAATTCCCTTTGAGTTAAATATTTCTGAGACACAACTGATTCTCAATCAAAATAGCCTCCAGTTTAAAAAAAAATCAAACATTTGAAGAATCATCATTCATGCTCTGTATACAATAACTATTCTGGGTGATTCCAAATTTAAGTGAACAACCCATTATGATGGAGGTTGATACTGATGCTGCTCTATCTAATTCCTGTTATGACGCTGAGGTGATGATTCCTTCTGCACAATTTTGGAACGACCTAAAGGGATATACCTCACCTCGTAATCTTAAATTAGTGTGTGTGAGGGAGCAGGAAGTTATTAGTTTAGGTAAACTAAAGCAGGATTGGACATTCTCTATCATGAACAATTAGCAGGTCTTTATTTTTAAAAGTGGTGACAACCTTGTTAAAACAATTAACAAACTGAATAAACTGCACAGTAGAATGCTGTCCAGATAATATAAGACTCATGAATGGAACAAAGGCTTGTAAATTCCAGTCATTCTCAAAAGGATACATATACACAACCAGGTAGTTGTTAGAAGCTGATCTATTTTTCCAACTGTAGATGGTAAGTTTTATGAAGACACACATTAAACTGCAGGAATCTATATGGGAGATTCACCTCCCCCTCCTCCTGAAACTCTATGATTCATTTTCTTTATTGAAAGGCCCCGTGGGTCCTAATTTGCCCACCAGGTACTAATGACTCGATGCTGCTCAATAGATTTTACCTTCTTCCAGTATTCTCCTTTTTACCCTGGAGCCTGTAGACTTGATGTATTGTTTTTCTCAAACAGTCCCAACCATTCGGAAGAACATCACTCTTGTCAAATATGCCAGGTGCTGCCTAAAATCTCACCCTTCTCTGATCGGAATAAAAACCCTCTTTTAAAACCACGCAGTGTTTTCTGCTCTTCCAGATGCGATAGTCCTGGTGTTACTTCTCCCCAGCCTTCCAATATTCAAAGTGTGAGGGCCCACAATTTTTTTTCTTCTTCATAGGGATTTTTTCTTAATGTTCTCAGTGGAACAAAATCCCAACAATATTGTCTTAACTATAAATTCAAACTAACATTTATTGAAAGAAATATTCTCTGCACTGCACAGAGTACAAACTGAAACTAAAAGTAGGGGCCAGTGAAACATTCCAATGACATCATCTCAAATCATGTGATCAGCTCTTATAGAAACCATGTAACCATTTAAATATATAATGCCCGCTAACCTGCTGAATTTGCATTTCGTGATTTATGCCTGAAGACATAGAACATAGAACATAGAACATAGAACACTACAGCACAAACAGGCCCTTCGGCCCACAAGTTGCGCCGACCACATCACCTACCAACCTACAGACCTATCTATAACCCTCAATCTCATTAAACCCCATATACTCATCCAGAAGTCTTTTAAAAGACCCCAGCGAGTTCGCCTCCACCACCACTGACGGCAGCCGATTCCATTCACTCACCACCCTCTGAGTGAAAAACTTACCCCTAACATCACTTCTGAACCTCCCTCCCCGCACCTTAAATCTGTGTCCTCTCGTAGCGACCATTTCAAACCGGGGAAATAGCCTCTGAGAGTCCACCCTATCTATCCCTCTCAACATTTTGTAAACTTCTATCAGGTCGCCTCTCAACCTTCGTCTCTCCAGGGAAAAGAGTCCCAGCTCCCTCAACCTAACTTCATAAGGCATGCCTCCCAGTCCAGGCAACATCCTTGTAAATCTCCTCTGCACCCTTTCAATAGCTTCTACATCTTTCCTATAGTGAGGCGACCAGAACTGCGCACAATACTCCAAATGAGGCCTGACAAGGGTCTTATAAAGTTCCAGCATTACCTCCCGACTCCTAAACTCAATCCCTCGATTAATGAAGGCCAGTACACCATACGCCTTCTTGACCACCTCCTCCACCTGCGAGGCCGATTTAAGAGTCCTGTGGACCCGGACCCCAAGATCCTTCTGCTCCTCAACACTACTCAGACTTCTGCCCTTAATAGTGTACTCGTTCATCCCGTTGGTTCTGCCAAAATGGACGACAACACATTTATCCGCGTTGAAGTCCATCTGCCACTTCTCCGCCCAGTCCTGCATCCTATCTATGTCCTGCTGCAACTTTTGCCATCCTTCCAGATCATCCACAACACCACCGACCTTCGTGTCATCAGCGAACTTACTTACCCATCCCTCCACTTCCTCATCCAGGTCATTTATGAAAATGACAAACAACAAGGGTCCCAGAACAGATCCTTGAGGCACTCCGCTGGTGACTGACCTCCATTCAGAAAAAGCCCCATCCACAACCACTCTCTGCCTTCTGCAGGCAAGCCAGTTCTGGATCCACAAGGCCAAAGGCCCTTGGATCCCATGCCCTCTCACCTTCTCAAGAAGTCTTGCATGGGGGACCTTATCAAACGCCTTGCTGAAGTCCATGTACACTACGTCCACGGCACTTCCTTCGTCAATGTGTTCAGTCACATTATCGAAGAACTCAACTAGGCTTGTAAGGCACGACCTGCCCTTGACAAATCCATGCTGACTATTCCTGATCATGTCAAACCTCTCCAAATGTTCGTAAATCTTGTCCCTCAGAAGCCTCTCCATCAGCTTACCAACCACTGAGGTCAGACTCACCGGTCGGTAATTTCCCGGGCTATCTCTGTTCCCTTTCTTAAAAATAGGAACTACATCCGCAATCCTCCAATCCTCTGGAACCTCTCCCGTCTCCATTGACGACGCAAAGATCATCGCCAGGGGTTCTGCAATCTCTTCCCTCGCCTCCCACAGTATCCTGGGGTACATCCCATCTGGTCCCGGCGACTTATCTACCTTGATAGAATTCAAAAGTTCCAACACATCCTCCTCCTTAATATTCACGTACTCAATCCTTTCCATCTGCTGCAAATCCATAACAAAATCTCCCAGATCGGCTTCCACCGTGAATACTGAGGCGAAGTACTCGTTAAGCACCTCCGCCATTTCTTCTGGTTCCACACAAACCTTTCCCCCCTCACCTTTTATCGGTCCTATCCCTTCTCTTCTCATCCTTTTACCTTTCACATATTTATAGAAGGCCTTGGGATTCTCCTTAATCTTACCCGCCAAGGTCTTCTCATGACCCCTTCTGGCTCTCCTAATTTCCCTTTTAAGACCCCCAAATCCCTCTGTGCTGCAATTTTCTGTAGTGTTTCTCCATTTAAATAAGATTAAGCTCCTTTATTCTTCTTACCAAAGTGCGTAGCATCACATTTTCCACCATGATATTCCATCTGCTGAGTTCTTGCCCACTCACCTAACCTGTCTACACCCCTCTACAGACTCTTTGGCTGGGGTTTTCTGGCCACACCCACCTCAAGACTGGAAAATCCCAACCAAGGTCAATGAACCTTTGCATGGTCCACACCCACCACCCCACCGCCTCCCCACCCCCCCACCCCCCCCCAGTATGATTCCTGGGGAGGAGGGAGAACAGGAAAATTTTGTCCTTTTGTGTCATCCTCACCACATGCCTTCCCACCTATTTTGCATCATTCACAAACATTCACTTCCCTCGCTCCTCAGTGGAACCACAGTCTGGGAGAATACCATTGGCTGGGAATCTGAGAGTCTATACACTCCCTGATTCTGTTTAATTATATCGAGAATTTGCTGAGCATTATCGCTGTCACATAACAAAGCACTAAGTCCTCCAATGGTCAGAGCATTACAGTTTGGGCTAAGAAAAATAAACTCGCCACTTTTATATCCCTCTGTCCAGAGTGGAGACAGCCACAGGATTTGCTGATTTTGGTCTGACAGAAGCATTCACAGATCAGATGTGTGATCAACACTGCAGGAAAACTGTTTACACAAACTGTTTGCATGTTTCTGTTCAATCACCATAAAAATCTATTTTCGAGAATGCCCATTGGAAAAACTGACTGAGATTTTCACATTGAATTTCAATGGGGTGATATGAACTTGTTTTGATAACGGCAAAAACAACTTCAACCAGCACTCGGTAATTCTATAAAACATTCCAATCGAGCAGGCTACATTCGGAAATTTACAGTTAATGTTTATTTATTAGTCACAGTGGCCTTACATTAACACTGCAATGATGTTACTGTGAAAACGCACCTTTCAAAATTCCCCAAAGCACCTTAAAGCCCCCACACCACCCCCCACCCCCTCACACCACCATCCCCACCCCCTACACAATCCCACCCCCCCCCACACCACACCCCACCCCCTCACACCACCATCCCCACCCCCTACACAATCCCACCCCCCCCCACACCACACCCCACCCCCTCACACCACCATCCCCACCCCCTACACAATCCCACCCCCCACACCACCCCCCACCCCCTCACACCACCATCCCCACCCCCTACACAATCCCACCCCCCACACCACCCCCCACCCCCTCACACCACCATCCCCACCCCCTACACAATCCCACCCCCCACACACACCATAGCCACTCCCCCCACATACACCATACCTGCACCCCACCCACACACACACACACATACGCACACACACAGACACCACCCCCACCCTCCCACACACAGACACCACCCCCACGCTCCCCACACACACACCATCCCCACCCCCCACCCCCCGACACACGCACTATCCACACCATCCTACACACACACACACCATCCCCACCCCCCCCACCTCCCCACACACAGCACCCCCACACCCCCCCCCACACACACTCACCATCCTCACACCTCCACACACACACACTATCCCCACCCACCCCCACCCCCACACCATCCACACCGTCCTACACACACCACCCCCACACCCGCCCCCACACAAACACACACACACACACACCATCCCCACCCTCCCACACACACCATCCCTATCCCATCCCTAAATATCCCACCCTCATCTATTCCATACTCCTCCAGCACCCCCCCTCCCCTCCCCATACCCATTCTCCACCCACACTCTCCCATTCCACCCCCTCCCCACCCCGTGTGCAGATTCCCTGGGCAGCAAAACTGTAAAGAAACCTGAGAAAATTCAGTTCCACCTGATTTTGTGACCTAGAGGGGCTCGAAAGCTACCACAGTCCCACAGTAATGATCCTGGGTGGAACAGAATGGTGCGCTGTTCTTAATTCCAATTCCATCTCTCACTTACCTCAGAGAAGCCCAACAGATTCCAGCCTTAACCCATCTGCCAGTGTTTGAGCAACTCAGCAATCAGTGTGAACGAGCTGGAGCCTCAATGTTTGTCAGTCTCTTCACTACAGGGACACTGACTGGTTAGCTGTTCCTCCACCTCACTCTCCTTCTGCCTCGCTGTCCCTCCAGTTAGCCTCCCTCCAGTTGACTCTCCCTCTATCCACCAGCTGTCATTCCATCAATCAGTCACCTGAAAGTCAAAATCAATATCAAACATCGATAACGTTTCAACAGAGCAGAGAATGGAAGAACCCTAGAATCGTTTTAAAAATAATTCATTGCAGGGATTGGGAGAGTGAAGAGGGATCAGGTGGATGTAGGTGGGACAGTTGGCCTTCCTCAGCTGTAATAATCTGGTTATCAGTGACAGTCAGAAACACATTCCACAAGTTTGATATAGATTGTGTGAATGTTGCTGACTAAAATTATCTTTCCAATGGAAGCCTCGTTCAGCCAGTTTAATATCTCCTGACAAGCTCTGAGATATATCCTCACAGCTTCTGAAGAATTGCTGGTAATTTCTTCAGAAGAGAGTAACACAAACCCTAACAAAGTGGCATGTTTTATAAATCCCACAGTCCTTTGTCACGCCTGAACGTATGAAACAACATTCAGCCTCTGTTTTCTTTCTGTGATCTGTGTCGGATTCTGAAGCAAGGGGCAGAATTCTCCCAAGTGTCATCATGACAAGAACACCAGGCTGTAAGATCGCGACTCCCAGCTCACTGTCAAAACTCAGTGCCATTCTTTCCTGATGTCTTGCTCATTTGGCACTTAGAATCTTCTTGGTTAGATTGCACCCAAAGCCCTTGAATATTTTTAAGACAGAAGAAGACAGATTTTTGAAACGTGATAGAGCATAGAACATTCTAGCGCAGTACAGGCCCTTCGGCCCTCGATGTTGTGCCGACCAGTGGAACCAATCTAATGACCCTCTAACCTAAACTATTCCAATGTTATAGAACATAGAACATAGAACATTACAGCGCAGAACAGGCCCTTCGGCCCACGATGTTGCGCCGACCAGTTACAAAAACAATGACCCACTAGCCTATACCAATCCCTTTTCGTCCATAAACCTATCCAGAGATCTCTTAAACGCCCCCAAACTAGACGCATTTACAACTGCAGCAGGCAGGGCATTCCAATCCCTCACCACCCGCTGGGTAACATTCCAATGTTATCCATATGCCTATCCACTGACCATTTGAACGCCCTTAAAGTTGGCGAGTCCACAACTGCTGCAGGCAGGGCATTCCACACCCTTACTACCCTCTGATGGGCTAAAGGTTTCGAGGAATCATAGAATCATAGAACCCTACAGTGCAGAAAGAGGCCCTTCGGCCCATCGAGTCTGCACCGAACACAATCCCACCCAGGCCCTACCCCCATATCCCTACATATTATACCCACTAATCCCCTCTAACCTCCGCTACCCTGGACATTAAGGAGCAATTTCTTAGCACGGCCAATCAACCTAACCCGCACATCTTTGGACTGTGGGAGGAAACCGGAGGAAACCCACACAGACACGAGGAGTGGGCAGGAATGTGATTAAAATCAGGTCAGTTGCAATCTTATTGGATGGCAGCAGTGCAGGCTCGAGGAGCCGACTGGTCTGCTCCTAATCCATAACTCCAGTTTTTCTGTACGTTTGATCATCAGGAATTTCTCACCCAATTCCTCAGTCAGTTTGCAACCAACAGTTAAATCAAAACAAGCTGCTGAATTAATATTTCTGCTCATGAGCTTCAAATTATTGGTGAAAGGAAGTGATTTCACACCTTCTCCTTGCACAATAGCCGTCACATTTTGTCATCTATTGCTCCAGTGTCTGTCAGTCTGTGATCTACTTGCAGTGGGGAGCCAGTTATTGGAATAATGCTGCCTCCTTTCGCACTAAGGTCAGCTGGCTGCTCCATTGGGAAGAGTGAGGCTGGAAATGGTTGTCTGAGCAGCTCAGCCTCATTCCATTGCATCCTCCAATGTCCAGTCCCACTTTGAGATGAATGCAAAGGGAGGGGGAAGCACAGGGGAAATTGGGCTGTCATCCTCACCCACCCAGGCGTACGTTACAGAATTAGAGACTATAAGACCACAAGACATAGGAGCAGAATTAGGCCATTCAGCTCATCGAGTCTGCTCCACTATTCAATCATGGTTGATGTTTTTCTCATCCCCATTCTCCTGCCTTTTCCCCATGACCCCTGATCCCCTTATTAATCAAGAACCTCTCTATCTCTGTCTTAAAGACACTCAATGACCCGGCCTCCACAGCCTTCTGTGACAAAGAGTTCCACACATTCCCCACTCTCAGGCTGAAGAAATTCCTCCTCAATTCTGTTTTAAAAGAACCATCCCTTTAGCTCGAGGTTGTGCCCTCTGGTTCTAGTTTTTCCTGATGTGGAGATGCCGGCATTAGACTGGGGTAAACACAGTAAGAAGCCTCACAACACCAGGTTAAAGTCCAACAGGTTTATTTGGTAGTAAACACCACTAGCTTTCGGGGCTTTGCCCCTTCGTCAGGTGAGTGGGGAGTTCTGATCACAAACAGAGCATAAAGACACACACTCAGTTCACAGAATACTGATTAGAATGTGAGTCTTTACAGCTAATCAAGTCTTAAAGGTACAGACAATGTGAGTGAAGATAGCATTAAGCACAGGTTAAAGAGATGTGTATTGTCTCCAGACAGGACAGTAAGTGAGATGTTGCCAGCCCAGGCAAGTCATGGGGGTTACAGATAGTGTGACATGAACCCAAGAGGCCGTCCTCATGTGTGCGGAACTTGGCTATCAGTTTTTGCTCAGTGACTCTGTGCTGTCGTGTATCATGAAGGCTGCCTTGGAGAACGTTTACCCGAAGATCAGAGGCCGCATGTCCGTGACCACTGTGTGGAGACAATACACATCTCTTTAACCTATGCTTAATGCTAACTCCCCATTCACCTGACCTCGCATTATCCTGTAAGTTTCAATAAGATCCCCCTCATCCTTCTAAACTCCAACAAGTACAGACCCAGAGTCCTCACACCATTCCTCATATGACAAGATCCTCATTCCAGGGATCATTCTTGTGAACCTCCTCTGGACCCTTTCCAAGGCCAGCACATCCTTCTTTAGATACGAGACCCAAAACTGCTCTAAATCCAGTCTGACCACAGCCTTATACAGCCTTCAGAAGTACATCCCTGCTCTAGTAATCTAGTCCTCTCAACACGAATGCTAACATTGTATTTACCTTCCGAACTGCTGACTGAACCTGCACATTAACCTTAAGAGAATCTTGAACAATGACCCCCCCCAAGTCCTTTTGCTTTTCTGATTTCCTAAGCATTTCCCCATTTAGACAATAGTCTATGCCTCCATTCCTCCTTCCAAAGTGCAGAACCTCACTTAAGTTAACCTCACTTAACCCAACATAAGTTGTGGTCTCAGCATCAACCCCTGAGGCACACCACTGGTCACCGGCTGCCACCCTGAAAAATACCCCTTTATCCCCACTCTCTGCCTTCTGCCAGTCAGCCAATCCTCTACCCATGCCAGGATCTTACCCTTAACACCATGGACACTTAACTTATTTAACAGTCTCCTCTGTGGCACCTTGTCAAAGGCCTTCTGGAAATCTAAATAAATCACATCCACTGGTTCTCCTTTATCTAACTTTCTTGTTACCTCCTCAAAGAACCCTAAAGGATTTGTCAGACGTGACCTCCCCTTGACAAAACCATGCTGACTCAGTCCTGTTTTATCATGTACTTCCAAGTACCCTGCAATCTCATCTTTAATAATGGACTCTAAAATCTTGCCAATGCCTGAAGTCAGGCTAACCTGCCTATAATTTCCCGCCTGCTGCCTCCCTCCCTTCATAAACAGCGATGTTACACTTGCTACTTTCCAGTCCTCTGGGACCCTCCCTGCCTTTAGTGATTCCTGAACGATCACCACCAATGCCTCTACCATTTCCTCAGCCATCCCTTTTAGAACACTGGAGTGTAGTCCATCCGGTCCAGGTGATTTATTCACCTTCAGACCTTTCAGTTTTTCCAGAACATTCTACTTAATGATGGCCATCTGTGCCCCCCGACTCTCCTGGAGCTCTGGCATCTCACTGGTGACTTCCACCGTGAAGACTGATGCAAAGTAACCATTCAGTTCCTCTGCCATTGCTTTGTTTCCTATTATTACTTCTCCAGCCTCATTTTCCAGTGGTCCAATGGCTATTTTTGTCTCTCTATCTTTTATATATTGAAAAGAAACCTTCCGATCTTATTTTATATCATTAGCCAGCTTATCCCCATATCTCACCTTCTCCCCTTTATTGCTTTTTCAGTTGTCCTCTGCTCAGGCTTCCTAATCCTCTGGCTTCCCACTAATCCTTGCCACTTTATATGTTTTATTACAGTTGTATTACAAGTGGAGGAACTCTTTTACCAGCTGTTGTATGAGTGAACAGTGATATTGCAACAATTGAAAGACAGAATGTCTTTCAAATTACTTAATTAACCATTTTCCACAAGGACAAGGCACCACTCTCCACTGGAGTTGGACAGTGAGTTATGTTGGGTTATAATTCGGCGCAACATCGTGGGCTGAAGGGCCTGTTCTGTGCTGTAATATTCTATGTTCTATGTTCTATAACTGCACGGGGATCAGTACCATCCACATTTTTTTCCTTTAGATACGATGCCGCCGTGGGAATTAGAAACACAAAAACCAACAGGTAACACTGCCACGTATTCAAACCCATGGTCATTGGTGGGTGCAACCTAGACAGGTGAACCACCACACCCACCCTGCGCCCGCCCCCCACCCCCCCATCTCCCCTCCCCTCCCACTCCACTATAAACAGATAGAATTAGTCTTCCATTAATACCTCAACCAATGGACAGATGGCAGAATCACTTTCAGCTCAGCACTGCTGAAACAAATGTAAGTTTTATGTCAAATGTGTAAATGTGGGAGTGTGGAGGAATCCCCCAGGAATAAAGGATACCAAAGATTAGAACATAGAAAAACTACAGCACAATCAGGCCCTTCGGCCCACAAGTTACGCCGATCATATCCATACCTACCAGGGCTACCTATAACTCTCAATCCCATTAAATCCCATGTACTCATCCAGAAGTCTCTTAAAAGACACCAACGAGTTCGCCTTCACCACCACCCACTGAGTGAAAAACTTACCCCTGACATCTCCTCTGTACCCCAGCATCTTAAACCTGTAAACCTGGGTGAAATGGCTTTCAGTCATTTACCCAGTTGCACTTAACATTGTTACAGGGCTGAAAATAAGCAGCAACCCCCATTACGGCCTTGACATCTGTGACCTGTAATGACAACTTTGGGGCATTTGCAGCATTCTGGTCCCTAGTGTAGGGAACCGATGTTGATCACTCTATCCTGGATAAATACCTGTTGGGGACATGGTAATTTTACAAGCCGTTCCAACAATGTGTACAGTGTCAAGTTTTAATACTGCTGTTTCAGAAGATTATAGCAATATTCAAGGAGCTGGCATGAGTTTGGAAATTATTTTTCTCAGCTGGGCAGCACGGGTGGTACAGTCGATCGCACTGTTGCCTCACAGCACCAGGGACCTGGGTTCAGTTCCGGCCTCGGGTGACTGAGTGTAGATGTCTTTCTACACTGCAGAGAATCACAAAATCCATGAACATCCACCGTAGGGAAAATTCTTGAAGAAAATAATCAGCATGGATTTCAACAATTATAGAATGACTCCTCCCGTTGGGTGATATGTAATGAGTTGTAAATTATTTTTGATGGATAAAGATTGTCAAAATTCGAAATATATGTCAAAGCCTGAATATTGTATTACATTGCTGAGATGTAACTGGTTATTTGAAATGTGGTTACTGCAATGCTTGGTGAGATCTTTCCATTGCTTATGATGAAGAGAATGCACACTGTGTGATAAACAAAATGTCACTTCAGAGACCAATATTGAGTGTGTGTTGATTGTGAGGAAAAGAGGAACCACTTTAGAAAGTCTGATCGCTTTGCTCTGAGAGAAATCCATTCGATTTACTGACACTGGACCAGGATCAGAATTCCTTCTGAGAACTGGGAGCATAGGGACATGGGGTGACTAGTTAGCCTCCTTCAATCTCTTCCTGCGTCAGTGAGATAATGGACCAGCTGCTGTCTAACTTTATGTAACAATGCTGCCCATCTGCAAATCGGAACATAACCCATCAACTAAGTCATTCAGAAATGCGACAGGGAATTGGGCTCCCAACACAGATCATGTGGAATACCATTAACCACACACTGCCATTTTTTTTATTCATTCGTGGACATGGGCATCACTGGCTGGTCAGCATCTATTGCCCATTCCTTGTTGCTCCTGGAGGGCAGTTGAGAGTCAACCACATTGCTGTGGCTCTGGAGTCACATGTCGGATTTCCTTCCCTAAAGGACATTATGAACCAGATGGGCTTTCTCGACAATGGTTTCATGGTCATCAGTAGATTCTCAATCCCGGATTCTTTTTATATGGAATTCAAATTCCACCATCTGCGGGATTCGAACCTGGGTTCCCAGAACATTAGTCCAGAAACTCAGCTAACAGTGACAATACCACTAGGCCACTGCCTCCCCCTTGAGTACCTGCCCACTATCCCCACTCTCCTGCTGCTTCACCAGTTTCCTAACCAGGTCAATTATTTGTTTTTAACTGCATGACCTCAGGATTTAACAAAGTTTAGCAGCTTTTAAAATACTTGAGCACACTTGCGGCACAGTGCCAGGGACCTGGGTTCAATTCCAGCCTCGGGTGACTGTCTACGTGGAGTTTTGATGTGGATATGCCGGCGTTGGACTGGGGTAAACACAGTAAAAAGTCTGACAACACCAGGTTTAAGTCCAACCAATTTATTTGATAGTAAACTCACAAGCTTTCGAGGTGAAGAGGGAAACCATGCTAAATTGACCCTAGTGTCAGGAGGATTAGCAGGGTAGATATGTGTGGGGTTACGGGAATAGAGCCTGGGTGGGATTGTGGTCAGTACAGATTCAATGGGCCAAATGGCCTCTTTCTGTACTGTCGGGATTCTGTGACAACATGTGCGTTAAAATTCCATTTCCAAGGTTGTTAATTTTCTGAGTATCAGTGTGTTATTTTTAATAAACTGATCTGTGGTTTCCAACTGAACCCAGTGTTCAATAGGGTTGGGCGTTTTACTCATTAAAGACAGGGAAAATCTCCCGGTCTTCTGATGCTGCATTGTGTGGTCAGGGTTTGGGGATTGCCAATCTCCCCAAGTATACTGCTCAAAGCTGACAATTCTCAAAACCATGATTCTTTATTAACAGTGAGTATTGACACATTGGCCGGAGATTTCACTCTTCCTGATCGCTAACTTTTCTGTCACATGATCTCATATCATCATGACATCAGCGTCATGTATGTTTACCCTTTATACTGTCCTCCACTGGGTTCAGGAGATGCAAACATTCCACCATCCTGCTGTGAACTTTTCTATTGTCTAACACTGAAAAGATAGAGAAGGCCAAATGTAATTCATTGTTTATTTTATTTAATTGTCATAGTGGGTGTCCATTAACACAGCAATGAAGTTACTGTGAAAATCCCCTAGTCGCCACACTCTGGTGCCTGTTTGAGTACACTGAGGGAGAATTTAGCATGGCCAATATATATAACAGGCACATCTTCCAGACTGTGGGAGGAAACCGAAGCACACAGAAAAAACCCATGCAGACACGGTGAGTACTTGCAGACTCCACACAGACCCTGCCCCAATCCAGGAATCGGACCCAGGTTCCTGGCACTGTGCTAACTACTGTGCCATCCATGGAACCATGGTGTCTTTCCTTGCATCTAACTCCATGACTAATGGCTCTAATTCTATATCCATCACCCTGGAAGGCTCACTTTGTGTCAGTGTTCCATTTCACATGTTTCAAATTGGAGATATTTCGTGCAGCTTCCTCTCAGAAGGGCTGCCTTTGAGAGTGGAAGACCCGCTGCACTATTTGAAATAAGCAGAGTGCTGATCTTTCCGCTGAGTGTCAAGGCAGCGCTGCAGATGCTCAGCTCTACATCAGAATCCTGGAAGTGAGATGGCAGCGCCAAATTTACATACTGCCCACCTTCAATACAGCTGGTGCAGGCCTGGCATAAACTATTATCCCCCAGCCAGAAAGCAGGGTGAGCCCAATTTAAACTGAATATTTTTAACATTTCCTGTTACTTGGGGGAAGAGTGATTGGGGTAATTTTGACTTACTAGCAGAGGGGGTGCTAGTGAATTAGTGATCCATTTCACATCTTTTCCAGGTTTTATTTCTATTGAATCCAATCAGAAGAAATTTACAACAAGATGCTGATTCAGTGGCACTTGTTGCACACTCTTAATCCAATTCATCATTACCCCACTTGTGTTCGCATATCTCCTATGCAGGTGACAAGTAACCCAAGTTTGAGAACACTCCCTGTCTACATTAGTGGGGTGGAGATGCCAATGTTGGACTGGGGTAAACACAGCAAGAAGTCTCACAACACCAGGTTAAAGTCCAACTAGTTTATTTGATAGTAATCCCACAAGCTTGTGGGTTTACTATCAAATAAACTAGTTGGACTTTAACCTGGTGTTGTAGACTTCTCACTACATTAATGGGGACAAAGTAGAAAGGGTCGAGAGCTTTAAATTTTTAGGCATCCGGATCACCAACAACCTGTCCTGGTCCCCCCCATGCTGACACTATAGTTAAGAAAGCCCCACCAACGCCTTTACTTTCTCAGAAGACTAAGAAAATTTGGCATGTCAGCTATGACTCTCACCAACTTTTACAGATGCATCATAAAAAACATTCTTTCTGGTTGTATCACAACTTGATATGGGCTCCTGCTCTGCCCAAGCAAGAAATTACAAAAGGGTTGTGAATGTAGCCCAATCCATCGCACAAACCAGCTTTCCATCCATTGACTCTGTCCACACTTCCCAGTGCCTCGGCAAAGCTGCCGGGATAATTAAGGACCCCATGCACCCTGGACATTCTCCCTTCCACCTTTTTACGTCAGGAAAAAGATACTAAAGTCTGAGGTCATATATCAACTGACTCAAGAACACTTCTTCCCTGCTGCTGTCAGACTTTTGAATGGACTTATCTTGCATTAAGTTGATCTTTCTCTGCACTGTAGCTATGACTGTAACACTATATTCTGCACTGCCCCATTTCCTTCCCTATGAATGGTATGTTTTGTCTGTGTAGCGCACAAGAAACAATTCTTTTCACTGTATGTTTATATATGTGACAAAATAAATCAAACCATAATAGGAAATGTAAAATTTTAGGAGCCCCATTATTAACAGTGCATTATCATGATGAATTCTGTATTAAACCATAATGACAGCAGAGGCAAGCATCTGTAACAATAACTGGAATTGTAAAGATACCTGCTGAGAGAGTCGCATGAACTCAATTCTGTAGAAGGTTATCAGCCTCCCTATTGGATGGTGAAGAAGGAAAAGCAACAAAGAAATCCTCGAGGACAGGCAGAAGCAACATTAGAAAAATAACGAATGCAAATAGGAAGGACGAGTGAGTTAGCAATAACTGTGATGTGATAAAGAGAGATGTATTTGCAATTGGGTTATCTGGGTGAACTGTTTGTAGGCAGCTCCTCACTCAGTGCAGTAAATTGTTCCTTGGTGTGAGTGAGGGTAATGCACAGTCTCAGCAGACATTTGTGCTTTCTTTTTAAAGGCTTGTTAAACTGCAATCAACTGGATTGGTGTAAAATTACTTGACTTCAAACACTCATCCCATCAATGATGCCCACACAAAATTCTGGCAATGAAGCAGCAGGGGAACTGGCACTGACTGAATCAATGATTGTAGTTCACACAGCGCAAACTTCTCTTTACTGGACACATTAAAGAACAAGGAAAGACGGGCTTCAAGAACGAGCTATTATTCTATTCAGCGTGGCTGCACAGATGACAAAGCTGCCCCACCTCAATGAACAGTATTGTTCCACCTACGGTCTACAGGCAACATCAGCTCTGCAAAGCGAGGAAAGACAACGCTGAACTTCTTTCCAAAAGGAGCTTTACACACAGCAGTAAGGATTTAGCGAGGGTCTTGCCTCACAGACAACGCAAAAGAAACACATAGGGTTTTATTAACAGAGGGCAGCGTTATGCCTCATGCTGTCCTTTTTGTTGTGAAGTGAGTGTGATGTTGACACAGTTAGTGCTGCGTAACCTTTGTTCAGTCGGAGCCACTGCTATCACCATGTTGATGAGCAGCCATAAGGGTTCTCGCACACTGTCTAACAACCCTCTGTTTCCAAGCAGGGACACAGACAGTGCACCGCTCACAGCTTTGAAACCGCAATGTCCGCCCTCCTCCCAGACAATCATTTTCCAAAACTATCCTTGAAGTCCATCAATCCCACTCCAAGCCCCTCCCACCACAGTCCAAACTGCCCCATCCTATTCCAACCCCAATCCCAATCCCATCCAATCCCCCACCCCCTCCTCTCCAGAACATGGAACTTCCGGCAAGCTGACCATCCCCTCCTCTCGGCCCCTATCGGTATGGAACTGTGACAGGAGCTGATTCCAGGCTAGCTCCACACATCCTGGTCCAGGAACGTCGTGTCTGCATGGCATTTTGGCGGAATCTTGAGGCCGGACTTTCCGTGTTTGGGAATGGTGGGCACACACTCAAAATTGGAGAATTTTGGGAAGCGTGATTCTTGCCGGCGAGATGGTGTTTTGCAACTTAGCAGCGGGCCTGCTGGTGCAGTGATGGGGAATATGCCGCGGAATGTTGGGAATCTCGTTTCAATATATTAGTACATCATTGAGCACTCGCATCGGAAATTGAGCCCACACCAAATGTTCAGCCAGCGCCAACGTAATTTACAACATAAACTTCCGAGGAGACTATTGGAGGTGAGACTCAGGCAGCCATTCCTCCTCAGCCTGTTAAAACAGTCAGAGGACACCAGGGAGAACGCTGGCGATGCGGAAAAGTACAGCTCAGGGCCCGGGGTGGGTCAGATTCCAGGAGAAAAATGGAGGCTCAGCGGTTTACACCCTGGTGGTTTACAGGAGAAATAATGTGGGGTTGTGCCTGGTGTGTCAGAGGGATGTTGGGATGGAGAGGAGATATTAGCTAGAGGGAGGGAGAAAATTGTTAAAGCTGTAAACCTCAAGTCTTTTACTGTTTGGAATAAAGCTGTGAATTGGTTATTTACTATCGGTTTGTGTGCATAGTCTCTTTGCCTGATACATGCAGAGATGTTTGAGTAAAATCCATTATACACTGTGCTGGTTGAGCAGGATATTAGAAACACCCCAGACAACATCAGGAATGATGCTGCTGCCGGGATGGTGAGGAGAATCCTGAAGCCTGTGGAGTTGGCCTTTCTGCTAATCGCATTGACCCGCAGCAGAGACAAAGACATGCTGCTAGACGTAACCAGGACCAGAGGCCTGATACTGACCAGGAACCAGGAGGACAGGATCAACCTCAGAGACAGTACCATGTCTCGGGACATCCTTTCCTGCAGGTAGGCAACATTGGCCAAGTGGCAGGAGTACGTACCATGGACCTGGTGGATGAGATAATGGTATTCATGTCGATGATCTGGCATATCTTGAAGAGGTTGCTGTGTGGTGTCGTGGTCACTGTTCTCCTGAAGGCTGGGCAGTTTGCTGCAGACAATGGTCTGTTTGAGGTTGTTTGAAGACAAGAAGTGGGGGTGTGGGGATGGCCTTGGCGAGATGTTCATCTTCATCAATGACATGTTGAAGACTCCAAAGAAGATGCTGTAGCTTCTCCACTCTGGGGACGAAGGGTACTCTGTCCACCGTGTCTCATAGAACATAGAACATTACAGCGCAGAACAGGCCCTTCTTCTGAAAAGGTCGGTGCGGTTTTTCACTGTGGCACATCGGAACTGTCAATCGATGAGTTTGAGCACCATATCCTTTCTTATGAGGGCATCTTTCAGCGTCTGTTGCAGTCTTCCTCATCTGAGCAGATCCTGTGTATACACAGGGCTTGTCCATTAGGGATGGTTTCTTTAATGTGTTTAGGGTGGAAGTTGGAGAAGTGGAGCATCGTGAGATGATCCATGGGCTTGCAGTACAGTGAGGTGCTGAGGTGACCGTCCTTGGGGATGTGTGTCTAAGAATGCAACTGATCCTGGAGAATAGTCCACGGTGAGTCTGATGGTGGGATGGAACTTGTTGATGTCATCATATAGTTGCTTCAGTGATTGTTCTCAAATTCACCATCAGACCTCATAAGAACAGGATATGGCGCTCGACTCATCGATCGACAGTTCCGACACGCCACAGCGCAAAACCGCACCGAACTCCTCAGAAGACAAATATGGGACACGGTGGATAGAGTACCCTTTGTCATCCAGTACTTCCCCAGAGCGGAGAAACTACGACATCTTCTCCGGACTCTTCAACGTGTCATTGATGAAGACGAATATCTCGCCAGACCATCCCCACACCCCCACTTCTTGCCTTCAAACAATCGCACAACCTCAATCAGACCATTGTCCGCAGCAAACTACCCAGCCTTCAGGAGAACAGTGAGCACAACACCACAAAACCCTGCCACAGCAATCTCTGCCGGAGCATCGACACGGATGCCATCATCTACGTGAGAACACCATCCACCCGGTACGTGGTATATACTCCTGCGATTTGGCCAACGTCCTTCTGACACACATGATGTGGAGATGCCAGCATTAGGCTGGGGTAAGAACAGTAAGAAGTCTCACAACATCAGGTTAAAGCCCAATAGGTTTATTTGGTAGCGCAAGCTTTCAAGTGTCACTCTTTCATCAGGTGAGTGACGAGTTGTGCTCACAAACAGGGCATATAAAGACACAAACTCAATTTATAAGATAATGGTTGGAATGCGAATTTTTACGGGTCATCAAGTCTTAAAGCTACAGACAATGTGAGTGGAGAGAGGGTTAAGCACAGGTTAAAGAGATGTGTATTGTCTCCAGACAGGACAGTTCGTGAGATTTTGCAAGCCCAGGCAAGCCGTGAGGTCACAGATAGTGTGACATGAACCCAAGATCCCAGTTGAGGAACAGACAAAATAGTTTAGTGTGATTTAGATTTGAAAGGCCACAGAATTGGGTCTTCTCCAGTCCCCTGGGGTGCCATGTGGCAGAAGTGATCCACTGCCTCCTGTGACAGACATAATATGGAAATGCCAGCGTTGGATTGGGATAAGCACAGTAAGATCTTGAGACATCCTGAACCAGGATCATGAGTGTCTGTATATGCCCTGTTTGTGAACACAACTCCTCACTCACTTGAAGGAGTGACACTCCGAAAGCTCATGCTACCAAATAAACCTGTTGGGCTTTAACCTGGTGTTGAGAGACTTCTTACTGTGCTTACCCCAGTCCAACGCCGGCAGCTCCACATTATGTCTGTCACAGGGGACAGTGGACCGCCTCTGCCACATACTGCATTAGCTGGCACCCCATGGGACTGGAGGACACCCAATGCCGATGGCCTTTCAAGTCTAAAGCACGCTAAACTTTTTTGCATGAAGCTTCTTCCAGGTACATCTGCGGTATCTCCCAGTCTGCCACTCACAAATGTATCAGGGAGGTGACAGATGCCTGTGTACAAGGGCAGAGATGCTCATAAACTTGAACTGGGATTAGATGTGCCAGGACATCAGGACCATGGGTTTCGCATGGGGCAGCAGGGATGTCCCAAGTGCAAGGCATCATCGCCTGCACGCACGTGGCACTTAGATCACCATCCCAGCAGGCAGCACCATTCCTGATGTTGTCTGGTGTGTTTCTAATATCCTGCGGACTCAATCAGCCAGCACGGTGTATAATAGATTTTACTCAAACATATTTGCATACATCAGGTAGAGGGACTCCCCACACAAACCAATAGTAAATAACAATTCACAGCTTTATTCCAAACAGTAAAAGGTTTTTACTGTTTTAAGCTTTAACAATTCTCTCTCCCTCAGCTAGTTGATCATTGAGAAATTTGTACACTACCCTGGATTCTCACAAGTCTGTCAGTGCGTTGATCTCTCAAATCTGTCTCTCTCTGGTCTGGAGGTGAGCGGCTCGTGTCGCTGCCACATCCCAAAGCCCTTCTGGGAGAAAGGTTTTTTACACCTGTCCGGCTCCCTTCCGAGGATTTAACCCATCAGTGGTTTTGATCTGATTAGTTTCCCACCCTTGTCGATGTGTTCCAGTGGTGAACCTCTATCCTGTGTGCTACAGAGCTAGATGTCACGTCTCAGCTTCTAATATGCATCGAATCTTTTTGTTTCACTAATGCATGTCTGGCCCTGTATCTATTAGTAACTTGTTTCTCAGGAAATGTGTAACGGTCCTTTTGCACATGTTAATGTGTCCTGGTGTGTCTTTGGTTTTCAATTGTCTGACTCAAACCTTGGAAAGGACCTGTCCCCTGGCAGACTGTCTCTGTATTTTTAGATGGCGCTAATCCCAGCATACCTTGTTTTGTGTCACTTTTTAATGTCACTTTGCTGTGCTTGTATTTCTGCCCTGATTGTTGTCTGTAGTTGGTTTCTTTCCAATGATTCTATTTTATCCAAACAGTCATGAGTTGCAAGGGGCTTCACTTCCTCAATGTGCACTTCCTCATCATTTACCTGAAGATCAGAGGCCGAATGCCCGTGACGGCTGATGTGTTCGCCAACAGGAAGGCGGCCTTCATGACACACGACAGCGCAGAATCACTGAGCAGAGACTGATAGCCAAGTTCCGCACACATGAGGACGGCCTCAACCGGGACCTTGGGTTCCTGTCGCACTATCTGTAACCCCCATGACTTGCCTGGGTTTGCAAAATCTCACTAACTGTCCTGTCTGGAGACAATACACATCTCTTTAACCTGGGCTTAATGCTATCTCCGCTCACATTGTCTGCACCTTTAAGACTTGGTTACCTGTAAAGACTCGCATTCTTATCAGTATCCTGTAAATTGAGTGTGTGTCTGTGTTTGCCCTGTGTGTGATCAGAACTCCCCACTCACCTGACGAAGGAGCAGTGCTCCGAAAGCTCGTGGCATTTGTTACCAAATAAACCTGTTGGACTTTAACCTGGTGTTGTGAGACTCCTTACTGTGTCAGGTGTGTGTGACAGCTGTGACACCTCTTCAGTGGTTGGATCCAAGAAGCTGTCCTCAGAGATGCTCGTGTCCAGGAGGTCCAGGGGCCACAAGGATGGTCCCTTCTCTTACAGGTAAAGCAGCTGGGCAACGCGGACCATCCTCGTGGCCCCTGACACAGGGGATAAAGGAGGGAACATTGATTACTCACATGAGGGCAAGGAATGTGTGAGGGGGTCCAGAGGGAGATGGGAGGGTGGGGGAGATGGCTCACTTACCCTAGTTGAGTGAAGATCATTCATCTTCTGACACTATTGCCCCGTCCTCATCTGCAGTGAGCTGGCACTGACCAGTGCTGCCACTGCATACCAGGCTGGGATGGTGACCCTGCTGGAAAGTCATCTGCTGGAGCGAGGGTAAAATGTATCCCACTTCTGTTCCACTCCATCGAGTATGGTGAGGGCTCCCTCCGAGAATCATGGTGGGGGCTTCCTGGCTGCCATCCCCTGCAGTCTCTGGATAGCCAAGTATTGGGGACCCATTTAGAACATAGAACATAGAACATAGAACACTACAGCACAAACAGGCCCTTCGGCCCACAAGTTGCGCCGACCACATCACCTACCAACCTACAGACCTATCTATAACCCTCAATCTCATTAAACCCCATATACTCATCCAGAAGTCTTTTAAAAGACCCCAGCGAGTTCGCCTCCACCACCACTGACGGCAGCCGATTCCATTCACTCACCACCCTCTGAGTGAAAAACTTACCCCTAACATCACTTCTGAACCTCCCTCCCCGCACCTTAAATCTGTGTCCTCTCGTAGCGACCATTTCAAACCGGGGAAATAGCCTCTGAGAGTCCACCCTATCTATTCCTCTCAACATTTTGTAAACTTCTATCAGGTCGCCTCTCAACCTTCGTCTCTCCAGGGAAAAGAGTCCCAGCTCCCTCAACCTAACTTCATAAGGCATGCCTCCCAGTCCAGGCAACATCCTTGTAAATCTCCTCTGCACCCTTTCAATAGCTTCTACATCTTTCCTATAGTGAGGCGACCAGAACTGCGCACAATACTCCAAATGAGGCCTGACAAGGGTCTTATAAAGTTGCAGCATTACCTCCCGACTCCTAAACTCAATCCCTCGATTAATGAAGGCCAGTACACCATACGCCTTCTTGACCACCTCCTCCACCTGCGAGGCCGATTTAAGAGTCCTGTGGACCCGGACCCCAAGATCCTTCTGCTCCTCAACACTACTCAGACTTCTGCCCTTAATAGTGTACTCGTTCATCCCGTTGGTTCTGCCAAAATGGACGACAACACATTTATCCGCGTTGAAGTCCATCTGCCACTTCTCCGCCCAGTCCTGCATCCTATCTATGTCCTGCTGCAACTTTTGCCATCCTTCCAGATCATCCACAACACCACCGACCTTCGTGTCATCAGCGAACTTACTTACCCATCCCTCCACTTCCTCATCCAGGTCATTTATGAAAATGACAAACAACAAGGGTCCCAGAACAGATCCTTGAGGCACTCCGCTGGTGACTGACCTCCATTCAGAAAAAGCCCCATCCACAACCAATTTATAAAGGAACTACCCTGTAACTGCAGTGATTAAGTTGTTACAGGGCAGGTGAATTAGAGGGAGCACACTGCAGGTGTGGCATGATTTTCATGGCATAAACATTTCAGATTTGATTTATTATTGTCAAGAATCCCTCCATTTTTCACATGGAGTAGACACTCTGCCAAGTTCTCATAAGATTCCATTGTGTCTACACTCTGCCACTGAGAGTCACTCACTGCGGTTATCTGACACAATTCAGCATGCAATGCCATCACCACCTCTACCCCACAATGCACCTACACACGGTTTGCACTGGTGAGAAACAGAAAGAATTTTAAAGTTTATTATTTATTACTTACAAATAAGGCTTACATTAGGGGGCACGGTAGCACAGCGGTTAGCACTGCTGCTTCACAGCTCCAGGGACCCGGGTTCGATTCCTGCCTTGGGTCACTGTCTGTGTGGAGTTTGCACATTCTCCTCGTGTCTGCGTGGGTTTCCTCCGGGTGCTCCGGTTTCCTCCCACAGTCCAAAGATGTGCGGGTTAGGTTGATTGGCCATGCTAAGAAATTGCCCCTTAGTATCCAGGGATGTGTAGGTTAGAGGGATTAGTGGGTATAATATGTCGGGATATGGGGGTTGGGCCTGGGTGGGATTGTGTTCGGTGCAGACTCAATGGGCCGAATGGCCTCTTTCTGCGCTGTAGGGTTCTATGATTCCATTAACACTGCAATTAAGTTATTGTGAAATTCCTGTACTCGCCACACTCCAGTGCCTGTTCAGGTCAATCCACCTAACCAGCACATCCTTCAGACTGTGGGGGGAAACCAGAGCGCCCGGAGGAAACCCACGCAGACACAGGGAACATGTGCAAACTCCTCATAGACGGGAATCGAACCCGGGTCCCTGGCGCTGTGAAGCAGCAGCAGTGCTAAGCACTGTGCCACCCCCACGAAAGAGCTCCCGCCGTTTAGAATACAAAATGTCTCGTGTCAAATATCAGTGATTAATGGTTGTCCACTTACAGCTGGGTGAATGGGGGAAACAGGAGGAGGTCAGTCACTCCAGCCTGTCTGCTATTCAATAGGATCATGACTGATTTGCACAGTACCATTACTTGCTTTTGCTTCTTATCGCTTTACCTCTTGATCACATACAGGAGCAGCAAGAAGTCATTGTTGGAGGAGGATTGACAGGGTTTAGTGGATACAGACACGGGTAATTTGGAAAAAAAGCAAAGGGAAAAAACAACATGACGGAAACATCTTTTGCAAGTGCGCTGTTTAGATTGGGAATGAAGATCCTGACAGGCTGGTGAAAGCAAATTCAAAAGCAACTGTTAAAAAAAGGGCAAAAAAAAACCTGATTATGGGGACAGAGTCACAGCTTCGAATGAATTGGCTTCCTTCAGCACTGTCGCTCACCGGAGTCTGTGGACGGTGAGACTGTCCCAAGCAAACATATTGACATCTTGAATCTCACTGGCTCAGAGTCAGTGATGAGGAGAAACTCTGACACAAGAGAAAGGTGCATGATTTCCAGACAATTTCATCCAGAATACTGTCACACCTCCGAGGAATGCACAGGTTTAGGGAGACAGGGTGTGAACGATAGAAACCCGGTAGTGGAGTTCAGGGGAAAGCGAGAAGGTGGTCACAAGCACAATGTCCAATAGGTGCAATGTATTAAGACAAGGAGAGAGAATGCTGGAGACAGTGCAGAACAAGATGTTATGGATCACAAGAGGCAGGTGGGAAAAGAGTGGCATAGAAATATGGTAGTAATGAGTATTCCATAATTAGAGGGCTAGCTCTGTGGCCAGGAATGAGTTTCCTGGAGGGTGTGTTGCCAACTTGGTGCCAAGATTAGGGATATCTTATGGCAACTGGGGATGAACTTGGAAGGATGGGGAACACGGGGCGAAATCCAGTTATCATAGCTCATGTTGGAAAAATTGACATGGGTGGGAACAGATCCTGATGAAAGAATGTCAGGAGTTAGCCCCAAACATTAAAATCTAGGACCTCATGCGCAATCATCTCTGGATTAGTGCCTGGGTCACAGGCAACTTGGTGTAGGAATAGAGAAATCCGGGGAGTTAACATGTGGCTGATGTGGAATAGAAGGACACCAGTCCTGGAAAAGAAAGGGAACACTATTGATGGAATGGGCTCCAACTGAACCAGGATGGGCCCCGTGTCTGAGCAGAAAGGGTGAGCAGGAAGAAATGTACAAGACAGGAAGCAGCCTAACAGAACAAGACAATAGAATATTGAGTGGGCAGCCTCTCTTCATGGAATCCCACTGATGGGAAAATGGCTGAATGATGGACTCCGTTGGGAGCCTCCCAGTGTGGTACCCATCATTTTACCCGTATACCATGCCTGTCTGCCTCCCAACCGCCACCTTTGAACATCAACATTTAAAAGTTTCCCAGAATGTGGGACTTTCTATTCTTCCTCTCAGATTGGATCCCTTCACGTTTGCCCACATTGTACCCCGCCTGCCACCTTGCTGCCCACTTACGATCTGTACATATCTGTAGCCTCTGTCCGTTCACCAACACTGACAGAGAGAGAGATTTCACAAAGGATGAATCAGCTCGCCAAGGGGGAAGGATGGATTCACTTCAATCACCAATCCCTGCAGTGACCTGAGCAGCTTGTTTTAAGGAATTGAACAGATATCTTGCCCACAGTTGTATATTTCTGTACATTAGTGTCCTGGGTTGTGTAGGTTAGAGGGATCAGCGGGTAAATGTATAGGGATATGGGGATAGGGCCTGGGTGGGATTGTGGTCGGTGCAGACTCGATGGGCCGAAGAGCCTGTTTCTGCACTGTAGGGTTTCTGTGTTCTGTGTTCTGTTCTCCCCACACATCGCCTACTTCTGATGAAAGGTCACAGCCTGAAAGGTTTGGTGGGATTTGTCTGGAATCAGCGAGCTACCCCACTCCTGCCCCACATTTGTGTAAAACACAGATTGATAACATGAAACCCAATCCAATGCCATCTCTGCAGTTTCCCAGGGGGCACTGAATCCAGTGGCTGCCTGCAATTCTCAATACAGTAATTAGCAGCCTATTAAACTTCTTAAAGGAGCAATTGACTACAATCTTCCATTGGACACTCCATTTTTCAGTGACCATGTAGGACAAATGTTGAGCGATTGATGTCGGGTTGCATGTAGCAGCAGAATCAGCTGAAGGTGACAGTAGTTGGCTGTTTCTCTTGAGCTTTCATAGGCTGACATTACAAGTAAGAAGAGAGTGAAGGAGAAGTGGGCCTAGGGGCAAGGTCATTCTAGAGGGGGAAGATTGGATGGGAGGAACAGAGATCACTGTTTCCAAGGCGTTTGTGCATTCTGGAGGGGATTGTTCCAGTGAGGGTGCAGTGAGACACAGAATACCAACTGTCCACAGGCAGGTTCGCCATGCGGGCTAGGGGTGAGGACCTGCACAACAACCAGAACTAGACAGTCATCTGTGATAAGCAAAGACACCACCCTGTGTACAGGATCCACACATAAAAGGATGATGAATATTTCAGACACTGGTACCTTCACAGACTGTATCTCTCCAGAGAGACAGTGGTCTCCCTTTGTGAATTGCTGGCTGGAAAGTTAGTACACCAACAGTACAGAAGAGGCCATTTAGCCCATCAAATCTGCACTGACTGTCTGACAGAGCATCCTACCCAGGTCCTCCCCTCCACCCTATCCTTGTAAATCTGCATGACTAATCCCCCTAACCTACATGTCTTTGGACACAAATGGGCAATTTACCATGGCCAATCTTTGGATTGTGGGAGGAACATAACATAAGAACATAAGAAATAGGAGCAGGAGTAGGCCAACTAGCCCTTCGAGCCTGCCCCGCCATTCAATAAGATCATGGCTGATCTGTCGTGGCTCAGTTCCACATTCCCGCCCTCTCCCCATAACCCTTAATCCCCTCTCTTATCAAAAACCCATCAACCCGCGTCTTAAAAATATTTAGCGAGGCAGCCTCCACCACTTCAACGGGCAGAGAATTCCAGAGATTCACCACCCTTTGAGTGAAGAAGTTCCTCCTCAACTCTGTTCTAAACCGCCCCCCTTTATCTTGAGGCTGGAGCATCCAGAGGAAACCCACGCAGACACAGGGAGAACGTGAATATTTCACATAGACAGTAGCCCAAGGCTGGAATTGAACCTGGGTCTATGGCATTGCAAGGCAGCAGTGATAAACACTGTGCTGCCAGAGATCAGATCAAATTACATTGGGGCCTGTCATTCTCAAGGTGACTGTGGTCTTGAACTTATGCATCAGGGTCGTTCCAGCTGGAGACTGTTACAGCAAAGTTTCAGCTCACAATGACAAAGGCAGTCATAGATAAAGGTTCAGGCAACCAAATACCTTCATCTCCTTCACCAACAATGTTAGTCAGGCCAAGGTCCAGACACTGTGTGAGATGCTGGATGCTACAAAGTTCAAGACGCGATAGATTACACACACGTGGTTATAGGTCCATTGGAGCATCCAGGGGCATTTGTCAATTGGAAAGGTTATTTGCATGTGACCATTGCCAGTGGACCATGTGGGTGTGTGTCCACTGTCCTGGGAGTAGCCCGATTCTTCTGTCCTTTAGCACGCTCGGGTGTTCTGGCCAGCAGAGCCTCTGGCGGCTTGGTTTCTTGGAGAGATGGTTGATGACATCAGTATGAGGCTGAGATGAGTTATATCAGGAGCCAGGTTTTTACCTGGACTTTGAGCAAGCCACACATCTGCTCCAACTGTCATCCTGATATTTGGACCATGCAACTGGCTCTCCTTAGCGTTCTCTAGTTCATGTCCTACTAATTATCACAGTCTGATGAGCCAATCACACCCTGACACTCTACAGAGGCACCCTGGCAGAGACAACCTAATGGAGCGAACAGCATCCTGACAAAAACACTCAAGCCAAGTCTGAGGACGAACAGGATGTCATCAAACTGTGGGTCATCCACGGTCTAAGCCATACCACTTGGCCTAAAGTAGAATGTATCAGGGATTGAGTCAATTTAGAACAGAGTTGAGGGGAAACTTCTTCTCCCAGAGGGTAGTGAATCTCTGGAATTCTCTGCCCATTGAAGCAGTGGAGGCTGCCTCGTTAAATGTGTTTAAGTCACAGATAGATAGATTTTTGACCACTAAGGAATTAAGGGTTCTAGGGAGCAGGCGGGTAAGTGGAACTGAACGACTATCAGATCAGCCATGATCTTATTGAATGGCGGGGCAGGCTTAAGGGGCTAGGTGGCCTACTCCTGTTCCTATTTCTTATGTTCTTATTTTTTTTAGAGCAGCATGTTGTGGAACTTACCTGGGAACAGGCTGTTTTAGATTTGGTTTTATATAATGAAGAAAGATTAATAAGGGATCTTGTGGATAAGGATCCCCGAGGGGGTAGTGACCATTCCAGATACAGTTTGAGGGTGAACGCCAGAGGTCCAGAACCAGCGTCTTCAACTTAAATAAGCAAAATTATAATGTTACGAGGGATGAGTTGTCCAAGGTGAACTGGGTAAACAAGCCAAGATACAGGTCAGTAGATGAGCAGTGACAGATACTCAAAACAGCTGGTCCCAAATACTCAGCCAGAGTTTATCCCAATCAAAGAGGGATTCCATGAGAAAGGTCAAGGCTAATAATAAATTACAAAGCAAGATACACAAAGTGGCAATGGATAATAGTAGACCAGAGGACTGAAAAGATTTTAGGATCCAGCTGCAAAAGACTGAAAAGCTCAGGAGAAGGGAGAAAATGAAATTGAGAAAACTTGCAGCCTGAAAAACAAACAGTAAAAGTTTCTATTGATATACAAATAGGAGGCAGGCGGCTAAGGTAAACATGGGACACCCATTGGGATGCAACAGGGAGAGCAAATAGAGGGGAATCTGTCGATGTAGCACATATAGATTTCTAAAAAGGCATTTGACAAGGTGCTGCACAAGAGGCTGGTGCAAAAAGTAAAAGGCCATGGAACAGCAGGAAGTGTGTTTGTACGGATTGGATGGGAAGGCGGGAAGTGCGTTTGTACGGATTGGATGGGAAAGCGGGAAGTGCGTTTGTACGGATTGGATGGGAAAGCGGGAAGTGCGTTTGTACGGATTGGATGGGAAAGCGGGAAGTGCGTTTGTACGGATTGGATGGGAAAGCGGGAAGTGCGTTTGTACGGATTGGATGGGAAAGCGGGAAGTGCGTTTGTACGGATTGGATGGGAAAGCGGGAAGTGCGTTTGTACGGATTGGATGGGAAAGCGGGAAGTGCGTTTGTACGGATTGGATGGGAAAGCGGGAAGTGCGTTTGTACGGATTGGATGGGAAAGCGGGAAGTGCGTTTGTACGGATTGGATGGGAAAGCGGGAAGTGCGTTTGTACGGATTGGATGGGAAAGCGGGAAGTGTGTTTGTATGGATTAGAAACTGGCTGTCACATAGAAAACAGAGAGTTGGAATAAATGGGTCCTTTTCAGAGTGGAAAGATGTGACTAGTGCAGTTCCAGAGAGATCATTTCTTGGCCTGCAATTATTCACTCTTTACATTAATGACCTTGAGGAAGGAACAGAGTGTAAGGTTTCCAAATTTGCTGATGATATAAAGATACATGGAAAGGCAGGTTGTGATGAGGATGTGATGATTCTGCAACAGAATGGAGACAGATTGGGTGACTGGGCCAAAACCTGGCAAATGGACTTTCAGTAGGAGGAATCAAAAGGCAGATTATCTAAATGAAGACAGACTGCAGGTGAGTGAAGTAGAGAGGGACTAGGTGTTCGAGTGAACAAATCACAAAAACCCACAGGCAGGTGCAACAAATAGCTGAGAAGCAAACGGTATTTAAGTCTTTACTGCAAAGGGGTTGGGGTTTAATATAGGAAGGTTTTGTTGCAATTGTACAGGCTGATGGTGAAGCCTCACCTGAAATACTGCGTACAGTTTCGATCCCTTTATTTTAAAACGGGTACGGTAACACTGGAGGCAGCCCAAAGGAGATTCACCAGGGTAATCCCTGAGATGAGGGAGTTGTCCTATCAAGAGAGACTCCGTAGTCTGGGTCTGTATTTCTTGGAGTTAAGAGTGAGGATGAGCTTATTCAAACATATAAGACCCTGAGGAGGGTTGACAGGATAGATGGTGAGATATTTTCGCTCGTGGGAGAACCTCAAACAAGGGGACATCGCTACAAGACAATGGGTTGATCATTTACGACTGAGGTGTGTAGAAGTCTCTTCTCGCAGAGAGTGGTGAATCTCTAGAATTCTCTGCCCCAAAGGGTGCTGGAGGCTGGATCATTAGAAGTGTTTAAAGTGGAGGTGGATAAATATTTGATCGATCGAGGAATAGAGGGTTATGGGGAAATGGCACAGAAGAGGAGCTGAGGCTGACATAGATCGGTTATGATCATATTCAGGCCAAACTTGAAGGGCCTGGCAGCTGACACATGCTTCAGTTTGTGTTCTCACTGCTCTCACCTTCCCACAGATCATTACGATGGGTAAGAGATGATGGCCAAGCCAGTGACACCCACATCCCATGAAAGATTTAAAAAATCTAAATTCTTTCCTCGTGCAGTAATTTCTTTTACCATCGAATCTTATTAAATGCCTTTTGGAAATCCAAATATATCAGCTCAACTATTCCTCTCTATCTACCGTACATCCTCAAGAAAACTAATACATTTATCATATAAAATTTTGCTCCATAGACCCATATTGACTCTGTCCGATCTCACTGTGATTTCTAAGTGCAACGTTAACACTCCCTTAAGAAACTCCAACATTTTCCTAATGGATGTCAGACTAGTTAGCGTTTAGTTGCATTTTCTCTCTCCTTCCATCCTCAAATACACTGGGGCCATTCTAGATTCACGACACCTTGTCACAGGGAATAAAAGCTGGTCCTGTTGGCAATGCCCAGACCGTGAAAGAGTTAAACAAATCATACTATGATTCTGCCACAAGGAGCCACAAGAACAGGCACTGGAAGCAGCGCAGCTCCAATGGACTGTGACTGAGGCATGCTTCTCCTGAAAACTGTCTTCATGATTAATTGGATGTCCTTTTCCTGGTGTTTAATAAATTAATAGTTCCACTTCTATCATAAAAATAAATTGTGAAGGAAAGCAATGGCGGCATAGTTTATGATTTAGTGGGAGAGAACATTATTGTGATAGAGACCACAGCTTCTCACTTGTGTAATGTCAGTACCGCACTGTAATCCTTTCTTTGTACTGCTGAGTGAGGTATTGTTGGGAGGAATCGCGGCACAGGCTTTCTGAAAGGGAGCTGCTTGTGATTGCTGTGACCATCTTGCAGTGCCAGACTGTCAGGATTGTGCCAGAAATAGCCTGCATGTTTTTCTATTGTGGGGATTCACTCGCTTTGTTGGGAGGAGGTTTTCCCTGTCTCTGAGACAGAGACAAAAGGTCCCAAAGGAATGACAGGGACTTAAACCATCTGGCTGTTCCTGGATCACTGCAAACACTACGGTTTTGGTGAAAAAACTCTTAGTGACGATATCAATCTCTGCACTTTGACGGCTTCCCTTTGCATAAGTGTTTCTACTGGACCAAATTTAACCTTCTCTGCAAACTATGCAGGAATGCTCAACCCCACCATCAACCGGAGTTCCAGAAAATAGAAAGATAAAAGATAAGTGAGGGACAGGAATAATTAAGGACATGATTATAGATATATAAAACAGGAAGGTGGAAGCTATGGCTGAGCGTGTAGTCAAGAGGTGGTGGTTTCAAACTCCACCTGAAGATAATCCAGGCAGGTATTCCAGTGAGGGAATTCTGCACTGTCAGAGGTGACATCTTTTAAATAAAACAATAAACCAAGGTCCCATTTTCTCCCCCAGCTGAGCATACAGACATAAGAAAGAGGAGCAGGAGATGACCATTTTACCCTTCAAGCCTATTCAATAAGATCAAGGCTGAGGCAGATTAACTCCTTGCTCCTGCTCTATCCCCAGATTCCACTGATGCCCAAAATTCTATCAGTCCCAGTCTCAATCACTGAATATCCAAAGCCCTCAAGAGAATTCCAAACACTGTCCATTTCATTCCTAAATGCCAATTCCTCACCCTGAACCTGTCCTCAGATCATAGAAATGCAAGATGTTCCTATCTTTCTTTTATTGATGTTGATGTGTGGTTGGAGTCTGACGTGGTTGAGTTAAGAAACAATCAGCAGGACCCGAACGGACCTTTCTGTCGCTTCCTATTTCAACACACAATCCTTCTCTCGTGTCTACATGTCCATCCTTAGCCTTTTGCAATGTTCCAGTGAACCCCAACGCGAACTGGAGGAACAGCACCTCATCTTCCAACTGAACTTGTTACAGCCTTCCAGACTGAACATTGAGTTCAACAACTACAGAGCATGAAGTCTCCCCCCCACCCCACACCGTTTATTTCATTTCTTTATTTTCTCACTTCTAATATCTGTCTTTCTATTTTGTTTCATCTCCTCCCCCAATCACACTCGGACCATCTGCCACACCAATTCACCAGATTCTCTCTTTTCTGTTCTCCGTCTCATCATTGTTTGAGATCCGATCCACTATGGTGGTGTCATCAGCAAATTGGAGGGGAATTTGGTCACACAGTCCTAAGTGTATGAGGAGTACAGGAAGGGGCTGAGGACACAGCCTTACAGGGCACCAGTGTTGAGGGTATTTGTGGAGGAGGTGTTGTTGCCTGTCCTCACTGATTGTGATCTGTGGTTGAGGAAGCCTAGAATCCAGTCACAGAGGGAGAAGCCAAGCCCCGGGCCACGGATACCTTTGCAGGATGGAAGATTGGCTAACAGGAAATTTTCAGGTTGACAAATTGCAACTAGGGATCAGTGCTGGAGCCTCAGTTATTTACAATGTCTAACAATGAGAATTGAATGAACAGAATGCATTGCAGCCAAATTTGCTGATATATAAAGAGAATTAGGAGGGTAAGTTTTGAGGAGGGCACAAAGAGCAGAATTATTAGCTCCCAACCCAGGTAGTATTTCTGGGATTTGCCAGCATCATTCCCAGCCCTGGTTATTTCTGTGATGGTAGAATGTAGCAGGAGAAGTGATGCATAAACAGCACGCTGCTAATGAACAAAGAACAACACAGCACAGAAACAGGCCCTTCAGCCCAACAAGCCCACACCACCATTTTAACATTATGAGTGCCCTCTTCTACCTATGACCTTTGTCTACGCCTATTGGACTCCACAATAAAGGATCCATAACGAGACTAAGGGACGCCTAATTTAGGGACAATTTGTTACACCAATCAGCCTAAGAGCACATCTTTGGGGTGTGGGAGGAAACCGGAGCACCCGGAGAAAACCCACGCAATCACGGGGAGAATGTGCAAACTCCCATCAACACTGGCCCAAATCCATGTATCTGCACGGGGCGGGGTAAATGTCCAAATAAGGTCTATTGTCAGAGGCTGACTGGAACTTGCCGGCTCTCCAAGGCCAGTTGTTTGAGGTCCTCCTTGCCTGCTCAGCCTCTGGGTCACCATTGCTCGGGTGGCCTGAAAAAGGCAAATTTTAAAAGTTGGAAGGAGGGCACCCTTGAGGTACACCCCCACACCACCCTCTCCACCCGCCCCCGTGCAAGAACACACCCTGCTACTTTTGTGAGAAAGGACCTGCTATCAGCTCTCTAGCTCTGTCTATCCTCCTTCCTTCATTGGTTGAGGCTTGATTGGTCAATGAGTGGAACTGACAGGTGACTGTTTGCATGGAGGGATCATGAGTCACATTTCACCTTGAAATTGGTATCCCAAATCAAATCCTGCTTAAAGAGTCTGAAGAGGTATATGAGCAGGGACAATTTTGACAAATGGAGATTAATGTGGAAAAATTTCAGATTGCTCCCTTGGGCAGGAAGAATAAAAATGCATCATGTTGTTTAAATGGAGAGAGACAGCAGAACAGAGCGATCTGCGTGTCCTAGTACATGAATCAAAGCAGCAGTGGATTTTTGGGATTTATTAAAGTTAAAATTAGTGTCACAAGTAGGCTTACGTTGACACCGCAATGAAATTACTGTGAAAATCCCCTAGTCGCCACACTCCAGCACCTGTTTGGGTAGACGGAAGGAGAATTTAGTATGGCCAATGCACTTAACCAACAGACTGTGGGAGGAAACCGGAGCACCCACAAAAAACCCACATATACACAGGGAGAATGTGCAGACTCTCTTCAGACAGTGACCCAAGCCATGAATCGAACCTGGTGCTGTGAGGCAGCAGCGCTAACTACTGTGCCACTGTAAAGGGAGATGGAGTACGAATATAGGGAAGTCTTGCTAGAGCTGTACTGGGCATTGGTGAGAGCACACCTGGATTAACGTGTATCATTCAGGTCTCCTTCCTCAAGGAACGATATGCTAGCATTGGAAACAATTCACAGAAGAAGGTTTTTCTCTGAGAGTTTTGAAACTCTCTACCCCAGAGCACAGAGGAGGCAGAGCCATCAAATAATTGTAAGGCTGAGTTGCATGGATTCTTGATTAACGATCTAGTTAAGGATTGTGGGGAAGGTGTGGGCAGCAGGAAGGTGGAGTTAAGACCACATCCGATCTGGGGACATATTGGTATAGCAGTAATGTTACTGTAATCGTCATCTAAGATCCAGACTAATGATCTGGGAACCTGGATTCAAATCACACTATGGCAGCTGGAGGAATTTAAATTCAGTTTAATTAATAAATTCAGTTAATTAAAACAGAATCTGGGCTATAAAACCACTCTCTGTCACGTTGACCCTGAATCTATCACCAGTTATTGCAAAAAACCATCTGCTTCATTACTGTCCGTTTAGGGAAGGAAATCTGCCATCCTGACCTGGTGTGGCCTACATGTGGCTCAGGTTGACTTTTAACTGCCCTCGAAGGCAATTAGGATTTAGCGCTGATTCCCACCTCCCATGAACTGAACAAACAAAAAAGGTCAGCTGTGATTTATTGACAGGTGGAACACACTCAAGGGGCTGAATGGCCTACTCCTGTTCGGATTCCTTATGTTTTTATGTTCTCTGAAGACTTGGCAGGTTTTGTGACCAAATACATTTTTGCACCAGGAATATAGATCAGCCAACATGAAAGCAAATTACTGCAGATGCCGAAATCTGAAACCAAAAGAGAAAATGCTGGAAAATCCCAGCAGGTCTGGCTGCATCTGTGGGGAGAGAAAAAAACTGATGTTTCCAGTCCGGATGACCCTGACGGGGTGGGGACAGTGCTGCCTCACAGCACCAGGGACCCAGCTTGGGTCACTGTCTGTGTGGAGTTTGCACATTCTCCCTGTGTTTGCATGGATTTTCCTTCCACAAAGATGTGCTGGTTAGGTGGATTGGCCACGCTAAATTGTCCCTTTGTGTCAGGGGATTAGGACTGTAAAAATAAGGAGTTATGGGGGTGTGACTGTGCTCAGTGCAGACTATATCTGTGCCCACGATATGAAGGGGAGGAAGAGGAAAATTGGAAGTTCTTAGAAAGGCATCACAGAAGACATTTATTCCCCAGATATTGATATGTTTGTTTATGGACGACACAATCTTATTTAGATTGTTCTGCTCTTCAACCTGTTAGGTTATGTGCACTTCCCTCCATCTTCACTTCCTCAGAGGCAACTTGGAGGTTCATCGTGGAGAGGCAGAAGAGAAGAACCAAGGTTGTAATGAAATGTGACGGCAACACCCACTGGAGCTGAGGTAGAAATGGTTCCACTGGCAACAGCAAATATTTGGAGTTCTGTGTATCCAGCCTTTGGTAGGAGTGTTAAGGAAAAGTGAAGCATACTACCCTGAAGTCTATTAATTTCTCTTTCTATTAGCATGTGAATTTAAACAGGGAAGTGTAAAACAATATCATTGAGGTAAGTGATAAAGGCAACCAGTGAATCAGTTGACAAACAGTCTGGAAAGCTGGACTTTGCAGTTTCTCTTCCAGCAGACTAACTGCTACAACATCTTACCAAGTAGACTTGGAAATAATAGCTTCATCAGAATGTAACAAGAGTGAAGCTATTGAAAAGGTAACAATGCTGTCCAATCTCTGAAAAAAAATGAATGTGTAAAGAAAACTAAAATTAGAATCAGACAAAGAGTCTTTCCAGCCTGTCCGAGTAATGCTGTTCCTCAGTTAACCTCATTTCACTGAGCCCAGAAAACACTCTTCCGAGCATTTACCAATTCGCTTTGAAAATAACGATTAAATCTGATTCTATTGCTCTATTAAACATTGCATTTCGGATCATTGTATCCCACTGCTTAAAAACGCTGTAATTTTATCCCTGGTTCTAGTTTTGTGATGAATGTCCCTTTGAGAGTCTGGCTGCAGAGTAAGGATCACATGAGCCGGGGAACCAGCTGAGGGGCAGGGTGGGCTCGGGTGAGGTTCCAGCACCTTCTTGGAAACTGACTGGCAGTCACAATCCTCTGTCTTATAGTTTTATATGTAAATAAACATTACAGTTTATTATCGCAGCAAAACAACTTACACAGGAGAAGTCATCAAGATAACAAGTACTAGCACAGTACCTGTAAGCTATCGGCAGCAATCTGCTTAGTTCCCAGTGATAAGAGCACCAGGCCAAGGGCCAAACCTTCTGGGCCGTGATTGGCTCAAGTTAAACTGGATGGAGATCTTCCAAATACAGCAAGAGGGACTGCCTGAGTTAATGAAAAACGATGAGAATATTTTTTGCAAGGAGTTCGGTAAAGTAGATGGCCTCCAGGCGATGGTCTGTAAATCCAGAGGCAATGCCTTATGTCTATTTTTGAAGAGACCAATATCATAAGCCTTATGAGAACACCTGGAAACGGGAATCAAAGAGATTGGAAGAGTGAATATTATCCAGCCAGTTTAATTCAGAGTGCGCAGCACACATGGTTTCCATAATAAAATCATCCCGGGCTACAGAGACCACAAACCAATGGTTAATCAGGCTGGCAGGTTAGATAAGAATCCAATGGCAAAGACCTGTATGCAAAGCAAGCTGGAGGTCAGTCTGATACAAAGCTGGATACAAGTCACACAAATCAGTAACTTGAATTAGACTAAGCTTCTTGGGGTTTTATCATGATAAACAATGCAAAGGTTTGTTCCAGTATATGCCTAATCTTTGATGTGTCATTGCATGTGCTATTTACCAGATGTCAACGAAAAGTCTACCGCAAGGAATGCCACCAGTTGAAGCAAACCTGGATGGTGTTTTGATAACTGGGTGGACAGAAACTTAACACCCAATTAGTTTAGAGGAGGCGCTAAAGAGATTTCTCAACAGGCTGCATTTCATCTCAAGAAGGAAATGTGTATTTCTCCAGCCACCAAAGTAGCCTGTCTGGGATACCTTGTGGTTGCACAAGGATTACACCTCATGGAAGACAGGATCAGAGCAATAAAGGATGCACTGGCCCCCTTGCATGGGCTGCTAAAGCAGTAAGAAGTCTCACAACACCAGGTTAAAGTCCGACAGGTTTATTTGGTAACAAACGCCACTAGCTTTCAGAGCGCTGCTCCTTCGTCAGGTGAGTGAGGAGTTCTGATCACAAACAGAGCATAAAGACACACACTCAGTTTACAGAATACTGATTAGAATGTGAGTCTTTACAGCTAATCAAGTCTTAAAGGTGCAGACAATGTGAGTGGAGAGAGCATTAAACACAGGTTAAAGAGATGTGTATTGTCTCCAGACAGGACAGTTAGTGAGATTTTGCAAGCCCAGGCAAGTCATGGGGGGTACAGACATGAACCCAAGATCCCGGTTGAGGCCGTCCTCATGTGTGCGGAACTTGGCTATCAGTCTCTGCTCAGCGACTCTGCGCTGTCGTGTGTCGTGAAGGCCACCTTGGAGAACGCTTACCCGAAGATCAGAGGCCAAATGCCCGTGACCGCTGAAGTGTTCGCCAACAGGAAGGGAACAGTCTTGCCTGGTGATTGTCGAGCGATGTTCATTCATCCATTGTCATAGCATCTGCATGGTCTCCCCAATGTACCATGCTTCGGGACATCCTTTCCTGCAGTGTATCAGCTAGACAACGTTGGCCGAGTTGCAAGAGTATTTACCATGTACCTGCTGGATGGTATTCTCACGTGAGATGATGGCATCCATGTCGATGATCCGGCATGTCTTGCAGAGGTTGCTGTGACAGGGTTGTGGTTACTGTTCTCCTGAAGGCTGGGTAGTTTGCTGTGAACAATGGTCTGTTTGAGGTTGTGTGGTTGTTTAAAGGTAAGAAGTGGGGGTGTGGGGATGGCCTTGGCAAGATGTTCGTCTTCATCAATGACATGTTGAAGAATCTGGAGAAGATGTCGTAGCTTCTCCGCTCCGGGGAAGTACTGGATGACGAAGGGTACTCTGTCCACCATGTCCTGAGTTTGTCTTAAGGACATAAGGACATAAGGACATAAGAAATAGGAGCAGGAGTAGGCCATCTAGCCCTTCGAGCCTGCCCCACCATTCAATAAGATCATGGCTGATCTGTTGTGGCTCAGTTCCATTTTCCCGCCCTCTCCCCATAACCCTTAATCCCCTCTCTTATCAAGAACCCATCAACCCGCTTCTTAAAAATATTTAGCGAGGTAGCCTCCACCACTTCAACGGGCAGAGAATTCCAGAGATTCACCACCCTTTGAGTGAAGAAGTTCCTCCTCAACTCCGTTCTAAACCGCCTCCCCTTTATCTTGAGGCTGTGCCCCCTAGTCCTACTGTCTTTTTTGAGCAGGAAGAGTCTCTCCACCTCTATCCTATCCATCCCATTCATCATCTTATACGTCTCAATGAGATCTCCCCTCATTCTTCTAAACTCTAACGAGTACAAGCCTAGTTTATTCAGCCTCTCCTCATAGCTCAATCCCCTCAACTCCGGTATCAGCCTAGTAAACCTCCTCTGCACTCCCTCCAGGGCCAAAATATCCTTGCGCAGGTGCAGCGCCCAAAACTGCACACAGTACTCCAGCTGCGGCCTCACCAATGCCCTATACAGCTGCAGCAAGACCTCCCTACTTTTATATTCAATCCCCCTCGCTATGAAGGCCAGCATCCCATTCGCCTTCCTGACCACCTGCTGCACCTGCAGGCTGGGTTTTTGCGACTCATGCACAAGGACCCCGAGGTCCCTCTGCACCGTCGCCTGCTGCAGTTTTTCTCCACGTAAGTAATAGTCCTTCCTACCATTCTTCCTACCAAAGTGGACCACCTCACACTTGCCAACATTAAATTCCATTTGCCATTTCCTGGCCCATTCGCCCAGCCTATCTAGATCCTTCTGCAGACTCTCCACACCCTCCGCACAATTTGCCTTTCCCCCAATCTTGGTGTCATCAGCAAATTTCGACACCCTGCACGCGGTTCCCTCCTCCAGATCATCTATATAAATGGTAAATAGGTCTTCTGAGGAGGTTGGTACGGTTTTTTGCTGTGGCGTGTCGGAACTGTCGATCGATGAGTCGAGCGCCATATCCTGCTCTTATGAGGGCATCTTTCAGTGTCTGGAGGTATCTGTTGCGATTCTCCTCATCTGAGTGGATCCTGTGTATAGCAGATCCTGGGCTTGCAACATCTCACTTACTCTCCTGTCTGGAGACAATGCACATCTCTTTAACCTGTGCTTAACCCTCTCTCCACTCACATTGTCTGCACCTTTGAGACTTGATTAGCTGTAAAGACTCGCATTCTAATCAGTTTTCTGTAAACTGAGTGTGTGTCTTTATGCCCTGTTTGTGACCAGAACTCCCCACTCACCTGACGAAGGAACAGCGATTCCGAAAGCTAGTGGTGTTTGTTATCAAATAAACCTGTTGGACTATAACCTGGTGTTGTGAGACTTCTTGCTGTGTTTACCCCAGTCCAATGCCTGCATCTCCACATCACTGCTAAAGAAATATCAGTGTTGGGTTTGGAAGATGCCTAGAGAGAAACTTTTAACAGAGCGAAGCAATTGCTGTATCCTTGGAACTCTTTCATACATTTTGACCTGAGAAATTGGTGTTAACTTGTGATGCCTCTCCGTAGGGCGTCGGAACGGTGTTGTTCCATGGAATGGACAATGGATCTGGAAGGTCAATAGGGCATGTCTCAAGAACCTGCTGAGAAGCCGGAAAGAGCTACTCACAAATTAAAACTGAAAGATTCAGTAGATTTTAGTATCAAAAAAAATTCCACCAATATTTGTATGATCAGAAATTTACCATTGTTTCTAATCAGAAACCTTTGTTGGGTCTTTTTAAAGAAGACAAGGCCATTCCACCAAACACATTGGCAAGAATTCAGTGTTAATCATCCCCGCCTGTGATATACCTTTAAACACCAGCCTGGAACACACACAGCGAATGCAAAGGGATTATTCACCTACCTTTGTGAGAGAGAGTGTTGCACATTCCCCAGTTACACAGGAAATGGCCATGGCATTGAATTCCTTAGAAACGTCGCCAGTCTCAATGAAACAGATCAAATACTGGAGCAGTCGGGATTTACTGCTGTCCAAAGTGAGGCACAGGATACTAATGGGATGGGCTAATGAGCAAGTTTCTGAAGAAATGAAACTATACTTTATGTGAAAAGATGAGTCGAGTTGCCAAGATGGCATCATACTCTGGGGAACAAGAATAGTCATCCCTGTACCAGGCAGGAGTTGCTCCTTGTTGAATTACAACATGCCCAGCCGGGTATATCTATGATGATGATGCTCGCAAGGAGTTGTCCATTTTCCTGGCATTGATGCCAACATTGAGAACCTAATCAAGCACTGTGGAGATGCCAGTTGCAACAAAGATTGCCTGCTGCAGCCCCACTGCACCCTTGGGAGTGGCCTGGTTGGCCACGGGTATGAGTACATTTTGATGATGCTGGTCCATTCGTGGGCACAATGTTTCTGCTCCTGGTTGATGCACAAAGTGGAAGTGTTTGAGGCGAAATCTCCAACATTGTATGTTACCATGGAGAAATTGCTCCAGTGTTTTTCCACCCACTCTGATAATGGAACAGCCTTCACACGTGCTGAGATACAGATCTTCACCACCCTCAATAGTATCAACCACATGAAGACTGTGCCTTACCAGCCGACACCCAATGGACTAGTTGAATAAGCCATCCAAACCTTTAACTGTGGCCTAAAGAAACAGTCAGGAGGGACGCTGGAGACCAGGATCTCAATTCCTTCTATTGGATTGCTCCACGTGAAACAGTGGGAGTCCCACTGGCGGAGCCGTTAATGAACTGTTGTCTCAGAACGAGAGTGAGCATCACATTTCCAAATTTACCCAGGAGGGTAGGGGCCAGACAAAGCAGTCAGGAAACAAACCCTGATTCATGTCAGCCATACAATTATCTTCAGCAGATGAAGCTCTGTACATGAGGAACATAGAACATAGAACCCTACAGTGCAGAAAGAGGCCCTTCGGCCCATTGAGTCTGCACCGAACACAATCCCAACCAGGCCCTACCCCCATACCCCTCCACATTTACCCACTAATCCCTCTAACCTACACATCCCTGGACACTAAGGGGTGATTTCTTAGTAATCAACCTAACCCGCACATCTTTGGACTGTCGGAGAAAACCAGAGCACCCGGAGGAAACCCACGCAAACATGAGGAGAATGTGCAAACTCCACACAGACAGTGACCCAAGAACCCAGGGCCCTGGAGCTGTGAAGCAGCAGTGCTGACCACTGTGCTACCGTGCCGTGAATTTTGGAAGTGTGTCAAGTTGGGTTCCTGGACTTATTATTCCAAAACTGGACCCCTCTTATTTACTGGACATAGAAGGAAAGATTTTCCAGAAACACAGATCATTCGAGAGAGCGAGAGTTGCCCCAGTACTGCCATCAGGAGCTACATTGCCACCAGGGAATGTTGTTGACCATCCAAACACTGAAGTCCCAGGTCATCCTACAGGAATGACTGACATCCCCGTGGAAACAAATGGAACATCTGTATCTGTGCCTGTACCTGAAAAGACACCTTGACTGTGGTTTCAGCTGACAAACATTGAATTATCTTGGGGCTGTGTAAATGGAGTGATGACATTTTTACAAAAGGACTTAGAGGGGGAAGGGATGTGATGATTAAGGATCATTTACAAAGTAAAAGTCACATGACCACAGGAACCGATTGGGACGCAGGTGTGGAGGGATCCCCTTGGTGAGCTCGGATTTCTGTTCCCAAAGCCTACATGGGAACTGACTGGCAGTCCTGAGGCTGTAAGCCTCTGTATTAGTTACATATAGATAAACATTGCAGTTGTTATTTACCTAACTGGAGAAGTGGAAATATTACAAATTTAATCCCTGGTCCTTTTACCAATCACCTATAACCCCAGTCCTATGATTACTGACCCTACTATCAATGGACATGATTTCTCCCTCTCTCTCGATTTTGAAAATCACTGCTAAACTTTTCCTGCTGCCAGGAGAAAAGTCCCTCAGAATCCATTCAGTGCAGGAGGTGGCCATTTAGTCCATCGAATCTACACCAACTCTCTGACAGAGCATATTCTGTACCCCAAGTATTTACTCTGCTAATCCCCTAATCTATACATCCTGGGTCACTGAGTGCCAATTCAGCATGGTCACTTTTCCTAAACCTGCACATTTTTGGACAGTGGAAGGAAACTGGAGCCCCTGGAAGAAACCCCACATAGACACTGGGAGAATGTCCTGTGTGGAGTTTGCACAGTCACCAAAGGCTGGAATTGGACCCAGTCCCTGGTGCTGTGAGGCAGCAATGCCAATCACTCATCCTTGATACTTCTGCAGTAAGTCTTTATTGAACACCCTCAGAAACTTAGTTATGGATCAGGGAAAAACAATTACGTTCTCCTTATATGAATTTGTATTTTGTTTGCATATATACTGAAGGAAGCAGGGCAGTTTGAGAGTTTGGTCAAAAAGCATCCAATATCCCAGGCATTATTAATAAGGGCAGAATAGAAGAGCAAGTTCATAAGTAACCACTGTGTTTCATCCTCTCTTTACAACAATCTGAGGTCCCTATCTGCTCCAAGATGACCAACATCATCTCAGCATCAAAGAAAAGCCAAGCAGCACGCCTTAATGATTATTGTTCGATGGCTCTGACATCCATTATGAAGTGCTTTGAAAGGTCGGTTACGGCACAAATCAATTCCAGCCTCCCGGACTACCTGGATCCACTACAGTTTGCCTCCTGCCTCAACAGGTCCACAGCAGACGCTATCTCCCTGGCCCTGCACTCAACCCTGGAGCACCTCGATAACAAGGACACGTATGACAGACTCCAATTTATTGACTACAGCTCAACCCTCAACACCGTTATTCCTATGTCCCATCCCCGTGGCCTGGGCCTCGGCTTCTCCCTCTGTGACTGGATCCTGAACTTCCTAACTCACAGACCACAATCAGTAATGATCGGCAACAACACCTCCACCACGATCAACATCGATGCCCCACAAGGCTGTGTTCTCAATCCCCTACTATACTCCTTATACACCTATGACTGTGGCTAAATTCCCCTCCAACTCAATTTTCAAGTTTGCTGATGGCACCACTGCAGTGGGTCGGATCTCAAACAATGAGGAGACAGAGTACAGGAATGAGATAGAGAATCTGGTGAATGGGTACGACAACAATAATCTCTCAGTCAATGTCAATAAAACAAAGGAGATTGTCATCGATTACATGGAGAACATACCCCATCTACATCAATGGGGACAAAGTAGAAAGAGTCGAGAGCTTCACATTTTTAAGGTGTCCAGGTCACCCACAACTTGTCCTTCATAGATAGAATCCTACAGTGCAGAAAGAAGCCCTTCAGCCCATCGAGTCTGCACCGACCACAATCCCACCCAGGTCCTACCCCCATATCCCTACATATTATACCCACTAATCCCTCTAACCGACGCATCCCTGGATACTAAGGGGCAATTGCTTAGCATGGCCAATCAACCTAACTGGTCTCGACCTAACTAATCAACCTAACTAATGTCCTGATCTCCTCATGCCAACACTAATGTTTAAGAAAGCTCACCAATGCCTCTACTTTCACAGAAGACTAACGAAATTTGGTGTGTCAGCTACGACTCTCACCAACTTTTACAGATGCACCATAGAAAGCATCCTTTCTGGTTGCGTAACAGCTTGGTATGGGCTCCTGCTCTGCCCAAGACCACAAGAAACTACAAAAGGTCATGAATGCAGCCCAATCCATCACACATTTTCCCAGGTCAGAAATGATAAACACAAGGGATCACAAGTTCAAGGTAAGGGGGCGGGGGGGAGGGAGGGGGGGGAGGGGGGGGGCGGGTGGCGGCGACGTTCAGTACAGGTATGCGGGGGATGTATTTTACACAGAGGGTGATGGGGGCCTGGAGTGCACTGCCAAGCAAGATAATTGAGGCAGACACACTAGGATCATTTAAGACTTTTCTAGATAGCCACATGAACAGACTAGGAATAGGGGGATACAAACAGAGTTAGGAACACATGATCGGTGCAGGCTTGGAGGGCCGAAGGGCCTGTTCCTGTGCTGTATTGTTCTTTGTTCTTTGCAAACCAGCCTCTCATCCATTGACTCTGTCTACACTTCCCACTGCCCCAGCGAAGCAGCCAGCATAATTAAGGACACCACACACCCCGGACATTTTCTGTTCTGCCTTCTTCAATCAGGAAAAACACACCAAAGTCTAATGTCACATACCAATCAACTCAACAACAGCTTCTTCCCTGCTGCTGTTAGATTTTTGAATGGATATAGCTTGCATTAAATTGATCTTTCTTTACACCCTAGCTATGACCGTACATTACATTCTGCACTCTCTATTTTCCTTCTCTATGAAAGGTATGTTTTGTATAGCACGCAGGAAACAATACTTTTCACTGCATCCCAATACATGTGACAATATACACCAAATTGAAAGAAGCAGAGTGAAGGAGTACATGTCCCTTTGCATGGCACTTGCTGCAAAACATCATGGGCAGAGTTGGGAATCCCGTGTGGGTGGGAATATTGTGGGGCGGTTCCCCTGGCATGTCGGGGTGTCAAGTGCAGAGCTCATTCTGGGTGTTTTGTAGTTACTCAGGGGGGAGAAAAGCACTTGTAACCTCAAACTCTGAGGAACTGTCAGGGTAAAACTGATCGAATAATTCAAAGTTAGCAATCGAAATCATTTTGTCCGATGTTTCGCAGCCCACTGCAGCTGTCCAGGGGTAGTTAGTGCTCCTGGACAATAGTTGGATAAACTCTTATCTGGGAACTTCCAAGAAGGATTCCCCAGCCATCCCGCACCCCCCCCTCTCAAATCTAAAGCCATGGAGCCAGGAAGTTATGGCCCAAGATGTTTGAAAATATGTGGCTAATTTTACCATCCCGTCAGTGTTCAGGGTTGGATACTGTCCAAGGCTGGGAGCTTTACCAGTTGAAGTTTGAATGGGGGTGAAGCTTATCTGGGAGAACAGCACCTATTGGGTGATAGCCAATTGCCAATTTATTTTACACCCAATGCAATCTACAAATGGAAAAAGAGCGAGTATAAAATGGGAATAAAGGCACAAAGTGTTGAAAATACTCAGCAACTCACTATTTCTGTTTTCAGTTTAGAGTTCTAATCTCCACAGTATTTTGCTTTGATATAAAACAGGTTATTGATTCAGTCCAGTCCGTGGGAGATGTCAGCCCGTCTGCTCTTGCAATAGCTTCCTCACAAAGATCCCCGGTAATATTGACACTTCCAAATTCCTCGATTCCTCCGGCAATCCTGTTGTCACCGTGCTGTGGAGAAACCGCTGGTGGAATGATTGGGAGGGTCATTGCTGAGAATTTCTCGAACCTCGCTGTAAGGGTTATCAAACCATCTAGGCAGAGAGAGTTAAAAATAAATTTTAAAAACCAGACTTTTCACCACACCAGGACAGCGAGGGAAATATTTCAATGTGTGGGAAATGCAGCAGCTAATTTGTACAGCAAGACTCCAGAAATAATAATGGCTTAATAAAAAAATTTCAGTGATGTAGACTGAGGATAAATATTAGCCAGGGACAGTCTGGGAACCACTGATTTTATTAAATGGCAGAGCAGGCTCAAAGAGCCATAACTACTTCAGTACCCTACAGCATTAAAGTCTGATTTCTAGTTGTTTCTCAGAAACCTGGTACCCTGCTGCAATAATCAGTATGTGTGACACTCTCTCCCTCTCTCTGATGGAGCTATCATGCATCTCATGTGGAGTTGGAACTCCTGCTTTGCATTGGGAAGCAGCAGGATTCCACAGAGCCTTGTGTCGATGCTGTTGCTCGACTCCTTTCCTGGTTCTGCGTCTCTCTCTGTGCCACAAACAGGAGACTGTCAGCATGGTGCAGATGGGAAATGTAAAACTCTTCTGCATCAAAGCCCTTTTTTAGCCATGGCCTCTCACGTTACCATCTGTCAGCCGCCCACACATTACCTCAAATACCTCCCGTACAGACGTTGCTGTCCCGGGGAGGGTGGCAGAGAGCTGGAGTAGACAGGAAGGATTGGATTTTACCATGAGCTACAGGGCCCCACCATCGGGGCCAAGTGGGAGTGAGATAGGCAGAAAAATCTTCTCTTCACTGGTCCCCTCTAAACTCACCGTCCTATTGGGAATGGTGGCTGGGTTCCTGATGCTGCTGGTCCAATCAGGGGGCTGGTAACTCTGGTGCGCTGAGGGAGCGAGAGGATAGCTCACCCCAGATTCACATCAAATCACCGTGACAGACTGGCAGGTGAATGGAGCTGGAGGGGAAACCCCAACATGGATCAGACTCAATCACAACGCTCCATTACTGAGTCCTTTTCCATTCCAATGGCCTCCAGTCCCCACCCAACATGCCGCAGGGACACGGCCTCCACCTGAAACAGGAAGCTGTTCCCCGAATCCCCTTTGATACTGTTAGCTAACACAAATCGAAATCATGACTTTAATCACCCATCGTATCTATCCCTCTCTGCGGAGAGAATTCCAGATTTTCATTCCCTTTTGTGAAAAGGTGTCTCCTGATTTTGTTCTTAAATGGCCTTGTTGAAATTTAAGGTTCTCATTGGCTCTCACACCAGTACAAAATGGGTTTTCTGTATCTGCCTAGCCATATTCCCACTCACTTTAAAGATCTGGAATAGATCAGGATACAATGCCGGAATACAATCCCAGGAGAATGTTCTGGAAGGGCTGCTGCTCAGAGGCCTAGTCTGCTCAATCAGGTAGGTGTAAAGATGACATGGTCACTATATTCAAAGGGGGTTCTCCCTGGTATCATGACCTTTATTTACCTCTCAAAAACAAACAAATTAGCTGGTCATGACCACATAACCTATTCACAGAAAGCTTCCAAAAATAGTAAGCTGTCATGTTGTCTACATTGCAATCGGCGTTTTGTATGAAGTATTAGTGTTCTAAATCACTTTGTTCCTCCACAGCTCTTAGTCCTTCACCATAAAAAATTATTCTGATTTCTTTTTTTCCCAGAATGAAGGACCTGATGCATGTCAAAGTTGAACTCCACCTGTCACAGTCACATCTACACATAGTCTCTCAATCTCCCTTTAGGAATTCTTGGGTGAGGGTCTGAGACATATAATAGTTTTACTGAATTATAGAGTTCAGAAGAATAATTAGGGCAAAGGTTGTTGGGTTCCTGTAGTCCATACTGCACAGAAAGAGGCCATTCGACTCAATGAGTCTGCATCAATTCTCCAAAACAGCATCCCACCCAGGCTCTTCCCTCCACCTTATCCCTGTAACCCCATACATTTATCATGGCTAATCCACCTAACCTAAGCCTCTTTGGTGTGTGGGAGAAAATCAGAGCACCCGAAGGAAACCCACGCAGACACGGGGAGAATGTGCAAACACCACACAGTGAGTAACCTGAGGCTGAAATCGAACTGGGGCCCTGGCGCTGTGAAGCAGCAGTGCTGCTGACAACCATTGTCAGAATATCACTACACAATCCCTAGTATTTCACTCCAGTCCAGGTGGGACTTTAATAGTGCATTTCCCCTCACCATCACATTCCTCCAGTGATGGTGCAGAGGTTGGATTGTTTTTGAGGGATCTGGAACCAAAAGTGCTAATGTGAGACTGAGTACGGTCACAAACACACACCAGTGACGGAGAGCACATGACCCAGAGCTGAGGCCAGTGTAGAGATGAGTAGCACTTAGTCCAGCCCATTCATTGTTCAATATTATGGAGAGACACTTCCTTGTAATGTATTCAAGACTCCTTCATGGTGTCCAAGCAATATTCTTCCAGTGGAAAGACAACAGAATATATAAGTGATGGTAACTGTGGATAATCCATCAGGGATGGGGAGAAATTAACTGGAATGTTAAGTCTTATTCCCTCACCCTCATTGTCATGTAGCAGGATAGGATATTCAATGGGCCAATCATCAATAGCATAGAAAAGAAAGTAGTGGCTGGAGTTTGTAGGAAGGATTCCCATCCCATTCCACTTCATCCTCTGGTCTAGGTCATCCTTATCAGAAAACTGCCCCATTCCCCTTCCGTAGCTTTGCCAGATGATGTTTTACATAAACATCACCATCAGAAATATTTAAATCATTTATGTATGCTTTATAAGAAAACTTGTGGTTTTAAGAATTAAAGTTTCCGATAGAAGGTAGTGGAAAAATCTAATTTAAAATGTATATGTACACAATCGTTATGGGTTGGTGGTCAGATCATAGAACTCTTACAGTGCAGAAGGAGACCATTCAGCCCATTGAATCTGCACCGAACACAATCCCACCCAGGCCCTATTCCATTAGCCCCACATATGTTTACCCTGTTAATCCCGCTGATACTAGGGTCAAATTAACATGGCCAATCCACCTAACCTGCATATCTTTGGACTGTGGGAGGAGACTGGAGCACCTGGAAGAAACCCACACAGACACAGGGAAATGTGCAAACTCCACACAGTCAGTTACCTGAAGCCGGAATTGAACCTGATGCTGTCAGGCAGCAGTGCTGACCACTGTGCCACCCTCAAATGATGTTGGTGATGTGTTGAATTACAATGAGCGAGATCTCCCTGTCACTGCAGCCTTCTTCCACCTCCTCTGGAATGGTGCAGAATTTAAGGCCTCGTTCATTCCAAAACCATAAAATCCTCCCTAAGATCAATGGACCTTCCCATTGCCCACCCCTCCCCACCTCCGATTTCCACTGGGGGGGGTGGTGAGGTGGTAAGATTCCAGTGATGGCCTTTCTTGCTGAACAATTCCAAGAAAAATGTTGAGGACTACACAAATATTTAGATGTCCAACAAGTTTTATCAGAATCTTGCAATTGCTTCCCAGTGATATAACTGCTACTGTCGAACAAAGAAAGAACAAAGAACAATACCGCACAGGAAATAGGCCCTTTGGCCCTGCAAGCCTGCGCCGCTCATGCTTCCAACTAGACTATTCGTCTGTACCCCTCCATTCCCAGTCTGCTCATGTGGCTATCCAGGTAAGTCTTAAACAATCCCAGCGTGTCTGCCTCTACCACCTTGCCTGGCAGTGCATTCCAGGCCCCCACCACCCTCTGTGTAAAATATGTTCCTCTGACATCTGTGTTGAACCTTGCCCCCCCTCACCTTCAACCTGTGACCCCTCGTGATCGTCACCTCCGACCTAGGAAACAGTTTCCCACTGTTCACCCTATCTATACCCTTCATAATTTTGTACATCTCTATTATTGAGTGTGAGATCTGAAAAGGACGCCTTGTTTATAATTCGGCTAACAGTGGCTTTCACCTCAAAAAACAAGTACTGTCTAAAACTCTTTAACCTCAGTAGCTTCTGTTCCAAAACTGAACTCTTACTATCCTCAAATGGACGATAACATTTTGAAAAGAAAGGACTCCGTACAATGTCTACGGAAAGAAAATCTTTGGGCAAAATTTCACCAACTTCAAACCAGCAAAAATCAGCAGAGTTCAAATATTAATTAACATGCAAAGGGTATTTCAAATAAAAAGGCAAACTTGTTACTTTAAATAGTTGGTACACATGTCATTGCATGCACTCATATTGCCATGGGCAATCTCACAGCCTAACTTACCAGCTTTCCTTTTGTGGAATCTATCACTTCAGCCCTTTCACAAGCAGAATATTTCATCCAAAGACCTTGGATCTGGTTACCACTGAGAAGATGCATATCTTTGAGCTCACTCAGGTCACGATCGTTCAGATGAGCAGAGACTCCCTTCTCTAAACCCCCTATAGGCTGAGTCCCTTTTGCCCACAGTCTTTTCTCCTGTACAAAGGATTTGATTAACTTTTTGCTCAGTTTAATGAAACATTAACCTGTTTTTGTTCTTTTAATGTTGGGTGCATTGGGTTTATAGCTAGTTCTGTTTTTATTTCAGATTGCTTTCCATTTTTTTAACCTCTAAATGATCTCAGGGCAGAGAATGCAGACAAGGGTCAGACTCCAGGGGTATCAAGTGTTTAGGAAGGATAGGCAGGAGGGAAAAGCGGGGGGGGCATAGCTCTGCTGATTAAGGATAGCATCAGGGTGATAGCAAGGGATGATATTGGAGCCAAGGAGCAGAAGGTGGAATCGTTGTGGGTGGAGATTAGGAACAGCAAAGGGAGGAAGACGCTGGTGGGTGTCGTCTATAGGCCCCTGAATAATGATCTGGAGGTGGGGCGGGCTGTTAACGCGCAAATAAGTGCGGCGTGCAGGAGTGGGACGGCCGTAGTTATGGGGGATTTCAATCTACATATAGATTGGTCGACCCATGTTGGACGCGGTGGGCTCTAGGAGGAGTTCTTGGAATGCTGCCGGGATAGTTTCCTGGAACAGTGTGTGTTGGAGCCGACGAGGGAGCGAGCTATCTTGGATCTGGTGTTATGTAATGAGGCGGGTAGAATTAGGGACCTTGCGGTGAAGGATCCTCTTGGGGAGAGTGATCATTGTATGGTGGAGTTTCTGGTGCAGATGGAGGAGAAGAAAGTGGGTTCCCGGACGCGCGTCCTTTGTTTGAACAGAGGGGAGTACGATAGGATGAGAGAAAAATTGGCGAATGTGGACTGGGGGAGCGCGTTGGAAGGTAGGTCTGCTGAGGAGCAGTGGAGGATCTTTAAGGAGATCTTTCTTGGTGCTCAGCGGAAATTTATTCCGATGGTCAAAAAGGACCGTAGGAGGAGAGGTAATAAGCCGTGGATATGGCTGAGGTCCTGAATAACTTTTTTGTTTCTGTCTTCACGGAGGAGGACGTGAATAATTTGCCGGGTGTTAGAGATGGAACGGTGGTAGTACTGGAGGGTCTCGATGACGTTACTGTTACTAGAGAGGTGGTGCTCGACAGACTGGAGGGGCTGATTGTGGACAAGTCCCCAGGACCGGATGGAATGCATCCGAGGGTTCTGAAAGAAATGGCGGAGGTGATAGTGGATGCCTTGGTGGTTATTTTCCAGACGTCGCTGGATTCCGGGGAAGTGCCGGACGATTGGAAAGCGGCTAATGTTACGCCGTTGTTTAAGAAGGGTGCCAGGCAAAAGGCAGGGAATTATAGGCCGGTTAGTTTAACATCTGTTGTAGGTAAAATGTTAGAATCCGTCATCAAGGAGGAAATAGTGAGGCATCTTGAGAGGAATTGCTTGATAGAGCAGACGCAGCACGGTTTCGTTAAAGGGAAGTCGTGTCTGACAAATTTACTGGAGTTCTATGAGGATGTGTCTAGGGCGGTGGATAGAGGAGAGCCGGTGGATGTGGTCTTTCTTGATTTTCAGAAGGCGTTTGACAAGGTACCTCACAAGAGGTTATTGCAGAAGGTCAGGGGACATGGAGTTGGGGGTAGGGTGTTAGCGTGGATAGAGGATTGGTTGTCAAATAGGAGGCAGAGAGTTGGGGTCAATGGGTGCTATTCGGATTGGCGGATGGTGACGAGTGGATTGCCCCAGGGGTCGGTGCTGGGGCCTCAGCTTTTTACCATTTATATAGATGATCTAGAGGAGGGAACCGAGTGCAGGGTGTCGAAATTTGCTGATGACACCAAGATTGGTGGAACGGCAAATTGTGCGGAGGGTGTGGAGAGTCTACAGAAGGATCTAGATAAGCTGGGCGAATGGGCCAGGAAATGGCAAATGGAATTTAATGTTGGCAAGTGCGAGGTGGTCCACTTTGGTAGGAATAATGGTAGGAAGGATTATTACTTACGTGGCGAAAAACTGCAGCAGGTGACGGTGCAGAGGGACCTCGGGGTCCTTGTGCATGAGTCGCAAAAACCCAGCTTGCAGGTGCAGCAGGTGGTCAGGAAGGCGAATGGGATGCTGGCCTTCATAGCGAGGGGGATTGAATATAAAAGTAGGGAGGTCTTGCTGCAGCTGTATAGGGCATTGGTGAGGCCGCAGCTGGAGTACTGTGTGCAGTTTTGGTCGCTGCACTTACGCAAGGATATTTTGGCCTTGGAGGGAGTGCAGAGGAGGTTTACTAGGCTGATACCGGAGTTGAAGGGGTTGAGCTATGAGGAGAGGCTGAATAAACTAGGCTTGTACTCGTTAGAGTTTAGAAGAATGAGGGGAGATCTCATTGAGACGTATAAGATGATGAATGGGATGGATAGGATAGAGGTGGAGAGACTCTTCCCGCTCAGAAAGGACAGTAGGACTAGGGGGCACAGCCTCAAGATAAAGCGGGGGCGGTTTAGAACGGAGTTGAGGAGGAACTTCTTCACTCAAAGGGTGGTGAATCTCTGGAATTCTCTGCCCGTTGAAGTGGTGGAGGCTGCCTCACTAAATATTTTTAAGACGCGGGTTGATGGGTTTTTGATAAGAGAGGGGATTAAGGGTTATGGGGAGAGGGCGGGAATGTGGAACTGAGCCAAGACAGATCAGCCATGATCTTATTGAATGGCGGGGCAGGCTCGAAGGGCTAGATGGCCTACTCCTGCTCCTATTTCTTATGTTCTTATGTTCTTACGTTTACCCCAACAGGTTTGGAACCAGCTGAGTTAAGAGGTTAAACTGTATGGGTGGGAATCACACCTGGGTCAGTCTCCTCCAGCACCGACCCCCCCCCCCAACCCAGGCACAATTCCACATTGAAGGGGGCTGGACCTTGGATGGGAAGTATGTCCATTTCCCTATTTAAGGCCATTAAGTGACCACTAAGGGCTTTTCCTACCCATCCCCAATTATGAACATGGTGGGAACCAACTAGAAAAACCTTTAAAATCTCAAAATCTCCATTAGCATTGGGTTGCCTCAATCTGAACCCCCATCAGATTTGGGGAACCCGCCCCTCCAGGGCTCGAGCTCTGCTCTCCCCGTCCACCAGTCACACATTCACATCCCACATCCTTCCCTCTTCCCCAGCCTCCCCCCTGCACGCAAATTAGAAACTTTGCTTCCTATGTTCCAACAGTAACATTTCTAATAAGCTATAAATGCAAGTCTTCCTTCTTTATAAAGTCACTTATTTGGCATCCAGTGCACATGCAACTAGAGCAAGGTCCATTGTATATGCAAATTCAGGGATCTAACACCTATGTCAGGTGTGTGTGTCAAATTACAGAGCACAGGGACACAGATGCACTCTTTGGTTAGGTACTTCAGGCATTTGGCAGCCAGACTAGGGGTCCTTAAAGAGACCCTGGGAGGCCTCCTTCCAAATGGCAAGCTGAAAGATTTTTACTTTTCTTGTGAAGGAGCAGGTGTGTTCCCCCCAGGCCTCCTCCTCCCAGTGTGTTCCCTCTGGTACCTGAAACTTGCCAATGAGGCAGGCAAACCAATTTCTTTCTGTCCTGCCACCAACCTCATTAGGGTGTGATCCAATTTCTAAACTCATGGATTGAGTAATTCAGTCAACTTAAATAACTGTCAGGGAGTTCCAGGCTGTGTTAGATTTGCAATAACTGTCAGTTCAGCTCAGAAAGAGGTGGCATTAATAGACAGGATTGAACCAATCACATGGCATGGTTTTTTTCTGGAGGTTCTGAATTGGTTCAGCCCCCAAACAATTTTGCTCGGAGATAATCAAACACATCTTCGCACGATCGAAACAGAGTTTTGTAAAATGAGCCATTTGAGGGAAAAACAGAAACCGTGTCAAGAAAAATCTTTGCGGATGGAGCTTGTTGTTAAACTTCCGCTAAGGTCTCAAGGAAAGGAAGTATTTGTGAAGGACTGAGGAGATTAGCTTAAGGAATGATTCAGACACTGGAATAAACTGGTTTTGGCAGTAATTGCTAATTCTATCATCCTTCACACGGCAACTCAGTGTCAGAGGTTCAGTGACCTTCACAGGAAACCAGGCTACGTGGAGACTGTCAGATTTTACAAAACATACCTTCCAGCATGTTTCATATTTGCTCTTGCAGTGTTAAACTGTTTCAACAACCGAGAGAAAGAGCCATTAAACCTCTTCCTTTAGCAGCAAGTACTCCTTCACTCTTATCCTACATTGTAAAAGAACAGTAAGGGACTCAATTATTGATGTTTACAAGCTGTTAAAGGAACATATAGGGAAGTTGGAGAAAATATATGCCGCTTGTTAGGAATGTCAGAATCTGGTCTAAAGAGAGCCAGTCATTATGAGTGTAGAGGCTCGGAATTCACTTCCAGAATTTACAGTTAATTCTAGATTAATGTTAAACCTGAGATTGATAGATTTGTGTTAGCCAAAGGTATGAGGGGAACAAAGGGACAGAAGTTGGTTAGATGGAGTTAGCCAGGGTCTCGCTGAACAGTGAGAAAGGGTTGAGGGGCTGTTAGTGTTTGTTCGAAGACACCTTTGTTATATTCCATTAGAAACAGAAAGAATTCTCACCATCTGTTTTCATCTTAAAGGAAATGGTATTTTAAAACCAATAACAGAATTTGTGGAACCCTGCCAATCACAAATCGGATGCATATGGGGTGGAATACCCAGAGGTCTTGAGTGGAAGGCAAGAAATCTTAGGGGATTGGATATCTGCAGGTCAGTTGTGCTTTATCTTCCCGCAGCTCTGCAGAGGGCCACAGGACATTTTATCAAAATCACTTCAGGAAACTTCATGTCATTCATCGTTCTGAAGGTATCCTGGGCACTGTGACTGTGCGAGCATCAAACAGCATGGAATAATTCCAGAATAAATCTGCAGCAGACATTCCCGCAAGCAAGTGCATTAAAACATTAGAAACAACAAACTTTCTGGCCTGGAGGCTGGGATTGCTGCATTGAAGAGCAGAATATTTTCCAAGGTATCAGCAACTGGAGCTGAAATACCAACACGTATCTGGGAGTTTCAACATTGAAAGAAACATTCAAGGCCATTCACCTCAAATCACTACATCACTTCTGGATAAAAAGGCCAGCATTCCATCAGTCTTCTTGAATATTTTTGTCTTTCTCCATGACATCTGAATGATCTAATGTCCCTGAAAGTCTCATCGTCACCATTTGGAAAGTCCCTTGATCCAAACCGGATGATCTTACATTTTTTGGAGCATCCGACAGTGCAGAAGGAGGCCATTCAACCCATCAAGTCCTCACCAACCACAATCCCACCCAGGCCCCATCCCCATACATTTACCCTAGCCAACAGCCCTGACACTAAGGTGCAATTTAGCATGGCCGATCCACCTAACCCACACACCTTTGAACTGTGGGAGAAAACCAAAGCAGACACAGGGAGAATGTGCAAACTCCACAAAGACACTATTAAGTTTTCTCTCAACTTCTCTTCTCTAAGAAAACATTCCCAGTTTCTCCAATGTAACCTCTGGTCCCACTTCTGTGAATCCTTTCTGTTCCTTCAATGTTTTGCCTGAAGTGTAACACACCCAACTGAGGACAATACTCAAGCAGAGGTTTAATGTAACCACCTTGTAATCTCTGCCTCTGTTATCCATAGTCTCTGACCATTCAATCAATTTCCCAAGTTATAAGTTTCAATTTGAGTTAATAGTCACTTTTAAGGGGGTTTTAATCAACTGTTTTCAGGAAATCCACATCAATAAGATTCATCGATCTTCCTTTATTTATTTCACCATACATCAGAGTGCACCCAGGGAAGCAGAAAGAGACTGACGCCACTGTTTAAATATAGAACATAAGGCTTCCTGATTAGAATTCCATCAGGCACCTTCTTTTGGGTCCAACCAATTAAATTAACTGCAGTGATGTCCTGGAACTGAGATGTTTGACTCCCAATAACCACAATCATCTTCCTTTGTGCCAGGTATGAGTCCAACCAATAGAGAGTTTTCCACCTGGTTCCCATTGCCTCCGGTTTTGCTGGAGCTGCTTGATGCAATACTTGGTCAAATGTTGTCTTGATGTCAATGGAACCCCACCTCTGGTGTGAAACACTTCTACCCATGTTTGAATTTTGAGGTTAGGAACTAAGTGGCTCTGGCAGAACCCAAACAAAGTGTCAGTGAGTATGTTATTGCGAAGCATGTTTTACTCGCTGGAATGGTTAGTTTATCCTCTTTTATTGCTCCATATTCTAATCTATCAGTGGCTATGAACACCTCTCGAACACAAAGATGTCTGTCTACATTTTATCTGAGAAGGCTCTGTATTTCACACGGTCATTGCTTTGTCAGGCTGTGACCTCTTTTCACTTGCTGAATAAATGTCTCTTGATAGCGCTGTTGATGATGCCTTCCATCATTTCACTGATGCTCGAGTGTAGACTGATGGGGCGGGAATTGACTGGGTCGGATTTGTTCTGCCTTTTGTGTACAGGACATATCTGGGTAAGTTTCCACGTTGATGTGGAGATGCTGGCGTTGGATTGGGGTAAAACAGAAAGAAATCCCACAACACCAGTTTAAAGTCCAAACAGGCTTATTTGTAGCAAAAGCCACAAGCTTTCAGGACAGGCTGTCCCTTCATCAGGTGGCTGGGAGTTCTGTGTGACACAGAGAATTTAGCATAGCCGATTCAGCTAACCTGCTCATCTCTGGACTGTGGAAGGAAACCGGAACATCCGGAGGAAACCCACCCACAGGGAGAATGTGCAGACTCCGCACAGACAGTGACCCAAGCTGGGAATCAAAGCCGGGTCCCTGACACTGTGAGGCAGCAGTGCTAACTGCTATGCCACCGTGCTGCCAGTAATGAAGGAACCTTCATATTATTTGGTATCACCTACAGATTACCAGATAGTGGACAGGAGGTGAATAAAGAAATGTGCAGACAAGTTAGGGAATTGGTAAGAAACATGGAAAAATATTTATTTCAACTACCCTGACATTAATAATACTGAAGACATAGGTAAATGGGATAATGAATTGAGTTTCTACAATATGTACAGAGCTCCTTTCTTATCCAATATTTAAAAAGCACAGCAAGGAAATGTTGGATCTTGTAATGTGGAAAGAACTGGAGCAGATAGGAGAAGTGACAATTGTATACTTCTAGAGAATAGTGACCATAATATAATTTGTTTAAGATGATGCTAGAGCAGGACATAAATATGATGAGAAATGGTTAATAGAGTGGAGAAGGGCTATTGTGAGGGTTTTAAAATAAAACTTGGGAAAATAGAATGACAAGGCTAAAATTGGAAAGTTGATGACTGGAGCTATTGGGACAAAGGTACCTTTCTGCTTAGCACAGCCAAAGGTCTGAAATTGTGCTTGTAAGTTAATGTTTGAGTGCACTTGGGAATCCAGGGGAATGGAATCTCAGCAGTTGAGACTAAAACACTGCGAGGCGGGCTGTCATAGAAACTATCCAAGTTGGAGAAACAATTGGAGAGAATTCCAAGATGACAAAGGTGAAAGTTGGAAACTAACACAGAGTCATAGAGCTGTGGGAATGGGAACAGGCCCTTCAGCCCAACTTGTCCATGCTGCCAAGCTAATCACAATTGCCCACATTTGGCCCATATCCCTCTATACCCATCTTATCCCTATAACTACCTAAATGCTTTTTAAAAGACAATTGTACCCGTCTCTACTACCGCCTCTGGCAGCTTGTTCCAGACACTCACCACCCTCTGTGTGAAAAAATTGCCCCTCTGGACACTTTTGATTCTCTCCTGTCTCACTTTAAACCTATGCCCTCCAGTTTTAGACTCCCCCCGCTTTGAGAAAGGATATTGACTATCTAATTGATCTGTGCCCCTCATTATTTTATAAACCTCTATAAGATCACCCCAGAGCCTCCTATGCTCCAGAGAAAAAAGTCCCAGTCTATCCAACCTCTCCTTATAACTCAATCCATCGAGTCTCGGTAACATCTAGTAAATCTTTTCTGCACTCTTTCTAGTTTAATAATATCCTTTCTATAATAAGGTGACCAGAATTGCACACAGTATTCCAAGTGTGGCCTTACCAATGTCTTGTACAACTTCAACAAGACGTTCCAACTCCTGTATTCAATGTTCTGACCGATGAAACCAAGCATGTCGAATGCCTTCTTCACCACTCTGTCCACCTGTGACTCCACTTTCAAGGAGCTATGAACATGTGCCCCGAGATCTCTTTGTTCTGTAACTCTCCACAACGCCCTACCATTAACTGAGTAAGTCCTGCCCTGGTTCAATCTGCCAAATGCATCACCTCACATTTGTCTAAATTAAACTCCATCTGCCATTCGTCAGCCCACTGGCCCAATTGATCAAGATCCCCTTGCAATTGGAGATAACTTTCTTCACTGTTCACTATGCCACAAATCTTAGTGTTATAGAACATAGAACATAGAACATAGAACACTACAGCACAAACAGGCCCTTCGGCCCACAAGTTGCGCCGATCACATCACGTACCAACCTACAGACCTATCTATAACCCTCAATCTCATTAAACCCCATATACTCATCCAGAAGTCTTTTAAAAGACCCCAGCGAGTTCGCCTCCACCACCACTGACGGCAGCCGATTCCATTCACTCACCACCCTCTGAGTGAAAAACTTACCCCTAACATCACTTCTGAACCTCCCTCCCCGCACCTTAAATCTGTGTCCTCTCGTAGCGACCATTTCAAACCGGGGAAATAGCCTCTGAGAGTCCACCCTATCTATTCCTCTCAACATTTTGTAAACTTCTATCAGGTCGCCTCTCAACCTTCGTCTCTCCAGGGAAAAGAGTCCCAGCTCCCTCAACCTAACTTCATAAGGCAAACTCACTAACTATCTGCAAACTCACTAACCATGCCCCCTATATTCCCATCCAAATCATTATTATAAATGAGAAATAACAGTGGACCCAGCACTGATCCCTGAGGCATGTCGCTGGTCACTGCTGGTTACAACATGACAAAGACAAAGGGCAGGATTTTCCAGCCACGCTCGTCCCGAAACCAGAAGATCCCACCCAAGGTCAACGGACCTTCCCACGGTCCGCCCCTTGCCTGCCCCGATTCCCATAGGAGGCGGGATGGTAAAATTTATCCCGAAGTTTCAGGGAGCTTGGTTGACTCACAATGTTCACTGATGCGGGGTATGTTGTTCTGAAATCCATGAAAGCTGTTTTGGTCCCATCTGCCATTTATTGTGAGTGTAGTGTGCCTTGATCACAGTTAATTCACACGCCCCTCATACTTACCTTGAACGTATAAGAGTAGAAGATAGATAGTGCAAATTGTTTTATCTTTCTTAACCTGTATAACAAACTTTTCTTTACTGAGCAGATGTCTTGAGTCTCAGATTTTGGCCGGGATTTTCCAATCTCACTCATCCCGCTACCAGGGCCAATGAGAATGGGACATTCGGCACTCAGCCAAAATTTATTTCACCGCAGCGGGACTGTCCCCAGCGGTGTTCGAGATCAGAGAATCCCAGCCGTTGTCGACCCTAAACAAACACTTTTAGTCTCTAATTGGTTCAAAGGATCATAGCGATATGAGGGAGAAGGGGATAGAGAGTTACGGAGTGATGGAAACAGATTTAATTCTTGCTTTCAAAAGAGGATTGGATAGTAATCTGAAGATGAAAGACTTCTAGGGGGCAGAAACCAGCCTTAGGGTTAACTTACCTCCTCAGCTATAACCAGTCTGATTTTATGGTATAGAATCCCCACAGTGCAGGAGGCCATTCAGCCCATCGAGCCTACATCAACATATTTACCTGGCTAACCCCCCCCCGACACTAAGGGGCAATTTAGCCTGGCCAATCAACCTAACCTACACATTTTTGGAGTTTAGGAAGAAAAGGAGCACCCAAAGGAAACCCACGCAGACACAGGAAGAATGTGCAATCTCCACACAGATAGTCACCCAAGGCCAGAATTGAACCCAGGTCCCTGGCACTGTGAGGCAGCAGTGCTCGCCACTGTGCCACCCATACAACATTTACAAGCGTGGCAAACAAAAATAAAAGCTGTTACACCAAGAAAAATAAACATATTTCATTTTCCTCAAAGGGATTAACCTAATTGTTATATTTTTCTCCAGGGTCACTCTCAACTGTTTGATTGAGGAAAGAAGAATATATTCTGATACAAACACTTTAACAGGATTTACTTAGGATCCCAGTCACCGTGAAAGTATCATCACTTGGCAATCAATTGTGGATTGGGGATTGTAGTTGAAGGAGCAAAGAGTTGTATTTATCTTTTAGAAGTTGCACTGAGGTTTCAGGATTAATCAGAGACCCATTAAGATTTCAGGTTAAATCCATTGACTTGTTTATGGATAAGTAGGGGCATTATTATCAGAAATGTAGAAAGCTATTTTTTGTTTCTTTAACCAATCGTGATTGAGTTTCCTTTGATACTTTTGAGAAGCACAATGTTTGTATTTCAGCATTCAAGCAAAAATAAACTCTCAGACTTTCAACATCACATCTCTTCTCTAATAACTTCTAAACCAGCCAGTGTTGCAAACTGTGCTATTGAGTACAAAGGCTTTTTTCCTGCAACGAAATTGACTAAATGTTGGTGCTATGTTATTACATACTTTTGAGTCATCTAATCCTGGATAATTTTAACATCCTTATTTCATATCTATTAGTGACCCTCAACTTCTCAAACATTTAACATTGTTTACCCCTACCTATAGATCTAGGCTAGCCTCTGGATCTTTGCTAAAAATATTTTCTTTTAATTAGATTGTCTCTTGCAAAGTTTGCAGATTTGAAGGCTGCTTAATAAAGTTGAGCACTGAAAACCACTCTCAATGATGCAGGTAAACAATAGCCCCAAGTACACGAGATGTCCTCCTGCTCGTCTCACCCCGTCCATGGGGTGCGTGCTGGAGGAAACACATGTCACAACCCCTCAGTGTCTGGAGTATTTGTGTTTTAGATAACTAATTTATGTGGTCAAGAAGGTGTATGGTGTACTGGCCTTCATTAATCGAGGGATTGAGTTTAGGACTCGGGAGGTAATGCTGCAACTTTATAAGACCCTTGTCAGACCCCACTTGGAGTACTGTGCGCAGTTCTGGTTGCCTCACTATAGGAAGGACGTAGAAGCTATTGAGAGGGTGCAGAGGAGATTTACAAGGATGTTGCCTGGATTGGGAGGCATGCCTTATGAAGATAGGTTGAGGGAGCTAGGACTCTTCTCCCTGGAGAGTCGAAGGTTGAGAGGCAACCTGATAGAGGTTTATAAGATGTTGAGAGGAATAGATAGGGTGGATTCTCGGAGGCTATTTCCCAGGGCTGGAATGGTCGCTACAAGAGGACACAGGTTTAAGGTGCTGGGGAGCAGGTACAGGGGAGATGTTAAGGGTAAGTTTTTCACTCAGAGGGTGGTGAGTGAGTGGAATCGGCTGCCGTCGGTGGTGGTAGAGGCAAACTCGCTGGGGTCTTTTAAAAGACTTCTGGATGAGTACATGGGATTTAATGGGATTGAGGGTTATAGATAGGCCTGGTAGATAGGGATATGATCGGCGCAACTTGTGGGCCGAAGGGCCTGTTTGTGCTGTAGTGTTCTATGTTCTATGTTCTAATTTCAGAATAAAATGTATGTTTGGGGAAATATAAACTAATTCAATCCTGATTTGCACACCTATTTAAACTATATCTCTCTAAAACCTGTTACCAAGGAGACCAACAACACACTGTACAACTGTATCAGCTGGATTATGGATGGATGACTGAGTTTTGAGATGATAGCTACTGAAGTAACATTAGATTAAAATAAGTTGTTGTGACACGAGGTTTCAGTGTTCAAAAGGTTGTGTCTGACAAAGCTTCTAACTCCTTAGTTTCGAATTCCTGAGCATCTTAAGCACTCTATACTGAACCATACTTGGTGTCCACCAAAAACAATCACAATTTAAATAATAAATACAGTTCTGTGCTGATTTCTGGCATGGAGTTGATAGAAGCACACGGAGGCCATGGTGCCCAGCAGGAAGTCTGCTAAACGGCAGTGCAGTGGCTGGGAGATTCGATCCCCCCCAATTCACGAACGAAGTTAAAGATATCAAATACTGATTGCATTTCTCTATTTTTGTGGTGTGCATTCTGAGAGCTGAGAGTGGGCGTGGTCAGAAGGGGAATGATGTCACCTGGGGTTCTGCCTTTATGTCATTTGGAGTGGGGCCTGAATCACGGTGGGGGCAGGCTGATGGCATGGAGATAGAATGCAGGACTCCCAAAAGTTAAATCTACCTCTCTGTGAGTGTGGTGTGAGTTTTACTAAGAATAAATATTTCTGGAAATGTTTGCAGCACTACACATAGCTGTGTAAATGTAATCTTGTGTATTAAGTTTTCTTTTCTTGCCATTAATAAATGTTTTAATTTATTATTTAAATTGTCCAAAGTGGTATTGGCATTCTTGCTGAAATAAAAGCCAAATACTGTGGATGATGGAGATCTGAAATATAAACAGAAAATGTTGGATGATGTCAACATCTGTGAAGAGAGAAACACAATTAACGTTTTGTATCCGTATGATGCTTTGAGAGTTTGGCAGAATTCTGGAATTCTTAGTCCTGCCTCCAGTGCATATAGCTTCTCATAATCAAATACAAGTTACACTTCTTAGTGATAACTTTTGGGACATTTGGCAGCCTGGAAATTATCACCTGTCTTATAATAACACCCCGCACAGGAGGTAAAAGGCTGGCTGATTGGAGAAAAGGACTGTCCTCTGTCCAGTCAACTGAAGAATCCTATTAGACAGTCATGTTGAATTGCAGAGCTCACCGAGTCAACTAGAGCCCTCTCTGAACAGAACACTGCCAACCTCAAACATGGGTTTATACCACGAGATTGGTGTGCTGTCATCGGTCCACAGCTAAAAATTTCCACCTGAATACTGTGTGCTGTATGCTACATAAATTGGCCATTCAATGAGGCAACATGTGGAGCCACCAATGGATGACAGCCACATCCATGATAAGGAAAGTAGAGGCAAAATTCTATGGATGCTGGCATCTGAAAAAAGAGCAGAAAACGCTGGAAAATCTCAGTAGGTCTGACAGCATCTGTGGAGAGAGAATAGAGCCAACATTTTGAGACTGTATGACCCTTCGTCAGAGCTGAAGGATGATACGGAAGGGTTCACCCAATAAAATTGAGGGTGATATGGAGCTGGGATTGGACTAAAAATTTCCTGCCACCCAAATTAGTGTCAGCAGCAGAAGAACCTGTTTTCATTTGCATTAACTGTTATATCCAGTACCTCTGGAAGCAACAATTTCAAGCAGCATTGTGCTCTGACTGCTTTACAAAAAATCTTTCAAATTATTTATTACCCATGTGTCAGTCATCAATGTCCAACTAAAGAGCTCCTTTATCTGCTCTATGTGACACTTTCCAAAGTGTCTGCAATGTGGCTCAGTTAAAAGTTTATAAGAATCCCATCATTGGTAACAACTAATACATAATTGCATGCAGTTTTAATTTAGGCAGGCATCGTGGTCAGTGCAGGCTCGGAGGGCCAAAGGGCCTGTTCCTGTGCTGTACTTTTCTTTGTTCTTTTGTCCTTTGGAAACTGGTAACATGAAACTCCCGATGAGCAACTCATCAGTAGCAAGGTAAGAAGTAGCATGGATGGGAGCTGGATATTTTGTGGCCTAAGTATCAAAGAAATGCTACGGTGCTACTGGAAGAAGAAGAATTCCAGCAACTTCCAAGGACCTTCAAATACTCACAGATAAATGCTGGTGTGATAAGGTAGCAAAAGAGAGCAGGTCCTCTTCGAATAGTTTGCAGATTTGAGTTATGTAAGCCACATGGGAAGAGATGGCACAAAATCATAGATAATCATAGAATCCTACAGTGCAGAAGGAGACCATTCGGCCCATCGAGTCTGCACCGACCATAATCCCACCCAGGCCCTATCCCCACACCATAAGCATTTCCCTTGCTAGCCCCCCTGACATTAAGGGGCAACTTAGCACAGCCAATCCACCTAATCTGCACATCTTTGGACTGTAGAAGGAAACTGGAGCATCCGAAGGAAACCCACGCAGACATGGGGAGAATGTGCAAACCCCACACAGACAGTGACTCGAGCTGGGAATCAAACCCGGGACCATGGGTCTGTGAGGCAGCAGTGCTAACCACTGCGCCACAAATGTGAATGTAATCAGTATTATCTCCAGGACCTGTCTACAGTGCGGAAAGGAAATCCATTATCTCACCAGGAATGCCAAACAAAACATGGTTTCACATCTCTCATGTCCTCTGCAACCTGCTGCAGGCTCCCACCTTTCCCTCAGTACTATCAATCATTCCCCACCCTGCTGGTTGTGAGTCACTACAATTCTGAGGCAAGACTGCACTCTGTCTCTTTGCTGTTCACACTCGTGCCCCCAAAACCTGCACTTCTCTTCACAATTATTTCTCCACCTTGGCCACACTTGCTGCTTCTTCAACTCAGTGAACACGCTACAATAAATGGCAAAAGGTAAAAGTCATTAACCATGGAAAGTATTAATCCAATTCCACATTACTTTAAGGAGAGATTGACAGACAACAGGAGGTCCAGCTACACTGCAAAATCTCAGCTCCGTGGAGGAGACCACCAGGGACATCAGAGGAAGGTGCACAATTCTCAGCATTGCAGGTGTTGAGGCTGGAGGCCTGACACAGCAGAGCGTGTTGGGATCTTTCTGCTTCACTCAGTTCAATCACACACTCATTGACACAGTGGTGCCTTACACTGCACTCATCCACTAGTGTTTGCCCTTCCTTTACATCTTATTCTAGGCCCTCTCCCTTCCTCTAGGCCTATCAGAACATCAAACAGGAGTAGGCCCATCGAGCCTGCTCTGTCATTTAATACGGTCATGGTTGATCGGACACTTCAATGCCTTTTACACCCACTATCCCCGTCATCCTTTACATCATTGTTAATCAGAAATCTATCAATCTCTGCTTTAAACACAATGAGCTTCCACAGCTCTCTCGGGTAGAGAATTCCAATTATTCACAATCCTCTAAGTAAAGAAATTTCTCCTCATCTTTGTCCTAAGTGGCTTCCACCTTATTTTGAAATTATGCCCTCTGGTTCTAGATTCCCCGACCAAGTAAAGCATCTTATCGATATCTACTCTGCCTGATCCTTTAAGGATTTTGCAGCTTTCAATGAGATTACCTTTTATTCATCAACACTCTAGCGAATACTGACCCAATTTGCCCAATCTCTCTTCAAAGGACAGTCCAACCAGAACAAGTTTGTGAGCCTTCATTGCACCCCCTCTATGGTAATACCATCATTTCTGAGATAAAGGGACCTAAACTGTGCCTTCTAACCAAACTCTCAACTAAAGGAATATTTGGATGCTGATCCGAGGGCAGAATAGAAATCAAAACCTACACACTATAGTGTCAACTCCAACTCTGCCAACTACAGACACAGAAAGCAGCACTCGATGTGACCTGGATAGTGAATTCACTGAGTATCAGTGAGAAGGAGCAGATGGAGGAGGTAAGGAATGCCAGTGGAGGATCTAACCAGCAGAGCAGCTCATGTCACAACTCTGATGAAAAGGACAGAGATGTCGATGTTGGAGGCCCCACCACAAATCAGAAAGGTGTTTTCTGTTCTCCAGCAGAATGCATTGGGCTTCCTACCAAAGAACTTCCAAAATATATCACAGAGGATGATGGAGGTGAAGCTTCTTCAGATGGGCTGCCACATGTGGCATTAACATTTGGCATCACGTATATTATCACTATGTTGGCATTTAATACTGACTACCATCTTGCTGGATCTGATACACCATAGAGTCATCGGGGTTTACAGCATGGAAACAGGCCCTTCAGCCCAACTTGTCCATGCCACCTTTGCTTTAAAACCCCAAAGCTAATCCCAATTGTCTGCATTTGGCCCATATCCCTCTGTACCCATGGTACCCATTTAACTATCTAAATGTTTTTTAAAAGACAAAATTGTATTCACCTCTACTACTACCTCTGACACCTTGTTCCAGATATTCACCACCCTCTGTGTGAAAAAATTGCCCCTCCGGACATTTTTGTATCTCTCCTCTCTCACCTTAAACTTATTCCGTCTCATTTTAGACTCCCCGACCTGTGTAACATCTCAGTGATAACATCTCACAGACCATGTACGCTTAGGGCTCAATTAATATACCTTCCTTGGTCAGGCTTGTGAAATACTGAGCCATAGCTTGGTAACGTGTCCTGCTTTGGGACTACAACACAATGTCATGATGATAATACATCGACAACCTTGCGACTCCCTGAACCAATGTAACTCAAGTGCCAGAAAGTCAGCTGGACCAGACTGCCATGACAGATGGTGAGTCTTTGCAATCTCCAGCCTGGCCTTCTCAGGCATGGATTCCTAGTGGTCACCAACCACAAACATCTGATCAGCTCTTGTGTGAGTCACAATAATCACCCTCCTCCCACTCTTCAGCATTCAATACAGCAAAACTTCAGATGATTGATTGAGGCTAACAATCCGGTATGAGTTTGAGAGTTTGCCTTTCTATAAGCTAGTAAAACCACAATTCTGTTCAATTCTTTGTGCACAGGGAATATTCCTGTGGTGACAGGTTATCTTAAATGAATATATTTGCTTATGGGGAGATGTTGTTGTTTGTATGATGGAAGGACTGGGACAGATGTTGAATATAAGAAGAGCAGGGATAAATCCAACTGAAATCCTCTTCGGTGAACTGCTGTAGTATAGGTATAATTGATTCATTCCCACTTTCTCACAATCCCCCATGTCATTGATATCTTCTCCTTCATTGTTCTGAAAGCCCTTCTTGTCCAATGGTAGCTCCGTGTACTGCATTCATTGAGTCACATTATTGCATAACATCAGATCACAATCCTTGCACAGTCTGCATTGTTGGAAGCTACTAGACATGTCCAACCTCTGTAATCATTGCTTGACGATTCTTGGGATCTTCTCAATGAGGCAGATACAAACAGGGTCAGGCTGCTCGACCCTGTTCTACCATTCAATGAGATCATGACTGGTCTGCAACCAGCCTTCATTGGTGGAATGGACAGGCACATGAAAGAGAAATTGAAGTGAAGCAAAGTGCCACAACTTGGTCTGGAAAATAAGGAGAGGTAGTGTGAAATAAAGAGTAGAATTCTAAATGGGATGCAGAAACAGAGACATAGGCAGATATCTGCACAAACATTTGAAGTTGCAAGGCAAGTTGAGATAATAGTTAAAAAGACCGGTGATAAGGATATGAAAGCAAGGAAGTTATGAAGAAACTTTATAAAATATTAATTCAGTCTCTATGAGAATCTTGTGTCCATTTCTGGCACTGCTCTTTAGAACGGTATGAAGGCTTTAGGGAAAGGTTAGAAATGATGATTTAAGAAATGATGAAATTCAAAAACATAGATACTGGAGAGGCTGGAACTGTTCTCCTCAGAGAAGAAAAAGATGAGTTTTTAAAATCAATGTAGCCTAGACATATTAGGCAAGGTAAAACTGTTCCCACTGATGGAAAAGTCAAGAACCAGACAATGATTTAATATAGGTTACAAAAAAAACGACAATATTATGAGGAAAATCTCTTTCCTGCAGCAATCAGTTCGTAAGATTAATCAGAAATAGGAGAAGGAGTGGGTCGTTCAGAGAATGAACAAGAACAAAGAACGAGCTATGAGGAGAGGCTGAATAAACTAGGCTTGTACTCGTTAGAGTTTAGAAGAATGAGGGGAGATCTCATTGAGACGTATAAGATGATGAATGGGATGGATAGGATAGAGGTGGAGAGACTCTTCCCGCTCAAAAAAGACAGTAGGACTAGAGGGCACAGCCTCAAGATAAAGGGGGGGGCGGTTTAGAACGGAGTTGAGGAGGAACTTCTTCACTCAAAGGGTGGTGAATCTCTGGAATTCTCTGCCCGTTGAAGTGGTGGAGGCTGCCTCGCTAAATATTTTTAAGAAGCGGGTTGATGGGTTCTTGATAAGAGAGGGGATTAAGGGTTATGGGGAGAGGGCGGGAAAGTGGAACTGAGCCACAACAGATCAGCCATGATCTTATTGAATGGCGGGGCAGGCTCGAAGGGCTAGATGGCCTACTCCTGCTCCTATTTCTTATGTTCTTATGTTCAAAATCAGCCCGGGAAACAGGCCCTTCGGCACAACAAGACCGCGCCGCCATCTCAACACCACCAGTCCCCCTCTCCACCCACGACCCCTGTCTAATGTTTTATGGCCATCCACATTGAGGGAAACTGATTTAGGGACAATTTATTCCTGCCAATCAGCCTAACAGCACATCTTTGGGGTGTGGGGGGAAACCGGAGCACCCGGAGAAAACCCACGCAAGCACGGGGAGAATGCGCAAACTCCCACAGACACCGGCCCAAATCCATGTGTCTGCACAGCAATCAGTGATAGTCACTGAGCTGTCGTCTTGCCCAGTATCTTGTCCAGTTTAGGCACACACTAACTACATGAAGCACTAGGCCAATCTCGAACAACCAAGAGCAGCCCCAGTACGACCCATTGCCTGTATGCCCCTCGTTGGACACGAGGTGGACCGACTTAAAACCTGTGAATGAAAGAGAAAAAAAACATTATTTTCATACTATACCCACTTACATTACCAGGGACGCCCCAATGCTAATGACCCTTATTTAAAGGGTTCTCCTATATCCACCCATCTCCAACCCAGTCATGTGCCTGTCTAAGTTACTCTTAAAGGGCTCTAGCGTGTTTGCCTCCACCACCTTACTTGGCAGAGCATTCCACACCCCCACTACCCTCTGTGTGAAAAACCTCCCTCTAATATCTGTGTTGTACCGCTCCCCCCTCACCTTAAGTCCATGGCCCCTTGTCCTACGTGTCTCTATTATAGGAAATAGAATGGAGGATCCCAAGATCACTAATTCTCCAAATCAACAGGGGCCAGGTTGCAAGCGCTTGTACAAAGAAGGAATTGTTCAAAATCACCCAGAACTGATTCATATTTTTAACAGTTTTATACATCAAGGTGAAAAGCAAAATTGGAATGATAGCGAGCAGTGAATGAATCATAAAATTACATTGGTCATAAGGAACTGTTCAAAAGTCAGGAATCAAGTATTTGAAGCAACTCATGAAACTGATAGTTCTGATGATGAAGAAGGTGAGGATGAACAGCAAGTATAAGTGACAGAAAACTTAAGTCGGCCTTCGAGTAATTTGGCAGCTTATTCATTCAACAGTGTTGTTCTAGATAGTGGCTGCACCTTGTGTTTGGGGTCGACTTACTAAGCTGCAAAGCAGATCTAGGAATAGGAAAGCACTACCTGCTTTCAGTTCGGGGACAATAGTACATTAATGTCTTTGAAGATGTGAAATTGCTCTCTGTGGAAGAGAACTGCACAACAGTGCACTTCTTCAGCACAGATGTGGTTCAGAGCGACATGCCATTATTGCCAAGTAAGTGCTCAATGAGAAAAGCAAACATACATTTGGACATGGAGAATGATAAAGCATTTGTCTAGCAGTTCACTGAATCCATACATTATTGTAATCCATTGAGAAAACGGGAGTTTCCTGTCAAGAGGTTCAAGAGTATTGTTGACCTCTGAAGCGAAGAGTCTGGCTAACAAGAGGAGAATCAGGTCGAAATTGCATAAATAATTTAGCCGTCCTTTATGACAAAGGTTGAAGGTACTGCTGAGGGATGCCAGTATTGTGGATATAGAATATGAATCCCTTGTAGACAGAATCACATCTCCATGTGATATATGCTTTAAATACTGGTAGACACCACTGTGCCAAATTGTAAGTGGTAGCCTTGGACCTGAAGGTGTGGGACAAGGCTCAGAGTATTCCTGTTTCATTGTGCACATATAGCAATCAGATTCAGAATGTCTACCAACATAAGCAATGAGGACAGGTGGACAATAGCGGATAAAGTCATGGAAAAGTGGATTGACACAGGCCTTGGTTCACCAGCAAAATTCTTTTCAGATAATGGAGATGAATTTGCAAATGAAAAGTTCATAGACATGTGTGGGAATTTAAATATTATGATGCACTCAGCTACAGAAAGTCCATTCAGCAGTGTCTTGTGTGAAAGAATGATATGGAGATGTGTCTTATTGTGTGAAAGAAATCATGCCATAGTTGGTGAAATGTTACACAAAGTACTGGCAGACCAACCAAACTGTAAATTATTTATTAGGCTTACATTAACACTGCAATGAAGTTACTGTGAAAATCCCCTAGTCACCACACTCTGGCACCTGTTCGGGTACACTGAGGGAGAATTTAGTATGGCCAATGCACCTAACCAGAGCGTCTTCTGGACTGTGGGAGGAAACTGGAGCACATGCAGGAAACCACACAGACATGGGGAGAATGTGCAGACTCCACGCAGACAGTGACCCAAGCAGGAATCGAAACTGGGTCCCTGGCACTAGGAGGCAGTAGTGCTAACCACTGTGCCATAAGTATTACAACATGGCATTGCTTTAACACACAACTCGTACATCTTGTTGAAGTCTGGCACCGCTGTGATATTCACGAGATAAACTACAGCAAAGGTTTTCACCTTTTCAGTAATACTGTACAACATCGCATCCATTTTTATACAAGTTGGATTCCAGTTGTGACCAAAGTGGGCGGCACGGTAGCACAGTGGGTTAGCACTGCTGCTTCACAGCTCCAGGGTCCTGAGTTCGATTCCCGGCTTGGGTCACTGTTTGTGTGGAGTTTGCACATTCTCCTCGTGTCAGTGTGGGTTTCCTCCAGGTACACCAGTTTCCTCCCACAGTCCAAAGATGTGCAGGTTAGGTTGATTGGCCATGCTAAAAATTGCCCCTTAGTGTCCAGGGATGCGTAGGTTAGAGGGATTAGTGGGTATAATATGTAGGGATATGGGGGTGGGATTGTGTTCGGTGCAGACTCGATGGGCCGAAGGGCCTCTTTCTGCACTGTAGGGTTCTATGATTCTATGAAAGTGTATGACAACAACGTGATCCTTCTAGAGCATGGCTGGTCCACTTGCCTGCCATTGTGGAGATGCAGCAGCACGTACGATATCTTGACAAAGGGTTAGATGACTTCAGATACCTGTTATTACTGGCTCCCTCTCGGGCACAAATTACCGGGGGTTCACGTTGTCTTGGGGGCCCCTGGACACACAGACCAAGCAGTGGCTGCACCTCTCCCTCCCTCCGCTCCCGGCTCCCACTCCAGGGGCTCATTAGAAATTGTTGGGGGCTATAGCCCATACCAATTATGGATTGGGAATCCAAAATTCAGTACAATCCTCCAGCACTAGAGGGAATGGCTAGTAGCTCTCCTTTCTCTCACACCTTCAGGTCCTTGGCTACCACTGTCTCCACTCACTCAAATGTGCTACATGTGACAGAAAACATTTATCAAAGCTGAAGCATCTGAAAAAGTAGGAGAACTTTATGATATTGTTTAAGTCCATCTAGAGGAAATTTCTGTTTTCATGAACCGTTTTATTGTAAGTGAGATGGGAATGGAAAGAACTGGGATAAATTATTAGGCTTGGTGGCAAAACACTAATAATACAACATGGAAATCAAACTACACACGCACACTCCCTACAAGTTATATACTTTTAAACCCTGAGAACAGGGGTGATTTTGCACATCCATAAATTCTACAATCTAGAGCCAGAAGGGTAGGATTTTGAGAGCTCCAGAAATACATAACAATATGCACAATGATCATGAAGAACATGCAAAAACAATCTCATTTAGGAATTGGTTGCCTCAAGTAGGTTCCTGAGAGCAAGAAGGATCAAACAATTGGAAGGAGCCACAATAGTGGAATGAGCAGGAATGTATCCAAGCAAATATCAAATCAAAGCAAATTGCTCCGGATGCTTGAATCTGAAACAGAAATTAGAAAATGCTGGAAAATCTCATCTAACAGCATTTGCGGAGACAGAACAGAGCAAATGTTTCAAGTCTGGATAACCCTTTGTCAGAGCAAATATAAAAATTGGCTGAATAACCAAAGTGAGGAACAGAAGGAGAGGCAGTCGGGTAAAAGAGTGAAAAGTAAGAAAGCGTAGCTTGAGTTTGCGTGCAGATTCAGGAGATACATTTAAGAGGAGGAAAAAGATTATGTACAGGAGACAGGATCTCTAGTAGACATTCTGATAGGATCTCAAAAGTGAAAAGGAGCCACAGCCTGACAAGGCAATGCTGTAGCGTAGGTGAGGGAGAGCCTTCTCAGATAAAAGACAGAAGTAGAAGCCTTTGTGATCCAGAAGTGCTCATAGCTACTAATAGATTAGAAGATAGAGCAATAAAAATGGGTAAACGATGCATTTCAAAGCCGGAACAAATTTGGGGTAAAGACCAATGAGGTAGAGGTCTACCTGCTCTGTCACACAGTAAAGAAAAGATGCTGCCAGGTGGCACCCAGAGGTTCAAGGTTAGGTTGGCAGCCAGAGGTTTTTAGGAGTATTTGGGGAATACAAAGATTGGGGTAGACTTTCTGACTGCAGGAAAGGTGATTTTGAAGTTCTTTTTTCGTTATTTGATCAGTTATTCTTTGCAGTGTAACTCCATAAATATCAAAGTGGCTTCTCTTCAGGGTAACCTGCTCAAGAGGGAGGCATTCTTCCAACTCCATGGGAAGGTCTGACAATTGAATAAATGTGTTTGAGTTGAATGATGCTTCCTGGGTCTGGTTCTTTTCAATAAGGGTAGTGGTGCTAACGTGGTGCTCACAGCTGAAGGTGGATCTAACCATGTTCTATTGGTGCTGTCAAGGAAAACATTCTGCATCTTTCTGATGCATATAGACATTTTCTGTAGGGGGGGAGCACTGTTGATGGTGTAGGAAATGTTATTAATACAATTAATTTTAAAAGGAATTTAAAATTGGCAGTGAGGCAAAAGGTTTGGAGATTAAACAGAGTGAGCCAGATGGAATTTTACATCAATAATCTTACTTGGACAATGTCAGTCCCATCACAGTTAGTCACACCAGGTCTGGACAGAGAAATCCTGCTGCTACCAAGCCATCATTTATTGTCCATCCTTAACAGCTCTTGAGAAGGTGGTGGTGAGCTGTCTTCTTGAACACTTGCAGTCCACATGGTGTAGGTACACCCAGAGTACTGTTAAAGAGAGAGTTTCAGGACTTTGACCCAGCGATAGTAAAGAAATGGTGATATATTTTCAAGTCAGGATGGTGAATAACTTGGAGGAGAACTTCCAGGCAGTGGTGTTCTCAGGTATCTGTTGTCCTTGTCCTTCTAGATGGTTGTGGTTCTGGGTTTGGAAGGAGCTGTCTACAATGCCTTGACAAATTTCTGCAGTGCATCTTGTGGATGGTACACACTCTGCCACTGTGTGATGGTGGTGGTGGTGGGAGTGAATAGAAACATAGAACAGTACAGCACAGTACAGGCCCTTCGGCCCTCAATGTTGTGCCGAGCTATGTTCAATCCCAAGATCAAGCTATCCCACTCCCTATAGTTCTGGTGTGCTCCATGTGCCTATCCGATAACCGCTTGAAACTTCCTAAAGTGTTCGACTCCAGTATCACAGCAGGCAGTGCATTCCACATCCCAACCACTCTCTGAGTGGAGAATCTACCTCAGAGTAAATGTTGATGGATGGGATGCCATTCAATCAATCTGCTGCAACTTGGATATTGTTAACCTTCTTGAGTGTTGTTGGAGCAGTACTCAACAAGGCAAGTGGAGAATATTCCAGTACACCCTGATTTGTGCCTTATAGATTGTGGACAGGCTTTGTGGAGTTAGGAGGTGAGTTAACTCACTGCAGGATTCTTAGCCTTGGATCTTGTTTTTGCAGCCACAGCATGTATATGGTCAATCCAGTTCAGTTTCTGGTCAATAGTAACTCCCAAGATGTTGATAGTGGGGGATGCTATAGATAGTAATGCTCTTGAATGTCAGAGGATAGTGTTAGATTCTCTCTTCTTGGAGATGATCATTATCTGGCACCTGTGTGGCATGGATGTTACTGCTACTTGTTAGCCCAAACCTGGATAATTTCCAGCACTTGCTATATTTGGATATGGACTTCTTCAGTATCTGAGGAGTTGTGAATGGTGCTGAACATTGTGCAATCATCAGTGAGTATCCCCACTTCTGACCTTATGGTGGAAGGAATGTCATTGATGAAGCAGCTGAAGATGACTGGGCCTCGGACAGTACCCTGAGTAACTCCCACAGTGACGTCCTGGAGCTGAGATGATTGACCTTCAACAACCATAACCATTTTCCTCTGTGCCAGTCCAAGCAGCTGAGAATTTTCCCTCGATTCCCATTGACTCCAGTTTTGCTGGGGCTCTTTGCTACCACACTTAGTCAAATGCTGCCTTGATATCAAGGGCAGTCACTCTCACCTCTGGCATTCTTTTTTGTCCTTGTTTGAAGTCAGGAACCGAATGTCCACAGCGGAACACAGATTGAACGTCAGTGAGCAGGTTATTGCTGAGTAAGTTCCTCTTGATCGCATTGTTGATGATTCTTCCATCAGTTTACTGGTGATCAAGAGTAGATTGATGGGGTGGTAATTAGGTGGGCTGGATTTGTCCTGCGTTTTACTTGGGCAATTTTCCATATTGCTGAGTAGATTCTAGTGTTAGCTGAAACAGCTAGGATTGTGCAAGTTCTGGAGCACAAGCCTTCAGTACAATTACTGGAATATTGTCAGGGCCCATTGGCTTTGCAGTCTCCAGTACCTTCAGCCATTTCTTAATATCATGTTAGCTGAAGGGGGCATCTGTGATGTTGGGGATATTTGGTGGAGGGCGAGATGGACCATCCACTCAACACTTCTGGCTGAAGATTGTTATAAATGCTTCAATCTTTTGCACTGATGTATTGGGTCCTCCATCATTGAGGGTGGGGATATCTGTGGAGCCTCCTCGGCCACAAGATTGTTTAATTGTTCACCACCATTCACGACAGAACATGGCAGGAATGCAGAGCTTAGATATGATCCATTGCTTGTGGGATTGTCTATCACTTGCTGTTTATGCTGTTTTACATGCAAAGAGTCCTGTGTTATACATTCACTTCATGATGCCTCATTTTTAGATATGCCTACTATGGCTCCTTCATTGAAGCCCGGGTCCATGGTAATGGTAGAGTGGGGGATATACTGGATCATAAGGTTACAGATTGTGCTTGAATATAGTTTTGCTGCTGCTGATTGCCCACAGTGCCTCATGGATGCCTACTCTTGAGTTGCTAGATCTGTCCTATTTAGCACAGTGGTACTGCAACACAACACAATCAATGTGCAAACAGGACTTTGGCTCCAGAAGGACCGTGCAGAGGTCACTCCTACTGATACTGTCATGGACAGATACATCTATGGCAGGCAGGTTGGTGAGGATGAGGTCGCGTGTTGGTTCCCGTCATCACTTGTCACAGACCCAGTCTCACTGTTATGTCCTATAGGACACTGTACCACAAGCCCACAGATAACCTCACAACGCTTCACTTCTCCAGCTTCCACCCTAAACACGTTAAAGAAGCCATCCCCTACGGACAAGCCCTCTGTATACACAGGATCTGCTCAGATGAGGAAGATCACTACAGACACCTCCAGATACTGAAGATTCAGATCCAGATTAAGATGCCCTCATAAGTACAGGACATGGTACCCGACTCATCGATCGACAGTTCCGACACGCCACAGCGAAAAACCGCACCGACCTCCTCAGAAGACAAACACGGGACACGGAGTTTGTTCAGACTGTACTCCTGAAATAATCATTATTTTCTCTTTTTATGGGCCAGTTTCATCTTCTCTCAGATCCTTCATCGTCCAGTACTTCCCCGGAATGGAGAAGCTACAACATCTTCTCCGGAGCCTTCAACATGTCATTGATGAAGACGAACATCTCGCCAGGGCCATCCCCACACCCCCACTTCTTGCCTTTAAACAACCGTATAACCTCAAACAGACCATTGTTCACAGCAAACTACCCAGCCTTCAGGAGAACAGTGACCACAACACCACACAACCCTGCCACAGCAACCTCTGCAAGACATGCCGGATCATCGACATGGATGACATCATCACAAATGAGAACACCATCCACCAGGTACACGGTACATAGTCTTGCAACTCAACCAACGCTGTCTACCTGATACGCTGCAGGAAAGGATGTCCCGAAGCATGGTACATTGGGGAGGCCATGCAGACACTACGACAACAGATGAATGAACATCGCTCAACAAGCACCAGGCAAAAATGTTCTCTTCCTGTTGGCGAACACTTCAGCGGTCACAGGCATTCAGCCTCTGATCTTCAGTAAGCGTTCTCCAAGGCGGCATTCACGACACACGACAACGCAGAGTCGCTGAGCAGAGACAGATAGCCAAGTTCCGCACACATGAGGACGGCCTCAACCAGGACCTTGGGTTCATGTCACACTATCTGTAACCCCCATGACTTGCCTGGACTTGCAACATCTCACTAACTGTCCTGGCGGGAGACAATACACATCTCTTTAATCTGTTCTTAAGCCTCTCTCCACTCACATTGTCTGTACCTTTAAGACTTGATTACCTGTAAAGACTCGCATTCCAACCATTATTTTGTAAATTGAGTTTGTATTTTTATATGCCCTGTTTGTGAACTGAACTCCCACTCATCTGTCGAAGGGGCAGCGCTCCGAAAGCTGATGGCTTGTGCTACCAAATAAACCTGTTGGACTTTAACCTGGTGTTGTGAGACTTTTTACTGTGTTTACTCCAGTCCAACGCCGGCATCTCCGCATCATGCCTGTCGGACTTGGCCAGCTCAGTCTGGTGCTACCGAGGTACTGTTGGTGATGGACATTGATGTTCTCCACCAGAGTACATTTTGTACATTTGCCACCCTCAGTGTTCATTCATCTGCCGTGGTGACGTTCAAATCCTGCTCCCTGGAGCAGAGATTACTAGTCCTGTGATAATACCATGACAGCGCTGCCTCTGCCTGTTAGTGAGTATATGTACATCTGACAATGGACTCTTACCTTCATGTGTATCTACTGTGTGGCTCAAGTCACAAGAGTTTGTTCAGACTGTACTCCTGAAACAATCATTATTTTCTCTTTTTATGGGCCAGTTTCATCTTCTCTCAGATCCTCACAGAAGGAGGTTCTGTTGATTAATGTGTATTGGATTTCAGAGGTCAGTTTCTATTTCATTAAAACATCCAGAATGTCTGTTCCAGACTCACCTCATCACCCTCTTCTCAAGGGCAACTAGGGATGGGCAATAAATGTTGGCCAGCCAGCGATGCCCATGACTCATGAATGAATAAATAAGAACATAAGAAATAGGAGCAGGAGTAGGCCATCTAGCCCTTTGAGCCTGCCCCGCCATTCAATAAGATCATGGCTGATCTGAAGTGGATCAGTTCCACTTTCCCGCTTTCTCCCCATAATCCTTAATTCCCTTGCCTACCAAAAACCTATCTACCCGTGACTTAAATATATTTAGCGAGGCAACCTCCACCACTTCAACGGGCAGAGAATTCCAGAGATTCACCACCCTTTGAGTGAAGGAGTTCCTCCTCAACTCCGTTCTAAACTGCACCCCCCCCCTTATCTTGAGGCTGTGCCCTCTAGTCCTGCTGTCCTGCTAAAATCTCAAAATCACCTGATAAGAGAGCAGCTCCAAATAAACCTGTTGGACTTTCACCTAGTAGTCATATAGTGCAGAAGGAGGCCATTTGGCCCATTGGGTCTGCACCGACCACAATCCCACCCAGGCCCTATCCCCCATAACCCCGTGCATCTACCCTAGCTAGCACCCTGGCACTAAGGGGCAATTTTAGCACAGCCAACCCACCTCACCCGCACACCTTTGGACTGTGGGAGGAAACCGGAGCACCCAGAGGAAACTCACACAGACCATGGGGAGAATGTGCAAACTCCACACAGACAGTGACCCGAGTCGGGATTCAAACCTGGGACCCTGGCGCTGTGAGTCAGCAGTGCTAACCATCGTGTCACCGTGCTGCCTGTGCTGTGAGATTTCTCCCTGTGCCCACCCCAGTCCAATGCCAGCATCTCCACCTCATCTCAGAATCAGAAAACATCCTGGCCTTTCCTACTCCCTGACACACTCACTATTGCGATCTTACCAAACACCACGGCATTGAGGAGTATATATTCGAATCTTTTTGGTCTTTATCTTGATAGACGATAGCTGTTTCTCCTTGATCAATTTATGAATAGCTTGGCTATGACTTTAGCGATAATTTGTTTTTTTTTTGCTTGTTGTGGTTTGAGGATTAGTTTTAATTGCTAGCCTAAGTGTCGGCCAGAGACACCTCTGTAATATACCTGTCTCTGAGAATATTAACCGACTCACTGTCTAAACAAAAGCTTCCTGACAGCTGCTTAACTGAAGAAAGGGAGAGTCAATCAGGAATGCCTCCAGTTTAACCCTTCCACTCTCGGGATCTCTCAGCATTCAAGATTCATCTTAAAATGATTACAACCAGAACACGAGCGATGTTCCCTCCTGTGCATTCTGAAGCACACCAGAATACTCAGAGGTTCCGCCAATGTTGTACTAGTCGAATTCCATCCACTTTGAGCTCCGACACCCCTTTATCTCAGACACTGTTGCTTGTTGTCCCGACCCCGTTCCGTGACCCCCAAACTCAGCAGACGATCTTGTATCACACAGAATTTCTGGGGAGTAGTTTGCACAGTCGGCGTTACGCTGAGGCTTAATCTAATCACTTTCACATATCACCCACTCATGTGGAGCTATCGGCTGCCCCAACCTGTGAGATCTGGGCTGTTGGGGGGGGAGGGACCTGATCCAGGGAACTCAATCTAGAATATTTATTCAGTGCGGGTCTTAACTGAGGGAGAGAGAGGGGGGGATCCGTCTGGAAGATGTCCTCGGTGAGGGGCTTTACTGAGGGAGACAGAGTCAGAAGAGGGAGATCCAGAGGATTCAGTCTGAAATATTTAGTCTGGATTATTTACTCTGTGTGCTGGTTGAGAGGAACACATATACTGACTTATTTTCCAGACTTTGAACTGAAGGGGAGTGCTCTCTATCCCAGCAGTGAGGCTAGTTGGTGAAGGGATAACTCAGGGAAAGCCAACCTGGACACTGCCCCTGATTTTAGCAGGGTGAGGAAGGGGTGCAGAGTGTGCGGTCTATCCGCAGTGGGGGAGCTCCCGGCGGCAGTGAGAGGGAATCCGCTACTAGGGGGGTGTCGGGCGGGGGGGTAACATGGTGTGGAGTGTAACCGGCAGGTGGTGGTATCTGCCAGCCTCTCCAGGAACAGCACATCTTAATGCTCTTTGTCTTAATCTCTATTCTCTAAAAGAAGCCTCAGAGGAATGATCCACAAAATATCACCAGGGGTAAAATCGACAGGTTACAAGAAGGAACCGTCTTCGATCCATAAACATCCATTTCACTCTGCACAAAATGCCGAATAACCCAAACAGAACTGGTTCGAATGGAGATGAGCAAGAACTGGAAGGGAGAAAGGACAGATGGTGAAGGAAGAGCAGAGGGAGAAAATAGAGAGGTGGAGAAAGAGGAGAAAATAGCGAGGGAAAGAGAGAGGTGGAGAAAGAAATGCTGAAAAGGAGAGATGTGTCACTGGGGAGGGGCAGGAGTACAGGGGGGAGAGAGGTGAAGGAAGGGAGGGGAATAGGAGGAGATGGGGCAGTGAGGGAGGAGGTGGAGAAGGGGAGGTAGAGAAGGAGCAGGGGCATGGGGTGAGGGAGCTGGAGAAGGGGAGAGGACTGGGGCAGAGTGAAGTAGTTTATTAGTCACCAGTAAGGCTTACATTAACACTGCAATGAAGTTAACTGTGAAAATCCCCTAGTCGCCACAGTCTGGCAGTTGTTCGGGTCAATGCACCTAACCAGCACGTCTTTCAGACTGAGGGCGGAAACCGGAGCACAGGGGGGATGTGCAGACCCCACACAGACAGGGACCCAAACCAGAAATCAAACCCGGGCCCCCTGGCACTGTGCTAACCACAGCGCTACCGTACTGTACCCTGGGGGAGAGGGAGGTGGAGAAGAGGAGGGAAATGGAGGCAAAGGGAGGTAGAGGAGAGATGGTGAATAGGGGAGAAGGTGGTGGAGAGGGCAGGGGAATGGGAAGAGGTGGAGGGGAATGGGGGAGAGGTGGAGGAGGGGAGGGGAATGGGGGGATAGGGAGGTGAAGGAGAGGATTTGGGGAGAAGATTTACAGAGCTCCAGAGTGATGCCACGCAGTCTGATAGTTTATTACTGAATATTTCAGATAGGTGGATTTGAGATGTGGTGGAATGATTTTGCATGAAAATATCTTTCCTTTCCTTTCAATTCTTGCTTAATTGGAATGCAAGCATAAAGCGATTTCACATTTCACAGTTGGGTCAGAAACCTCGAACTCTTTAAGTTTGGCAACTTTCCCCTCTGACTCAAATGTTGGATCCAGCACAGAATGGACAGGGTTAAAAATATTGCACTCTGGCAGTAAAGGAATCACAACTGCCTGATTCCTGGACTAGTATCCCCTCCCCACCACCACCCCACCGCCCCACCCCGCCTCTCCCCCTCATTCTCTCTCCCCTCCTCATGCAAAACCCACATTGAGTAAATGCTCCAGATTTAGCCCCCTGGAAATCCCCACGCTCTCTTTCCCCCCCTCTCTCCCTCAGTAAAGCCCCAAATTGAATAAATATTTCAGACTGAGTCCTCTGGATCTCCCTCTCCCTCTTCTGACTCTGTCTTCCTCAGTAAAGCCCCTCATTGAGTACATATTCCAGACTGATCCCCCCCTCCCCTCCTCTCTCTCCCTCAGTAAAACCCCACATTGAGTAAAAATTCCAGACTGAATCCTCTGGATCTCCCTCTCCCCCCTCAGTCAACAAAACAAAGGAGATTGTCATCAACTTCAGGAAGCGTAAAGGAGAACATGCCCCTGGCTGCATCAACAGGGACAAAGTAGAAAGGGTTGAGAGTTTCATGTTTTGAGGTGAATAAACCACCAACAACCTGTCCTGGTCCCCCTGTGCTGACATAGGTTAAGAAAGACCACCAACACTTCTACTTTCTCAGAAGACTAAGGAAATTTGCTCTGTCAGTTACAACCCTCACCAACTTTTACAGATGCGCCATCGATTCTTTCTGGTTGTATCACAGCTTGGTATGTCTCCTGCTCTGCCCAAGACCGCAAGGGAACAACAAAATGTTGTGAATGTAGGCCAATCCATCACACAAACCAGCCTCCCATCCACTGACTCTGTCTACACTTCCCGCTGCCTCAGCAAAGCAGCCAACATAATTAATGACCCCCCCACCCCCCCACCACGCACCCCGGACATTCTCTCTCCCACCTTCTTCCTTCGGGAAGAAGATACAGAATCTGAGGTCAAGTATCAATTGACTCAAGAACAGCTTCTTCCCTGCTGCTGTCAGACTTTTGAATGGACTTACTTGGCATTAAGTTGATCTTTCTCTTACACCCTCGCTATGACTGTAACACTACATTCCACACTCTCTCGTTTCCTTCTTTATGAATGATGTTTTGTCCGTACAGTGTGCAAGAAACAATACTTTTCACTGTATGTTAATACACGTGACAATAATAAATCAAATCAAAGTCTTTCTCTCTCAGTAAAGCTCCACACTGAGTAAATATTCCAGAATGAGCTCCCGCGATTCTTCTCACTCTCTCACTCCCCCGCTCTTCCTGTAAAGCACCACATTGAATAAATATTCCAGATAGATTCCTCTATTCCCCCTTTTTCTCTCCCCTCTCTCCCCCTTGCTCTCTCTCCTCTCTCTTTCCCCTGTCTCTCTCCCTCATCACTCTCTCTTTCCCCTGCTCTCTCTTCCCCTTCCTCTCTCTCTCCCCCTCAGTAAAGCTCCACACTGAGTCAATATTTCACCAGACTGAGCCCCATCTCTCCCCCCCCCCCACCCCCTGCCTCTCTCAGAGCAGCCCCACATCCAGTCAATATTCCAGACTGCAAACTGAGCCAAAAGCAGACAGATCTGGGTGATTGACAGCTGTGGTCTGTACTACTGTGACTGCAGGGGTAGCAGACTTTAACATTGTACTGAAATATTTAACACCTGACCTCTTTCTGTGTTTCCGCACTCGTGGACGTGTTAGTGAGGTGGTGAGTGAAGTTGGCCGTGATGAGGGTGCAGTGAGGTTTGGAGTAGAGTTGAGCTGGTGTTTGGTGGAGAGGCTGGTTCCCCCTGTGGAGGTGCTGGGTGTGCTGCTCCTGCTGCCTCTGGGATGGTTGAGGCAGGAACTGCTCTGAGTGAAGAACTCCACATCTTCACACACACACACACACAGAGCTCCACAATGGGCATCTGGTGGATATTTTGGATATTCCCTGCTGTCTGTGCCCTGGAAGGTAAGGTCAGGCTTTAGGATATTTATTGGTGAAGTGAAACTTTGCTGAAGGTGGAGTGTGTGTGAAGCAGTTATTGCTGTGATGGGAATAAAGGATGGAGAGAATCCGGATCGCTGTCTCTCTCAGTCTGCGATTCATTTCCCGATAAAAAACCCGGCTGCTCTTCACTCCAAATTACATTCTCCAGAATATTTCAACCAGAAAGTTCTGTTCTTGCAGTAGCGTGTTGTGGTCCAGTGAATAGATTCCGTGTGTGAGCTGGAGCTGCTGATTAATCCTGAGGAATTTGCAGTTTATTGAGGATCATTCCCAGTGGAAATGTGTATTCTTGATGGAGAAGAAATTCCGGCTGTCGGTGAGGGGATTTGGCGCTCATTCTGCAGCGCTCGACATGCCTTCATTTGACTATGTTGTGGCGCCGTTTCATTCATTCAAGTTCCATTGGAAATCCATCCATTGAGAAGCATTGGGAGAGAGGGAATGGAGAGAGTGAGGGAATGGAGAGAGTGAGGGAATGGAGAGAGTGAGAGAGGGAATGGAGAGTGAGAGAGGGAATGGAGAGTGAGAGAGAGTATGGAGAGAGTGAGAGAGAGAGGGAATGGAGAGAGACAGAGTATGGAGAGAGTGAGAGAGAGAAGGAATGGAGAGTGAGAAAGAGAAGGAATGGAGAGAGAGAGGGAATGGAGAGAGTGAGAGAGAGAGGGAATGGAGAGAGTGAGAGAGAGAGGGAATGGAGAGAGAGAGAGTATGGAGAGAGTGAGAGAGGGAAGGAATGGAGAGTGAGAAAGAGAAGGAATGGAGAGAGAGGGAATGGAGAGAGAGCGAGAGAGGGAATGGAGAGAGAGCGAGAGAGGGAATGGAGAGAGAGCGAGAGAGGGAATAGAGAGAGTGAGAGAGGGAAGGAATGGGGAGAGAGAGAAAGAATGGGGAGAGAGAGAGGGAATGGAGAGAGAGAGAGAGTATGGAGAGAGTGAGAGAGGGAAGGAATGGAGAGTGAGAAAAAGAAGGAATGGAGAGAGAGAGGGAATGGAGAGAGTGAGAGAGAGAGGGAATGGAGAGAGTGAGAGAGAGAGGGAATGGAGAGAGAGTATGGAGAGAGAGTATGGAGAGAGTGAGAGAGGGAAGGAATGGAGAGTGAGAAAGAGAAGGAATGGAGAGAGAGGGAATGGAGAGAGAGCGAGAGAGGGAATGGAGAGAGAGCGAGAGAGGGAATGGAGAGAGTGAGAGAGGGAATAGAGAGAGTGAGAGAGGGAAGGAATGGGGAGAGAGAGAAAGAATGGGGAGAGAGAGAGGGAATGGAGAGAGTGAGAGAGAGAGAAGGAATGGGGAGAGAGAGAGGGAATGAAGAGAGAGAGGGAATGGGGAGAGTGAGAGAGAGAAGGAATGGAGAGAGTGAGAGAGGGAATGGAGAGAGTGAGAGAGGGAATGGGGAGAGTGAGGGGGGAATGGAGAGAGAGAGCGGGGGAATGGAGAGAGAGAGAGAGGGCATGGAGAGAGAGAGGGGGAATGGAGAGAGAGAGGGAACGGAGAAAGAGGGGGAACGGTGAGAGGGAATAGAGAGAGAAAGATAATGGAGAAAGAGAGGGAATGGGGAGAGTGAGAGAGAGGGAATGGAGAGAGAGAGAGAGGGAATGGAGAGAGTGAGAGAGAGAGGGAATGGAGAGAGTGAGAGAGAGAGGGAATGGAGAGGGGGTGAATGGAGAGGGGGGGTGAATGGAGAGGGGGGGTGAATGGAGAGGGGGGGTGAATGGAGAGGGGGGGTGAATGGAGAGGGGGGGTGAATGGAGAGAGGGGGGGAATGGAGAGAGGGGGGGAATGGAGAGAGGGGGGGAATGGAGAGAGGGGGGGAATGGAGAGAGAGGGGGGAATGGAGAGAGGGGGGGAATGGAGAGAGGGGGGGAATGGAGAGAGGGGGGAATGGAGAGAGGGGGGGGAATGGAGAGAGGGGGGGGAATGGAGAGAGGGGGGAATGGAGAGAGGGGGGAATGGAGAGAGGGGGGGAATGGAGAGAGGGGGGGGAATGGAGAGAGGGGGGGGAATGGAGAGAGGGGGGGGAATGGAGAGAGGGGGGAATGGAGAGAGGGGGGGAATGGAGAGAGAGAGAGGGAACGAGAGAGAGAGGGAATGGAGAGAGTGAGAGAGAGAAGGAATGGAGAGAGTGAGAGGGGGAATGGAGAGAGTGAGAGAGGGAATGGAGAGAGAGAGAGGGAATGGAGAGAGTGAGAGAGAGAGAGAGAGGGAATGGAGAGAGAGAAGGAATGGAGAGAGTGAGAGAGAGAGAGAGGAAATGGAGAGAGTGAGGGAATGGAGAGAGTGAGAGAGAGAGAGGAAATGGAGAGAGTGAGAGAGAGAGAGAGAGAGGAAATGGAGAGAGTGAGAGAATGGAGAGGGTGAGAGAGGGGAATGGGGAGAGTGAGGGGGAATGGGGAGAGTGAGAAAGGGAATGGGGAGAGTGAGAGAGGGAATGGGGGAGAGTGAGAGAGGGAATGGGGAGAGTGAGGGGGGGAATGGAGAGTGAGGGGGGAATGGAGAGAGAGCGGGGGAATGGAGAGAGAGGGGGGGAATGGAGAGAGAGAGAGGGGGAATGGAGAGAGAGAGAAAGGGAATGGAGAGAGAGAGGGGGAATGGAGAGAGAGAGGGGGAATGGAGAGAGAGAGAAAGGGAATGGAGAGAGAGAGGGGGAATGGAGAGAGAGAGGGGGAATGGAGAGAGAGAGAAAGGGAATGGGAGAGAGAGGGAATAGAGAAAATGAGAGAGAGAGGGAATGGAGAGAGTGAGAGAGAAGGGAAATAGAGGGGGGAATGGAGAGGGGGTGGAATGGAGAGAGGGGGGAATGGAGAGAGGGGGTAATGGAGAGAGGGGGTAATGGAGAGAGGAGGGGGGGAATGGAGAGAGAGAGAAAGGGAATGGAGAGAGAGAGGGGGAATGGAGAGAGAGAGGGAATAGAGAAAATGAGAGAGAGAGGGAATGGAGAGAGTGAGAGAGAAGGGAAATAGAGGGGGGAATGGAGAGGGGGTGGAATGGAGAGAGGGGGGAATGGAGAGAGGGGGTAATGGAGAGAGGAGGGGGGGAATGGAGAGAGGAGGGGGGAATGGAGAGAGAGAGGGAATAGAGAAAATGAGAGAGAGAGGGAATGGAGAGAGTGAGAGAGAAGGGAAATAGAGGGGGGAATGGAGAGGGGGTGGAATGGAGAGAGGGGGGAATGGAGAGAGGGGGGAATGGAGAGAGGGGGTAATGGAGAGAGGGGGGAATGGAGAGAGAGGGGGGAATGGAGAGAGAGGGGGGAATGGAGAGAGAGGGGGGAATGGAGAGAGAGGGGGGAATGGAGAGAGAGGGGGGAATGGAGAGAGAGGGGAGGAATAGAGAGCGAGGGGGGATTGGAGAGAGAGAGGGGAACGGAGAAAGAGGGAGCAGAGAGAGAGGGAATGGAGAGAGAAAGAGAGGGGAGTGAGGGAATGGAGAGAGAGAGGAATGGAGGGAGTGAAGAAATGGAGAGAGAGGGAACAGAGAGAGTGAAGAAACGGAGAGAGAGGGAGTGAGGGAATAGAGAGAGGGAATGGAGAGAGTGAGGGAATGGAGAGAGAGTGAGGGAGAATGAGGTGAGAGAGAAATTGAGTGAGGGGAATTGGAGGAAGGTTGATTGAGAATTGGGTAGAAGTGTTTGGGGGATGGGAGGGAGACTGGTGAATATGGCAGGAAACAGAGGGTCAGTTGTGATGATATTGAAAGGTTCAGCGGGCTGACACGCTGAATAGCACACACCTGCTCCACTTGTAATGTTCTTCTCAGACAGAGTAAGCCTGTGTCATTTGCTGCAATACTTGTGCAGTTCATGAGTGTATCTTGGTCTTATTAAAGATAGGGCAGGGTGTTCCTGCCCCGGGTTGTTTTGCTGGTGTCTACTCTGCCTTTGTCCTGGGATTTAACTCTTCCTCTGCTCCCAGAGCCTGCCTCTACCAAAGATTGGTCAGGCAGTGGAGATGTTTAAGGTTGGGACTGCCAATGGGAACCTGGGAGTTTGAGGTGAACTGGAATGACATGAGTAACATCAGTTTGTATTCTACATAGTGAGGAATGGTAGCTGATTTTTTAATACTGAACATATTAATTACTTTGTTCCTTGTGACGGAGACGCACTGTGTTTTTCTGTGTTTTCTCTTTCTGGCTGTTCATCACTCAGACTCCCATTCTGTCTCATGTTCCTCAATTCCCCTCTCATTCAAACAAGCCAGCAGGCTTATCCTGAAATATGTCAGTGCTCTCTGCTTCATCCACGTGGCAGAGATTTTCACATTCTCACGAGTGTGTGTGTGTGTGTGTGTGTGTGTGTGTCTCTGTGTGTGAGTGTGTGTGAGTGTGTGTGTGTCTGTGTGTGTGTCTCTGTGTGAGTGTGTGTGTGTGTCTGTGTGTGTGTGTCTCTGTGTGAGTGTGTGTGTGTGTGTGAGTGTGTGTGTGTCTCTGTGAGTGTGTGTGTGTGTCTCTGAGTGTGTGTGTGTGTCTGTGTGTGTGTGTGTCTGTCTGTCTGTGTCTGTGAGTGTGTGTGTGTGTCTGTCTGTGTTGTGTCTGTGTATGTGTGGAGAATTTCTCCTGAGTTCTACATTTGATCTATTAGTGACTACCTTATGAGATCAGTTCTTCTCGCTGTCTCACCCTGGATTAGATGACCTATTGAGATTGTGGACTGCTATATAAAAAGATTGGTCAATAAGTCAGCAGTTTTCATTTCTGAAATTCGCAACTTTTTTAAATTCAGGAGCTGTGGGTGTCACTGGCTGGGCAGCATCTATCGCCCATCCGTAACTGCCCTTGAAGTGAACGTCTTCCCAGGACACTTTTACTCATCAGCGACATTGCTGTATCGACGAATAGGGCTGAATGACTTGTTTCTTTGCTGTACATTGCTTTATAATTGAACTACAAAGATTATACTCTTGTTCAAAAAAGGATGTAAAGATAAACCAAACAACTACAGGTCTGTTCGTTTCATCTCAAGGACTGGAAACTTTAGATGACGATAATCTGGGCCAGTCACTTGGACACACGTGGATTAATTCAGAAAAGCCAGTAGTGTTCGTCAATGGTAAATTGCTGTAATTTTTGATGAGGTAATAGAGAGGGTGGATGAGGGTAATACTGTTGATGTGGTGTACATGGATTTCCAAAAGGTGTTGAAGGAAATGTTGGCAAATCGAAGCCCAATGCTTCAATTTCTGGTTCCAACTTTGCATCGAAGGAACAGCTGCAGCTGGGATATGACCTGGGCTGAGAGACTAGACAGTGAGAGTTGTGGTGAACATTTGTTTTTCTGACTGGAGAAAGTTTACAGTGGGGTTCCCCAGGGGTCAGTACCAGGGCTCATGATCTCTTTTCATGATATAGACCAGTAACCAAGGCTTGGGTGTACAAAATCACAGTTTCAAAATGTGTGGAAGGCACCATAACTTAGAAGCATTGTGAACGGACAAGGATGGTGTTAAACTGGAGAAGTACACAGATGGCCTGGTGGAATGGGCTGACACGTGGCAGATGACATTTAATTGAGAAATGTGAAGTGATTTATTTTGGTAGGGAGAATGAGGAGAAACAGTAACAAATGAAGTGGATGCAGGAGCATAGGGAGGTTGGGGTGTACATACGCAAATCATTGAAGATGGCAGGGCACGTTGAGAGAGTGGTTACAGATGCTGATGGGATCTTGGTTTGGTCTCTACTCATGAAGTGTGTACATTGCAGAATCAGTGGACTCTGATATAAGCTGATTGACAAAGGAAACAATGGCAACATGTAGAGAAACCTTTCTATACAGCGAGAGGTTAGGGCCTGGAATACCCTGCTTGAGAGGGCGGTGAAGATTCAACTGTGCCTTTCAAAGAGAACTAGATAAACACCTGAAGAGAAAATATTTGCAGAGTAAGAGAACAAAAAGGACTTGGTGTGGAACTAATAGAGTTGTTCTAGCAGAGAGTTGACACAGAAACAATGGATTGGATGGCCGCTTTGTGTGTTGTAACTATTCTTTGATTCTGTGTAAGCCAGGTTTCCAGATAGCTGGGATGTTCATACTGCAGATTGCGATATATCAGTTGATGTGAGGGAATAGGTCTATGTTGTTCTTGCTGTTGGAAGTATGGAAGTTATCACTGACACAGAATTGTATTGCAGACTGTAGGAATTGGTGTACTTTCAAGACAAAACTTCCCATATGGTGTCCACTCCAGCTGTAATGTTTAGTACTCTGGAACCTTTCTGGTTCCACCTTTAACTCACTGAGCCCAGAAAGTGACAGCAGGTTAGGATTCTCATCCAACAGAACTGGTTTGTTCAGAGACATTCTCGAGATGCATCAGCCCTGAAGTGGCTTTCTTGCTTCATGCAGTCACTGGCTGCCGCTGTGTTTTGTGCAAGACTTAATTATATCAGGGATTAGAGACAGCTGCAGACAGTTATTCTGAGCCGACACAAACCCAAAAAGAAATGATAACTTGAATATGTGTGAGAAAATTGAACGTTTTGAAGACAAGTGACAATACAGGCTGACAAATAAGTGAAGCATCAAAATGAACAGGGTTTCATTGAATACTGAGCCTTTAGAAAATGGAGACAATAGACGCAGGAGTGCTTACACTGGTTATGAACAAAAAAACGTGAATAGGGTTAAATTTCGAATGTGGAGGAAATGATTAGAATTATCCCTCATTTAAAAATTTTGAGGAAGAGAATTCCGTCTTTGTTTTCTGGTATTTTAAACATCCTCCCATTTGCTGACTTTAATTTCTTCTTTAACGTCACATACTACCTTGCTGGATATACCGTTACTGCAAATAGTAATCTTGGGCTGCTCCCGATGCTTTCTGATCTTTTCGTTTCTCTTTGTTCCACTCTACAATTCCCGAAGTAAAAGAAATCTTTTGCAGCAAACTAACTCGCTTAGAATTTGTCACAACTCAGTAACTCTGCTGTGAGTTGCCATTGGCAGTTTTAATAAAGGGGTACAAAACACAAAAATTTCCACTTGCCTGAGAAATAGGTTCAAAATCCTGAAAGGTACACTATTATCATTCCATTGTGCAGTGTTGCTCAAATGCTAACAAGCCTGAATTACTACATATCTTCCTGATGTATGCATAATTGTTTTAAAAAATTCCAACAATGTGAAATATTGTCCTTGAAACAATTCTTAACACTTAACATGCGGATTGTATACTGCCCACAGCATCCAACCTGACTCAGTCTTTGCCTGGCCCTTCCATTTATTTCTCTGGATGTAGCGTGATAAACAGGAACATGCACCAGGTCAGTAAGGTAATGAAAGATGTAGGCAAAGCAAATAGAGAAAAGGTAATTGAACTTTAGCATTGGGCAGAGAATCTAAGAGCAGGCATATAAATCTTGTAAACTTCAACAAAGACAAAAGATTCAAAGAATTATTTTTCCCACAGAGAAATATTTTGATGAAAAGCAATCCATCTGTTAAAAATCACAGATAGAAGAGGCAACAATCCAACATACTAAGCATTCATGTACTAACATTGGAAATAGGATAAGCGTAGAAACTGATCATAGGAAGCATATCAATCTGCATATGTAGAATGGAGTCTAGAAAATTGACTTGGGTTAATGACAGCAGAAAGCCCTTTCTGAAATAATGCCATGAGATTTTATATCCCGACTTGAAGGGCAGAGAGGATTTAAGTTTTAAAGCTTACCTCAAAGACAGTACATCCAACAGTTTGGCACTCCCTCAGTACAGTACTGAAGTGGCAGCTTTGATTTTTATATTTGGGTTCTGGGTTGGGATTTGGGCAAGGATGCAGAGTCACAACTGAACTTCTGTCTCCTCTTTGTAAGAAACCCAAACCTGCATAGGATTACTAAGCTCTTGTGCTCAGCTCAGAAAGAGTTCATTTGGACCTATTGCAATATATCCATACATCTAAGGCACCTTTCCAATTTGCTTTGTATAGAAAGGTCACAGCTATTCGCAGGCTGCTAATAGATGGGATGATAACAGGTGCAATGAATCTTTCAATCCTATCACTGGAATGTCACTCCTATCGATGTACTCATTCAGAAGACAATGTTAACATGTTTGTAGAATAATCAGCTCGGCCTTCTCGGATACCTGGTCTGCCGTTTTGCACAAATACTATTTGACTTAACATGTGTGAGAATGTATGTCGCAGACAAGCTGATAGGGTGTTCACAGAACATACAGCCCTTTGCCAAGTATGATTCATTTTGATGATCTCCACAATTGGGGATTGTATTCCTTTGAGCAGAGAGGGTTAAGGAAGGATTTAATAGATGTGTTGAAAATCATGAAGGAATTTTATGGGGTTAAGAAGCAGGCAGGTTTCCAATGGCAGGTCAGTCTGTATCCATAAGACAGATTTCAACTAATAAAGTGAAGACACAGAGGGGAGTTGTCAAATATTTCCACACAAAGTTATTACAAGCTGAAGCTGATTCAATGGTAATATCCAAAAGGGGACTGGGGAAATGTGCAAAGATCTGGGGAAAGAACAAGGGAGCAGGATTAATTGGATAACTATTTCAGAGAGCTGGTACAGTCACGATGGGCCAAATGAACCTCTTTCTGTGCTGTATCATTCAATGATGTTGTGAATTCCACAAGTGTGTCACATTGAGTCTTCCTATTGTTTGTGCTGCTCTGGTATAAACATTAACCAGTCAAACATTCAAGGTTGAAGTTGCTGATTAACGAGTTAGAGATGAGTGAACACTAGGTCTGTGTATTAACATGTGTAACACCTATTTACCCACATCAACAATTCTATGGCAGGGCAGAATAAATGACAATTTTGTAGAGTAATTTTGATAAAAATGACCATGAACACCAATTTAAAGCACTCACTACTTTGAGTTCTCCGAGGATTTTATCTTCATGCTTTCACACATTTCAGTTTTGTGTTTTTGCTGCATTTGAAACCCAACTTTATATGCTTTTGTTGAGGATTTACACCAGCTTAAAGACACATTTTTATTTTATTTATTTTACAAGTAACAGTTCTGTTGCCAGATTTTTTGGTGTCTTTAATTCAACCATTCCTCCAGCCTTCTTGACCAAAGTGACAGGCAGGTCTCTACCAATAATTACTCTGAACGTAGACAGGAGAACTCAGCCATATAACTTTTCACAAAGTGTGATTGGCAACTTGTCAGTGTGAGAGATCATCAACACTCAACCATGCCCCCCCGACTGATTGACACCAAGCTTGTGCCCTGTAGCAAAGGAGTGGAAGGTTTTGGGAGGCAGAGGGAAAAGTGAAGTTGAGACCATAACCAAATCAGCAATGATCTTACTGAACGGCGGAGCAGGCTCGAAGGGTTGAATGGTCAACTCCTCAATGATGTCCTCAAACTGTAATGTTACCAGTGCATCTACAGACAGCACTGCCATTCGCTTGGCATCTAATGACGCCTAATGTTAGCATTTCTCTTGCTGAGATCTGTTTGGTTCCTCCACATTAACACCATGATAATGGTCACAGAATCTGCTGAAGTTATTCAGTCGGAGTGTCACAGTGACATAGTGGTTAGCACTGTTGCCTCACAGTGCCAGAGACCCGGATTTGATTCCCGGCTTGGGTCAGTGTCTGTGTGAAGTTTGCACATTCTCTCCATGTCTACGTGGATTTCCTCCGGGTGCTCTGATTTCCTCCCACAATCTGAAAGACATGCTGGTTAGATGCATTGGCCCGAACAGCTGTGTGGCAACGAAGAGAATTTCACAGTAACTTCATTGCAGTGTTAATGTAAGCCTTACTTGTGACTAATAAATAAACTTCACCTTACCAGATATTTTCAGTCTGCTAAAAGTTCTACTAACCGAGTTTGGCAAATAGCTAGTTCCACTCATGTCTGTGTAAAAATTGTTACATAAATAAATGTGTTGTAATTTTAAAATTCATTTGAAATTAACTGGTTTAAGCATTCAGCCTGGAGACTGCAATTCTTCACTAAAATTAATCAACTGCTGAAAGTTAGCAATTTAACTTTTAAACACCAAAGATTTCTAATTGATAGTACAGACAGGTCCACTCCTTTAGATAATTGACACCAGTTGTTGCAGTAGTAAAGTGGGTGATTGGGACTGTGTTTCTGCGTGGATACATCAGGTGGCATTTTACAGCCTCGCTCGTCCCCAAACCGTAAAATCCCGCCCCAAGGTCAATGGATCTTTCCGTGCTCCAGCCATCGCCTGCTCCAATTCCTATGGTGGGTGGGATGGTAAAATTCTGGCCATGGTCTCTGTGACTTGTCTTGCTGACCACATCATCTCACTTTCTTCTCTGACGCCACTATCCCAGTCTTTACTGGCAATTTTATTTCAAAACTTGACGTCAGCACTTTTTAAAAGTCATGTGATATGTTGTTGCACTGTGACTGATAATGTGAGCGACTGTAACACTTCCAACTGAAGAAAAGCAGCAAAATTGTTCATGTTTTCATTGATCAATGCAATCTCCTGGACCATCATTAGAGAGACACTAGCAAGCGCTTGTGAAAGGAATGTATCAATATTATCAAGTGTTGTTATTTGGATTTAATTAAAGGCTGAGGCACAAGTTAGAATTTTTTCCCTGTGGTTTGTGTTTCTTCTTTCTGTTCCCTCTCAGTATTTCTGCCTCAGGCACTGGCTCTGATGTCAAGGCAGATGTGACCTCTGTCCCACCTCTCGCTATCTGTTACCTGCTCCATCAGGATGGTTTCTGTTGGAGAATCCAGATGTACCATGGGAATTCTTCAATAGACAAACAAGTTTTGGAAATACCCATGCTGGGAATAAACCCACGGTGGCACAGTGGTTATCACTACTGCCTCACAGCGTCAGGGACCTGGGCTCAATTCCCGGCTTGAGTGTCTGCACATTCTCCCCATTTCTGCGTTGGTTTCCTCTGGGTGCTCCAGTTTTCTTCCACAGTCCGAAAGACATGCTGGTCAGGTGGTTAGCCATTCTCCCTCAGTGTGCCCGGACAGGTGTACAGAGTATGGTGACTAAGGAATTTTCATAGTAACTTCATTGTAGTCTTAATGTAAGCCTATTTGTGACACTATTAAATAAATAAACCCGGAACCTATCAGTCAACCAGTTTATGGGATAGAGTTCATCCTCAACAAACTCAACTGTGGGGAGGAAATAGCCTAGTGGTATTATCGCTAGATTATTAATCCAGAAACTCAGCTAATGTTCAGGAGACCCGGGTTCAAATCCTGCCACTGCAGATGATGGAATTTGAATTCAGTTAAAAAAATTTCTGGAATAAGAATCTGCTGATGACCATGAACCCATTGTCAATTGTTGGAAAAACCCATCTGGTTTACTAATCCATTTAGGGAAGGAAATCTGCCATCTTTACCTGGTCTGGCCTATGTGACTTCAGAGCCGCAGCAATGTGGTTATCTGTCAGCTGCCCTCCAACGGCAACTAGCGATGGGCAATAAATGCTGGCCAGCCAGTGATGTCCATGTCCCACGCATGAACAAAAAAAAAGTAATCCAATTCAAAAAGTTTGGTGTCAGAAATGATTTGTTCATAATAACTGGGACAAGTGGCCTATGTCATTGATCTAATGGATCGGATTTAAGAAGTTTTTTTTAGCCATTGTTTTGTTCCAAGCCTTTGAACCAACTGATCATGCCACAAGTAATGAGCTTTGTGAATAATGTCCCAAAATTCTCTTACATTTTTCTCATTTACCCTCACTAACACACTTGATTTGGCCTTTTAATGTACAGTGAAATCCCAGCAGCAGCATTGAGAGTTAAGACCACACTGGCAAAATGTGATTGTATTCAGAGGACAGAAAATCTATACAGTAAACTGGTGAAGCTATTGATGGAAATCAAATCAAACAGTTGCTGTCTGCAGAATGCATACAATAAAGGTAAAGTCACCATGATCCCAGATGATCAGGAACTGCTTTGAGGAGGAGAGCTGACTGGTGGTGATTTAAACTGAGGATCTTCACACCTCAGGTCAGGGGCAAGGTTGAGAAGGTGGTGCCTTCATGGATAACCTTAGCCGGCACGGGAATTGAACACACACTGTTAGTATCGCTCTGCCTCACAAACCAGCTGTCCAGCTAACCAACTGTCCTATTCATATAGTGTGTGCTCAAACATGTGTGAAATTATACTGTGGCATCATCAACCTCTGTACAGCTATCTGGGATCACCTTCCTTTGGTTGATGGACAATGTCAGCAACAGAGTACATTTCCAGAAGATTTGAAAGTTTATTCATTTTCAGGATGTGGGCATCATTGGCTAGGCCAGCATTTATTGCCCATCCCTAGTTGCCCTTCAGAAAGTGGTGGTGAGCCAACTTTTGGAACTGCTGCAGTCCTTGTACTGTAGGTACACCAACAGTGCTGTTAAGTAGAGTGTTCCAGGAGGCTGAAGTGATATAATTCCAAGTCTGGATGATGTGTGACTTTGAGGGGAACCTGGACGTGGTGGTATTCCCATGTTCCTGGCTGCCTTCTGTCCTGGATGGTAGAGATCTCAGATTGGAGAAGTTTTGTCAATGAAGTTTGGATGAGTCGCTGCGGTACATCTTGTAGATGGTAGTTCTCTGCAGCAGATTACTGGTAATGGAGTGAGTGAAAGTTTCAATGTGTGGAAGAGGTGCTGATGGTCCTGGACAGTGTCAAGCTTCTTGAGTATTGTTGGAGCTGCACCCATACAAGCAAGTGGAAAGGATGCCATTACACTGCTGCCTTGTAAGTGGTGGAAATGCTTTGGACAGCCAGGGGTGGGCCACTTGTGCCAGAAGCCCCTGTTCAGTATTTACGTTAAATTGTAATGAGTCAAACTCATGACACATAATTCCGATTACATTGAAAGTAGTCAATCATTCCCGCTGGCAGAATAGCGAATCTTAGGGAACAATACCCTTGATAAACATGCCTGCACTAGTGACTACTATTTGACCAAACATGTCTAAGCTTGTCATATGTGACTGTGCTGGCTAATCAGAGTGGAGTTAGATTACACAAGAGCGTAAACTCATGGAATGCTGGGCAAACCATCATTTGACATTGAAATTCCCCTGTGAAAGGATGTGCAAGGCCAGTGTGTAAGGGCAAACTTGTGCAATCAGAAAGGATTAATTGGCAGTCTAGTTGTAAGAGAACCCTTAGAGAGATGACTGACCACATTATGGTAGAATTCTTTGTCAAGCAGATAATGATGTAGTTGATTTGAAGACCAGGGTCCTGAATCTCAGTAAAGGTAACCATGGTGGTGTGGAGCATGAATTGGCCATGACGGACTGGGAAACATTACTGAAAGGAAAGACAGTGGACAGACAATGGCAGGCATTTCAATAATTCCAGAAGTTATTTATTCCTGTTTGGCACAAAAGTGGTCAGGGAACTGTGGCCAAATCATGGCTTACAAAGGAAATTAGAGATAGTATCAGATGCAAGGAAGAAACATACAAATTGGCAAGAAAAGGCAATATTATAGAACCCTTCAGTACAGAAAGAGGCCTGTCGGCCCATTGAGTCTGCACCGAACACAATCTCACCCAGGCCCTACCCCCATATCCCTACATATTATACCCACTAATCCCTCTAACCTATACATCCTGGACACTAAGGGGCAATTTCTTAGCATGGCCAATCAACCTAACCCGCACATCTTTGGACTGTGGGAGGAAACCGGAGCACCCGGAGGAAACCCACACAGACACGAGGAGAATGTGCAAGCTCCACACAGACAGTGACCCGAGCCAGGGATTGAACCCAGGACCCTGGAGCTGTGAAGCAGCAGTGCTAACCACTGTGCTACCGTGCCACCTGGGCGCTGGGGCCAGTTTAAATTTCAGCAAAGGAGGACCAAGGGATTGATTAAGAAAGGAAAAATAGAGTATGAAAGTTAGCTCACGGAGAATATAAAAACTGATTGTAAAAATTTCTATAGATATGTAAAAAGAAAAAGTTTAACAAAGATGAATGTAAGCCCCTTGTAGTCAGAAATGGGAGAATCCATTCTGGGGAATAAAGAAATGGCCAAGGAATTAAATTTGTACTTTGCTTCAGTTTTCACAAAGGAAGACATGAATAATGTACCAGAAATGCTGAGAGAAAAACATGTTTCAGTGAGGAGCTGAAGGAAATCAGCATTAGTGGAAAAATGGTTTTGGAGAAATTGATGGGTTTGAAGGTGGATAAATCTCCAGGTCCTGATCATCTTCATCCCAGAGTACTTAAGGAAGTGGACCTGGAAATAGTAGATCCATTGATGGTTATTTTCCAAAAATCTTTGGACTCTGGAATAGTTCCTGCAGATTGGAGGGTAGCTAATGTAAGCTCACTATCCAAAAAGGGTGGTAGAGAGTAAACAGGTAACTATAGACCAGTGAACCTAACTGGTTCTGGGGACATTGTTAGAGTCCATTGTCAAAGATTTCATAATTCAGCACTTGAAAGGCAGTGATATAATCAGACAAAGTCAGCATGGATTTACAAAAGGGAAATCATGGTTGATGAATCTACTGGAATTTTGTGAGGATGTAACTAACAGAGTTGACTGAGGAGAACCAGTGAATGGGGTTTATTTAGACTTTCAGAAGGCTTTTGAAAAGGTCTTGCATAACAGACTACTATGCAGTGTTAAAGCACATGGGATTGCAGGTAATGGATAGAAAGGTGGTTAGTGGATAGGAAGCAAAAAGCTGGCACAGATGGGTCTTTTGTTGATTGGCAGTCAGTGATTAGTGGGGTTCCACAGGGATCTGTGCTAGGACTCAATTGTTCACATTATATATTAATTGGAAGAGGGAACTGAATGTATTAGCTCCAGATTAGTAGATGATGTAAAGTTGGGTGGGAGGATGAACTGTGAGGAGGATGCAGAGATGCTTCAGTGTGATTTGGACAGGCTGAATGTGTGGGCATCTGCATGGCAGATGCAGTATAATGTGAATAAATGCGAGGTTATGCACTTAGGTAGCAATAGTAAGAAGACCCATTACTTGAATGGGTGTAAATTGACAGAGGTGGATCCTCAACAAGATCATGGATTACTCGTGCATCAGTCACTGAAAGTAAGTGCGCAGGTACAGCAGGCAGTAAAAAAGGCAAATGATATGTGGGCCTTCATAGCAAGAGGATTTGAGAAGGTGGATAGGGATGTTTTGCTGCAATTGCATAGGGCATTGGTGAGGTTACATCTGGAATATTGTGTGCAGTTTTGGTGCCAATGGGTCATTCTTGGTAATGGACTTTGATGCTCCCACATTGAGAGTACAATCCGAATCCTTGCTATTCTCTGTGCTTCTTCAAAGTGACATTAAACATTAGGACTGCTGGTTACTGATTCACCAGCTGAGGGAGTGTAGTAGGTGGTAATCAGCATATTAGATCAAATACATGAGAATTTATGATCTAAAGTCAATGCTGAGAACTCCCAGGGCAACTACTTCCCAACTGTATTGCTCAATGTTGCTGCCAGTGAAGGATCTGTTCTACTGGTGGGACAGGACATACCTCGGGATGGTGATGGTGGTGTCTGGGACACTGTAAGGAATGATTCTGTGTGTATGACTATGTCAGGCTGTTGTTTAATGAGACTGTGAGACAGTCTGTCCAGTGTTGGCAGGAGCCCCAGGTGTGAGTGAGCAGGACTTTGTAAGGTTTACAAAACTGGGTATGACTATTCTGTGCCCAAAAGTGGTGCGCATCCTGAAGGGGGTCTGAATATTTTAGTTCTGTTGGGCTGTAGCTTCCATGGAGTAGCAGTCCATGTCCAGTTACCTCTGTGTTCCTTGTTACTTACCTGGAAATGAAGCTGTTCCTTTTCTGGCCACCTTGCCACACCGATCGGGTGAGAAACAGAGAGTGCAGTCGGTTCCCAAAGGCCTTGTGTTGAGGAAACAAGGCGCACCCCCTTTATTTACTAGCTGCCATAAAGCAGGCTAACTCAAAGTTCCAGTCACTTTGAGAAGCTCGGGTCAAGGTGAATTTGAAAAGTAAGTTGTTAGGGTGGAGGAGGAAGTGATGGTTGGGGGCAGTAAAGGAGGGTCAGTGGTGTGGGCTGGTTAGTGACGGGGTTTAGGGGGTCAGTGAGGAGTATGGTCAGTGGCGGAAGTTTTGGGGTAAGTGGGGAGTGTAGCCAGTGACAATATTTGGAGGGTCAATGGGGAGAATGTGGGGTTTGGGAGTCAATGAGGATTGTGGCCAGTGACAGGGCTTGGGGGGTTCAGTGGGGGGAGTGTGGTCAGTGATGGGGGTTGGGGATCAGTGAGGCATGTGGTCAGTGGTGGATGTTTTGGGGTAAATGGAGAGTGTGGTCAGTGACAGGATTTGGAGGGCCAGTGAGAGAAGTGTGGTCACTGACAGGGGTTTGGGGGGGGGTCAGTGGGTGGAGTTTGGTCAGTGATGGGGGTTCGGGGGGTCAGTGGGTGGAGTGTGGTCACTGACAGGGGTTTGGGGGGGGTCAGTGGGTGGAGATTGGTCAGTGATGGGGGTCTTGGGGGGTCAGCGGGTGGAGTGTGGTCAGTGATAGGGGTTTGGGGGGTCAGTGGGTGAAGTGTGGTCAGTGATGGGGGTCTGGGGGTGTCAGTGGGTGGAGTGTGGTCAGTGATGGGGGTCTGGGGGGGGTCAGTGGGTGGAGTGTGGTCAGTGATGGGGGTTTGGGGGGTCAGTGGGTGTAGTGTGGTCAGTGATGGGGGTTTGGGGGGTCAGTGGGTGAAGTGTGGTCAGTGATGGGGGTTTGGGGGGTCAGTGGGTGGAGTGTGGTCAGTGATGGGGGTTTGGGGGGTCAGTGGGTGGAGTGTGGTCAGTGATGGGGGTCTGGGGGTGTCAGTGGGTGGAGTGTGGTCAGTGATGGGGGTCTGGGGGGGGTCAGTGGGTGGAGTGTGGTCAGTGATGGGGGTTTGGGGGGTCAGTGGGTGGAGTGTGGTCAGTGATGGGGGTTTGGGGGGTCAGTGGGTGGAGTGTGGTCAGTGATGGGGGTCTGGGGGTGTCAGTGGGTGGAGTGTGGTCAGTGATGGGGGTCTGGGGGGGGTCAGTGGGTGTAGTGTGGTCAGTGATGGGGGTTTGGGGGGTCAGTGGGTGGAGTGTGGTCAGTGATGGGGGTTTGGGGGGTCAGTGGGTGGAGTGTGGTCAGTGATGGGGGTTTGGGGGGGTCAGTGGGTGGAGTGTGGTCAGTGATGGGGGTTTGGGGGGTCAATGGGTGGAGTGTGGTCAGTGATGGGGGTTTGGGGGGGTCAGTGGGTGTAGTGTGGTCAGTGATGGGGGTTTGGGGGGTCAGTGGGTGGAGTGTGGTCAGTGATGGGGGTCTGGGGGGGGTCAGTGGGTGTAGTGTGGTCAGTGATGGGGGTTTGGGGGGTCAGTGGGTGGAGTGTGGTCAGTGATGGGGGTTTGGGGGGTCAGTGGGTGGAGTGTGGTCAGTGATGGGGGTTTGGGGGGTCAGTGGGTGGAGTGTGGTCAGTGATAGGGATTTGGGGGGTCAGTGGGTGGAGTGTGGTCAGTGATGGGGGTTTGGGGGGTCAGTGGGTGGAGTGTGGTCAGTGATGGGGGTTTGGGGGGTCAGTGGGTGAAGTGTGGTCAGTGATGGGGGTTTGGGGGGGTCAGTGGGTGGAGTGTGGTCAGTGATGGGGGTTTGGGAGGTCAGTGGGTGGAGTGTGGTCAGTGATGGGGGTTTGGGGGGTCAGTGGGTGGAGTGTGGTCAGTGATGGGGGTTTGGGGGGTCAGTGGGTGGAGTGTGGTCAGTGATGGGGGTTTGGGGGGTCAGTGGGTGTAGTGTGGTCAGTGATGGGGGTTTGGGGGGTCAGTGGGTGGAGTGTGGTCAGTGATGGGGGTTTGGGAGGTCAGTGGGTGGAGTGTGGTCAGTGATGGGGGTTTGGGGGTGAGTGAGGGAGTGTGGTCAGTGATGAGGCTTTGGGCATTAATGCAGAGTGTGTCAGAGACAGGATTTAGGGGGTCAGTGGGGGGAATGTAGTTAGACATGGGATGGGGGTGAGTGACGGAGTGTGGTCAGTGATGGAGGTTTAGGGGTGAATGAGGGAGTGTGGTCTGTGACAGGGTTTGGGGGTTAATGAGGAGTGTGGTCAGTGATAGAGGATTGGGGATGGGTGAAGGAGTGTGGTCAGTGATGGAGGTTTGGGGGTGAATGAGGGAGCGTGGTCAGTGACGGAATTTGGGGTTGAGTGAAGGAGTGCAGTCAGTGATGAGTGTTGAGTCGTTCATGGGAATGTGGTCAGTGATGGGTGTTTGGGGGTTAATGGGGAGTGTGATCAGTGATGGGGCTTCAGGATGTGTGAGAGAATGTGGTCAGTGATGGGGATTTGGGGCTGAGTGAGAGAGTGTGGTCAGCATTGAGGGTTTGGGGATTAATGAGGGGTGTGGTCAGTGACGGGGTTTGGGGGTGAGTGGGGGAGTGTAGTTAGTGAGGGGATTTGGGGGTGAGTGGGGGAGTGTGGACAGTAATGGGGGTTTGGGGGTGAGCGAGTGAGTGTGGTCAGTGATGAGGGTCTGGAGGTTAATGGGAACTGTGATCAGTGATAGAAGTTTGGGGGTCAGTGCTGGGATGCCCATAGGAGGCTGATTTGTGATGTTGGTCATTTGAGGAATGGTCAGTGTAGGGGTTTGGATGGTCAGCGGGTGGACTGGGGGAAAGTGTATTCAGGGTGTAGTCAGAATGGGGAGGACAGTGGGAGATGCATTCACGGGTGGGGTGTAGTTGGGGGTGTGGAGGAGAATAGAGGGTGGATGATATAGTTAGGGTTACAGGGGGGGCAGTTAGGTTGGGTAAGTAGTGGGTGGGGTTTGGGGAGTTCCATGGGGCCTGGTTCAGTGCTGTAGATACCAAGGAGTTAGAGATGGTTTTCATTCTTTAAACTGTTTTTGGGTAACTATTGCTGTAAAACAGCCAGAACCATCCAAAGCTGATGATTACATTTGCCCTATGGGATGGTTCATTGTGCAGGGAAATTGTCCATTGGAAGTTTAAACTTCCTAGGCAATTGCATTTATTCCTTATGTGGAAAATTCCAGGTTGGTGGAGCGGGATGTTCCCTCACACATCCTTTCGGTATGCCACACAGGTATAACAGACCAGAAAATTATAGACTACTGTAATTTTTGAGCAGTTTGATACAATTTAGTGGCAGACTCTTCAGAGAGCAGTTAAGATTTAACTATATTGATGTGGGACTGGAACGACATGTTGGCCAAACCAGTGTGTAAGCGGATTTCCGTTCCCAAAAAGATTTAGTGGAATAGTGAGTTTTAATGATAAAATGAAGCTTCAAGGTCCCTGCAAGCTTATGATTTAATAACTGAATTCAAAACCGCACTGGATGAGATTTGACCACACACTGGATCATTAGCCTGGGTGTCTGAGCTAATAAGGGCACGAGTAAAGGGCACTATGCAACACCACCCCATCGTCGGACTAAGGATATCCTCCATCATGTTGCTCCCAATTTGCTAAATGGGATAGATTCAGAATAGAATGAGCAGTTTAAAACTGTACACGGGAGACTCTGGGCCATCAGCAGCAGTAGAATTGTGTTCAGCCACAATCTGTAACTCATAGCCAGATATATCCTTCACTGATACCGACCAACCCACCTTGATTAATTAACGTTGAAGAAAAGCACACCGATCGCAGAGTTACACATAATGAAGATATCCCAATTCAGGTGTTGCTTGATTATGTCTTGCTGGTTTGCATCAGATGAAAGTAATATCATGCAGATCAGACAGAGATCCAATAAATCCCAGTGCTGACTTTAAGCTGCATTGTAACAATTTACTGAAGGTGGAAAAATCAATGGAAGTGCAGCCACAGACAGGCAGCTGATAACTCCAGTTTCAGTATCACTCTTTTTTAAGATTAAAGCTGTCAGACATACACTTGTTCTGTTATTTCCTGGTCATTAACTCCGAGTTATTTCTTTATTTGCTCTGTGATTGCGTTACAGTTTCTCTTCCCAGTCTGTGAATAGTACCGATCGTCATTTGAGAGTCAACATCTGTCACTAGAGTTGTTGACAAGCAAAAACCCCATAGTTGAATGACTGTTCCTAACCTCTCCATCGCTCTGTTCTAAACTGTACTGGAAGAACAGAAATTTCTTTCAGTTAAATATTGGGATGACTGAAGCCATTGTCTTTGACCCTCAGTACAAATGTGTTCCCCAGACCGCTCGTCCTGGCAAAAGTCTGAAACTAAACCAGCTTGTCTGCAGTCTCAAGGTCATCCAAGCTCCGCAACCCATGTTTAAACTTTAAAGTTTATTTATTAGTGTCACAAGTAGGTATACATTAACACTCCAGTGAAGTTACTGTGAAACTGCCCTAGTCGCCACACTCCAGCGACTGTTGGGTACACTGAGGGAGAGCTTAGCATGGTCAATGCACCTAACTGCCTTTCGGATTGTGGGAAACCGGAGCACCCAAAAGAAACCCACGCAGACACAGGGGGAATGTGCAGACTCTGCACAAGACAGTGACCCAAGCCGGGAATCAAATTCGATTCCCTGGCACTGTGAGGCAGCAGTGGTAACTACTGTGCCACCCTCTGTGCCACCATGCTGCCCTGACTCGGACCAAGACGCACTCACCCATGACCCCTATGCTCACTGACCTGCATTGTCTCCTGTTTAAGCAACTCTTGGATTTTAAAATTCTCATACTTGTTTTCAAATGCCTCCATGCCCTCACCTCTTCCTACCTCTGTTATCGCTTCCAGCCCTGAAGAAGGAATCTACCTTCCTCCAATTGTGGCCTCACATCTATTCCCTATTTTAATCACTCTGACATTGGTGCTCATCCCTGTAATTCCCTCATTAAACCTCTCCACCTCACTCCCTCTCTCTGCTCCTGTCAGAATGACCTCTTTGACTATTTGTTTGATGATGCTCGCCAAGCACCTTGAGCTATTTTATCCAATTAAAGGCTCCATGTAAATACAAATTGAAGCTGATTGTTACAAATAATACTGTTGAATATAACAACATCTCACAATGAGGTGCAGCATGATTTAACATTCTGTGAATTGCTGAAGTCTCAATTGTGACACTGGCTTGTGGCCAATCCAAGCTGTCTGACAAGCTCCATGTACAATGTGGTTTGTATAAGTGTGTGCTTGAGGCCTGTGTGTGCTTCTTAGCTTGAGGCTTGTCAATGTTGAGTGTGAAATAGAATGTAAGTCCACTTTGTGAAGCTGTGGGCCTTGTCCAGAATAGCATTGGCTAGAAACCGAATGAAACGTTCTCTACTCTAATGGGATATCCTAACTCCTTGCTGAAACAAGTGTGTTTTTTATATATGTCAGAGACCATGCTTGAGTGAGAATGGCTATTTGTAATTGTTATAATAATTTTGCACTGAATGCCTAACCATGCATTGTGTCAGGTATTGCCAGACTGGCGCAGTATCATGGTGCATCCAGGATTGATCTGAATTCCACTGCTCCTGCACCGTAAGTTGAATTTCCTGATGTACACTGTCGCATTCTGAACGTGATAGCAAACTGCAGAAGCGCCATTTTGGGCTGTTACGACATGTGATTATGATTGGGGCAGTATTGTTTTATATGCCTCTCTTTACCACAGCATAAGAATTGATTGCTGTTCCTTTCGTACTCATTCAAGGTGAATGGCCTGAGCTGCAGGGCCAGGACTTATTGTGCTTTTCCCAATTGATCTTGAGAAAATGAGGTTGAGCTGCTAACTTGGACCACTACAGCGGTTACGTATGTGTTGAGGCTTCTTCTAGTATAGGCTAGGTACATCCCAACCAGGCAAAAAAGGTAATGGAACCAAAACCAAGGCTCCTTAGATGATGAGGCAGATGATGAGGCAGATAATGAGGAAACATGATGATTCAAAAAAAGCATGTGTACGATGCATATTAGATAAGTTATTGAAGCAGGAATCAGGCTAAATAAAGTACATCAAATAGAGAAGTGAAGAGGAAAGTAAGACTGACAAAGAATGTGTATAGAATAGAATGGCAGTAAACCCAGAAGAGAATGCAAAAATCTTCTATCAGCATGTAAATAGTATGTGAGTAGTAGGAGACTCAGTTCAGGCTAGAATCCTAAATAGGCACATTTTATCAGTATTATCCAGGAAAAGGGAACTGACAGAACCAAAGATGGTAGACGCTATGGATGTGGTGAAAATTATTAGGAAGGTTGGACTGAAAAGATTGGTTATGCTTAGAGTGGGTAAGTTGCCTGGGTCTGGGTGGCTTGCACCCCAGGTCGTTAAAGTAATTGGGGATGGAGATAGAGAAAGGCTTGTCATCATCTTCCACCAATCTGCACATTTTTAGAGAGTGGAAGGAAACCGGAGCACCCAGAGGAAACTCACTCAGACACAGAGAGAACGTGCAAACTCTACACAGTCACCCAAGGCTGGAATTGAACCTGGGTCCCTGGTGCTGGGTCACTAATCACCGTGCCTGCTGTCAGCTGGTGTGTTCAAAGGCCCCAGCGCCATTTTTAAACATCAGTCCAGTACACTCGTATCACTCTCTCCAGCCCAACCGTCTTCGCCAGACTGTGCAGATTGTCAGTAACCCAGAGGGAAAATGCCAGCAGCCTCCAGAGGAAATCAGCTCCCCGATTCAACCAGCCTCCACCAGAGACCATCACCTATGACATGCCCATGCCCAACTGTGACCTCCTACCCTAGAGTCCCCAAACATCCCCTTCCAGTAAATTTTGTGGTTTCCCTTTGACCCCCTTGTTTGTAAGTTTTTCATGCAGCATCATCAGGGTCCGGCTTCCCTGTGCGTTTCCATTGTTTGTGGTCTTCATCCACCTCCCTCTCTGCATGATGTCATGAGCCCCTCTCCAACCACCCACCTCCCCCTCCAGGACTTGCACAGCCTCCTTCCACATTGTCTTTGTCAGCCCCCGCCCTTCCCCTCAACCCCTGGCTTCACCTTGCACTCCTCCTGGTTGAACTTAGAACATACAACATTACAGCGCAGTACAGGCCCTTCGGCCCTCAATGTTGCGCTGACCAGTGGAACCAATCTAATGACCCTCTAACCTAAACTATTCCAATGTTATCCATATGCCTATCCACTGACCATTTGAACGCCCTTAAAGTTGGTGAGTCCACAACTGCTGCAGGCCGGGCATTCCACGCCCTTACTACCCTCTGAGTAAAGAACCTACCTCTGACATCCGTCCTATAATTACCACCCCTTAATTTAAAGCTATGTCCCCTTGTGTTAGCCATCACCATCCGAGGGAAAAGGCTCTCACTGTCCACCCTATCTAGCCCTTTGATCATCTTGTATGCCTCAATTAGGTCACCTTGTAACCTTCTTCTCTCTAATGAAAATAACCTCAAGTCCCTCAGCCTTTCCTCATAAGACCTTCCCATCATACCAGGCAACACCCTGGTAAACCTCCTCTGCACCCTTTCCAATGCCTCCACATCTTTCTTATAATGCGGCGACCAGAACTGTACGTAATACTCCAAGTGCGGCCGCACCAGAGTTTTGTACAGTTGCAACATGACCTCACGGCTCTGAAATTCAATCCCTCTACCAATAAAAGCTAACACACCGTACGCCTTCTTAACAACCCTATCAACCTGGGTGCCAACTTTCAGGGAGCTATGCACATGTACACCGAGATCTCTCTGCTCGTCAACACTACCAAGAGTCCTTCCATTAGCCCTATATTCTGTACTCCTGTTACTCTTACCAAAGTGAATCACCTCACACTTTTCCGCATTAAACTCCATCTGCCACCTCTCGGCCCAGCTCTTGCAGCTTATCTATGTCCCTCCGCAAACTGTAACATCCATCCTCACTGTCTACAACTCCTCCGACTTTGGTGTCGTCAGCAAATTTACTAATCCATCCTTCTACACCCTCATCTAGGTCATTTATAAAAAATGACAAACTTGGAACCTTTATTGTGGTGGCTGGGTGACTCCCACTGATCAGTGCTGTCCTGATTGACACTGCTATGTGGCACCAGGGACAAAGGAGACTGTGGACTCCGAAACGCCAGGCATTGTCCTGATTCGAGTCAGTGACACAGGAGGGCCCAGGGGTCCATAAAGATCAGCTCAGCAAGGAGACGGAGACAGGAACTGGTCTGCCCTGGCAGACTGGTGTACAGCACATCAGGGGCAGCACAGCAGCATGCGTGATGATACAGTGCTATTAATATATTTTGTGTTAAGGGGGAACTGTTTTACGATTCAGTGTTTTGTTATAGTTGGTTTGTCTGGAAGGAATTCAGTCAATGCTGGAAAGCAGGATAGTTACTCATTTTAGCCCATAAGTGTTTATATTTAGCACAAGGCTAAATATAATTACCAAAGAAAAGGACCTTGGGATTTTTTTTGATGAAGATAATGGAAGGTGAGTTAGGTATACAGGATCATATTGTCATGTGATGTAAAAATGGAAGGAATTAGATTTGTAGCTAAGAAAAACAACTTCCTGAGTTCAGTTCCTGGAGAGCGCTGCTTATAAATCGCAGTCTACAAACAACTCTCTCTCTCTGTTTCTCCCTCTGGAAGGTCCAAGGCTTAACAAAGGTTAAAGGGAGTATGCCTGGAGTTGTTAACTATTTTAAAAATGGGGTTGAAGTCTATAAGAGAAATATTGATTCTTTGAAACTGGATAGTAATAAGTTAGAAGTTAAGAGTTGTATCTTTTCATATTTAAAGGTTGTTCAAAAGTTAAGAGTTAAACTTTCATTTTGTTAGAGATGCACTTAAAGTGTGTTAAACTTAAGCTTGATTTGATAAAGGATGCCGAATTTGTCAGTGGAGTCACTGCTCATGTCAGAATAGAAAAACTGTTGGGGTTTCTTCTGTCTTCCTGATATACCTTGGGATTTCTGATCTGGCACCCCAACACATGGCAGGGAGAGCTTGTTACACTCACCTCAAAGTCTCTTGTGAACTGAGGACTACCTTGTGCACACCACACTTCATCAGTTGGGTCTTTGTCCAATGTAGTGTCTTGCTGGCGTGATGCAAGGTTGGAAGGCCGACCGGGTTTCTGGTGAGCAGTTTTTAATGAGCATTCATGAGATGCAATGAAATAGTAATTGCTTTCTTGCCACCAGCCAGTGAGAAAAACGATCCACCATTCACCTGCCACTGGGAGAACTGCAACGAGATTTTACGCCAGTGGGTTTCTGACATTTTGACTCCGGTGAGATTCTCCACCCTTGCCTCTCATCAAATCCACGCTCAAGGAACACTTGCTCCCTCTCTACTCTTTACACCATTACTACCTCCATCTATATTTAGACTATTGAAGTCCTCTTATAAATATTCAATAATTTTTGCACTTCTTTGCAGTTCCCTTGCAAATCTGTTCCTCTGCATCTTCTCCACTAATTGGTGGTCTGTAGATAACATAGAGCAATGTTATTGCACCATTTTTGATCGTTGTCACTAGCCAGATAGATTCTGTCCTCATGTCATTGGGAAATCCTCTTTCTGCAGTCCTGCAATGACCTCCTTCATCTATACTGCCAACCCTCTTCCTTTCCTATCTTGTATGAACACCTTGTATCCAGGGTGATAGCAAGTTTACATCAGTTTGTATGCGAGCTGACAAAACATGTCCAAGGACAGCTGCTGTGTCATTGCATCTTGTGTGCAGAAATGGTAAAAGTTTACACTCATAGCTCACACTCTGGACTGAGACTGGTTGATGATTTTGAAAAATGATTGACCTTTTCCAAGATTGAGTGCATTTTGTATCTGATAAAACTCGATGAAAATGGCAGCAAATGTTATTTTATCAGAGATTCCAAATTTATATAAAGATCTGAAAATCAGAATGGAATTGTTATTGGGTGTACTACAGGGTCCTTTCAGGGTGACTGAGTTTCCCACATTTGTAAGTGATCTCAGTCAGGGTCAGAAGCTGGAATTGCCTACATTCCACACAGGAACAGTTAACCTGTGTTGGTTTCAACTCATTAAGTGCGTGGTTGCCACTTTATTCCTTTGCATTTTTGCAGATGTAAACCACTTCATCTTTAAGCTACAATGATGTGCAAAAAATAAGATCAGAAAATACTGAAGTGCTTCACACATTGTCCAAATACTAGGAGTAAAACTATCCCCAAAATATTAGTGAAAATGAAATAGAGAAAACGCTTGCTCAGGAACATTTTATACACAAAGTGAATCAATTTATTGGGAGATCACAGTTGCTGATATTAGAGGATGAGTATTTGACACATGACCCTCTGTCAAGTATAAAGTGGAGCCATTAACCTATTTAATTAAGTGCCAATATTTTCAACAGCGATTTCAAGGGTTATCTGTCAATGAAAAATAGGCTTCATTCCCAGGTTAGTCATTAAAAGCCACTTTTAGGTCAATGGCAACTAGGCTCCAAGAACTTGAGTGAGGGACTTGGTGAAAGTAATACAGATTAATTCCTACTACTGTCAACTGACATCAAGGTGTCAGCTTGGTTTAGATATAGAACATAGAACACTACAGCACAAACAGGCCCTTCGGCCCACAAGTTGCGCCGATCATATCCATACCTACCAAGCCATAGAACTATCTGTAACTCCCAATCCCATTAAATCCCATGTACTCATCCAGAAGTCTTTTAAAAGGCGCCAGCGAGTTCGCCTCTACCACCACCGACGGCAGCCGATTCCACTCACTCACCACCCTCTGAGTGAAAAACTTACCCCTGACATCTCCTCTGTACTTGTTTCCCAGCACCTTAAACCTGTGTCCTCTCGTATGACCATCTTTCCTCTGAATCAGAAGGTTGTGAGTGCAAGTCTATTTTTGAACATATTTGCTGGGATGACACTCAGTGAATCTCTGGAGGGATGGCATGTTCAACTGAGACTCCATCAACCCCACTGGTGGATATTAAAGATCCCAGTGTGCTATTGGAAGGTGCACAGGGCTGATAATCCTTCAATTAGCAGATTATCATTTAACCTATTCCTGTTTGTGAGACCTTGCTGTGTGAAAATTAGCCATCGTGTTTGGCTAGAAAATAGGAAGTACACTTCGGAGGTACATCTTCAGATGAGAAGCACTGGCGATAGCTAATTTCAAGTTCTATTTGCTTGATGTTGGGTTGTTGCTTGTTGAATGGATTTTGACATCCTAAATGTACTGCCAAATCAGCTCTTCCTTGCTGCTCCCAGATTTACTACCAGCCTCATAACCCAGCAATAAACACACAGACACATTCATACCAGCCTCACTGCAGAACCTCCAATCAGAAGCGTTCTTGAAAATGTCCTGCAATTTTGTTTTAAGTAATGCACTTCTGTTGAAACAGTGTGTGCAGTGTTTGCTGGACTGAAGTGAACTCCCAGGTGCAGTGGCATCAGGGAGGTCAATTAGCAAATAGTTAAAATGACACATTCACTGGACCATCCAGCTGTTAATAGCAATGTCAGCATAGAATGATTCAAAATAAAATGTGCCAGATACAGTGAATTCCTTCACTGACACAATCCAACCTCATCATTTTAATAAAAAATTCTTATTTCAAAAATTCAAAGTAGGTAAAAGGAAGGGGATACTAAATTGAATATTTCTTTACAACTTTTCAACCTGATTGCAATAGATAAAGAGATTTCTCTAACTCCTTTAACAATTTCAGCATTCTCCAGCATGTTCTGCAGCCACTGAAGAATATTAATAGTTTACTGACTGTTGTCAGTGCGTTGACAACATGTACTGTTGTGTCTTTGGGACCCTATAGCAATTGAATTAGTTTGGTTTTCACCATTAAATAACAGAAGCTTTAGCCCTGAACTCGGCCAGAGTTTCAAGTACAGATCTTTTGGAAGGTGATGGAACAGTTCCTTTTGTGGATTTGTATCCGTGTATGGGTGAAGGTGCCAGTAGTACAATGGAAACTGAGAAGGGGAAAGGTCAGGAGACAGGCACTTGAGTTGTCAGCTGAGAGAAATGGATTACTGCCCAGTCAGATGGAAAAAGACGGGTGACATTGATACCACTGTGACTCACTCAGAGGTTGTGGGGTTTGGCACAGTGCTGAGTAACTCCGCAGAAGGGTGGCTTAGAACTCTGGAGAAATGCGCTGTCAGCCAGGGGAGGTGTTTGAAGTTTCTTGTGCGATGTCTGGTAAGAAAAATTAATAAAACACTTGTGCAATGCATGATTCATTCAGAGACATTTTAAGTATTTTCCTTCTTCTCCCTTTGCTCGAATTTAATTACTTTGAGGGCAGCCAAGTCTCCACCTCGCTCATCAATTCCCTTCCTACCTCATCAGCCTCTCAGTCTGCAGCCAGTTTGAGGTAACTCCTACCTGCTGCAAACGCTGCCTGTGATGTATCTCACTCCTGTCATGTGCAGAAATCATGTTCCCACAGTGACTGATCTCCGATCTATAAACGTGGCTGGGTGAACAATCAGCTGTTGTTCTTCACTGTGAGCATCTAATGAGGGAACCTACCCTCTAGAGGCTGAATCTGTCCTTAGTTCCTGTCTGTGACCTGTGAGGTTCAGCATCCTTGGATTCACACCATGATCTTCCCTACCTTGGTCCACTGGTTCAATGACTTGATAGGCTCGAGTTTACCTTCACCTGTTCTTACAACTAACAGCAAGTAAGGAAAGAACTCAGTAGAACATATACTTTCTGCCATGCTGCGTTGCCTGAATGTTATTACAATGGTGCAGGTTTTTGTCTGTCTGGTTGATACACTGTAACTGCAAAGCTGAACAGCTTGTTTAAGAGCTTCCATCTCACTGAGACAGCTTCAGACTATTCCATAGCCAACGACCTGCTCTGAAAACTTTGCTCATGTCTTGACAGCTGTGACAAATTCCACAACAGCAGAAGACCATAAGATATAGGAGCAGAATTAGGCCACTCGGCTCATTGAGTCTGCTCTGCCATTTAATCATGGCTGATTTTTTTCTCATCCCCATTCTCCAACTTTTTCCCAATAGTCCCTGATCCCCTTATTAATACAGAATCTATCTTATCTCTGTCTTAAAGACAGTCAATGACCTGGCCTCCACAGCCTTCTGCGGCAAAGAGTTCCACAGATTCCCCACTCTCTGGCTAAAGAAATTCCTTCTCATCTCTGTTTTAAAGGACCATCCCTTTAGCCTGAAGTTGTGCCCTCTGGTTTTTCCTATTAGTGGAAACATCCTCTCCACGTCCACTCTATCCAGGTCTCACTGTATCCTGTAAGTTTCAATAAGATTCCCCCTCATCCTTCTAAACTCCAACGAGTACAGACCCAGAGTCCTCAACCGTCCCTCATACGACACAGCAGCGATATAGTCACAACATTCAAAACAAAATAACCCACACATTCCAAAAAAGAGGTCAGTTCTCTATATCTTCCAATTCTGATGAATCGTAGCCTCATAGAATCCTTAATGTGCAAAAGAAGATCGTTTGGCCCATCAAGTCTGCACTGACCGCAATACCACCTCGCCCCTATCCCCATAGCTGCATGCATTTGCCTCACTATTCCCCCAACACTAAGTGGCAATTTAGCATGGCCAATCAACCTGACTGCACATCTTTGGACTATGGGGGGAACCTGGAGCACTCAGAGGAAACCCACACAGACATAGGGAGAATGTGCAAACTCCACACAGACAGGGACCCAAGCGTGATAACTTCAGCCAGGCTAATGAGTTTGGCTTGCTAGAGTATGAACACCTGCTGGGCACCGCAGGGGCTGGGATGTATTATCGACATTGATAATTACCTTTTTGGTTTGATATTTTCAGTTTCCGTTTGACTTTTTTTTTGTTTGGGCTGTTCCCCCTCCATCTGCCCCTTTTAATTTGTCCTTCAGTTAATTTGAGTTAGTTTAATTTGTTGGTGACTTAAAAGAGCTACCTGATGAGTGTTTGAAAAGAAATACCCGAAGAGTCTTAACTGGTGGTTAACTCAGGGGTTTAAAGCAGGTGTGTCGGTCTCTCAGCCTGCATTCAGCAGGGAGCAACTGGAGAGCTGGCTGTGTACAGATGGACGGTGTAAATAAAGTAACTTGGTGATGGGACTTTCATCTCTAGAGTTATTACACCAAGCCAGGAATTGAACCTGGATCGTTGGCACTGTGAGTCAGCAACTGAGCCACCGTGTCATCCCAATGCAGATTTGAATCCTTGAAAAAAATCCAAGATCTGGATCTGCATCTTCACCAAAAACTAATTACTTCTTCCTTGGGCCAAACCTTATCTGTGTGCCAAATTTTGTTGAAATCCGTCCATTAGTTTTTGAGATATATTGTTAACAGAAAAGTAGACTAGTTGGCTGGAAGTATGACCTCTATCTACCTCCAGCAGTGGAGGTGATAAGATTTCTGTTGAAAGCAAAAGTTGCCCAGTATAAAGTTAAGAAGGAGATTATTAAAGAATGTAACAACCTTGATGTGGTCTTAGTGGCAACAAGATGTTGCTCACTTAACATCTGTACAATGGGAGAATCTTCTAGATGCACAGATATGATTACAATTGTTGATTTGATTTATTATGGTCACATGTATCGGGATACAGTGAAAAGTGTTGTTTCTTGTGAGCTGTACAGACAAAACATACTGTTGACAGAGTATATAAGGGAGAAGAAAGGTAGAGGGTACAGAATGTAGTCTTACTAGGGTGTAGAGAAAGCTCAGCAAGGAAGAAGCTGTTCTAGAGTTGGTTGGTACGTGACCTCAGACTTTTACACCTTTTTCCCCATGGAAGAAGATGGAAGAGGATATGTCTGAGGTGTGTGGGGTCCTTGGTTATGCTGGCTGCTTTTCCGAGGCAGCGGGAAGTGTGGCTGGAGTCACTGGATGGGAGGCTGGTTTGTTTCCCTAATGGGTGTGATCAGAGGTTATCTAATACATGAATAACTAATAAAGGAAACAGATAGTCTTGGTAGAGTGTATTAGGATAATCAGGGCTGTCAGTGTAAAGCTTATTAATGGAACAGCTTTAATTGCCATTATTCAATGAGTGTACAGAAAATCCTGTGTTATCCTTGTGCCTCAGGCACAGACTATGACTAATGGTGAAAGTGTAATGTTATTTATGTTCTGATGGGAAAGTTACAAGGAGTGTACCTGATCACATTAGCAAAGGGTGATTCTGATATAGCAATAAAGATATCAGCAATAACTCCAAAATCACAAACTGTTATCAGAAAATAACCACAAATAGTTAAATCCACCGGCTCCATCAGGAGATTCTGGTCTGCTAGGGATAACTGAACTCTCAAATTCATTGCCCACCTCCACTGGGACCACAGCTCGAACTCGGTGTCAGAGGTCAGTCAGAGGTCAGACAAACCAACTTCTGCCTCAGTTGGTCAATGCTTGTCACACAGCTGTCAAAATCAGTGAGGCTGGGAAGTGTATAGCAAGAAGTTTCACAAATACCCCAGGTCCAACACCAGCATCTCCACATAACGGTTACCACAGAAAATGCAAAGTCAGTGTTTGTGAATAAAATGGCAATCGTTTATCCATTAAATCTGGGGCTAGAATACAGGAGATGTAATGTAAGTATGTTGGATAACTCAGTGGGAACCGGAGCACTGGGGGTTGTGGCGATCCATAATTAAAACCTTCTTCATAGAGATTAAAAGCAAGGCATTTATGTAGGTTGCATACATTTATCCATCTGTCAGTGTCACTGGGAGTAATTTGAGCTGAACCTGCCCATTAGGACACTGAGCAGAGCGGGTGTATCAATACTTTTGTGCCCTGTTCAGTCCTTCTCTCCAATTAGTTAAAGAAAGTCTTCAATATTATCTAAAAAGTTACAATATGCATCAAAAATGAGTTACTCAACTACAATTTATGTTGGATCTTCTAAAAATGCAAGGATTATCCCTAAGGCCTGATATTAACTTGTACAAGAGGGTGGGTTTTAAAATCAGGTCCAAGTGTCTAAGAGAGTGTGCGAAAATGATCCTTATTGCAAATGTTATGATTTGTAAATTTCAGGATTTCATTCATTTAAAGGAGAAACAGAGAGAGGGACAGGGCCAGGGGAGAGTGAGAAAGAGGAAGGCCGAGAGATGGAGATGAGACAAGAACTGGGGTCAGAGAGAGAGTTTATTTTATTTATTTTGTTATTAGCATCACCGGTAGGCTTACATTAACACTGCAATGAAGTTACTGTGACAATTCTCTTGTCACCAAATTCCGGTGCCTGTTCGGGGACACTGAGGGAGAACTTAGTGTGGCCAGTGCACCTAACCGGCACGTCTTACAGACTGTGGGAGGAAACCAAAGCACCCGGAGGAAATGCACACAGACACAGGGAGAACATGCAGATTCCATACAGACAGGGACCCAGGAATGGAACCCAGGTCTCTGGCACTGTGAGGCAGCAGTGCTAACCACTCAGAATTTCTTCCTGAAGGGCGACAACGTTCACATTAGTGACTGGGAGGAGCTTCTTTCCATTTTCTAAATGGAAACAACTTGTCCATCAAGATCCATCACGTTTTGCTTCACCGCAGCTCAGAGATGAGGCAGAGTGGCGGTAAACAAAGAAAAGAAGCTAATCCTGCATTCCTGATCCCATTACCTCCTCTCTCATGTGCTCAAAGGTCTCTGAATCAAGAATTGATCTGAATGGGAGCAACTCATAATCCTGATTAGATGTCATCAAAACTTTTTATCCCTGGACCTGACACTTCAGAAGTACCTCACTGACTGGGAGATGATTTGGAACATCCTGATGTCAGGGAATACACGGCATAAATACAAATTTTTCTTTTTAAAAACTTTCAGACATCACAGGCGGAATTTTCCCAGAAGAGTTCTAAGTATCATACTGACGAGAAAACGGAAGTCCTTCATGCAGGTCTTTTTGGTGAACATGGGACTGCAATCTTCTGGAACTTGGTCAAATTTTTTGACAGCTGGAACTTTGCACTGATATGAGGGGATGGAGCCTACAGGCACTGGTATGAGGGGATGGAGCCTACAGGCGCTGGTATGAGGGGACGGAGCCTACAGGCGCTGATATGAGGGGACGGAGCCTACAGGCGCTGGTGTGAGGGGACGGAGCCTACAGGCGCTGATGTGAGGGGACGGAGCCTACAGGCGCTGATGTGAGGGGACGGAGCCTACAGGCGCTGATGTGAGGGGACGGAGCCTACAGGCGCTGATATGAGGGGACGGAGCCTACAGGCGCTGATATGAGGGGACGGAGCCTACAGGCGCTGATATGAGGGGACGGAGCCTACAGGCGCTGATATGAGGGGACGGAGCCTACAGGCGCTGGTATGAGGGGACGGAGCCTACAGGCGCTGGTATGAGGGGACAGAACCGAGATGTGCTGGCATGAGGGATGGAGGCTACACGCACTGGCATGAGGGGATGGACCCTACACGTGCTGATGTGAGGGGACAGAGCCTATACACACTGGTGAAACCAGCTTTGGAATGCTCCAGCACAATTTTGCAGGGCCAGTGATCTGCCAGTGAACCAGCACACTTCCCCTCACCCACCCTGATAGGCACTGCCCAGACCATCTGGGGCTTCAGAGGCCTCTGATTTCCCTGGTGTGGCCACGGTGCTTGGTTTCTGCTACTGCAGAGCAATAGTGACTCTCGCCGGACTGACATCTCGCTGGTGGGTGGGGAACATCGGGGAGGGGAGAAGCAGCTATGCTTGACTCCCTCACGTTATCCCAGCAAGCTAATGGTAACGAGCTTTGCCCTTTCTGGGCCAGTAAAACAGGGTCAGGAAGATAACACCTGGCATGAATCGGAGCTTTGGCTTCTCATGTTACCTTCCCAGCTCGCCAAGCTGATAGATGGGTGTGGTTGAGTTTGTGAAATTAAATCAATGCAAGTCTTTTGTTCTTTTAGAAGGAATACGTGTAAGTGTTACACAGAAAGCTTACTGAGATGATGAAAACCCCAGGAATTAATGAACAACAGGCAGGGTGGGTGAGAAACTGTCTCAAAGGCAGGGTGAAGGATGGTGGATTGATATTTTTCATATTTTATGGTGTTTGCACTGATGTTGCCCCGGGGTCAGATTTGAGTCCATTACTCTTTTTCAATTTTCATAAATTTCTTAAACTTGGATGCAGAGAACAGACTTTACATTGTTTACAGATGATACAAAACTTGGGCAAAGTATTGGCTAGTTTTGAGGATTCCAAGGTGACTTACACAGGATGATGAACTGGCATTCGATGTGGAGAACTGTGAAGTGATGGCCTTTTGAAGAGCTAACATGGAAATACAGAGATAGACCAAATCGTATGATTTTGAAAAGTGCTGACCTGCAGAGAAACTTTGGTGGCTTTCGCTCACGAATCCTGAGAAGTGGCAGGATTTTTAAAAATTCGTTCATGGGATGCAGGTGTTAGTGGCAAAGTCAGCATTAGTTGAATAGAAAATTAAAGCATCCGCGTTAGAACAACTCACTGCTTCGACATTCAACTGGGATATTATGGACAACTCTGGATGTCGAACTTGAGGGAAGGATTTGATTTGAAAATTGGATAGGACTTAGGAAAGGTCCAGAGGAGGTTTACTGGGATGTTTCCGGGGATGAAGGGCTTCAGATATCAGGAGAGTTTTGAAAAATTAATACTGTCCTCCTTGGAACAGAGAAGGTTAAGAGGTGACCTCAGCGAGGTTGAAGGATGATGAGAGCTCGAGATAAGAGTAGAGAGAGAAAAGCTATTCCCTCTGGGGAGTGGATCAATAACCAGATTCAGAGATCTAATGGTCATTAACAAAAGATCTCGAGGGGAAATAAGGAGCATTCTTTTCATTCAGAGAGGAAACACTACCTGAAAAGGTGATGGATGATGATTCTGTCAAGTAATTTTAAAAGCGAGCTGGGCAGATGTTTAAACAGCTGACAGGATTATGGCTGAGAAGTGAGGGTGTGGGGGTGTTAGATTGGTCTTTCAAAGAAGCAGCACAGACGTGTCAGACTCAGTGCTGTCCCTCTGTAAGTCTCTGTCGTTCTGCGGTGTGTTTCTTTCTCCTTTCACTATCGGATTGAATCTGTTTGTGTTGGGAGTGAAGGACGAGTGTAGTGTTCAGGTGAAGTGGGGAGAACATTGGATCAAGGCAGCAGATGGAATTCTGGAAGAATCAGCACACATCTCTTTGAGATGGAAAGCAGAACGCCATTAACAAGTTAAACTGACACAGGAGCACCTAAATGACAAACTATCTCCCTGAGAATAACAGAGACCCCTTTTATTCTCTTCATAAACTGTGTGAATCAGACAGATAACAGACTACATTCTACAGCCCTTTAATCAAGGGCAGGGTGGGGGGTGTTGGGGGGGTAGGGGCGTAGGAAATGAGATTCCGATCATGGGCATAGTGGCCCAGCCTACCAGCTGTGACCTCACTGAGATAGCTGACAGAATTTATGAAAACAAAAATTACGTAATGTTCATAACGTTTGTATAACTTCTGTCAATTTAAAATCTTCAGCAGCCTCTCTGATTGAAACTTGAGGGGCACGGTAGTGGGTGACTGCAGGGGGAGCACAGGAGTAAAGGGAGGTTTTGGTTTGATTTATTATTGCCACATGTAATAGTATACAGTGAAAAGTATCGTTTATTGTGCGCTCTTCAGACAAAGCATACCATTCATAGAGGAGGAGTGTGCAGAATGTAGTGTTACAATCATAGCTAGGGTGCAGAGGAAGATCAATTTATTGTGAGGTAGGTCCATTCAAAAGTCTGATGGCAGCAGGGAAGAAGCTGTTCTTGAGTCAGTTGGTACATGACCTCAGACTTCTGTGCCTTTTCCCTGACGGAAGAAGCTGGAATAGACTATGTCAGGGATGCGTGGGCTGCTTTGCCGAGGCAGCGGGAAGTGTAGACAAGGTCAGTGGATGGGAGGCTGGTTTGCGTGATGGACTGGGCTTCAATCACGACCTTTTGTAGTTTCTTGCAGGCAGAGCAGGAGCCCACACCAAACTGTGATACAACCAGAAAGAATGCTTTCTATGGTGCATCCCTAAACGTTGGTGAGAGTCGTAGCTGACATGCCAAATTTTTTCAGTCTTCTGATAAAGTTGGTGGGCTTTCTTAACTACAGTGTTGGTGTGGGGGGACGAGGACAGTTTGGTGATTTGGACACCTAAAATCTTGAAGCTCTCGACTGGGTTGATGTAGACAGGAGCATGTTTTCCACTATGCTTCCTGAAGTCAGTGACTATCCCCTTCATTTTGTTGACATTGAGGGAGAGATGATTGTTGCCACACCAATTCACCAGATTCTCCATTTCATTCCTATACTCCCTTACGTCATTGTTTGAGATCCAACCCACTACGGTGGTGTCATCACCACATCGAGTTGGAGGGGAATTTGGCTACACAGTCATAGGTGTATAAGGAGTACAGTACGGGATTGAAGACACAGCCCTGTGGGGCACCGCTGTTGAGGATAATCATGGAGGAGGTGTTGTTGCCTCTCCTTACTGATTGTGGTCTGTGGGTTAGGAAGATCAGGATCCCAGTCGCAGAGGACGGAGTGGAGCCCCAGGACATGGATTTTGAGCTATGTAAGAATAATGGTGTTGAAGGCTGACCGTAGTCAATAAATAGGAGTCTGACTTGGTCTCTTTGTCATCTAGGTGTCCCGGGTTGAGTGCAGGGCCAGGGAGATGGCATCCGCTGTGGACCTGTTGCAGCGGTCGGCAAACTGTAGTGGATCCAAGCAGTCCAGGAAGCTGGAATTGACTTGTGCCATGACTAACCTTTCGAAGCACTTCATAATGACGGATGTCAGAGCCACTGGCCGATAGTCATTAAACCATGCTGCTTGGCTTTTCTTTGCTACCGGGTTGATGGTCATTTTCTTGAAGCGGAAAAGGACCTCCGATTGTCATAAAGAGAAGTTGAAGATGTTTACGGATACCCCCACCAGCTGTTTCATGCAGGATCTGAGTGCTTATCCGGGTACTCCGCAGGGCAAGAGTTATAGCTGGGGGAAAGGAAATTATGATGCGGTTAGGTGAGATTTAGGATGCATAGGATGTGGAAGGAAACTGCAGGGGATGGGCACAATTGAAATGTGGAGCTTGATCAAGGAACAGCTACTGCGTGTCCTTGATAAGTATGTACCTGTCAGGCAGGGAGGAAGCGGTCGAGCGAGGGAACCGTGGTTTACTAAAGAAGTTGAATCACTTGTGAAGAGGAAGAAGGAAACTTATTAAACATGAGACGTGTAGGCTCAGTTAGGGCACTTAAGAGTTACAAAGACTTTGAATAGTGTGGATGAACAGAGGGATCTAGGTGTGTGTGTACATAGATCCCTGAAAGTTGGGAATCAAGTAGATAAGGTTGTCAAGAAGGCGTACGGTGTCTTGGCATTTATTGGTAGGGGGCTTGAATTTAGGAGTCGCAGTGTAATGTTGCAACTGTACACAACTCTGGTGCGGCCGCACTTGGAGTACTGTGTGCAGTTCTGGTCCCTGCATTACAAGAAGGATGTGGAGGCGTTGGAGAGGGTGCAGAGGAGGTTTACTAGGATGTTGCCTGGTATGGAGGGGAGGTCCTATGAGGAGAGACTGAGGGATCTAGGGTTGTTTTCGTTGGAAAGAAGGCGGCTAAGAGGGGATCTTATTGAAACATATAAGATGATTAGAGGTTTAGATAGGGTGGATAGTGATAGCCTTTTTCCTCGGATGGAGAAAGCTAGCACGAGGGGGCATGGCTTTAAATTAAGGGGGGGTAGCTACAGGACGGATGTCAGGGGTAGGTTCTTTACCCAGCGGGTGGTGAGGGATTGGAATGCCCTGCCTGCTGCAGTTGTAAATGCGTCTAGTTTGGGGGCGTTTAAGAGATCTCTGGATAGGTTTATGGACGAAATGGGATTGGTATAGGCTAGGGGGTCATTGTTTTTGTAACTGGTCGGCGCAACATCGTGGGCCGAAGGGCCTGTTCTGCGCTGTAATGTTCTATGTTCTATGTTCTAATTAGCCAGGAAAGACCTAAAGAGAGAGCTAAGAAGAGTCAGGAGGGGACATGAGAAGTCTTTGGCAGGTAGGATCAAGGAAAACCCTAAAGCTTTCTGTAAGTATGTCACGAATAAAAGAACGATTAGGGTAAGATTAGGGCCAGTCAAGGACAGTCGTGGGAAGTTGTGCGTGGAATCCGAAGAGATAGGAGAGGCACTAAATGAATATTTTTCATCAGTATTCACACAGGAAAAAGACAATATTGTCGAGGAGAATACTGAGATACAGGCTATTAGACTAGACAGGATTGAGGTTCATAAGGAGGAGGTGTTAAAAATTCTGGAAAGTATGAAAATAGATAAGTCCCCTGGGCCGGATGGGATTTATCCTAGGATTCTCTGGGAGGCTAGTAAAGAGATTGCAGAGCCTTTGGCTTTAATCTTTATGTCATCGTTGTCTACAGGAATAGTGCCAGAAGACTGGAGATGAGCAAATGTTATTCCTTTGTTCAAGAAGGGGAGTAGAGACAACCCTGGTAATTATAGACGAGGGAGCCTTACTTCTGTTGTTGGCAAAGTTTTGGAAAGGGTTATAAGAGGTAGGATTTATAATAATCTGGAAAAGAATAAATTGATTAGGGATAGTCAGCTCGGTTTTGTGAAGGGTAGGTCGTGCCTCACAAATCTTATTGAGTTCTTTGAGAAGGTGACCAAAGAGGTGGATGAGGGTAAAGCAGCTGATGTGGTGTATATGGATTTCAGTAAAGTGTTTGATAAGGTTCCCCATGGTAAGCTACTGCAGAAGAGACGGAGGCATGGGATTGAGGGTGATTTAGCGGTTTGGATCAGGAATTGGCTGGCTCAAGAAAACAGAGGGCCGTGGTGGATGGGAAATGTTCATCCTGGAGTTCAGTTACTAGGGGTGTACCGCAAGGATCTGTTTTAGGGCTATTGCTGTTTGTCATTTTTATAAATGATCTGGATGAGTGCTAGAAGGATGGGTTAGTAAATTTGTGGATGACACTAAAGTTGGCGGAGTTGTGGACAGTGCGGAAGGATGTTACAGGTTACAGAGGGACATAGATAAGCTGCAGAGCTGGGCTGAGAGGTGGCAAATGGAGTTTAATGCAGAAAAGTGTGAGGTGATTCACTTTGGAAGGAGTAACAGGAATACAGAGTACTGGGCTAATGGTAAAATACTTGGGAATGTGGATGAGCAGAGAGGTCTCGGTGTACATGTGTATAAATCCCTGAATTTGGCACCCAGGTTGATAGGGTTGTTAAGAAGGCGTACGGTGTGTTAGCTTTTATTGGTAGAGGGGTTGAGTTTCGGAGCCGTGAGATCATGTTGCAGCTGTACAAAACTCTGGTGCGGCCGCACTTGGAGTATTACGTACAGTTCTGGTCGCCGCATTATAAGAAAGATGTGGAGGCATTGGAAAGGGTGCAGAGGAGGTTTACCAGGATGTTGCCTGGTACGGTGGGAAGGTCTTATGAGGAAAGGCTGAGGGACTTGAGGTTATTTTCATTAGAGAGAAGAAGGTTACAAGGTGACCTAATTGAGGCATATAAGATGATCAGAGGATTAGATAGGGTGGATAGTGAGAGCCTTTTTCCTCGGATGGAGATGGCTAGCACAAGGGGACATAGCTTTAAATTGAGGGGTGATAAATATAGGATGGGTGTCAGAGGTAGATTCTTTACTCAGAAGGGAATGCCCTTCCTGCAACAGTAGTGGACTCGCCAACTTTAAGGGCATTTAAATGGCCATTGGATAAACATATGGATAATACTGGAATAATGTAGGTTAGATGGGCTTTAGATTGGTTTCACAGGTCGGCGCAACATCGAGGGCTGAAGGGCCTGTACTGCGCTGTAATGTTCTATGTTCTATGTTACAGGTTCATCTGAGGCTTCTAGGGTAAAGCGTATGCTCTCACTGACCTCCTGCTCAAAATGGGCCTAGAATGCATTGAGCTTATCAGGAAGGGTGCGTTGGAGCTGGCGATTTGACATGCCTTCATCTTGTAGCCTGTTATGTCTTGCAGACCTTGACATAGACTATGTGGCAAGCCTGGGACTCTAGCATGGTCCAATAATGTCTTTTGACATGTTTGATGGATCTTCTTCAATCGTGTCTGGCTTTCTTATATCACAGTAAGAACTCTCACAACACCAGGTTAAAGTCCAACCAGTTTATTTGATAGTAAACCCACAAGCTTTCAGAAACGCTGGTCCTTCCTCAGGTGTGTGGAAGGTTCTAATCAGAGAAGGGCAGATAAAGACACACAAAGTTTACAGAATACTGATTAGAATGTGAGTCTTTACAGCTAACCTGCTATTCAAGTCTTAAAGATGCAGACAATGTGAGTAGAGATAGCATTAGCATAGGTTAAAGAGATGTGTATTGTCTCCAGACAGGGCAGTCAATGAGATGTTGGAAGTTCAGGCAAGTCACGGGGGTTACAGATAGTGCGTCATGAACCCAGGGTCCCAGTTGAGGCCGTCCTCATGTGTGCGGAACTTGACTGTCAGTCTCTGCTCAGTGACTCTGCGCTGTCGTGTGTCGTGAAGGCCGCCTTGGAGAACACTTACCCAAAGATCAGAGGCCGAATGCCCGTGACCGCTGAAGTGTTCGTCAATTGGAAGCGAACAGTCTTGCCTGGTGCTTGTCGAGCGATGTTCATTCATCTGTTGTCGTAGCGTCTACACAATCTCCCCAATGTACCATCCCACGGGACATCCTTTCCTGCAGCGTATCAGGTAGACAACATTGGCCGAGATGCAAGAGTATGTACCGTGTACCTGGTGGATGGAGTTCTCACATGAGATGATGGCATCCGTGTCGATGATCCGGCATGTCTTACAGAGGTTGCTGTGGCAGGGTTGTGTGGTGTTGTGGTCACTGTTCTCCTGAAGACTGGGTAGTTTGCTGCGAACAATGGTCTGTTTGAGGTTGTGCAGTTGTTTGAACGCAAGAAGTGGGGGTGTGGGGATGGCCCTGGCGAGGTGTTCAATTTCATCAATGACATGTTGGAGACTCCGGAGAAGATGCTGTAGCTTCTCCGCTCTGGGGAAGTACTGGACGACGAAGGGTGCTCTGTCCACCGTGTCCCGTGTTTGTCTTCTGAAGAGGTTGGTGCGGTTTTTCACTGTGGCGCGTCGGAACTGTCGATCAATGAGTCGAGCACCATATACTGTTTTTATGAGGGCATCTTTCAGTGTCTGGAGGTGTCTGTTGTGATCCTCCTCATCTGAGCAAATCCTGTGTATACGGAGGGCTTGTCCGTAGGGGATGGCTTCTTTAACGTGTTTAGGGTGGAAGCTGGAGAAGTGGAGCATTGTGAGATTGTCTGTGGGCTTGCAGTACAGTGAGGTGCTGAGGTGACCGTCCTTGATGGAGATGCGTGTGTCCAAGAATGCAATCGATTCTGGAGAATAGTCCATGGTGAGTCTGATGGTGGGATGGAACTTGTTGATGTCATCATATAGTTGTTTCAATGATTGTTCACCATGAGTCCAAAGGAAGAAAATGTCATCGATGTATCTAGTGTATAGCATCGGTTGAAGGTCCTGTGCGGTGAAGAAGTCTTGTTCGAACCTGTGCATGAAGATGTTGGCATATTGAGGTGCAAACTTGGTCCTCATGGCTGTTCTGTGTGTCTGGATGAAGGTGAAGACATTGTGGTCCAGGATGAAGCAGATGAGTTGTAAAATTGCATCTGGAAACTGGCAGTTGTCGGTGTTGAGTACTGAGGCATTTGCAGCAACACCACACAACCCTGCCACAGCAACCTCTGCAAGACATGTGCATCATTGACATGGATGCCATCATCTCACGTGAGAACACCATCCACCAGGTACACAGTACATACTCTTGCAACTCGGCTAACGTTGTCTACCTGATATGCTGCAGGAAAGGATGTCCCAAAGCATGGTACATTGGGGAGACCATGCAGATGCTACAACAACGGATGAACGACCATCGCTGGACAATCACCAGGCAGGAGTGTTCCCCCACTGTTGGCGAACACTTCAGCATTCATGGGCATTCGTCCTCTGATCTTCAGGTAAACATTCTCCAAGGCGGCCTTCATGACACACGACAGCGCAGAGTCGCTGAGCAGAGACTGATAACCAAGTTCTGCACACATGAGGACAGCCTCAACCGGGATCTTGGGTTCATGTCACACTATCTGTAACCCCCATGACTTGCCTGGGCTTGTAACATCTCACTAACTATCCTGTCTGGAGACAATACACATCTCTTTAACCTGTGCTTAATGCTCTCTCCACTCACATTGTCTGTACCTTTAAGACTTGAATAGCAGGTTAGCTGTAAAGACTCACATTCTAATCAGTATTCTGTAAACTGTGTGTGACCTGATATACCCTTTTCTGATCAGAGCCTTCCACACACCTGACGAAGGAACAGTGTTTCCGAAAGTTTGTGGGTTTACTATCAATTAATCTGGTTGGACTCTAACCCGGTGTTGTGAGACTTCTCACTGTACTTTCTTGTATCAGTCAGGGTCTCCTGAGTTGAACGCCTCAGACCTGGATTTCAGCAAGCAGTGGATCTCCCTGCTCATTCGTGGTTTCTGGTTGGGAAACACACGGATTTGAACAAAGAACAAAGAACAACACAGCACGGGAAACAGGCCCTTTGGCCCAACGAGCCCGCGCCACCGTCCCACTGTCTCAGTGACCTATTCATGATTTTAGTCTACGCCTAATGTAGGAGGATCAGGGAGGTCCAATATGGGGACAATTTGTTACCCAATCAATCAGCCTAAAAGCACATCTTTGGGATGTGGGAGGAAACCGGAGCACCCGGAGGAAACCCACGCAACCACGGGGAGAACGTGCAAACTCCCACAGACACAGGCCCAAATCCATGTGTCCGCACAGCAACAGAGATAGTCTCTGAGCTGTCATGTTGCCCTCGAGATGGTCCAGTTTAAGCACACTAACGACATGAAGCAATAGGCAACTCCCGAAGCAACGTCCAAGAGCAGCCCACTACAACCTGCCGCATGCATGCCCCTTGCTGGACTTAAATGCCTGTGGAGACAAAAAATTCATTATTAAACAGGCAAAGACTGTAACATCCCTGAGGCAAAAACGTAATCCCAAGCCTACAATGTTTAGTAAGGCCTGCTATGTCCCCCTATATGTAGACCGCTCATGTGGCTGTCTAAGTGACTCTTAAACAACCCTAGCGTGCCTGCTTCCACCACCTTACTCGGCAGTGCATTCCACACCCCCACTACCCTTTGCGTGAAAAACTGCCCTCTAATATTTGCTTCTTTGCCTCCCAATCTTCTACACACTTACTAATGGAATCAGTTATTGTGGTGGCGTATTTGTTCAGGCTGGTCACAGGGTTTTTAAATACTGACCTGTCTGCTGACTCTAAGCAGACCCGTCAGAGATCATTCGACTCCTCAGATCCCCAACATTGCACAACTTTTTTTGATGGATTCAGTTTTTATTTGTAAGCCGGGAGCAAGAGCAGAGCCTTGTTGTCTGATTTACCAAAATGTGGGTGGGTGATAAAGCAGTAAGCATGTTTGGTATTTGTGTAGAGGTGGTCTAGGGTGTTTGAGTCTCTGTTGGAACAGGAACCATTTTGTTGGTGACTTGGTAGTACGCTCTTGAGCTTGGCCTGATTGAAGTTGCCGGCCACAATGAACAAGGCCTCGGGATTTTTTGTTTCAAAGCTTTTTGCGGTAGTGTATATTTTGCCCAGTGCGGTCTTCGTGTCCACGTGGGGTGGGTTGTAAACTGTTGTCAGGATAATAGAGGTGAACTCCGATGGAAGATATTCGGGGCGGCATTTTAGCGTCAGGTATTCTAGGTCTGGGGAGCAGAAATTCCGCGAGTGTTGCGTTGGCATGACGAGGTGTTGATAAGGAAGCAGAGCCAACCTCCCCTAGCCTTGCCTGAGGCCGCTGGAACTATCCATTCAGCGGAATGAGAAGCCCTCTGTTGGAGGGCACAGCCCGGTGAAACAGGAGTGAACCATGTCTCCGTGAAACAGATAGGTGTTCAAGGGGAATTTATGGGGGTGTGGGTGGAGGTACAGAAGAGAGTGCAGGGAGGATGAGAGTGAGAGTGCAGCCTGGAGTACAGAAAGGTGCAGGGAAATGTACGGAGCTGGGAAGGGGGAATTTAGGGGAAAATAAAGGGGAATATGGAGTGTGTATAGTGGAGGAGTTCAGGTGGAATACAGGGAGTATACAGAGGGAACACAGAGGACTTACAAAGGAGCTGCAGGGAAATATAGGCAAATTCAGTGGATCACAGGGGGACGTACAGGGGCAGTAGAACGGGATTACAAAGGATGTACATGGGAAGGTATAACGTGAAAGGAGAAGGTATTGTAACGCCTGTTTGATGCTATCATGCTAATCCTGACACTTGTTCCAGTACGGAGGTGTCACTGATGATTCTTTTATATCAGCTGGTTCTACATTGTGGATATCACTAAATAGACTAGCGTTTATCATCCATCCTCCTTTGCCCTGGAGAGCACCATATAATTTGCACACACTCGATCGACTGTTGAGGTTCAAGGCACTGCTTCACCACGACCTGTTTAAGGATGAGAAGTGGTGGCCCTGCCGGTGATGTTTACATCCCAAAAATGAATAAATAAAAAGTACACCCATAGTGAACCCAGGGAGAGGGTTCCAGGATTTTGACCTCGTGATGGTGAAGGATTGGTGCTATAGTTCCAAATCAGGATGATGAGTGACTTGGAGTGGAACTTGTAGGTGGTGATGTGGCATTCACTTGTTGCCCTTGTCCTTCAAGGTGGTAAAGTTCACGAGTTTTGAAGGTGTTGTCTAAGGAGCATTGGTGAGTTCTTACCGTGTTTCCAGTCACACTGCTGCCTCTGTGCATCAGTGATGGAGGAAGTGAATGTTGACTGTGGTGGAAGGGGGTGGGGGAGGTGGGCAATCAAGCGGGCTACTTTGTCCTGGATGGTGTCGAGCTTCTTGAGTGTTGTTGGAGCTGCACCCATCCAGGCAAGTGGGGAGTATCCTATCATACTCCTGGCATATGTCTTGAAAGTGGTGGCCAGGCTTTGGGGTGGCAGGAGATTAGTCATTTTTGAGTTGTAGAGTCAGATTTTCTTGGAGGAGGCGGGAAAATTCCTGACTTGACACATCCAACTGCTTGCGCCATATTTTTCTTTTCGGGAGGCAAGGGTGGGATGGCATTTGGCCCGTCACCTTTGGAGGTGACAGAGGAGGCAGTGGAGGTGGTGCATAGCAAGGCTGGCAGGCTAGAACAAAGAACAAAGAACAACACAGCACGGGAAACAGGCCCTTCGGCCCAACGAGCCTGCGCCACCATTTTAACATTGTGAGTTCCCTCCTCTACCCATGACCTTTGTCTACGCCTATTGGGGGAGATTGAGGGAAGACTAATTTAGGGACAATTTGTTACACCAATCAGCCTAAGAGCACGTTTTTGGAATGTGGGAGGAAACCGGAACACCCGGAGAAAAGTCACGCAAGCACGGGGAGAATGTGCAAACTCCCACAGACAGTGACCCAAATCCATGTACCTGCACAGCAAACAGTGATAGTCACTGAGCTGTCATGTTGCCTGTCAGTTGGTCCAATTTAAGTGTACACTAACGACGTGAAGCACCAGGCAACTCTCGAAGCAACATCCAAGAGCAGCCCTTGTACGACTCACCGCGTGTATAACCCTTGTTGGACAACAAGGCGGGCTGACCCTGTTTACTGAAACATCAACCCAGCTTCAGTGATAAATGTCAAACCCTCAAACCCTCATTCCTCACACTCCCACTCACCCCACCTACCCCCTCCATGCCCTCTTATATTCCCTATGCGCTCTCTATACCCAGTGATAAACCCCTGGCGTCCTCCATAGCCACTTACCCATTATCCACTTCGGGCAGACATCAGGATGTCTTTGAAATAAACATTAAAAGAAATAAACTTTTAACAACCTAATAAAGCTGTCATTCAAACATCACACTGAGAAAAATAATCTCTTCCAAAAAAAGCCATTCAAAAAAATGTAAATCCTCTCAAATAGCCAATCTTTATAAACATCTATTTCATTAACCACATCAAAGACAGCAAATCCTTTAATCTGACTTAATTTAAAACTGTCAATCAAACTGGCCAAACTGCCCCCACTGAGATAAGTGGTTCTTGCACCTTTGAAACTCAGCCAATCATTTATAATGGGCTCAGCTGTAATAAACCCTTGCAGCTGATAAACAATAAAGCCTATTGAAATGGAAATAACAAATGGCTCTGGTTTTTACCAAGCTGCACCAGATTCAATAAGAGCCACTTGAAGTAAACTCCAACATGCTGCCGAGCGGTTTGTCAGTGATGACTGGTTACAACTTTGTCAGACTATCCAGATGTCCTTTAATACGGAGAATGCTGGGGGAAAGAATGAAAGGGTTAAAGGCATTCGGTTCGTCAACAAAGAAGATGCTTCAGTTGGAAACAAATGTAGGGGAGGCTGGAATTGTACTCTAGGATTTCTAGACAGGCACCGTAGAGTCTGTCTTACAGCAGAGCTCAATATCGATCCCACATTGGAAGAACGTAACAAAACTTTTGACTCATTTGCTGTGAGCAAAGCTCCAGGTGTTGCTGGTTTATCACCCTGATCTCATCCAACACAGGAAACCAACATTCCTGCAATATCTGCATGAACGTCTCGGTCTCTGTTGAAAGCAGGGGCAGTGCCTCAGGATAAGTGTGATGCAGCAGGGTGACCACAGCGACTGCAACAACGATCAAGGCATCTTCCTGCTGCACATCGTAGGAAAAGTATGAGCCCACACAGCACTGCCAGGCTGCAGTTCTGGCTGAACGCATCAACCCCGGATCCCAGTGCGGTTTCAGAACTGGCAGATCTATAATTGACATGATTTTCTCAGTCCAATAGCTGCAGGAGGAATATTACGAAAGAAGATATTGTCACCTTCGATCTCACCAGGGAACCGGACCCTGTGAGCTGAGGCATCTGCTTAAGCTGCTGGAGAAAATTAGCTGTCCACCAAAGATGCTCAGTGTGATCTCCTCTTTCCAGAGCAACCTGATGGGTGAGGTCAGATATGACAGGGAAATGAGAATCATTTAAGATCTGCAGTGGGGCCAAACAGGGTTGTGTTCTGGCACTGAGCCATAGATATATATTCCTCTCTCTGCTGCTGTTATATAGTTTGAGGTCACTTACAGAGGGTGTGTACCTTCATAACACAACAACAGAAAGCTAGACAAAGTCACACCAAATGCCCAGTAGAGACTTACCCATTGCTGGTAATGCTGCACTGACATTCCATACTGAGGAACATTTTCAGCAGCAAAAGGACAGGCTCTCTCATGCCTGTCAAGAGTTTATTTTGACTGTCAGCATCAGGAAGACACATGTCACGGTCCAGCATGTTGCCATATTGACATCGATCAGTCTTGACAGTGTGACACTGGAGATTATTGATAGTTTCGCATACCTCAGCTCCATAATCAGCAACAATTTGTCACTGATGCTGAAATCAACATATTCCAGCTGTTCCTTCCAGAGTAACAGAACGTGGAACAATAGCAACCTTACTGAGAACACCAGACTGCAAATGCACCAACCTGTGTTTCAATACACTCCTCTACGTTGATCCAACCTGTGTTTCAATACACTCCTCTACGTTGATCCAACCTGAACTCCAAAAGTTGGGCAGCAGAAAAGGCCAAACAGTTTCCACTTTCTCCATCTCAGACAAATCCTCGGCATCTCTTGGCAGGACAGGGTCACTAACTCAGAGGTCCTGGAGCATGCTAATTCCAGCAGCATTCACTCATTGTCAAGCCTGCAGTGAATCAGCCAATTCATCAAATGCACACTGACCCAAAAACCTTGTGTACTGTGAATTGACCACTTGATCACAACCTGTAGGACCTTCAGGGACACCTGCAAGTATCACAGAATGCCTACAGTACAGAAGGAGGCCATTCAGCCCATTGAGTCTGCAGTGACTCAGCATCTTACCCAGGCCCACACACTCCCTGCCCGCCCACCTTTCTCCATAATCACTAATCCACCTTACCTACACAACTTGGGTGGCACGGTTAGCACTGCTGCTTCACAGCTCCAGGGTCCTGGGTTCGATTCCCAGCTCGGGTCACTGTCTGAGTGGAGTTTGTACATTCTCCTTGTTTCTGCATGGGTTTCCTCCGGGTGCTCCGGTTTCCTCCCACAGTCCAAAGATGTGCAGGTTAGGTTGATTGGCCATGCTAAGAAATTGCCCCTTAGTGTCCAGGGATGTGTAGGTTAGAGGGATTAATGGGTATAATGTATAGAGATATGGGAGTAGGACCTGGGTGGGATTGAGTTCGGTGCAGACTCCATGGGCCGAAAGGCCTCTTTCTTCACTGTAGGGTTTCTATGATTCTATGAACTTGGGACACTAAGGATAATTTAGCATGGCCAACCACTTAGCCTGCACATCTTCGGACTCTGGGAGGAAAGCGGAATACCCCAGAGGAGACCCACACAGACACAGTGAGAACATGCAAACTCCACACTGACAGTCACGCAAGGCCGGGTCCCTGGGGCTGTGAGACAGCAGTGCTAACAAGTGTGCAACTGTGATGATTGTGGACATTTTGGGAGACAGTCACTCATGGCCATGACCTCTGCAGGTTAACTGTTTGGAGGGGCATTGGAAGCAAACAATAAAAGCTCAGCAAAGAAGGCCTGGACTCAACAGCGAATCATGCACCTTCTCACCCCAGTGTCTTCCTCTACAGCAAGCACTATGTCAGAGTGGGGCCCCTGAACCCTACCAGGTGATGCTTCATACCACAATACCATTGTCTTAAAAGATGCAAGGTACCTATACCAGGTCTCTGTCAGTCAGTGGACTCCAGAAGTACGTGTCTGTTTTTCTTCTCTGACTGAAAGCTAATTGAAGTTCTTTTTACTTTTAAGTAGCCGGGGATTCAAATCATTCAGATCCTGACAGTTCCCAAGCAGTGTTTTCTTCAGATTTGAATGCATAAGAGCACTTTTTCCATTGGGAAAACCATACTGATGTACCTCAACACCTGCAAAATACCGGTGAATGTAACTTACCTTTACAGAACAGTCACTGCAGTCAAACCACTTCTAACCTGCAATGCAGATTCTAATTGATCAAGCTGAAATAACAGTTGGTTTTGCATTTCAAAGTCTGTCAGGAAAGAAACCCACGAACTGGTTAGCTTTCAAGACTCCCCTCATGTCCTGTGAACCCCACATTGTCTTAACAGGGGCGGGATGGGGGTGTGCTGATTCCACAGAGAGTGGGGTGCTGTTCTTCTTACCCCAAAGGGAGCTGGTAGGGGGGAGAGTGCTGCATGTGGGTGGGCTTTCGTCCCATGTTGGAAAATATAGCTGAGAATGGGGATGGGAATCCTGAGTGGCCTTTTTAACGGGCTCCCAAGTCTGCACAGAAGGGGGCCATTCAACCCATTGTGTCCATGCCAGCTCCTTGAGGAACAATCTAGTCAGTCCCATTCTCTGTCTCTCTTTCCCCCTGCTCCTTCCTCCCCTAATCCTGCAATTTTATTTCCCTCAAGTGCCCATCCAATTTTGTTGTGAAATCATCAATGTCTCTGTTTCCACCAGCCCTGTAGGTAGTGAGTTTCAGGACATCAACAGCCACTGCTTAAAAATGATCATCTTCACATTGCCATGTATCTCTCGCCCAAAGCTTAAACCTGGGTCCACTTGTCTTTGCACCATAAGCTAATGGGAACCTTGTTAACCTGTCCAATTCTGACCTAATGTTACAAGTTCCGCCCCATCAGTTTCCTTGGCTGTGAGGTGAACAACCCCAACTGGTCACAGAGACTGCAAAATAAATTTTGGAGCAGTCTGTCATGAGAAACAGCCTTGTCACCACATCTGTCTAACAATACTCGGAGATATTTTTAATTCCTGAAATTTCCTTGAGATCCTTTTGTTCTGCGACATTAATTTTATATCAGTGTTATTTCTGAACAGACTCACGATTAAAGCAGTGCAGCTTTGTTGTGCCATTGTCACTGCACCAGAATAATTGACTGTTGACAAAGCAACACATTGGTGTTTTAGTTGGATTCTTATTTTGCTGGAAGCTAGGATTGGTGAGAGGTGTTATAGGAGCTGAGGCTGTTAGCTGAACCTCAAGCACCACTGTCTGAGGAAAGAATGAAATACCACGTAACATACTCAGCATTCACATTTCCCTTTGACTACAGTGAGTTCCACACGTTCATACTGACCTTTCACAATTATGCAAGAGATTTGAAATGCGGAATTGTGCCCAAAGGTGCATCACTGACTGATGTTAAGGCTGAGTCCCAGCTAGAAACTGCAGCATTGAAATTAGACCATGTAAATAAAGAGACAGGAATAAGTGAAGGGAAAGGAAATGGATTATATTGTTGTGAGCCGGCAACCCAGAGACAAACTAACCGAACATTCAGTCTACGCTCCATCATGTTATCTGCTTTCCTGGCTGTTGAAGTGGAGAGGATTCTGTCTGAGGTGTGGGCTCTCCAGTGAAGTATTTGGAAGTTGTACCACATTTATAGCACTATATAAGAACAAGCTGTTGGACCATTGCACAGTTCAATTCCCACAGTTGGCATGGCAACAAGCTTGCAAGGATGTGTTGCCAGGTTTCGCATGCTATTGACGATTTGCCTGCCCCTTTGGCACCTGACCGCCATTGGCATCTTTAGAGTTGATGGTGCAGTCCTATATCTACCTCTCTGCAGACCTGAGAAGACCATTCTCCATGCTCACTGCTAACTTGGAGCGCCAGTGCCTGCAGAAATGGCTGGTTGTGTCTTGGAATGTGTGATCAATCAGGCAATGACTGATAGGTAACCCTTCTTTCTCTTCAAGGGCGCATTGTGACTGGGGACCTTCTAAGGACGCAGTCTGTGATGTTTCTGCAGGAATCCACATAACCCAGTCACACTCCCGGGGATCTACCCCTTCTCCACGCTGAATTATTGTCCAAAGTGAGTTCTAGTCATCACTGTCTGGAGGTATGGCTGGGCAGTCACTGCTGAGGGTGTACAGAGCATCAGCCTGCCAGCTCGCTCTGCGCAGATGGTATTCTTTATCCAAACCAATTAGGTTGGGGAAAGCCTCTGAGAGTGCAGGGTACAAAATAAATAGCTGACATTGATTGGTAGCAATGCCATTGAGAATCTTTGTGCTAGCAGAATGAAATGGGAGAAAAATAATTAAGATATATCTTCACTTCCTTTTATATTACTCTGTCCTTTCCATAGTTTCCAGTTGCCTAGCAATCCCAGGTATCAGAGGCATTCTTTGAACGAGTTTCGCTTGTGATACAGTTGTCTCTTGCCTTAGTCCCAACCGTGGTTGATACAGCAAGGCCCCTCCCCCAAGCATCCAGAGATTACTGTCAGTAACAGTTCCGACTGTAGAAAATTGTGGCATTTGATTGAGAAAGTGGTTAAAAAAATACATTGATGTAAATACAACTCAGACAAGCTGGGGTTTATTACATTTAAACACATGTTGAAAGTTCAAAGTTAATAGTGTAAAAGCTTGAACAATGAAACATCCATCTCTAAGATTGTAATGGAGACCAAGGGCTCTATTTTATCATTTTACTTCTCAGGCGCCCCCATTCGCACTCTGCCTGAAAAAGCATTAGCAATTCTGAATTGTGTTGCACTAACCTGTGGGCGGGGCTTAACAGACCCAAAATCCAGCAGCTCCGATCGGTGGCTCCAGCTGCACGTGCGCAGAAACAAAATGATAGAACGCAGCCCCCTGCCACATCCCCCCCAGGCCGGATAATGCCTCCCCTGGTTCCCACAGACATTGTCCCATCCCCACAACATTACTGACCCCCTTATCCACCCATCCACTCTGCCACCCAGACCAATCACGGGCCTCTGCTCCCCTTCTGCCCCCCAACAATCTCAGGCAGAGTGGCAGCAGACACCACCCCCCCACCTTCCCCCCTCACTAGTCTCAGGCAGAGTGGCAGTAAAACCTCCTTCCCCCTCACCGAGGGGCAGCGGATGTGCAGGTTAGGTGGATTGGCCATTCTGAGTTGGATCTTAGTATCCAAAGATGTTGATTGGCTATGGTAAATGCACCGAGTTACGGGAATAGGATGGGAGTGGGCCTGGCCGAGATGCTCTTCAGAGAGTCAGTACAAACTCAGTGGGCCAAATGGCCTCCTTCTGCACTGTAGGGATTCTGAGATTCTCTGAACCTGCTCATTCTAGGAATCAATCTATTAAAATAAAAGTAAATTACTACAGATGCTGGAATCTGAAACAAAGGCAGAAAATGTTGGAAAATCTCAGAGCAGAACCAACATTTTGAACCAGGATAATGAAGGGTCATTGAGACTCCAAACGTTAGCTCTGTTCACTCTCCACAGATGCTGTCCACAGACCTGCTGAGATTTTCCAGCATTTTCTGTATCAAACTAGTAAATCTTCTCTGAGCCATCTGCATCCAACCATTTATATCTTTCCTTGAATAAGGCGCCTCTCCAATGCTCTGCATAACATTGCTAATGTAACGTTCAATTCCTCTTGTAATAAAGGATAACCTTCTTGGTTATGTGCATGGCCAATCAACCCAACCTGCACATCTGTGAACTATGGGAGGAAACCGGAGCACCAGGAGGAAACACGCAGACACGGGGAGAATGTGCAAACTCCATAGAGGCAGTGACCCAAGAATTGGACCTGGTCCCTCACACTGTGCGAAAGCAGTGCTAATGCTACCATGCAGCACCTACAGCATTTATATGCAGCACACATTACAATTTAAAGAAATCCAGTAAATTGGTTAAACATGATTTCCCGTTCACAGAACCATTCCTACTCTTTCCGATTACCTTGAGTTTTTCTAAGTGCCCAGCTATAACATCCATTCAAGCAACTTCCCCATGACAGATGTCAAGCTAACTGGCCCACAGTTTCCTGCCCCTCTTCCTTCTTGACCAGAGGGGTTATATTTGCTACCTTCCAGTCTGATGGAACATTTCCAGAATTTAGCTAAATTTGGAAAATTAACAACAAAGCATTTACTATCTCATTAGCCACCTCTTGTAAGACCCCAGGATGAAGTCACGTCAGGACCTGGAAACTTGTCAGCTGCAGTTCTGTCGATTTGGTTAGTCTAGCTTCCCCAGTGTTTGCAGTTTCCCCAAATTCCTCTCTCCCCTCCACCTCTTGATTTACAGCTACTACCAATATTTTGGGCCAATGTTCACTTTACTGATTCTTTGCCTTTTTAGATAACTATAGAAACTGTTGTCTATTTTTACATTTCTAGTTAGCTTCATATCATACTTTAATTTCCTTCTCCTGATCAACTCTGCCACATTCTTTATATTCTGACGAATCATCTGATTTGCCTTTCATCTCTGTGCAGTTACATGCTTTTTCTTTAAGTTTTATTCTCTTTCTCTAATCATGGATGGTAGGTCCTCCCTTTAGAATTTTCCTTTACAGTAAGAATAAAATTATTCTGAGTATTCTGAAATATCCCTTTAGATATTTGCCATTTGATTTTGCTAGCTCAGCTTTCATGCCTACAGACTTGCTTTTAGTTACGTTTAAAGTACTTGTCTTAGACCCACTTTTCCCCCTTTTAAACTGGATATAAAATTCAATCATATTGTGATCACTGCTACATAGAGGTGCCTTTACTGAGGTTTTTAATTAATCCTGTCACATTATGTGGTACCAAGTCTAGTATAACCTGATGTTTGATTGGTTCCAGAATGTGCTGTTCTAGAAAACTATCTGAAAAACATTTTGAAGTTGCTTAAAGGGACATAGTAAGAACGTAAGAAATAGGAGCAGGAGTAGGCTATCTAGCCCCTCGAGCCTGCCCCGCCATTCAATAAGATCATGGCTGATCTGAAGTGGCTCAGTTCCACTTTCCCACTTTCTCCCCATAACCCTTAATCCTCTTGCCTATCAGAAACCTATCTACCCGTGACTAAAGTATATTTAGCGAGGTAGCCTCCACCACTTCAATGGGCAGAGAATTCCAGAGATTCACCACCCTTTGAGTGAAGAAGTTCCGTAAAGTTCAAGAGTGAGGCTGAAATTCTTCTGACCAACAGTTCGATTCCCAGGGTAGAAATGTCAGTTATTAAGGGACATGGGTTTAAGGAAAAGTGGGAAAGTTTAAAGGAACTACGAGAGGCAGGTTTTTTCTGCAAAGTGTGTTAAGTGCCTGGAATGTGCTGCCAGAGGAGATGATAGAAGCAGATACAAAGCAAAGTTGAAGACATTTTGAAAATACATGAATAGGCAGGGAAGAGGGGGATACAGTCCAACCAGGGGCAAAAAGAAAGACGTCATGTGTCGGCACAGACTTGGTGGACTGAAAGGCCTGTTCTGGTGCTGTGCTGTTTGTTGAGCTTTGACATAAGGCCATCTCGCCTTGAGTCATTGGCTCCCTTCCCACAGATACAGTCAGAACTGCTGAGATTTTCCAGCATTTTTAGTATCTGCAGTATTTTGCTTTTATCTGAGCTGTTCTTTACTCTCTTTGTTATTCCATTGGTTTCCTGCTGTCTTCAAATTGTACCGTGTCTGATTTTTTTTCTCAAATAAATAAGGTACAGAAATTTGTGAAAAAAGGAAATGAAGGAACTTTTCTTAGTGAGTTGAAAATCTCAGTCTGGGGAGCAGGCTTTTTGGTAAGATCAAGTCTTCACAATTTTTCATTTGATGTAATATTAGAAATGGGGTTAAACTGACTGTTGGAGTAAGCACTGATGGCCCAGCTTTTCTTCCTGGTATTACCCCCTGCATCATATTTAACTACATGGAGACCCATTCCAGTGCACTTAAATCCAGCTGTTTCAGATTTTCAGAAGAGTGATTGAATCCAATCAGCAGTTGGTGCGATTGCCCTTTAAATAAAACATCCTGCTGCATTCGGAATTATTCTGAGAAACTTTTGAGACACACACAGAGGAACTGCTGGTGTTCCTGCTGACATTCTTTGAACGGATACAGTTCTACTGGATAAGCTGCTGAGGTGCAAGTTTAAATAGGAGAAAAAGACTAACCAGATCATATTGGCCAAGTGAATGAACTTGACTCTGAAGAACCCGGGCAAAGAACGTGTTTTGTCCAAAACCAATGGGAAATCTATTAACATGCCTTGCTGCTTTTAATCTACAATTCTTTCAATTCCTGTTTTTCATTCCTTCCCATGAAGCCTATAAGTGTTCTGTGGAATGTACAATCACTGTCTCTAATCAGTGGCAGTTGCTGCTGTAATATTCACTAACGCCACATGTGCTTTATATTAACTTTTCAGAGATACAGGAGTTTTCCCATTCCTGTATTGAGAGCTTCCCATCCCCCCGCAACTCCCAACAGCTCCAGACTGTCCAAACAGTCTTTTACAAACTTATCTAACTTATAGTGCATCACAGCTAAGTAAATCCATGGGTTCTTGTAAGATCTCTTTACCAATAAGCAACAGTTTGCTCATTCATTCCTGAATTAAATCGTGATATCCATGTACCGCAGCTGAATGCTGACTATCAAAGTTTTGAGGTAGTTTGCTTTTCCAGGGTAATTTGAAGTAGACAGGCTATTTCTCATGTCGGAAAGCCTGCTAGTTAAGAACTCTGCTAATGTGTTCTCCACTCCTATCTGCCTTCACTACTTTCACCAGGTAATATACATGGCTGGATTTGTATTGCTCCATCTGCTCTGAAGATTATCTTATTAGCAATCCTGTAAATATGCCCTAGCCATTTGCTCAACTGGCAAATTTGACACAAAAATAGTGCATCAAAGCTATTCTGTAGGACAGAGGCTATCCTGATAGGATTGCCATTTACGCAAACTCGCAAATGAGCCAAAGGCTTAAAAAGCTTTGGCAATATGTAACTCTTCTCAGCAATATTCAAGCTCGGTCCAAGCAAGACTATTATTCACAAGAGTGAATCCCTGCTTTCTGAAACTGCAGAATCCTTGTCCAAACTGCCGCAATAGAAATGCTGAGAAAGGTAACACATCAGAAATAGTGGAAATTTGGTGGTCAGCATTCAGTTGGGGTACACAGATATCACAACCTAATGCTGAAATAAATGAGAACACTGTTGCTTAATGGTAAAGAGAGCCCAAGGATTCACTTAGTTATGATTCTGTGTTGGAGCAACACTTGCTGGGCCATGCTGAGGGTTCTAACAGCTAAACTGACAACCAATTTAAAATAAGCAGTCAAGTTTGTGATGTGGCTCAATGACACCAGAAGTAAAATACATTCATAACAGGAACCCATTCTCTGCAAACAAAAGGAATATGTTCAGGCCTTGTGTCTTTTGTAAATTACTCAGGAGTGTGGAGAACCTATGTTGCTTTCTTCATGGCAGCATCTCGGCCAATCAAAGTCTGCCAAAGAATCGTCAACCCATCAGTATTTTCCCCTATAGTGTAAATTGCTTGAAATGTGTTTGAAATTTGGCATTCTTGTGTTTGTCCTGATGAGTGCAAGATCAAAATCAATCTTTGATAACAAGTCTCTCTTTACAGCAATATTAATGGCTTTGTTATTGTGGCATCGCAGTGACTCAATGGGGAAGGGTGTTGAGCTGAATGATGTACACATTCCTGGCCTTCATCCCTGGGCTGTACAGGAGTATTAATGGGGTATTCAACATTACTTTCAGTATCCCTGGGGAGGAGGAGGAGAAGCCATCAGGGGTCATGGTCTAGGTCAGTGTCCATCAAGTCCTGCTGAAAGTACAAGGCTGAGTTGGTCTTTGGGTGAGAAGGTCAATGAGCTTCTTGAGATGCATCTGTTATCGAGTAGCCCCCCCAAAACTCCCTGTCATAATCCACAGGTGAATGAGCAGCAGATGGATGAAGGAAAATGGAGCCTAAGGCATCCAACTCCAGCAAAGAACCTGGTGGAAAAAGATTTATTATTAACACGGGAAATACAAAGGGATCTTTTAGTATTTGGGAATTGAATTTCCGGGACATCTGCTTGAGCGATATTTTCATTTAATGAAGGTTTTCCCAGTGGAAAAGCAAAATAAAGTAATGGTATTCAATTGATTGGGATGGGTCATTAACAGACAGCTACACAAGCCAAGTGGCTGCAGTAACTGTGTGGAATTAATTGGTGCTAAGCAAGGATACAGCTGATTAAAATTACATTAGTAAAATCTCGTTGATATCAGAGCTTTCTCCCAGAGCTCTGAAATTTCTCTGAATTTCAGAACAACCACAATACATAGTCAAAGGAAATGGATGCTGCATTGTCTCTGACAGGTGCTGATGTGAAACCTTGAGGGAGTTGATCTTTTATGGAATTTATTTATTTAATACATTGTGTTGTTTAGTTCAGTCATACGAAAATAAGAAACAGTAGCAGGCATAAATCATGTGACTACGTGAGTCACTTTCAGAGCAGGGGAACAGAATTATCCCCTTTCATCTTCAAACACCTCACTGAATGCAGTTAATGTGATCTTCTTCAATTTTATACATTATTGATGGAAAACTTGCTCCTTCTTTGCATGCGACGTGCCATAGCTCAAACCGTCCGTGTTAATGTGTGAATGAATACTGCAGTGATTGTGGGCACACCCACTGCTGTCACATTAAAAATCATACACTGGATATTTCAGTCAAAGCACAGAAAAGGCAGTCAGGGAAGAATTTTCTCATCTTTTGACTTTTGTCACCCCTGGCGGGAAAACCAGGATATAGTCTGCTGACAGCATTGGTGAGTCTTGTTGCTGTGTTTTTAGACACTCTGAAAAGAAAAATTTTCACCTTGCCTCCATTGCAGGCAGAATCTGCTTTTCCCCTTTCGCTACCTGTTGAACCCCTTAATTAGTGGAGTGCGACAGTCAAACATCTCCCCAGCACTTGTTCCAAGTTCAACAAGTTGAAAGGCTGCCAGGAATCTTTCCCGAGGTTTTCTGAGGGAGCCCCCAACGGAGTACGTGATATGATGGAGGAGAGGTGCCGTACCGTGAACCCGCATGTGGGGAGGAGACCCTCCAGGAAGGCCACCGACCCTGCATGGGAGGCGTGGCAGCACTGGTGAGGAGCAGAGATATCCAGTGCACAGAAAAGGGTGAATGATCATCTTCGCTCCTCCAGGGCTGGTCACTCTTTTCATCACACACCCACAGTGAGCTCACTCACAGTCAATTCAAGAGCCACCACCACTCACTCTCCCAGACACAAGCTCCCCTGAGGCTCATCTCCTCATCATCTTCTTGCTCCCACTCATCAACCACACACGCAGGCATCATTGCAATCTGACCTGGCATGTGACCTGCTTACATCTCCCCTTGCAGGACCAGTTGGCTCACAACAAAAGAGAGAGATCCAGATGGGTGGAGGAATGGCTGAGTTAAAGATCCACTGGCCATTTGAGGAGAGAGCTGTCCAGTTGGTCAGGATGAAGAGGACTGCTCCCACGCCGAGGGCAAGGTGGGCACCAAAAAACAAACAAAATGTTTCTTCTATCCTTTGCCCCTTCCATGCACTAATCCACCTCCCTACTCTTTCAGGAGAGCAGCCAATGTCTCCACCAGACAACATCACAGACAGCAGCTCTGATGAGTTCTCAGATAGAAGCATAGATAGCAATAGGTAGCACCCTCCACCAGCGCAGAGACTCACACCTTAGTGGGACTGTAGAGAGGCACCAGGTTCACAGTCTGATGAGCAAGTCACTCTCTCTGATCCTCAGCAGGCAGAGGCAGGGATGCCCAGGAAACTGGCACTTGAAGGACGGCTGGAGGCCAGGACTCTGCTGAGCGCTGGTCAGGTGACCAGCCTCTGGATTTGGTCATGGCTCAGTTGCTGGAGTTCCAAAGGCAAAACCAGGAACGTCAGGAAGGGATGTCAGCTTCACTCCTCAGATTGCAAGTGGAGGAACCCCATCACCTTCTGTCTGAGGAGATTGTGCTGCTGACACTCAGAAGCAGCCAGGTCCACACAGCGATGGTGGTGGATGTAGTGAACTTCTGCCCTGGTTATGTCTCTGTCCTGGACTGGCAGGGACATAACCTCACGGTGCAGACACTTGTGGGCATCCCCCAGTGCCACCACCAAAGGATGACAGGTCTCTTTGACTTCATTCCAGCTGTCTCTCTATCGCAACAGGAACCCCCTGAGCATATATAGAGAGGAGAAAAAGCTGGTACATAGCTGGGGGCCTTCCACCCAGGAGAGCCTGAGGGTGCCCAGCCCATCTGACTCCCATCTTCCTGTGACTGAATCAGCTTCAGCTTCACAAACCAAAGAAGGGTGGCCCCACTGCACAGCAGCACCCTGAGGGCAGGCTGGGGCTCTCCAGGTCTCGGTCCCCAGAGGATATCTGATAAGGTCATCACAGCCAACAGGGTGTGGTGGACAGCAGAGAGCCTCCACCTCAGCTGTGGATCCTGGGGAAACACTGAGACGCAGTGGCAGGGTTAAGAAAGTCTAGTTGCACAGAGTAGTGATGAGTGTTGTTAGATAGCGAAAAATTGTGAACACTTATGTAAGTAATCAGCCACCTTTGTCAACGTATTAAACCTCTTTTCAATCTAACTGTGCCTCTCTGCTCTCATTAGAATTCTCTTTACGTTGCTGAGACAATGTGTCCTGTACCTGTGGGAAGCCAGCTCTCGGGGTGAATCCCAGGGCTCTGGTGTCCTGGCCATCCTGTCGTGCTTTATGAAACGATGAGTTCTCACAAAGTGTCCATCCCCCAGCCCCCTGGTGCATGTGTGTGCAGAGCCCTGTGAGATGCTGCATAAGTCACCACTGGAAGGATCCACTTATATAAAAGTTCAGGGCGACTGTGACCTTGCAGGCTGTAGACAGTGGATGTCTTCCAAGTCCCTGTGGTGCCAGCTCCGGGAGAATGCGGCACAGATGAACAACTGTACACTTAGACATACAAGTCGCCCCCGACACTCATTCTCAGGTGTTATCTGTTGACCTTGGGGCAAACTCTGGAATCAGTGCAGGCCTTGCTGCCTCTTCTTCCTCAGTGTTCTGCTCTGGAGAGCCAGGAATCATGCAATTGTCATCTATCTTGCCTCGTTGCAAGAAGGATCACAGCCAGTTCTACAGCCCCACCTCTCTCTCTCGTTCTACTCACTGCATGGGAAGGAACAGTGAATCTTGAGGAGTCACAGCCATGTGACCCATTACCCATCCTTTCCCAGGAGCATTCTCCTGATGGTTCCTTGTAATCTCCCAGAAAGGAATAGACCCCACATCAACCTTTCCCCAATCTGCCTAACTGAGCGGTTATAGTGTTGAAAATCCTGCTGTGTCCTAATTCCTGATGAACAGTAGAAGCATCTTCTCAGTGGGTGACTATATGGCCCTGTGCGCAAGCCTCTTATTTGGTGGGAAGATCCCTCTGAGGACCGAACACCTACGTAGCAGGGCATCCCGCTGAGCTCTGTTGCCCCGTGTCCGGGAGGTCGTATGTACTCGAGTTGTCAACACATGCTGAAGGCAACCTTTGAGAGTCACAGAATGGTGGGTTTAGCTTGCAAACGGTTAACTGCTGAGCAGTAATCAGTGGCACTAACTCACATCAGGGCTGAGTTAGTGGACATAATTGGCTCATCTGTCAGGGTTAAGGAATGTTATTAGATAGGGGCCAGTAAAGGGTGAGCTCATTGAGGTCATAGCTTCATATTTTAAAATAAAATTTTACTCTATTCTTTAGAATAGAGTGTCACAATTACAATTACAAAGCTGGAGCTCAGAGCGAACTAGATGGGCCTGAATCCATGTCCTTGCCACTCCAAAAACCAAATTCAAATTGAGTCCAAGTTATGGTTGAAATGTTTAATACTAGGGAACATACACTTAAAGTCAGAGAGAGAAAATTCAAAGGAGATGTGAGGGGCAAGGCTTTTTAACAGAGAATGGTCAGTATCTGGAATGTGCTGCCAGAGGGTGGTGGTGGAGGCAGATACGATGGGGGAGTTTAAGGGGCTTTTAGATCAGCACATGAATTTGTAAAGAATAGCAGGATATGGACCAAGGGCAGGCAGTATAATTTGTTAGTATAATTTGGCATCATGCTTGTCACAACATCATGGGCCAGAGGGCCTGTTTCGATATGTTTTACGGTCCCCACAAGAGAGACAAACAAGATCTAAGCCGACAAGATAAAGCATTGCACCTATCTTGGACTTGATCCGACGACGCTGAATCCTAGTCAGAAGGCTCCCTATTAGAGAAAAGATGCTCATTCATTCATCACTGGCAGCCCCCGTTGGTGTGTATCCTGCAGACCTTATCAACTGGGCACCCCAAAGTCCACTGGCCAGGCTGTCCATCCCAGGGTGCTCCGAGAAGGCAGAGGCTAAAGCTGCTTCTATCTCCTTTCCTCTCAGCACTCACCCCATCCCTCCCCCTCCAGCCATGCCTTGTGCTTTGGGAGCCACACTGTTCCCTCTTATACCAGAAAGGATGATGCTCATCTGCTCTTGCTATGGATTGGAATCACATGTAGGCCAGACCAGGTAAGGATGACAGATTTCTTTTTCCCAGATGTCCCTGCCTCGGCTGAAGTACTTCCCTTGGTCAGAGGTGCCTTCCTCGGCCAGATGAACCTGCCTTGGCCAAATGCTGTGGACAAAGTAACTGATTTTTATCTGCAGGTTCAGTCTGTCCCACTCAGCAAGAACAGAGTGTAACAACCAGGCAGATCTGCGCAGTTTTGGGGGGGTTTCACTGACATTCAGACTACTTTCTTCACATCACAACTCAAAATGCAAATGATTTTGATGGATGGCAAATTAAAACTCCAACTTTTATGCTTCTTTGAAAAGAGGAAGGTGAGAGTGGATAAAGAATCTCATAAGGAGGTGATTGCTAATGTCTCTCTGATACAGGTCTGAGTTTATTATTCTTTGAGAATTGCATCAGATTAACACATGTTAAAGTGATTGCAATCAGTGATGTGAATTAAGTGTCCGAGCCCTGGTTATTATTGTGTGTCTTTAGTTATTTTATCAGTATTCTTCTTATAAATGTAAAAATAATCACCTTTAAGATTGTTAGAGATAGGGAACATCCTCTTTTCTGGGATATCTCCTTTTCTTTGACCCAATATGGATTAGACTTGCAGGAAAGCAGCTTACCAATGAATCAAAAATTAAATCAACCAAACATAGCAACTTGGCTCATTCATTTAGCTTCAGATACACTCAACCATTAAACTAAAACAGGATGCAGGCTGAGAGGTGTACTCTATACCAATACTCGAAACTGATGTCCTACACTGATGTCCTACACTGATGGAGTCATAGAGTCACCAGGTTGATCTTAACCAAAAAATATTCTATCTGCTGAATGAGCGTGGAAATAGCAGAGAATCACACTTTTTTTTGGACAAGCTGTCAGTTGCAATCATACGGCACTTCGAAAAAATGCGATTTTCACCCGTAGGGGGAGTGGTTGGGGCCTATTCTCGCCGGGAAGCTGGCTGCGGAGCTCTAGGGGCGCCATTGCTCAGGTTCCACGATCTCTCGGTGCACTATGTGCACACAGTGTACACAGTGTACTGGGAGATCTGTCACTCCTCTCCACAACCCCCACAGAGATTTTCTCCCTCCCCCACACCCCCAACCCTACCGATATCAATCTCCCTCACCCCCAGTTGCTGCCCTTGACATCACAACACCCCCCCCTCCACCGCTGCCTCCCCCCCCCCAAATTCCGAGTACGCAGTTTCCTTCCTCCACCCATGAGGTGCACCCCTCCCACCCCGTCTCACCGTCATGGTCCTGCCTCCCATCATGGGCCCTGCTCCTTCAAGCCCTATCCTTCAGGCCTTACACCTCAGGCCACACCCCCTTCAGGCCACACCCCCTTCAGGCCCCACCCCCTTCAGGCCTCACTCCTTCAACTCCGCTCCCTTGGCACTGCCCAGAGGCCAGTAGCAGGGTGCCAGGCTGGCACTGCCCCTGACCTCCAGTGGAGTTTCAGTGGCCTCCAGTTCCGCCGGTGAGGCCATTATGCCTGGTCCCTGTTAGTGAGGATCAAATGTGATCCTTGCCAGTGAGGACCTCAACTGATGAGTCAAGAAGGGCAAATGAGCCTGGTGAAAACATCCAGGACTCGCTAGAATCATAGAACCCTACAGTGCAGAAAGAGGCCCTTCGGCCCATCGAGTCCGCACTGAACACAATCCCACCCAGGCCCTACCCCCATATCCCTACATATTATACCCACTAATCCCTCTAACCTACACATCCCTGGACACTAAGGGGCAATTTCTTAGCATGGCCAATCAACCTAACCCGCACATCTTTGGACCGTGGGAGGAAACCGGAGTACACTGGACTCGCCAACTTTAAGGGTGTTCAAATGGTCAGTGGATAGGCATATGGATAACATTGGAATAGTTTAGGTTAGAGGGCCATTAGATTGGTTCCACTGGTCAGCGCAACATCGAGGGCCAAAGGGCCTGTACTGCGCTGTAATGTTGTATGTTCTATACACGGAGGAAACCCATGCAGACACGAGGAGAATGTGCAAACTCCACACAGACAGTGACCTGAGCCGGGAATCGAACCCAGGACCCTGGAGCTGTGAAGCAGCAGTGCTAACCCACTGTGCTACCGTGCTGCCCAAATGATAATTATATTTAAATTAACGAATGAATATTGAAATCAACTTCAAGGTTCAAAGCTGATTTCGCTGGCACAATGGGACCAGTGAGACCGTGAGAGGCGAGACTCCAGCCACGAACCTGATTTTTCACCTCTTGCCTAATCTTACTGGCTCGCCACCCCAATCAACCAGTGGTAATATTGATCCGATAGAGTTACACAGTGCAGAGCTGACAAAGGATCATCCAGACTCAAAACATTGGCTCTATTCTCTTTCCACAGATACTGTCAGGACTGCTGAGATTTTCCAGCATTTTCTGTTTTTGTTTCAGATTCCAGCATCTGTAGTGATTTACTTTTATCTCAAATTGTTGCTTGATTGTAGAGAACACATGTATTGATGAAAAGCTTTTGTCAAAGTTTTTTGTTTTGTACTCATCAGGACATTCACAAGAATACAATGTCAGGGAAATGGACAAATTTATACTATATCAGAACAGAGTACCGATTGGTTGCAAATGGACTTTGATTGGAACAGATGTTGCCATGGAGAATGCATTAGGTGACTGACAGTTAACTGACAAGTATTGTTTGAAATTTAAACCAGGCAGATTGCCTCGTGGAATGAGTCAGTAAATGGCTGTCACTTGCTTCGCTGAAACAGGTGTATCATGTGTACCTGGTCTCTCTTTCTGCAAAGAACAGCGCCCTGCATATTCATCAACGTAGCTTCCAGTACACGCAAATGCATCACGACAGCAGATAGTGCCCCTGATTCTGAGCCAGAAGCTAAGGTTCAAATCACACTACAGGACTTGAAGGGCAAGGAAGATGCATTTGTAATGTGGTCAATGCATACTCACCATAGGTGGTAAAAGCAAGAGAGATTCCCTGATCAACCATGTGATGGATGGAGGTTGGAGCCTGGACCATCACGATGCACAGCTCTAGAATGCAACAGCAATGTAAAAGTGCATGTTGCCACAGCAACCCTGACTCTAACACAGCAGCACATTATTGAACCATAAAACAGTGACAAAATGACAAGTGGGAATGCTGTGTGTCACATTTAACATGTATTTTCTTGGAGATCCTGGGGCTGTGGCTGAGAGAAAAAAGAAGATTTTTGCATTGTACTTTCATGGTTTATCAAACAGAGTAGCAAGCAGAGTTACATTAAAGGAAATTTATAAGTGCAAATTATTGTAAAAATCATTCATAAATCTGGATCCACTGATGCCACTAACAGTAATTTCTTGGCTGTGTTGGAGACTTATAAGCAATGTTCTGGATTTCAAAAGATAGGTTGGTGGTAAGGGTAGATACAAATTAATACAGGAAAGTGTTAAGCACTTCATTTTGATTGGAAGCACAGGGAGTAACAATATAAAGTAAAGGGTAAAATTTGAAGATTCGTACAGGAGCAGAGGGACGGCGAGTTTGAAGTTGGTAGATTGAGAATGTGGTTAATGGGGTAATGAATTTGGCCTTTATAACCATGTATACATTATAAAAGCAAGCAAGTTATGATGGTTTCACAAGAAGTCATCACAGTTCACAATATTTCTCAGATGGTGTCATCCACACAATATGAAATGATGTCTGTGCATTCAAGTCTAGGTTATTCATTACAGGAAAGCAGTGATACTGGTACCAACCCCTGGAGAATTTTCCACCAATCTTAAAGAACCACCACTGTCAGGTTGTAATCTTGGGGGAGTTTAGCTTTCCAAACATAGACTGAGACTGTGATAGTGGTGGACAGCGGAAAAGGTTATGTGACACTACAATGGGAACTTGATCAACAGAGCCAATGGCCCGAGGAATGGCAGATGAAGTTTAACTCAAATAAATGCAAGGTGTTGCATTTTGGTAATACAAACCCAGGCAGGAATTACACAATTAATGGTCAGGCCCTGGGAAATGTTGTCAAATAGAGATACATAGGGGAGCCAGTACATAGTTCCTTGAAAGTGGCATCACAGGGTAGAAGGATGGTGAGAGAGGCATTTGGTACATTTGCCTTCGTCGGTCAGAACCCTGAGTACAGGACTTGGGACATTATGCTACAACTGTACAAGACATTGGAAAGCCTGTCTTTGGAATATTGCATACAATCCTGGTCACCCTGCTGTAGGAAGGATGTTATTAATCTGGTAAGGGGGCAAAACTGATTTACAAGGACTGGGACTGGAAGGTTTGAATTATGGGAGACTGGATAGGCTGGGATTTTTTTCCCTGAAGTGTAGGAGGATGAGAGGTGACCTTATTGCAGTTAATAAATCATGACGGGCACCGAAAAGATGACTAGCCAAGGTCTTTCCCCCAGGATAGGGAAGTCCAAAACTAGAAGACGTAGGTTTAAGGTGAGAGGTGAAAGATATAACAAGGACCTGAGGGGCAACTTTTTCAGCAGAGGGTGGTATGTATATGGAATGAGCTGCCAGAGGAGGTGATAGAGACAGGTACAATTACAACATTTAAGAGAGATTTGGACAGGTACGTGGACAGGAAAGGTTTACGGATTAGTTGAGTTTAGGAAACCTGGTCGAAAGGGATAAGTTGGGCAGAAAGGCCTGTTTCCGTGCTGTATATCTCTATGACTCTGCTCCGTGTCACTCCAGTTATGGTGAAAACATGGTTCAGTTGGGTCGCTTGAGTGTTGCAAGGTAGCTAGGAATGAGTTAAAGAAAGGGCTTAGGAGAGCTAGGAGGGGGCATGAGAAGTCCTTGGTGGGTCGGACAAAGGGAAACCCAAAGGCTTTTTACTCTTATGTGAGAAATTAAAGAATGACCAGGGTGAGGTTAGGGCCAGTCAAGGATAGTAGTGGGAGCTTGTGCATGGAGTCTGAAGAGATAGGAGAGGTGCTGAATGAATACTTTACTTCAGTGTTCACCAAGGAGAGGGGCCATGTTTTTGAGGATGAGAGTGTGATACAGGCTGATAGGATGGAGGATGAGAGGTGACTTAATAGAAGTTTATAAGATGATAAGGAGGATAGATAGAGTGGACGTCAGAGACTATTTCCTCAGGTGGATGTAGCTGTTACTAGGGGGCATAACTATAAGCTTCATGGTGGGAGATCTAGGAGGGATGTCCAAGGTAGATTCTTTACTCAGAGAGTGGTTGAGGTGTGGAATGCACTGCCTGCTGTGATAGTGGAGTCGGACACTTTAGGAACTTTCAAGCGGTTATTGGATAGGCACATGGAGCACACCAGAATGATAGGGAGTGGGATAGTTTGATCATGGATTCAGACATAGCTCAGCACAGCATTGAGGGCCGAAGGGCCTGTACTCTGCTGTACTGTTCTATGTTCTATGTTTCTATGAAGAGTTTGGGATTGGGAAAAGAAGCAAAGTTAACGGTTACGCAGAGGGTGGTGAGTGTCTGGAACGCGCTGCCTGGGGAGGCGGTGGGAGCAGGTACGAGAACAGCATTTAAGGGGCAACCAGACAAATACATGAATAGGATGGGAATGGAAGGATACGGTCTCCGTAAGTGCATACGGTTTTAGCTTGGACAGACATCGTGATTGGCGCAGGCTTGGAGGGCCGAAGGGCCTGTCCTTGTACTTCTCTTTGTTCTTGTTCTTGTTCTTTGTGAGGAAAAACTACGGCTTTCAAAAGATAATGGGATGATTTTTTGAAAAGAAAGGAGACCAGGAAAGGTGGGATAGTGTGACTGGGTGAATAGGTTTACAGAGAGATGACACAGACATGAGGGGCGCGACAAACTGTTTCTGTACTGTGAACATTCCATAACTCTATGACAAGAATGGGACACTTTGTTCAAAGTGGGACTGAGTAACAAAGCCCTGTGCAGTTTGATTATCACCTCCTGTGACTTGGTATTCTACTGTTTCTGGAAAACTCTTCCACATTCCTGTGTAGATTGTCCAGTGTAAATGGAGAGTGTGTATATTCAGTATACCTGTTCTACCTTGTGTGACTTCCAGATGCATCTGTCAGTAGAACTAGCTGGTTTCTGGTTTTGATAAACCTTCTCTTGTGAGTTTATCCTTCTGAATGCAAAATGACGGAGATATAAAACATTTCTTTCTATTTTCTAATTCCAAAAACAGTCCCCACCACATTTTGTAATCAAAATATTAACCGTTCTAATAAAAAAAAGCGCTGGGCTTAGAATGTCTTGATGTGGAGATGCCAGTGTTGGTTTGGGGTAAACACAGTAAGAAGTCTCACAACACCAGGTTAAAGTCCAACAGGCTTATTTGCGAGCAACTAGTTTTCGGAGTGCTGCCCCTTCGTCAGGTGAGTGGAAGTTCTATTCGCAAACAGGGCATATAAAGATGTCCGCAGCAAACTACCCAGCCTTCAGGTGAACAGTGACCACAACACCACACAACCCTGCCACAGCAACCTCTGCAAGACATGCCGGACCATCGACACGGATGCCATCATCTCACGTGAGAATACCATCCACCAGGTACACGGTACATAGTCTTGCAACTCAGCATCATTGTCTACCTGATATGCTGCAGGAAAGGATGTCCCGAAGCATGGTACATTGGGGAGACCATGCAGACGCTACGACAATGGATGGATGAACACCGCTCGACAATCACCAGGCAAGACTGTTCCCTCCCTGTTGGGGAACACTTCAGCAGTCACGGGCATTCAGCCTCTGATCTTCGGGTAAGCGTTCTCCAAGGTGGCCTTCACAACACACGACAGCGCAGAGTCGCTGAGCAGAGACTGATAGCCAAGTTCCGCACACATGAGGACGGCCTCAACCGGGATCTTGGGTTCATGTCACACTATCTGTAACCCCCGTGACTCGCCTGGGTTTGCAAAATCTCACTAACTGTCCGATCTGGAAACAATACACATCTCTTTAACCTGTGCTTAACCCTCCCTCCACTCACATTGTCTGTACCTTTTAAGACTTGATTACGTGTAAAGACTTGCATTCCAATCATTATTTTGTAAATTAAGTTTGTGTCTTTATATGTCCTGTTTGTGAATAGAATCCCACGCCCCTGACAAAGGGGCAGCAGTCCGAAAGCTAGTGGTTTTTGCTACCCAATAAACCTGTTGAACTTTAATCTGGTGTTTTGAGACTCTTACTTAGAATGTCTGTCATTGTCCTGTGCTTTTCAATTGGCTGACTCCTGCAGGAGGAAACACTAACTGGATTTACAATCTAAATTTACAATTAACACCAACATCTCTGTTCTCATTCCCTGTTTTCTTTCTGTGCTGTGAGATTTCTGAATATTTTTTCAGTGCCGTTTCCCCAGCTGATGGGCTTCTGTTGTCAGCCCAGGGTAATACTGTTAATTCCCCTCTCTGCTTTGTTGAGGCTGTGAATCTCTGATGCAGATCCTGCATTTCTGTGACTGTTGGCAGCTGACTAACTGTGTGAGGACAAACAGTGAAACTGATTGGCCTTTATATCAGTCAATAGTTAAACTGGTTGGCCCTTGTACCAATCACTAGTTAAACTGGTTGGCCCTTGTACCAATCACTAGTTAAACTGGTTGGCCCTTGTACCAATCACTAGTTAAACTGGTTGGCCCTTGTACCAATCACTAGTTAAACTGGTTGGCCCTTGTACCAATCACTAGTTAAACTGGTTGGCCCTTATACCAATCACTAGCATATTCACAACAACATGAATTTCAACAATTATTAGATCACCACAAGGTTTCTAAGCCAAATGCTAGCAGTCGAAACAGGGCTGTCCACTTTTGGAAATGTGTGTTCTCAGTTCCAGGATTACTTGTTCAGCTTCTTCAAAGGCGTGTGGTGCTGAGAGGTGACAGACTCATTTCTGGAACCATTCACTTTGCATGTGGAACATCTACTGCATCCTCAGCAGTGCTGATGTCAGGATTCTGAGGCTGTTGTCTAATATCCTGTCAACTGTGCCGGGCATATCCTTGTCGATGAGAAATTCGGGGTAAAACACCAAAGTCACGGAGAGGGAATTGTTCACAACAGGAGGTTTTACATTGATTTCTGATCAGACAGTAATGCTGCCATAATGTCAGTCATTCAAATTCTTAATCTGCTGCACAGCTCACTTCCCAATATCACTGATTGTTTCAGTTTTACTCTGGGCCTGATCCCAACAGCACTATTTTGACTTTGTTCGATAAACTCAACCATACAGCATTGTAGGACCTTGTTTTGTTATTAATTCACAGAATGTCTTGGGGGTAACTTCCAAGTGGTGATGTTCCCAGGTATCTGCTGCCATTGTCCTTAGTTGTCATGGGTTTGGAAGGTAATGCCTAAGGAACCTTGGTGAGGTCTTGCAGTGCACCTTGTAGATGGTGCAAGCTGCTGCCACTGTGTTGGTGGCGGCGGGATTGACTGTGGAATGGATGCTAATCAAGTGTGCTGCTCTGTTCTGGATAGTGTCGAGCTTCTTGAGTATTGTTGGAGCTGTGCTCATCATGGCGAGTATTCCATCACACTCCTGACTTGTGTCATACAGGTAGTGGATAGGCTTTGGCGAGTCAGGAACCTCAAGATTCCCAGCCTCTGATTGCTCTGGTAGCCACAGTATTTATATAGCTAGTCCAGTTCAGTTTCTGATCAATGGGAATTCCCAAGGTGTTGACAGTGATGTATTCAGTAAGGGTAATGCCTTTGAATGTCAAGGGGTGATAGTTAGATTCTGTCTTGTTGGAAATGGTTATGTGCAGTGTGAATGTTACTAACTACTTGTCAGCTCAAGCCTGGGTATTGTCCAGATCGTTGGACATGGACTGCTTCAGTATCTGAGAAGTTGCAAGTGACACTGAACATTGTGCAATCATCCGTGAACATCCCCACTTCTGACCTTGCGATGGAAGGAAGGTCATTGATGAAACAACTGAAGATTGGGCGTAGGACACTATCCCGAGAGACTCCTGCAGTGATGTTGCGGAGCTGAGATATTATTACAACGATTTCCCTTTGTGCCAGGTATGACTCCATCAGCAGAGAGTTTCCCCCAATACCCACTAACTCCAGTTTTACTAGGGTTACTTGACGCCAGACTCTGTCAAATGCTGCCTTGATATACAAGGGCAGTCACTCTCACCTCAGCCCTGGAACTCAGCTCTTTTGTCCATGTTTGAACCAAGGCTGTAATAAGGTCAGGAGTTGAATGACCCTGATGGAACCCAAACTGAGTGTCACTGAGCAGGTTATTGCGAAGTAAATGCCACTTGTTAGGATTGTTGATGACCCCTTCCATCACTTTGCTGAAGTAGTGGAGTAGACTGAAGGAGCGGGTAATTGGCTGGGTTGGATTCGTCCTGTTTTATGTACAGGATATACCTGAACAATATTCTACATTTGTCACATTGCTGGGGAGATGCCAGTATTGTAACTACATTGGAACAGCTTGGCTAGAGGTGCAGCTAATTCTGGAGCTCAAGTCTTCAGTATTATAGAACATAGAACATTACAGCGCAGTACAGGCCCTTCGGCCCTCGATGTTGCGCCGACCAGTGGAACGAATCTAATGACCCTCTAACCTAAACTATTCCAATGTTATTATTGCTGGAATATTGTCAGTGCCCATAGCCTTTGCAGCATCCTATGCCTTTGACCAGTTCTTGATATCACATGGGAGCGAAATGAATTGGCTTAATGCTGGCAGCTGTGATAGGAACATAGAAACATGGAAAATAGGGGCAGGACGAGGCCATTCAATCCTTATGATCATGACTGATCATCCAATTCAATAGCCTGATCTCCCCATATCCTTTGATTCCTTTCACCAGAAGTGCTATATCTAACTGCTTCTTAAAAACGTTTCTTTTTAAATTCATTCATGGGATATAGGCATCACTGGCTGGCTAGCATTTATTGCACATCCCCAGGGCCCGAGGGCAGTTGAGAGTCAACCACATTACTATGGCTCTGGAGTCACATGTAGGCCAGACCAGGTAAGGATGGCAGATTTCCTCCCCTAAAGGATATTAGTGAACATAAAATGTTTTGGCCTCAACTACTTACTGTGGTAACCCTCAGGTTAAAATCATCTTGCTCCCTCAAAGGGGAAAGCAGTCATCTGGGACTGTGGTAACTTTACCTTTATTCCTTTCCTTTCCTCAGAATTTAATATTTGTATTCAAGCACCATTCTGATAAATCTACCTGATTTGAAAAAAAACCCTCTGACAGCAGGATCTGGTTCCTAAAATGTGGTGCCCAGATCTGAAAACATACATTCTGCCTGCTTGTATTCGAGTCTTTTAGCTGTGCAGCCAAGAATGAATGGAATAGAATATCAGAGAAGCACCCCCAGAGCAGGGTAGCACCGTGATCCTACAGTAGACCATACTCTGGATTGTGGCTGCAGCAACCTCAGTTCGAATCTGAGCCATGGCAGCTTTGCTCTGTGCCCCTTACTCCCAATGAAACCCCGAAAAAAGTCAGAAGCAGCCCCAACTTTTTCAAAAGACTCTTTCCAAGTCACACGCTACCCCCACCGCACCACCCCCCCCAACCCCCCAACCACCTTGCCATTTCCTCACATCCCAATAAATTTAAACAGAAAGTGAGCTGACATTACATTTGGGCAAAGTGTTTGCCAATGTTACGTTTGACTGATGACAAAGCAGTGTTCCAAGGTAAACTCCCAATCCAACTCGAGTTGCGTACTGTGCTTGAAGTTTTACTCTTGTACCCAGTGGGTTTGCAGATCCCTTGCTAGATAGATATACACTTCCTGCTTGTCAGCAGAAAATATGTTTTACGAGGAGACATGCACAACTCTCATTGGGTTGTGAGAGAGAGAGGGTCATCTCTCAGTGTTTACTCAGACTGTGTGCAGGTGTTTGTGCGATTTGCAATGTATCTGGAGAGCAATTTCTTGGATTTTACTGAACCCCACTGTGAGCATTGCTGCTGAACAGCATGTCATTTACAACCTACAATTACAAGACAGCTGTAATCTTCTGCCAACGAGAGGATGTGAAGGAAGGTTATTGAGAGTTGAACTGATTTTGTGTATTCTGTACAGTGTTACTACTGAACACATTGAAAAGATTTGATGTCTTTGAGGTGTAATTGAATTTAGAGGCCTTCTCTTACATTCATCACCCACTCAAGATTGGACTGCCTTTTCCCAGTCCCATGGAGATGGAGTGGAGATAGGATTGGGTTGAAATGAGGGAGCGACATTGAGATAACTTCTCAATGCTTCTGAGAGAGCTCTCTGGGGAGGGCTGAGAAGCAAGGTAGGAGACCGCTCCAATCAGGTGACTGCCAGTCGAGCTGTTTAAGGATCGGTTATGGGTAATCTATAAATGGGGACAGGATTGTCCCACTGTTGAACCTGCTGCTCACACCATGTGCAGACTTCAGCAGCGTACCTGCAGCAGCTTCCCGATGATAGGCTAAGGTTCCATCTTCCAATAAAGTTACTGCGAAGAACAAAAGACTGCAACTGTGGCCAAAACCAATCCTGTGGAGTGGTTCCACATCACACCTTTTGTGGGCCTTTTCAGCCTAACATTTGTAGAAGGCATTGGAGAGCACATCTTTAACATCCAACTCTCCCTTGGGTTTGCCAGCCAGATGTTGCTGTGATCTCCCTCATTGGGCCTCCTGCGACTGCGGTCTGTCTATTGTCTTGATTTGGGTGGGGCTCATTGGCAGCTTCAGAAGATCATGCCCAAAATTCTGCCATGGTTACATCTGGATCTCCCCAACCTGGAACTGAACATAGAACATAGAACATTACAGCGCAGAACAGGCCCTTCGGCCCACGATGTTGCGCCGACCAGTTACAAAAACAATGACCCACTAGCCTATACCAATCCCTTTTCGTCCATAAACCTATCCAGAGATCTCTTAAACGCCCCCAAACTAGACGCATTTACAACCGCAGCAGGCAGGGCATTCCAATCCCTCACCACCCGCTGGGTAAAGAACCTACCCCTGACATCCGTCCTGTAGCTACCCCCCCTTAATTTAAAGCCATGCCCCCTCGTGCTAGCTTTCTCCATCCGAGGAAAAAGGCTATCACTATCCACCCTATCTAAACCTCTAATCATCTTATATGTTTCAATAAGATCCCCTCTTAGCCGCCTTCTTTCCAACGAAAACAACCCTAAATCCCTCAGTCTCTCCTCATAGGACCTCCCCACCATACCAGGCAACATCCTAGTAAACCTCCTCTGCACCCTCTCCAACGCCTCCACATCCTTCTTGTAATGCGGGGACCAGAACTGCACACAGTACTCCAAGTGCAGCCGCACTAGAGTAGTGTACAGTTGCAACATTACACTGCGACTCCTAAATTCAATCCCCCTACCAATAAACGCCAAGACACCGTACGCCTTCTTAACAACCTTATCTACTTGATTCCCAAGTAGGGGAACATCAGGATCTCAACCGAACTGAGGCCAACATCAGGATCTCAACCGAATGAGTTTAATCTATCCCCTTGTGTTACCTGAAAACTATAACTTATTTTTTATAACACATTCCTAATTTTGAAACATGACATGAATTTTGAAACAAGGCTGTTAACCAGGTATCCTAAACCCAGGTCTTCCTTGAGCAGGACGTCTCATCATCTTCTCTGTTGGTTTGACTTGCTCGTGCAAATTTAACTTTTCAGATAGTTTGCTGAGAAAGCTTCTGGAGTTGTGAGCTGCAAACAGCACAGTGACACACAGGGCATCTGAGTAGACCCTGGTGAACATCAGGACCAACAGTCTGTGTCCTTATCCAATGGGATTAAAGGATTGAGTGATAGATGGAGGAAGGACTGAGAAGGAGAGTGAATTTTATTGTCCAATCACAGAATCAGTGAACTGTTACAGTGCAGAAGGAGGCTATTCAGCCCGATATGTCTGCACGAAGTCTCTGAGTGAGCAGTTCACACAGTGCTATTCCTCTGCCTTTTCCCCATAACCCTGCACATTCTCCCTTTCTGGATAACAGTCTAAATCCCTTTTCAATGCTTCACTTTTACGAGTGGGAACAGATTCTCCCTATCCACTCTGTCCAGATCCTTCATCATTTTGAATATCTCCATAATCAACCTAAACCTTATGATGCAATGATCACTCTTCCCTGAATTGACAGCTGACACATTTGCCCTGCCTCATTTCAAGAACCAGGTTTAGCAGTGTCTCCTTTCCCATCAGATAGTAAGCATGCTCATGTAGAAAATTTTCATGACTGTCCTCTCGTAACTCTTGCCATCTCTGCCCTTTATTATCCCAGTCTATATGCAGATGATTAAAATGCTCCATTACAATTCTCTTGTATCACTTTGTAATTTTCCTCATCTTGCTCACTAACTGATGGCCTATTGACTGTACTGGACAATGTAATTACAAGTTCTTTGTCTCTTAGCTTTAGCCAAGTAGATTTTTTCCTTAAGCCCTTTGGGATGTTTTCGTTCTCCATCACCACAATGCTTTTACTCAGTATTGGCACCCCTCCCCACCCCATTCCCATCTGCCCACTTTTCTTTCTATCTTATCGCTCCTGAAGATTTTGTATTTTTGAGCCAGGTCTCCGTTACAGCCGCAACATCACATTTCCACATCCCGATCTGTGCCTGCAACTCACTAATCTTATTCACTATACTCTGTGCATTCACATACAGAGACAGAAAGAAGTCGGAAGAAATGTTTTAATTTAAATTTGACATGATTTAAGATCTCAGAAAACAATTGATTCCTGAAGAAATGACACTCCACACTTACTGTTCACCTTCCCCCTCAGAAAACATAATTGTCCAGCATTAAAAATAATTACCTTGTTAAAAAGATGCTTGTGGCAGGTCAAGATCACCAACTCAGGGGTCCTGAATTGTACTAATTCCATCCACATATACTCATTGCTAAACTAACACCTTCTCCGCTGGCTTAGCCACCTTCATCAGATAGATGACCATCAACTCAAGGTACTGTAAGAACATAAGAACTAGGAGAAGGAGTAGGCCATTTGGCCCCTCGAGCCTGCTCTGACATTCAATAAAATCATGGCTAATCTTTTTGTGGACTCAGCGCCACTTACCCACCCGCTCACCATAACCCTTAATTCCTTTACTGTTCAAAAATCTATCTATCCTTACCTTAAAAACATTCATTGAATGAGGGAGCCCCAACTGTTTCACTGGGCAGGGAGTTCCACAGATGCACAACCCTTTGTGTGAAGAAGTTCCTCCTGAACTCAGTCCTAAATCTGCTCCCCCTTATTTTGAGGCCATGCCCCCTAGTTCTAGTTTCACCCACCAGTGGAAACAACTTCCCTGCTTCTATCTTATCTATTCCCATCATAATCTTACATGCTTCTATAAGATCTCCTCTCATTCTTCCGAATCCCAATGAGTATAGCCCCAGTCTACTCAGCCTGTCCTCATAAACCAACCTTCTCAACTCCAGAATCAACCTAGTGAATCTCCTCCGCACCCCTCCAGTGCCGGTATATCCTTTCTCAAGTAAGGAGACCAAAACTGTACACAGTGCTCCAGGTGTGGCCTCACCAATACCTTATACAGCTGCAATATAATCTCACTGTTTTTAAATTCATCCCTCTAGCAATGAAGGACAAAATTCCATTTACCTTCTTAATTACCTGCTGCACCTGCAAACCAACTCCTTGAGATTCCTGCACGAGGACACCCAGGTCCCTCTGCACAGCAGCATGCTGCAATTTCTTTACCATGCGCCACTGGGTCATATCGTACTGAGTGTCCATTGCTCAGCTGCAAGATTACATGCAAGCAAAACGTTGAGAAGTAGGAGTCTGTCCACCACCCCTGGAGGCTCACTACTGGACAGGGTGGCAGAATCAAAAAGCTCAGCTGTCCAAGGAGAGGACCACAGAGGTCACAGAGGCCACTGAATCTCACATCTTCTCAGCTCACTGTCCTCGTCTGCAATAACAGCAGCAGAGACTGCCACACTGGAGCAGGACTCCAAAACAGAACTGACCATGACATAAACTAACCAGATGGAACGTTGTTGCCATGAAAAGGATACTTACGCCAATAACAACTACTGTTATGAGTTTAATGGGTAATTAATGAACAAATGCAGCAATTTCATGGAAATCACAAGGAGATTAAGAGGAAGATGACATATTTGCAAAGCTAACAGTGGAATAGTGCAGATGATCCAGCAGCCTGTGGTAATGCATAATTCATGGGGTATCATTTGCTCATTATAAGTTGCTGGCTGATTAGTGTATTAATAATATTGTGCCGTTCACATAGAACTTTTCTATTATTGCTTAAAAGGAGGCATTTTGTCAAAGCTTTTTGCCTTATACTCATCAGGACAATCACAATAGTATCACTGTTCGGGGAACGACAATTTTATGTTGCGTGACTGACCGCTAACTGCCAAGCATTGTTTGAAATTTAGTGCCGCATTCTCCATGGCAACACCTCGACCACAGACCCCACCTGCCAACCAACCAGCATTGCCTTCTTGGACAGTATAAAGTTGTTGGCTGGGATTGTCCCAAAAAATTTCTACGTCCCCAACATGTGGGAGAATGAGAGTAAATCCCACTGTTTTTTTTGAATGAATCTCCAATACTCTGTGCGTCACAGTGTGCCCTAGTGTGATTCACTCTGAGACCAGGGGGGCGGGCGGGGGGGCGGGGGGGGATATTCCTGCCCAAGAGGCTGGCAGTATAGTACTGAGTGAGCCACTGCGCATGTGCCAATCTGGCAGTGCGGAGATCTGCACATGCCTAGTGGCATCTCCATTGTCGGTCTCCAGATTGCTGGTTAACCTGAACGCTGGCCATCCTCACAACCCCCCAACTGCTGGCCTTCCAAGCACCACCCCCCCCACCCCTGATCATTGACCTGCTGTACTGCACCCTTCCCACCTCCCAGACCTGCCCCAATGGCCAGCACCATTTGCCCTCTCTCCCTCTCGTAGTGATCCCACTTACCGAGTGATAGCAGTTCCCCCCCCAACCACCCCCGCCACGATCGCACCCCCAGTAGGTCCCGTCCCCCTGGCCCTGCTCTCTTGACACTGCCCAGTTACTGGTGGGCAGTACCAGGGTGCCAGGCTACCACCACTCGACCAATTTCCTCATTAATTGGACAATTTTCTCTCAACTTTAGCTAACAGCCCCTTAGAGTGGGCATCATCAAATGCCTTCAGGTAACATCCATATGTTCCTGACTTTAGTCCACTCTTCACAAATTCAGTCAGGTCTGTCAGGCACGATCTAACCTTCACAAATCCATGCTGACACTCTTGGATCAGCTGATAATTTTTTTGTGATGTTCAGTCACCCTATCCTTAATGATAGGTTCTCCCAGCCACACATGCTTGATGAACTGCTGTATAATTCCATGGTTTCCTTCTCTCAACTTAATGCAACATGCACAAATTTCCATTTAAAGGAACCATTCTCAAATCAAGAGCATTTTGGAGGATTGTAATCAGCATATCCACAACATTTTCACTAATTACTTCACGAGCTTGTTGTTAAAGCTATTTGCTTCTGAGGATTTGTCTCCCATTATTTCCTTCATTACTCTTATTTTGCTTGTGTTAATTTTATCAATACATGCTTAATTCACTATTTGTTTTCATGGGATGTTTACATACAAACCTCTTCCTCAACCTAATATCAATGCAAAATAATTATTCTGCATGTTGACCAATTCTTTATTTAAACAGACCGTTCCATTCATATCTGTTTCTAAGGGGCAACTGACCACCCTTTTTCCAAATATAATTGTTAAATATCAATGTTAATGTTGATATTCCTTGCAATTTTCAAGGCAGAGTTTGCATTTAGCGAGATGCAAATAATTTGTGCAGTAAAAGAAAACTCTCTTCTAAAGAAGGATACAAATTGCAGACCTATTTTGCTAATTGCAAACAATTGCAGCTTACCTCAGTTGTCAGGGACAGTTCCCACCAGGTCTGAACCAATTCTCCAACACAAACTTTGCATGGTCATTACTTAATTGCAGTTTGCTAACTTTCCGAAAGGTACCTTTAGACTTCACGTGTCCATCCCCATTAAACATGAAATTATTCATGGAGGTGGTCAAGAAGGCGTATGGTGTACTGGCCTTCATTAATCGAGGGATTGAGTTTAGGAGTCGGGAGGTAATGCTGGAACTTTATAAGACCCTTGTCAGACCTCATTTAGAGTATTGTGCGCAGTTCTAGTCGCCTCACTATAGGAAAGATGTAGAAGCTATTGAGAGGGTACAGAGGAGATTTACAAGGATGTTGCCTGGACTGGGAGGCATGCCTTATGAAGTTAGGTTGAGGGAGCTGGGACTCTTTTCCCTGGAGAGACGAAGGTTGAGAGGCGACCTGATAGAAGTTTACAAAATGTTGAGAGGAATAGATAGGGTGGACTCTCAGAGGCTATTTCCCCGGTTTGAAATGGTTGCTACGAGAGGACACAGATTTAAGGTGCAAGGAGGGAAGTTCAGAAGTGATGTTAGGGGTAAGTTTTTCACTCAGAGGGTGGTGAGTGAATGGAATCGGCTGCCGTCAGTGGTGGTGGAGGCGAACTCGCTGGGGTCTTTTAAAAGACTTCTGGATGAGTATATGGGGTTTAATGAGATTGAGGGTTATAGATAGGTCTGTAGGTTGGTAGGTGTTGATGTGATCGGCGCAACTCGTGGGCCGAAGGGCCTGTTTGTGCTGTAGTGTTCTATGTTCTATTCGTTAGGTCCTTCTCAACATCACCCTACATTTTAGAGCTGTCTTTTAAGTAAGATGTTGTCTCAAGCTGAACAAAATAAACAAATAGGAATTGGATAGATACTGTACAGAGTGATTTTGACACCGTATGTAATAGACACTGCACAGAATAATAATGACAATATGTGTACTAGATACTGTACAGTGATAATGACAGTGTGTGTAACAGGTACTATACAGGCGTTAAGTACAGTGTGTAATAGATACTGTTACAGGGTGGTAATGACTGTGTAATAGATACAGTGCAGGGTATTAATGGCTGTGCAATTGATTTGATTTGATTTATTCTTGTCACATGTATTAACATACAGTGAAAAGTGTTGTTTCTTGCATGCAGACAAAATATACTGTTCATAGAGAAGGAAACGAGAGAGTGCAGAATGTAGTGTTACAGTCATAGTTGTGGTGTAAAGAAAGATCAACTTAATGCGAGGTAGGTACATTCAAAAGTCTGACAGCAGCAGGGAAGAAGTTGCTCTTGAGTTGATTGGTACTTGACCTCAGACTTCTGTATCTTTTTTCTGAAGAAAGAAGGTGGAAGAGAGAATGTCCGGGGTGCGTGGGCGGCGGGGTGGGGGGGGGTCCTTAATTATGCTGGCTGCTTTGCCGAGGCAGCAGGAAATATAGACAGAGTCAGTGGATGGGAGGCTGATTTGCGTGATGGATTGGGCTACATTCACGACCTTTTGTAGTTCCTTGCGGACTTGGGCAGAGCAGGAGCCCATACCAACCTGTAATACAACCAGAAAGAATGCTTTCTATGGTGTATCTGTAAAAGTTGGTGAGAGCCTTCGCTGACATGCCAAATTTCCTTAGTCTTCTGAGAAAGTAGAGGTGTTGGTGGGCTTTCTTAACTATAGTGCTGGCACTGGGGGGACTAGGATAGGTTGTTGGTGACCTGGACACGTAAAAACTTGAAAGTCTCGACTCTTTCTACTTCATCCCTGTTGACGTAGATAGGGGCATGTTCTCTTTTATGCTTCCTGAAGTCGATGACAATCTCCTTTGTTTCGTTGGTGTAGAGGGAGGGATTATTGTCGCCGCACCGGTTCACCAGATTCTCTATCTCACTCCTGTACTCTGTCTTGTCATTGTTTGAGATCCGACCCACTACGGTGATGTCGTCAGCAAACTTGAAAATCATATTGGAGAGGAATTTGGCCACACAGTCACAGGTGTATAAGGAGTATAGTAGGGGGCTGAGAACACAGCCTTGTGGGGCAGCGGTGTTGAGGATGATCGTGGAGGAGGTGTTGTTGCCGATCATTACGGATTGCGGTCTATGGGTTAGGAAGTTCAGGATCCAGTCACAGAGGGAGGAGCAGAGGCCCAGGCCACAGAGTTTGTAGATGAGTTTTGTGAGAATAATGGTGTTGAAAGCTGAGCTGTCGTCAATAAATAAGAGTCTGACATTGGTGTCCTTGTTATCTAGGTGTTCCAGGGTTGAATACAGGGCCAGGGAGATAGCGTCTGCTGTGGACCTGTTGCGGCAATAGGCAAACTGTAGTGGATCCAGGTAGTCTGGGAGGTTGGAATTGATTCATGCCATGACTAACCTTTTGAAGCACTTCATAATGATGGATGTCAGAGCCACCGGCCGATAGTCATTAAGGCCATGCTTCTTGGTTTTTCTTAGGTACCAGGATGATGGTTGTTTTCTTGAAGCAGATAGGGACCTCAGATTGTTGTAAAGAGAGGTTGAGGATGTCTGTGAATACCCCCCACCAGCTGATCCGTGCAGGATCTGAGTGCGTGTCCGGGTACCCGATCCGGGCCAGTCGCTTTCCGTGGGTTGACCTTCAAGAAAGCTGCTCTGACATTTTCAGTTGTGACCCCAGGTACAGGTTCATCCAGGCTTCCAGGGTGGAGGGCATGCTTTTGCTGACCTCTTGCTCAAAACGGGTGTAGAATGCATTGAGCTCATCAGGGACGGCTGCATTGGACCTGATGATTTTACGTGCCTTCATCTTGTAGCCTGTTATGTCTCACAGACTTTGTCTTTGTTGGCTGAGGTTGGTATGTGGCTAGCCTTGGACTCCAGCTTGGACTGGTACCGTCTTTTGGCATCTTTGATGGATCTCCTTAGATCATGTCTGGCTTTCTTGTATGGATCAACGTCGCCTGACTTGAACGCTGCAGACCTGGACTTCAGCAAACAGTGGATATCCCTGTTCATCCGTGGTTTCCAGTTGGGGAACATACAGATTACTGTACAGGGTGTTAATGACTGTGTAATAGATACTATACAGGGCATTAATGACAGTGTGTGTAATAGATACTGTACATGATGTTAATGACTGTGTAATAGATACTGTACAGCGTGTTAGTGACAGTGTGTGCAATAGGCACTGTGCAGGGTACTAATAACAGTGTGTGTCATCGATACTGTGCAGGGCATTAATGACAGTGTAATAGATGCTGTACAGAGTGTTAATGACAGTGTGTAATAGAAACTGTACAGGGTGTTAATGACAGTATGTGTGATAGATACTATCCAGGGTGTTAATGACTGTGTGTGTAGTTGATATTATACAGCATGATAATGACAGGCTGTATATTTGATAGTGCATTTAGTTGCTGTATTACTAGTTGTTCATGTCGTACTTTGTTTTTTGTGTACTTTAGTGACAGTGTGTGTAATAGATACTGTACAAGGTGTTAATGACTGTGTGTAATAGATACAGTAAGAAGTCTCAAAACACCAGGTTAGAGTCCAACCACAAGCTTTCAGAAACAGTGTTCCTTCGTCAGGTGTGTGGAAGGTTCTGATCAGAGAAGGGGATATAAAGTCACACACAGTTTACAGAATACTGATTAGAATGTGAGTCTTTGCAGCTAACCTGCTATTCAAGTCTTAAAGATGCAGACAATGTGAGTGGAGATAGCATTAGCACAGGTTAAAGAGATGTGTATTGTCTCCAGACAGGACAGTTAGTGAGATTTTGCAAACCCAGGCAAGTCATGGGGGTTACAGATAGTGCGACATGAACCCAAGATCCCGGTTGAGGCCGTCCACATGTGTGCGTAACTTGGAAAGTTTCCCTCTGTTCACCCTATCTATGCCCTTCATACACAGTGTGAATGGCTTTATGTAATAGATATTGTACTGGGTGTTAATGGCTGTGTGTGTAATGGATACTGTACAGAGTGATAATGACAGTGTAATAGATACTCTACACAGTGTTAATGACAATGTGTGTAATAGATACTGTACAGGATGTTAATGACAGTGCATTTGACAGATACTGTGCAGGGCATTAATGATAATGTATATAATAGATACTGTACAGGGTGCTAATGACTGTATGTATAATAGACACTGTACAGAGTAATAATGACAGTGTAATAACTAATATACAGGGTATTAATGACTAAGTGATAGATACTGTACAGACTGTTAATGACAGTGTGTGTAATAGATACTGTCCAGGGCATTACTGACAGTGTAACAAATATTGTACAGGGTGTTAATGTCTGCGTGTGTGATAGATACTGTACAGGGTGATAATGGCAATGTAATAAACACTGTACAGGGCATTAGTGACTGTGTGTATGTATGTGTGTGTGTAATAGATACTGTACAGAGCATTAATGACAATGTGTGTAATAGATATTGTATAGGGCATTAATTGTGTGTAATAGATACTGTACAGAATATTAATGACAGTTTGTGTATTATGTACTGTACAGAGTGTTAATGACAGTGTATAATAAATACTGTATAGGGCTTTAATGACAGTGTGTGTAATATATACTGTATTGGGTGTTAATAACTGTGTGCATTAGATACTGTGCAGAGTGTTAATGACTGTATGTAATAGATACTGTACTGGGTGTTAATGACTGTGAGTGTATACAGAGTATTAATGACTGTGTGTAATAGATACTGTACAGGGCGTTAATGACAGTGTGTGTAATAGATATTGTACAGAGTTTAATGACTGTGTGTTAGGGATACTGTACAGAGTGATAATGACAGGCTGTATATTTGATAGTGCATTTAGTTGTTGTATTACTAGTTGTTCATGTCGTGCTTTGTTTTTTGTGTACTTTCAGAGTTTGCCTCATTATCATTGAGAAACTAAAGCACACTGCAGATGTGCATAAAACCTGTTGGTAACAGCTTAGTAAGCAGGGGAGGAAAACACAGCTCATGCCTGACCTGTCAAACACGTTTACCTGCTATTATTGAATGGGAGCTGTTATAGTCACTTGAATTCAATGTGATCACTGAGTGTATGTGTGTACTATCTTACAACGTAACGATACATAAATCCTTTCAATTCGGTTTTTAAAAGGTTATGGCCTCGAATTCTCCAACCCCGTCCGTGCCTGGGATTCTCCAGTCCCGCTGCAGTTAATGGAATTTTGGCTGAGCACCAAATTTTCTGTTCTCGCCAGCAGTGGCAGTGGGGCGATTGCGTTCGGAGACCTCCTGCCCTGTGTGTATCTGAAGAACCACCATTTGTTAATCACTTCCCTGCCACAAGACTTGGGAGCTGCAGTGCGAGCTTTTCACTGGTGGGGCTTTGCTATTAAATGGTTTCAGCTATGAGCTCCTTCCTTCTGCGCTGAAGGAATTCATTGATTGTATGAGCACCGTCTGAGAAGATTGTCTTTTCTGCCTGAAGAAATATGGAGGAGTAAATGTCCAGCGTGTGAAGGGGCTTGTCCCTGGTAAACCTCATTCCCCCTCTCCTGAGCTTTTCCTTATTCTTGTAGGTAAGCAGGCACGTGAAGCAATCCTGTGTTTCATCAAACCAGTCTTGTTTATTCAGTGAACAGCTTGGGCATTAGACTGGTGTTGGAAACATTTGAATGTGACAGGTTCACACTGAATGTAAACAGCAGGTTGACTTAACTGCTTATTTTGTTGCACTTTTAAATATCAGGAAATGTTTAGCTTTGAGAAGGAGAGACGATATTCTGCCCAATGGGCCTTGTAAACCTGTTTCATTACATCAAAAACCATCAGTGCACGTGTTTGGTCACATGTGAGCAGAGCTTACAACTGTTCTAAAATTATCAGTGGGTCTTAACACAATTATCAATGGTTCATCTGCTGGAGTAAAAAGGAGAATTTTGCGAATCACTGGGGTGTATTATTCATTTAACTTTGTTAGGCTCCAATTTCAGAATAGCTACTTGGTATACTTAACGTCGCTATAGGAATTGCAGCAAGACCTGGTCTTATTCTCAAACAGTAAAGTTACCAGAATCTGGGAAACAGACCACGGTCTCACTACTTTGAGCGTAGAGTGTGGGATCCTCTATTGTTTTTGGCATTGGGACCATTTCTGAGTCCTGGCCTGGTAAAGCTCTGCCGTACCAACTCCAGGGCCATCTTGCTTGAGGCCACCTCCAAATTGGCAGCCTTTGTACCTGCAGTCCAGATCCACACACATGGGTGTGCCCTCTGGGTGGCACTGAGTCCTGGGTGGCAGACAGCCCACCGAGTGGGGTGGGTTCTGCTGAGAGAGGTGGGACACTGTGAAGATACGTCAAAATCCTCAGACATTTGCATGAAATTCCAAACGTAAAGAAGGCCAAGGCTGACAGGGATTGTGGAGCGAAGGGAACGTCCTTTAGGAAGGTTGGTGTCAGCCTTTTATCCTCAAGGCACAGTCAGTGGGATGTTGGAGTGTCTGTCTCTGATGTTTCTCCACCAACCACTGGCCATCTCTCCATAGCTGCCAGACTTTGCACTGAGCGGGGTCTGCTCGGATGCTGGAAAGTCCTGGTGGTAGCCCCACCATTTTCCCTTTGCATACTTCATTGGAAGAATTGGCTCTCAGCTTCCAGCCAAAGGTTGTGAGCTATTCAGATTACACACACTGACCATTTCCACCATATTGTCAATGGTAAAATGTGGTGGAGAAAGGCAGATATGCTTGGTGCCATGCATGGTGCAGCTGTGACTTTTAGGCAGCATGCTATGCTCGCGGACCACTTGCGTCCCTACTGCTTTCCTCCCTCTTTGTCACACAGTTCTGCTGTACATTGTGCATCTGGTCAAGGGGTAACACTGTGGGTGCCTCCTGATTGATGGGTGGCAAGCAGGAACTTGGTTAGGATAATGTGCGTGGTACTGTTCATCATTCATCCACCCACTGTATCATGGCGGCTCACTACACGACTATATAAACCTGTACCAGATAGTGATGGCTAAACAGTTTCAATCCTGATTCATTTGATTCCATTCCATGCTTTTAGTAGTCCAGTAGAAGAGGACATTTTGATTAGGCAGCAACAATGGCAATCCTGACACAGGGAAAGCCCATGATGGACCATCCATTTCAGGGTCAGCTAACAGTTGGACAGCATTTACACCTTGGACAAAGGGACCTTGTTGTGTTTGTCCACAGATCTCTGAAACTGGAAGGGCGCGCTGATAGGGAGATGGAAAAGGCATATGGGTCAGTAGTTTGGGATAGGCATGAACCTCGGGTCAGTAGTTTCAGCTGGGGGAAGGGTAATTATGAGGCTATTAGGAGAGAATTAGGAAGCATTGGTTGGACTAGGAGATTACAGGGACTGGGAACGTCCGAGATGTGGAGATTTTTCAAGGAGCAGCTACTGCGGGTCTGTGATAGGTATATCCCTGTCAGGCAAGGAGGATTTGGTAGGCCCAGGGAACCGTGGTGCACTAAAAAAGTTGATTCGTTGGTTAGGAAGAAAAAGGAGGCTTATGTTCGGATGAGGCTTGAGGGCTCAGGTAGTGCATTAGAAAGTTTTAGATTGGCTAGGAGGGAGTTGAAGAGGGAGTTAAGAAGGGCTAAAAGAGGACATGAAATGACTTTGGCTGATAGGATTAAGGAGAACCCTAAGGTGTTTTACAGGTATGTCAAGAACAGAAGGTTGGTTAGGGCAAGATTAGGGCCAGTTACAGACAGTAGAGGGAAGTTGTGTGTGGAACCGGAGGAGATTGGAGAGGCGTTGAACCAATATTTCTCTTCGGTGTTCACGCAAGGGGACATGAATGTAGCTGAGGAGGACACTGGGGTGCAGGGGTGTAAAATAGATAGTATTGCAGTTGATACGGGGGATGTGCTGGATATTTTAGAGGGTTTGAAAATAGATAAGTCCCCTGGTCCGGATGGGATTTACCCTAGGATTCTCTGGGAGGCAAGAGAGGTGATTGCGGAGCCTCTGGCTCTGATCTTCAGGTCGTCGTTGGTCTCTGGTATAGTACCGGAAGATTGGAGGACAGCAAATGTTGTCCCATTGTTTAAGAAGGGGAGCAGAGACTTCCCTGGGAATTATAGACCGGTGAGTCTTACTTCTGTGGTGGGTAAGGTTTTGGAAAGGATTATTAGAGACAGGATTTATAGTTATTTGGAGAGTAATGAATTGATTAGAGACAGTCAGCATGGTTTTGTAGCGGGTAGGTTGTGCCTTACTAACCTTATCGAGTTCTTTGAGAAAGTGACCAAAGAGGTGGATAGGGGTAAGGCAGTTGACGTGGTGTATATGGATTTTAGTAAGGCGTTTGATAAGGTTCACCATGGTAGGCTTCTGCAGAAAATGCAGATGTATGGGATTGGGGGTGATCTGGATAAGATCAGGAATTGGCTAGCAGATAGGAGACAGAGGGTGGTGGTTGATGGTAAATATTCGTCATGGAGTTCGGTTACGAGTGGTGTGCCTCAGGGATCTGTTTTGGGGCCACTGCTGTTTGTAATTTTTATTAATGATCTGGATGAGGGTATAGTTGGGTGGATTAGTAAGTTTGCTGATGACACCAAAGTCGGAGGTGTGGTAGATTGTGAGGAAGGGTGTCATAGTTTGCAGGGTGACTTAGAAAGGTTGCAGAGCTGGGCCGCGAGGTGGCGGATGGAGTTTAATGTGGAGAAGTGTGAGGTAATTCATTTCGGTAGGAATAACAGATGTGTTGAGTATAGGGCTAACGGGAGGACTTTGAATAGTGTGGAGGAGCAGAGGGATCTAGGTGTATGTGTACATAGATCCCTGAAAGTTGGGAATCAAGTAGATAAGGTTGTTAAGAAGGCATACAGTGTCTTGGCATTTATTGGTAGGGGGATTGAATTTAGGAGTCGCAGCGTCATGATGCAACTGTACACAACTCTGGTGCGGCCGCACTTGGAGTATTGTGTGCAGCTCTGGTCCCCACATTACAGGAAGGATGTAGAGGCTTTGGAGAGGGTGCAGAGGAGGTTTACCAGGATGTTGCCTGGTATGGAGGGGAGGTCCTATGAGGAGAGACTGAGAGATTTGGGGTTGTTTTTGCTGGAAAGAAGGCGGCTAAGAGGGGACCTTATTGAAACATATAAGATGATTAGAGGTTTAGACAGGGTGGATAGTGATAGCCTTTTTCCTAGGATGGAGAAAGCTAGCACGAGGGGGCACGGCTTTAAATTAAGGGGGGGTAGTTATAGGACTGATGTCAGGGGTAGGTTCTTTACCCAGAGGGTGGTGAGGGACTGGAATGCCCTGCCAGCTGCAGTTGTAAATGCGCCTAGTTTGGGGGCGTTTAAGAGATCTGTGGATAGGTTTATGGACGAAATGGGATTGGTTTAGTTTAGTGGGTTAGTGTTGTTTTTTTTTTAAAAAAAAAGCTGGTCGGCGCAACATCGTGGGCCGAAGGGCCTGTTCTGCGCTGTAATGTTCTATGTTCTATTACCTTTATCAGTCGAGGCATAAATTACAAAAGCAGTGAAGTCATGTTGGAGTTGTTGAGAACTTTGGTGAGGCCACAGCTGGAACACTGTGGGCAGTTCTGGTCGCCACATTATCGGAAGGATGTGATTGCGCTGGAGGGGGTGCAGAGGAGGTTCACCAGGATGCTCCCTGGGATGGAACATTTAAGTTATGGAAAGGATTGTGTCAGATAAAAGCAAATTAGGGTGGATGCTGGAATTGGAAACTGAATCTGAACCTGAGGTTGTGTAGGCTTGGGTTGTTTTCTTTAGAGCATGGAGAACTGAAGGGTGACCTGATCAAGATGTACAAGATTATGTGAGACATGGACAGACTGGATAAGGAGCAGCTGCTCCCTTTATTTGAAGGGTCAGTCATGATGGGCCGTAGGTTCAAGTTGAGGGGCAGTAGGTTTAGGGAGGATGTGAGGAAAAATGTTTTTACCCAGTGGGCAGTGACAGTCTGGAGTGTGCTGCCTGAGAGGGTGGTAGAGGTGAGTTGCCTCACATCCTTTAAAAAGTACCTGGATGAGCACTTGGCACAACGTAGCACTCAGGGCTATGGGCCAAGTGCTGGCAGATGCGATTAGATGGGACTTCAGGTGTTTCTAACGTGTGGGTGCAGAATCGATGGGCCGAAGGGCCTTATCTGCGCCGTATGATTCTATAATCTTGACAGCTCAGTCATGCCCCTCACCCAGGCTCAGCACTGATGATCTTCTTCTCCAAAAAAATGTCTTCTTGACTTCTTCATTTGCACCAGAGTTACCTAACCCGCTCCTGACCAGCTTCTGGCCAGTTACTATCTACAATGTTTCCTGCCCCAGCTCCTAATCTAGCCTACCCCACCTCCGACCCCGACTGAAAATGAGAAGATCAGATAGTCATTTTTAAAGGTTGGGCTTATGGAGTTGAGAATTCTCCCATCTGTGTACACTGGAGTCAGAAATGAAAATCTGGGTCAAAGCATTTGCCAGCATTTCATGGACTGAAACACGCCTCTGAACACAGACAAAAATTTAGCCCTTGGTGTTCATCTTAACGACATATCTGATTTATTTTAACTACAGGTTTAACTACAGGTATTTGCAGGTTTAAAACTGGTAGTTCATGTTCTGATCTGATTTTCATTACCTGTACATTTTCAGTTTGTTGAGTTGTGATATTCACAAACACAGGGACTGCTTGGACCCAGTGGAAGCAAAAGCTTGTTGCAGTGTTTCATTGACCTTTCGTACACGAAGCCACCAACATTGACATCTGTGTTCAATCTAGCATTAATATAGAAGGTATATTGAAGAACATGCAATGAAATATTTTACTTAAACAAAAGCTTAGAGTATGCAATCTGGTCATTTGACAGTTGAAACCCTTTGGCTATACAGGTCTAGAAAGGAACAATTGTCTCTTTATATTACTCCATACCATTTGGACTGATCTTTTCAGCTTTAATTCTGATCTTATGTAAATTCAGAGGCCTAATTGACCATTTGAAAGGGGCGGTGGAACTGTGCTTCTGCGAGTAGTTTGAAAGTGGAAAAGCCTGTCCTGTTCCTGATATCCCATTCCTTTCTGACTCTGCACCGTCACAGGTCTGACCCAGCCTCACAACAATTTGCCGGCTGGATTTTGTTTTCGACCAGCACCTCAAATTCTATCAGCTTTGCATTATGAAGCACAATAATTGTGAAAAGGGAAGTGAAATGGACAGTAATGTTTCCTGCAGAGATTTCCACCTTTGAAGTGAAATACGGTAAATGGAATCCAACGTTAATTAAGCAGAAAATCCCTGATGCTTGGCGGAATAATTGTTCTGACAGGCTTGGCTTGGAGATGTTCAGGCGCACTGACATAGAGCCACATTGCACTTGAGTTGATTTTGGTTCTAAAACCTTGCGCAATGATTCCAGATTTAAATTTTTTTTTCGATGGATTAACCAGATATTATCCTTGGCTGACATGTAATCCTTTGCTTTGAACTACCAAACAAGTGTTCTCACATTGTCAGTACTGCTGTGTAATGTAAATCTGTCAAATCCAAAAATACTTAATATTGCATCTTTTCTTTCTGCAATGAATCAACAAATAGGGGATAGAAAAACATGATATAGATAGTTATCTTAGATAGAGGTGTTGAACTGCATTATTTTCAAGACTTTAATCACAGTTGGGATTAGTCCTGGATCGGTCAGTGAATGATGTAAAACTCGGCTATTGACATCAAGGTGATTCATCCTCAGTCCATGGTGTGTGAAAGATCACTTCTCCAGGATAGTAGAGCTATCATTACATAGTCTGCTTTATTCAGAATTGCTGGGCCTAGGAGGAGCAAAAAGCAACTGCCCTTGATTGGAGCCTTTGCGGATATGTAGATATGGATTGAGAATCTGAAATGCTACTCACTGTCACATAATCTGCAAAAGTTCAGACCCAGAAGAAAAGGCTTTCAGTTGTGTTATTGGTGGAGAGGTTTGTTGAAGCTAATGCTCCAAATTACCAACATGGACAGTTCAGCATATTTTGGTTGTGCATTAATATTGCAACTGGGAGTCTCTAATCAAAGAGAACTGGAAACTAAGTTGGTGTAAACTAGTGAACATTTATTGACTGTTTACAGAGATGGACTTCAGTAGGATTTCGTTAGAAACTTCCTCCTCTTGGTTTTATCTGACATCACAGGTGTTGCATTATTAGGTTAATAACTATTAATATTTTATATTACATCTCTCCCAAGTGTTTCATTACACTCAAATTATTTACATTTTTATCCTACTTCTATTCAAAACCAATATCAGACTCTCCGAGTCAAAGGATAAAATTCTAACGGGTCTAAACAGGGTAGATGCAGGGAGGATGTTTCCCGATGATGGGGGGAGTTCAGAACTGGGGTCACAGTCTGAGGATTCAGGGTAGACTATTTAGGACGGAGATGAGGAGACATTTCTTCACCCAAAGAGTGGTGAGCCTGTGGAATTCATTACCACAGGAAGCAGTTGATGCCAAAATATTGAATGCATCCAAGAGGTGGCTGGATATAGCATTTGGGGAAAATGGGATCAGAAGTTATGGGGAAAAAGAAGGATTAGGCAATTGAGTTGGATGATCAGCCATGATCTGAATGAATGTTGGAGCAGGCTCAACGGGCCAGATGGTCTCCTCCTGCTCCTATCTTGTATGTTTCTATGTAAGATGCTGCAGTGGTTTAACTAATCTGCCTGACTGCATCCTTGCTGCTTTTGGAGGAAGGGTAGAAACATGGCCATCCAGGGAGGGAGGATGTGAACAGTCCACTGACGTGGTCAGGATATCTTCTCCTTCATGTGCTAGACAGTGCAGGCTTCAACTTTTTACAATTTATATGAATGATTTGAATGAAGGGACTGATGATCTGGTGTGTAATTTGCTGATGATAAATTGTGATAAATTAGGAAAATAAATTGTGAAGAGGACAGAAGGAGGACACAAAAGATACAGTGAAGTTATGAGTGGGCAAAAATCCGGCCAATGGGCTATAATGTGGGCAAGTGTAAAATTGTCCATTTTGGCAGGAAGAATATAAAAGCTTCTGACCTAAATGCTGAGAGATTACAGAGGTGTGAGTTTCAGAGAGTGTCCTTACGCGTGATTCGCAAAAGGTTGGTAAGTAGATCCAGCAGGTAATTAGGAAGGCTAGTAGAATGTTATTGTTTTTGAAAGGGGAAGTAAATACTAAAGCAAGGAGGTATTGCTTGAGTTATACAAGGCACTAGTGAGAGCACATCTGGAGCACTGTATGCTGTATTGGTATTTAAGAAAAGATGAAAATGGAAGCCGTTCAGAAAAGATTAACCAGACTAATACCTGGAATGGCCAGGTTGTCTTATGAGGAATGATTGTACAGGTTAGGCTTAAACCTCCTGAAGTATGAAAGAGTAAGAAGAGACTAGATTGAAACATATAAGATCCTGAGGGCTCTTGACAGGATAGATGTAGAAAAGATTTTTCCTCGTGTGGGAAAATCTCGAACTCGGGGACACTGTTTGAAAGTAAGGGTTCACTAGGTTACAGCATTGTTCAAAGTATTGCTTTAAGATACAATGACTAGCAACATGAGCAGGACAGCCAGTGGTGCAATTCTCCTGAATTTATATGCACTCAGCATTGGCTTTCTGAACTGTACGGATTTCTTCCAGTTTTTGAGTGGTCACTGAGAGAGACATGGTTTGCACCAAAGGAGACATCAGTATGTGCAAGGTTTCCCCACAGGAATGTGCAATAAACTATCAGCAATGGGTTGGAGTTTGCCTTGAGTGTATTTTGTGGTAGTGTCAAAGTGTATAAGATTCCATCAGAACCTTTGGATTCAGACTGGCATCTTAGCCAGTCCCTTTGTACTGAGGCGGGTTACCTAAAGCATGGTGAATTTGAGTCTGAGGGCATATTCAGGGAATTTCTCACAGGCTCATATGACTGAGGGCCTCTTTCTCAATGGCTAGGTACCACCGTTTAGTATCTGCTAGCACTCTGGAGGTGTTTGGATTGTCTGCTCGGAGCCATCATACTGGATTTGAAATAGGACTACTCTTCAACCAAGGAGGATACATTGGCTGTGATAGAGGTGGTGAGTTCCTGGTCACAGGGCTTGTGTGGACAGGTGCCTGATTGGATCCAAGATTTGTTTTTTGGGCAGAAACTTGACCAACTAGTTAACCATTCCCAGAAAGTGTTAGAGTTCATCACATTAAGGGCAGTGGAATATTCTTGATGGCTGCTGTCTTATGGGGAGCTACTTTGACTCCTGAGGTACCGACAATGTGGTACAGAAAGTTGATGGTTTAGTGTGAGAGCCACATGCAGCCTGTCACAGTACTGTCCACACTCTGGGCTTGTACTGTCTCCTGGTGGAGCCATGGGTGAGACTGTCACCCATATGTCAGACGATACATTCACAGTTCTCGCCTGTGCATTGGAAGGTTTTGGCTGCTGAGACAATTTCTAACAGAAGGTAATTAAAGCTGTATCTCCCAAAGGCAATGATTAAATATAGTTCAGAGTTTCAACCCTTTGTCCAGTGGAAGCTGCCATAAGCCACTGTTGGCGTCTAATTTTGTGAAGACTGTGCTCCCACAAACTTCATCAAGCCTTGTCAACAGATGCCATTGGGTGAATTTCTCTTTTTATCGCCTGACCCAGTTGTTTAATATCGACATAAATATGCAAAGAACCAGGAGATTTTGGTCATGGCGCCATTCCAGGTGACCAGTGAGTGGACAAGATGATTTTAACCTCTGGTGTAGCATGATGCCTATCTGCCTCTTGAGCTTTTGTAAGAGAGGATGAGGGGGGATCTTCCATGGGGTAAATAAGCCCACTGGCTTAGCAGTTGGTTTCAAGATGATATGTTAGTTGCAGCTTCCCTACTGCAGTGAACAGACCAGAGAATTCCCTCCTGAACATTCACCTTTGGATGCTTTGACCTCAGCTTAGAAAAAGTGATTGATTCACATGAGGATGTTCTGATGGTTTAGAAGCTGTCACTGAGAGGAGTGTGCCTTTATGTTTTTAGCCTAGGGCTGAAGGCTTCTATCTCAGCAGACTGTTTGAAAATATCCCCTCCTGATGGCAGGAATGCACTCTGACTTAACATCTGGACAGATGTAGCAGCGAGATGGTCATTTTTCACCACAACGGAAGAGTCACCGTGGCTCTGACTGCACCCTGTCTGTTCATGATCTACTGATTGACGAGTCCTGTCATGTCCCCTGGGAATTGGCAACTGATGACAAACATTATATAATCAAAGAAACTCTACAGTGCAGAAGAAGGCTATTCAGCCCATTGAATCTGCACTGACCCTCTGACAGAACATCTCACTCAGACTCTATCCCCCTAATCCCAAGTATTTACCCATTAATACTGCTAACCTACACATCTTGAGGCACTAAGGGACAATTTAGCCTGGTCAATCCATGTAACCTGCACAGTTTTGGACTGTAGGAGGAGCCAGAGCACCCGGAGGAAACCCACCCGGACACGAGGAGAATGTGCAACTTTAAAAATGGTTCTTGGATTCCTGCAACTATAACCCCTGCAACCTTCATCAAGCTCTGACAAAGGGTCATCCAGCCTCGAAACATTGACTCTACTCCCTCTCCACAGATGCTTTCAGACCTGCTGAGATTTTCCAGCATTTTCTGTTTTTGCCCCTGCAACTGCATCTTAATATCACAATTGGGCTGTGAGTGTCTTTGATCGAAGAGAGCTCAAGATCATCCTGTTGCCAGCAACTGAACAGTGATTGACTATTTACACCACTTAACAATCTTTTGCAGGATTCCATTAGAATCTTCCCTCAGGTTCTGGTTACATTGTCACCTAACATCACGGCACTCCCTGTGTTAGTATGATTAGCCCTTTATGCTGCAAATCTCAGTGTAATAAAATATCCCTTTTTGATCTTTGTTTTCTTTCATTCCTCAATCCCTGTAATGAATAATGTTGAGTTTGATTTGCAGATGGTTTGTTGTGGATAGAGTTATGTTGTTTTGTGACATCTGTTGAGTGCATTCTGGGCACTGACATTGTATCCTATTAGCAGATGATCAGAAACTGTGGCCAAAATCACACAGACATCGGATCATTATCAAACACAAAGTTACTTTTTGTACCCACATTGGAATTGATTTTGCCTGCGTGTATTCTGTAGTTGATGTTTGATGAATGGTAGATGTTTAGAAGTGTATCCTGTTGATACAGAAATATACTGTCAGATTAAAACCAAACAAATGAATAGGTCAGGTGTGTGAATCCACACACACACACACACACACACACACACATATAGAGTGAGTTGTATAATCATCCAAAAACTCTTGGGACAATGACCTTCTGTCTCTGGGAAACCTGAGACATTTTCAATTGCTTTGGTTAAAGGATAATATTAATGGTCAGTGTTTGTGCATTCCTTATTCCATAGAGAAGAGATGAACATTTGAGCCAAAAGGTATTTATAGACTCACGTAAATGACAAGGTTAGTCTACACGGTTTTTCCATTCTGTAGCCTGACAGACTGTCGGCACCGTGTGTGATCTGTAGGGACAGCCTCGAGAGGAGGCGCATTTATTGCTGGAAGTTATGTTCTGGTAAACTATAGCAGCTGACTGAAAATGATTCATCAATCCTGAGAAATGACACTTTCTATTCCCAATTCGAGTGAAGTTTAATGTTGTCTGTGCCTTGCTGGGTATTTCATGGCTAAATTATCCCTCATTGAGGAAGGTCCCAATCTATTTGGGACCTTTAACTTTATCAACTTTATAAGACCCTTGTCAGGCCTCATTTAGAGTATTGTGCGCAGTTCTGGTCGCCTCACTATAGGAAAGATGTAGAAGCTATTGAGAGGGTACAGAGGAGATTTACAAGGATGTTGCCTGGACTGGGAGGCATGCCTTATGAAGTTAGATTGAGGGAGCTGGGACTCTTTTCCCTGGAGAGACGAAGGTTGAGAGGCGACCTGATAGAAGTTTACAAAATGTTGAGAGGAATAGATAGGGTGGACTCTCAGAGGCTATTTCCCCGGGTTGAAATGGTTGCTACGAGAGGACACAGATTTAAGGTGCAAGGAGGGAAGTTCAGAAGTGATGTTAGGAGTAAGTTTTTCACTCAGAGGGTGGTGAGTGAATGGAATCGGCTGCCGTCAGTGGTGATGGAGGCGAACTCGCTGGGGTCTTTTAAAAGACTTCTGGATGAGTATATGGGGTTTAATGAGATTGAGGGTTATAGATAGGTCTGTAGGTTGGTAGGTGTTGATGTGATCGGCGCAACTCGTGGGCCGAAGGGCCTGTTTGTGCTGTAGTGTTCTATGTTCTATGTTCTATTAATTGAGTGTCATCCGACCAATCTCTCCAACCATTCAGGTGCCCAGGGTCTGTCAAGGAGTTGCAAGGTGGAGTACCCTAAGGGTCTGTGTTGGAACACCATACCTCTAAAGATGATTAGAGCATTGCCACAGGTGTGCCTCAGGGATCAGTGCTAGATCCACTGTTATTTGTCATTTATATTAATGATTTGGATGAGAATATAGGACAATGGTTAGTAAGTTTGCAGATGACATCAAGATTGGTGGCATAGTAGACAGTGAAGAAGGTTATCTCCGAATAACTTCAGAGGGCGGAATGGTAGCACAGTGGTGAGCACTGCTGCTTCACAGCTCCCGGAACCCGGGTTCGATTCCCAGCTCGGGTCACTGTCTGTGTGGAGTTTGCACATTCTCCTCGTGTTTGCTTGGGTTTCCTCCGGGTGCTCTGGTTTCCTCCCACAGTCCAAAGATGTGCGGGTTAGGTTGATTGGCCATGCTAAATTGACCATAGGTGCATAGGTTAGAGAGGTTAAGTGGGTAAAATATGTACGGATTGGGGGTAGGGCCTGGGTGGGATTGTGGTTGGTGCAGACTCGATGGGCTGAAGGGCCTCTTTCTGTACTGTAGGGTTTCTATGATTTCTATGAATGCAACGGAATCTTGATCAATTGGGCCAGTGGGCTGATGAATGGCAGATAGAGATTAATGTAGATAAACGCGAGGTGATGCATCTTGGTAGATTGAACCAGGGCAGGACTTATCAGTTAATGGTAGGCTTTTGTGGAGAGTTACAGAAAAAAGAGATCTAGGGGTACATGTTCATAGTTTCTTGGAAATGAAGTCACAGGTGGACAGAGTGGTGAAGAAGGCATTCAGCATACTTGGTTTGATTGGTCAGAACATTGAATACAGGAGTTGGGACGTCTCGTTGAAGACATTGGTAAGGCCACACTTGGAATACTGTATTCAGTTCTGGTCACACTATTATAGAAAGGATATTATTAAACTGGAAAGTGTGTCAAAAAGATTTACTATGATGCTACCAGGACTTGATATTATAAGGTCTCCTTGGATTATAACAAGAGGCTGGATAGACTGGGACTTTTTTCTCTGGAGCGTAGGAGGCTGAGGGGTGATCTTATAGAGGCCTATAAAATAATGAGGGGCACAGATCAACTGGATAGTCAAGATCTTTTCCCAAAGATAGGGGAATCTAAAACTGGAGGTTTAAGGTGAGAGGAAAGAGGTACAAAAGTGTCCAGAGGAGCAATTTTTTCACACAGAGGATGGTGAGTGTTTGGAACAAGCTGCCAGAGGCAGTCGTAGAAGCAAGTACAATTTTGTCTCTTAAAAAGCATTTAGACAGTTACATGGGTACAATGGGTAGAGGGATGTGGGCCTAATGCGGGCAATTGGGATTAGCTTAGAGGTTTAAACAAAAGGGCAGCATGGACAAGTTGGTCCATGCTGTAAACCTCAACGACTCTATGAGTTCATCTCCCAAGTTGCTGATGAAATTCCAGTAAGGTGAGGTGAGGGAGTCAGCAGCAGACTTCAGGGGGAGCAGCAGTTTAGTGGGAAGGGCAATTCCATTCAACATGAAGCAGCGAATTATTTTCCTTTCCATATTGTGGAAGGGAAAACAAGGAATAGGAGTCAACTCTGACAAAGGCTCATCCAGACTTGAAACATTGGCTCTATTCTCTCTCTACAGATACTGCCAGACTTGTTGAGATTTTCCAGCATTTCCTTTTTTGAAAAGGGGTCTTCATTTTTTGTTATTCTTTCGTAGGATGTGGGCATTCCTGGCTAGCCCAGAATTTAATGCCTATCTCTAATTGACCTTGAGAAGATGGTGGTGAGCTGCCTTCTTGAACTGCTGCGGACCATATGGTGTAGGTATACCCACAGTGCTGTTAGGGAGGGAGTTCTAGGATTTTGACCCAACGACAGTGAAGGATCTACAATATATTTCCAAGGGAATCCAAGGTTCCCATGTATCTGCTGTCTTTGTCCCTCAAAATGGCAGTGATCATGGGTTTGGAAGGTGCTGTCAAGGTCTTGCTGGGTTGCTGCAGTGCCTGTTGGAGATAGTACACACTACTGCCACTGTGCATCAGAGGCGGGAGGCATTGAATGTTGCCAATCAAGTGGACTGCTTTGTCGTGGATAGTTTGATTTGATTTATTATTGTCACATGTATTAGATACAGTGAAAAGTATAATTTTTTGTGCGCTAGACAAAGAATACTGTTCATAGAGAAGGATGGAAAATGTAGTGTTACAGTCATAGCTAGGGCCTAGAGAAAGATCAACTTAATATGAGGTAAGTTCATTCAAAAGTCTGATGGCAGCAGGGAATAAGCTGTTCTGAGCCGTTTGGTACGTGACCTCAGACTTTTGTATCTTTATCCTGACGGTAGAATCATAGAATCATAACACTGCAGAAGGAGGCCATTTGGCCCATCAAGCCTGCACCAACGTTAATCCCCCAACACTAAGGGATAGTTTAGCATGGCCAATCAACCTAACCTGCACATCTTTGGAGTGTGAGAGGAAGCACAGTAAGAAGTCTCACAATACCAGGTTAAAGTCCAACAGGTTTATTTGGCAGCACTAGCTTTCGGAGTGCTGCTCCTTCATCAGGTAAGCGGGAGTTCTGTTCACAAACAGGGCATATAAAGACACAAACTCAATTTACAAAATAATGGTTGGAATGTGGGTCTTTACAGATAATCAAGTCTTAAAGCTACAGACAATGTGAGTGGAGAGAGGGTTAAGCACAGGTTGAAGAGATGTGTATTGTCTCCAGACAGGACAGTTAGTGAGATTTTACAAACCCAGGCAAGTCGTGGGGGTTACAGATAGATCATAGAACATCTATGGGACTCTTCTCCCTGGAGAGACGAAGGTTGAGAGGCAACCTGATAGGGGTTTATAAGATGTTGAAAGGAATAGATAGGGTGGATTCTCGGAGGCTATTTCCCAGGGCTGAAATGGTCGCTACGAGAGGACACAGATTTAAGGTGCAGGGAAGCAAGTACAGAGGAGATGTTAGGGGTAAGTTTTTCACTCAGAGGGTGGTGAGTGAATGGAATCGGCTGCCATCAGTTGTGGTGGAGGTGAACTCACTGGGGTCTTTTAAAAGACTTCTGGATGAGTCTATGGGATCTAATGGGATTGGGAGTTATAGATAGGTCTATGGCTTAGTAGGTATAGATGTGATCGGTGCAACTTATGGGCCGAAGGGCCTGTTTGTGCTGTAGTGTTCTATGTTCTATAGAACATCGAACGTTACAGCACAGTACAGGCCCTTCAGCCCTCGATGTTGTGCTGAGCTATGTCCAAACCCAAGATCAAGCTATCCCACTCCCTATCATTCTGGTGTGCTCCATGTGCCTATCCAATAACCGCTTGAAAGTTCCTAAAGTGTCCGACTCCACTATCACAGCAGGCAGTCTATTCCACACCCCAACCACTCTCTGGGTGAAGAATCTACCTCGGACATCCCTCCTATATCTCTCACCATGAACCTTATAGTTATGCCCCCTATTAACAGCTACATCCACCCAAGGAAATAGTCTCTGAATGTCCACTCTATCAATCCCCCTCATCATCTTATAAACCTCTATTAAGTCGCCTCTCATCCTCCTCCAAAGAGAAAAGCCCCAGCTCCCTCAACCTTTCCTCATAAGACCTACCCTCCAAACCAGGCAACATCCTGGTAAATCTCCTCTGCACTCTCTCCAATGCTTCCACATCCTTCTTATAGTGAGGTGACCAGAACTGCACATAATATTCCAAATGTGGTCTCACCAATATCCGGTATAGTTGCAGCATAACCCCACGGCTCTTAAACTCAAACCTCCTGTTAATAAACACTAACACACTATATGCCTTCTTCACGACTCTATCCACTTGATTGGCAACCTTCAGAGATCTGTGGATATGAAATCCCAAGATCTCTCTGTTCCTCCACGTTCAAGTTTGTCCTACCAAAATGAATCACCTCACACTTATCAGGGTTAAACTCCATCTGTCACTTTTCCATCCCGCTCTGCATTCTATCAATGTCTCTTTGCAGCCTACAAGAGCCCTCCACCTCATCCACTACTCCACCAATCTTGGTGTCATCAACAAATTTACTAACCCACCCTTCAGCCCCCTCTTCCAAGTCTTTAATAAAAATCACAAACAGCAGAGGACCCAGCACTGATCCCTGTGGTACACCGCTGGTAACTGGCCTCCAGTCTGAAAATTTTCCTTCCACCACCACCCTCTGTCTTCTATGGGACACAGTAAAAAGTCTGACAACACCAGGTTTTAGTCCAACCTATTTATTTGATAATATACTCACAAGCTTTCGAGGGACACCCTCTTCGTCAGGTGAATGGAGAGTTCTGGCCTCAGACAGAGCATATAAAGCACAGACAGTTTAGAGATCACTGATTAGAATGCGAATCTTTACACCTAACCTGCTGTTCAAGACCTGAAGTGGCTGATAATGTGAGTGGAAGGAGCACTGATCACAGTTTAAAGAGATGTGTATTGTCTCCAGACAGTACAGTAAGTGAGGTTTTGCAAACCCAGGCAAGTCACGGGGGTTACAGATAGTGCGACATGAACCCAAGATCCCTGTCGAGACCGTCCTCATGTGTGCGGAACTTGGCTATCAGTCTCTGTTCAGCGACTCTGCGCTGTCGTGTGTCATGAAGGCCGCCTTGGAGAATGCTTACCCGAAGGTCAGAGGCTGAATGCCCGTGACCACTGAAGTGTTCACCAACAGGAAGGGAACAGTCTTGCCTGGTGACTGTCGAGTGATGTTCATTCATCCGTTGTCGTAGCGTCTGCATGGTCTCCCCAATGTACCATGCTTCAGGACATCCTTTCCTGCAGCGTATCAGGTAGACAATGTTGGCCGAGTTGCAAGAGTATTTACCATGTACCTGGTGGATGGTATTCTCACGTGTGATGATGGTATCCATGTCGATGATCCAGCATGTCTTGCAGAGGTTGCTGTGGCAGGGTTGTGTGGTATTGTGGTCACTGTTCTCCTGAAGGCTGGGTAGTTTGCTGCGAACAATGGTCTGTTTGAGGTTGTGTGGTTGTCTGAAAGCAAGAAGTGGGGGTGTGGGGATAGCCCTGGCGAGATGTTCGTGAGAATACCATCCACCAGGTACATGGTAAATACTCTTGCAACTCGGCCAACATTGTCTACCTGATACGTTGCAAGAAAGGATGTCCCGAAGCATGGTACATTGGGGAGACCATGCAGACGCTACGACAACGGATGAATGAACATCACTCGACAGTCACCAGGCAAGACTGTTCCCTTCCTGTTGGCGAACACTTCAGTGGTCACGGGCATTCAGCCTCTGACCTTCGGGTAAGCATTCTCCAAGGCGGCCTTCATGACACACGACAGCGCAGAGTCGCTGAACAGAGACTGATAGCCAAGTTCCGCACACATGAGGACGGTCTCAACAGGGATCTTGGGTTCATGTCGCACTATCTGTAACCCCCGTGACTTGCCTGGGTTTGCAAAACCTCACTTACTGTACTGTCTGGAGACAATACACATCTCTTTAAACTGTGATCAGTGCTCCTTCCACTCACATTATCAGCCACTTCAGGTCTTGAACAGCAGGTTAGGTGTAAAGATTCGCATTCTAATCAGTAATCTCTAAACTGTCTGTGCTTTATATGCTCTGTCTGAGGCCAGAACTCTCCATTCACCTGACAAAGAGGGTGTCCCTCAAAAGCTTGTGAGTATATTATCAAATAAATAGGTTGGACTAAAACCTGGTGTTGTCAGACTTTTTACTGTGTTTACACCAGTCCAACGCCGGCATACCCACTTCTATGGGACAGCCAGTTACTTATCCAATCGGCCAAATTTCCTTCTATCTCACACCTCCTTACTTTCTTCATGAGCTTACCATGGGGAACCTTATCAAACGCCTTACTAAAATCCATGTATATAATATCAACTGCTCTACCTTCATCTACACACTTAGTTACCTCATCAAAGAATTCAGTCAAATTTGTGAGGCAAGACTTACCCCTCACAAAACCGTGCTGACTATCATTCATTCGTTGTCGTAGCGTCTGCATCTTTCCAAATGGTCATAAATCCTATCTCTAGGACCCTTTTCATTAACTTACTGACCACCGAAGTAAGACTAACCGGCCTATAGGGTCATTCCTATTTCCTTTCTTGAAGAGAGGAACAACATTTGTCACCCTCCATTCCTCTGGTACAATCCCTGTGGACAATGAGTCGAATGCCATATGCTGTTCATATGAGGGCCTCATATCTTTATCCTCATAGAGTACCCTTCGTCATCCGGTACTTCCCCGGAGCGGAGAAGCTACAACATCTTCTCCGGAGCCTTCAACGTGTCATCGATGAAAATGAATATCTCGCCAAGACCATCCCCACACCCCCACTTCTTGCCTTCAAACAACCACACAACCTCAAGCAGACCATTGTCCACAGCTAACTACCCAGCCTTCAGGAGAACAGTGAGCACAACACCACACAGCCCTGCCACAGCAACCTCTGTAAGACATGCCGGATCATCGACATGGATACCATCATTTCACGTGAGAACACCATCCAGGTACACGGTACATACCCTTGCAACTCGGCCAACGTCGTCTACATGATATGCGGCAGATAAGGATGTCCCGAAGCATGGTACACTGGGGAGATCATGCATATGCTACAACAATGGATGAATGAACACTGCTCAACAATCACCAGGCAGAAGTGTTTCCTTCCAATCAGGGAACGCTTCAGCGGTCACGGGCATTCAGCCTCTGATCTTTGGGTAAACGTTCTCCAAGGCGTCCTTCACGACACACGACAGCGCAGAGTCACTGAGCAGAGACTGATAGCCAAGTTCCGCACACATGAGGACGGCCTCAACCGGGATCTTGGGTTCATGTCACACTATCTGTAACCCCCGTGACTTGCCTGGGCTTGCAACGACTCACTTACTGTCCTGTCTGGAGACAATACACATCTCTTTAACCTGTGCTTAATGGTATCTCCACTCACATTGTCTGTACCTTAAAGACTTGATTACCTGTAAAGACTCACATTCCAACATTATTTTGTAAAATGAATTTGTGTCTTTATATACCCTGTTTGTGAACACAACTCCCACCCATCTGATGAAGTGATAGCGCTTCAAAAGCTAGTGCTGCCAAATAAATCTGTTGGACTTTAACCTGGTGTTGTGAGACTTCTTACTGTGCTTAGCCGGCATCTTCACATTATGGCTACCATCGACATGTGGGAGGAAACCGGAGCACCCAGAGAAACCCGCACAGACCCCGGGAGAATGTGCAAACTTCACACAGACAGTGAGCTGAGGCTGGAATTGAACCTGCATCCCTGGCAGAGGCAGCAGTGCTAACCATGGAGGTCCTACCATGGTAGGAGAGGGTCCCGAGAGCCAGAGAGGAGCTGGGGCTGGGGAGTCCCAAGAGGGGCTGTGGGGGGCGGGGGGGGGTGGTGGTGGGTGAAGTCCTGAGACATGCAGGGACTGGGGAGTCCCTAGAAGTGCCTTGGCTGGGGTGTCCTGGGAGGAGCTGGGGGCCAGGGTCTAGAGAGGAGCTGGGCCTGGGGGGAAGTCTGGAGAGCAGCCAGGGTTGAGGGGTGGTCCCAAGAGGAGCCTGGGCAGGGGGGTGGGTGGGGGGGAGGTGGTGAGGGTCCAGAGACGAGATGGTATGGGGGGTGTTGGCACAAGGGGGATTGGGGGAAGGGTGTCCTGAGAGGAGCTGGGGCTGGGGGTCCTGAGGAGTGAGTTTTTTTATGATGTCATGTGGAGTGAGTTTATTGACCAGAGGCTGTGATCATGAGGACCTCTGGAGGAGTGCAAACCAAATGGGGCATCTACTTGGCACTTCAGGCTGAAAATGGCTGTACTGTCTTTGTGTCGAGGTTCTAGATTTGAATATCACTGAGAATAGGGATGTTCATGCAAATTATCCTGCTATTAGTTGTTTCATTGTCCAGCACAATATTCAATTGGATGTGGCAAAACTGCAGAGGCAATCTGTTTGTTATGATCGTTTAGTGGTGTTACTGTTGTAAAGAGCTGACGTCACAACACTGAGTCTTGCAGGATCCATTCCTTTTCCGCTGTGTAGTGTGTTGCCTTGTGCTATTGTTTCCATAATGCTGTTGGCATGCCTGGAAGGTTTGCTGGATGGTTTGATAATCATGTTCGAGTGAGCGATGTACTGGACCACAAGGTGATAAATTGTGGTTACAATTCTGCTGCTGTCGATGACCTACAGAGTCCCCTAGAAGGCCTGTTGCTGTGATGTGCCCTGTATTTGGTCCACATTGCAGCTACTGTAAGCTGGTGATAGACGACATGTGAATGTTTTAGGTGGCAGGGGTGGCATCGATCAGGCCTGGTTGGCTTTGCCCTTCTTGATTGTTACTGGAGGTGCACTCATCATACAGTTGATCACACACTCATGACTTGTGCTTTGTAGATTGTAAACAGGCTTTGTGGAGTCAGGAAGTGAACTACTCACGGCAGGATTCCAAGTCCTGACTTGCTCTTGTAACCACAGTATTTATATAGCTAGTTCTGTTCCGTTTCTGATCAATGGTGACCTCCAGGTTTGTGTTGAGCTTGTATTCAATGATAGTATTGAATGGCAAGGGAGAGGTTTGGATTCTCCTTTGTTGGAGATGGTTATTGCCTGGCACTTATGTAGCAGGGTTATTACTCCCCTCATGTCAGTCCAAACCTGAATGTCCAAGTCTTGCTGTACAGAAGGCACAGTCTTGTTTTAGTATCTAAAGAGTTATGAATGGTACTAAATATTGTGCAGTATGTGTGTGTTAGAGACAGGAGGGGTCAACGTAAACCAGCGTGGTTTCTCCTCTCCCTACCAGACCCTAAACAGGTAGCTGTTTTTATTCTGATTTCCCCCTTAATGCTGCTGTATTTTAGGGGTTTGCCCACACCTGGGACTTTTGATAGAGAGCAAGGTCAGTCCTGTCTGTAGAATGGACTGCTACTGTGGATATCCACAGGACATGGAAAGTAAAGTGGACAGGCAATGTCAAAGGTTTCACAGTACTCAGGCAGGAATTAAGATTTTTAACAGAAAGCTGTCCATAATCACCACGCTCGGAGTAATCTTGCATTGGCTAGAACAGGCAGTCAACACGCTCCCCCCAGCCGGAGCTCACCCAAGCTCCAGATCTCTTGGGAAATCCTCCCTCTGCAGCCTGGCAACAGCAAAGGGGCACCTGGATACGGACTTTACCTCCATGTCCTCCCTCAAAGTCCAAGATGCCTGGTTGATGCTTGTCAGGACCTGTACTGTTTGGCGGCCACTACCGGAGAGGGGTGGCAGCAGCATACAAGAGCAGCCGACCTTAACTCTGCCAATGATATGCTGGTTTGAATTTACTGTTCATGATCTTCCCAGCTGCTCATCACTACTGGCAGGGTGGGCTTGAGGCCTGGCAGGATTTGCTGCTTTGGTCCTCCTGCCCAATCCTGTGGGTCAGTGTCAAGCCCTCCAAGAGCAGAGAATCACCCCACCCCCCCCACCCGACCCCACCCCACCCCACCCCACACTCCCAAGGGTGTTAATACCAGTGTCAATATTCCATTGGCCACAGTCATTTCACAGTTTGTTTGGAATTGAGTGGCTCCGATCTCCATAACCCTCCCATCACCCCCTCCCCACGGGGTAAGACCATTGCTATTTTCCTGGACCACATCCACTGAGCCCTTGGGCTTCCTGTGTTATCTGAAGATTTGGATATTTTCACGATTCTGTTCACTCAGCTTCACTGATTAATTCCTCATTTTTTTTATGTTTAGCTTCATCTGACTGCTCATTCAAAGAAGCAGAACCCAAGATCAAACTCCATTTCCTCTCATTAGCCTCGGCTGTAGCAATCTCACGTTTATGTATTTCCTGCTGATGCTCACTTGTATTATCAGTTAACCTTTCCCCTCCAATTTATCCTGAAGCAGTCGCCTGTCATCTCGCTGAAGTTTGCTCTTCTCTAACAACCTTCGCAGTTGACTCATTTATTTCTTTTCTGTTTTAACATTCATGTTAACGATGTTATGACTGCTGATCTCTAATATTTCCCCAGCTTTCATGATGTTGACCTGTTCCCATTCGTTATGATGAATCATGCCTACTTTTAACAACTGTTCTGAAGGCTTCTTATATACCGACTCGGGTTTGAATCTACAAATATCATAAAACTCACCTACTTTACCCTTATCAATGTGCCGCCCACCCCCCTCCCCCCCCAAGTCTAGCTTATATCATTATTATTGCCCTTTCCCTTCTGTGTTGGGTGCACTCTAGGCTTTAATAGTCCAATGATTAATGATCCCCTGAAAAAATAAATTCCTCCTTCTCCTCGCTGTCCTGAATATGGGGGGCGTGTTACTGTGTTCTAGATTCTCCATGGGGGGAATATCTCTCGGCATCCACACTATCAAGTCCCCTCTGAATCTTACATGTTTCAACAGGATTACCTCCCATTCTTCTCAACTCCAAGGAATACTAGCTCAACCTGCTCACCATTGACTCATCATCCAGGTATCAGCCAAGTGAAACTTGTCTGAAGTGTTTCCAATGCATGTCTGTCCCTCCTTACATCACATGACCAAAACTGTACAGAGTAGTTCAGGTGCATTCTCATCCATGTCCTGTGCATTTGCAATAAGACTTCCCTGTTTTTATCTTCCATCCCCCTTGCAATAAATGATACTATTGTCCCATCAGTCTACTCTTGATCATCAATAAACTGATGGAAGGGATCATCAACAATCCTATCACACAGCGCTTGTTTAGCAATAACCTGCTCACTGACGTTCAGTCTGGGTTCCACCAAATTCACTCAGCTCCTGACCTCGCTAAAGCCTTGATACAAACATGGACAAAAGAGCAGAATGCCAGGGGTGAGGTGAGAGTGACAGTCCTTGATATCAAGGCAGCATTTGACTGAATATGGCATCAAACAGCTCTAGCAAAATCATTGGAATCATTGGCAATCGGGGGAAGTTCTCCCCTGGTTGAAGTCAAATCTGGCACAAAGGAAGATGATTGTAGTTGTTGGAGGTCAAATATCTCAGTCCCAGGACATCACTGCAGTTCCTGGGGATAGTGCCCAAGACCCAACCATCTTCAGCTGCTTCATCAATGACTTTCCTTTCAGAAGTGGGAATGTTTGCTGATGCTTGTTTAATGTTCTTCACCTCAGATACTGTCCAAATGCAACAAGGCTTGGACACCTACACCAGGGATTCCTCTGATGCCCTACATCACATTAACAGCTTCCAGTTCACAGGCCCTCCTATTCACCACTGATGTGCAATCTCTCTACATCTCCATCCCGCACCAGGATGGCCAGAGAGCTGTTCGCCTGTTCTTGAAGAGAGGTCTGAACAATTCTCATTCACCACCATTCTCTCCACCTGGCTGAACTCGTTCTGTCTCTCAACTTCTCTTTTAACTCATCCCACTTTCTCCCAAATCAAAGGTGTAGCAATGGGTACCCACATGGATCCTAGCTACACTACTCTTGTCTTTTTATGGGGAATGTGGAACATTACTTGTTCCAGGACTACCCGGGTCCTCCCACAACTCCTTTACTAGTACATCGATGACTAATTTGGTGAAAAAGCAAATTACTGCGGTTGCTGGAATCTGAAACCAAAGCAAAATGCTGGAAAATCTCAGCAGGTCTGGCAACATCTGTAAGGACAGCAAGAAGTCTCACAACACCAGCTTAAAATCCAACCAGTTTATTTGATAGTAAACCCACAAGCTTGGTCGGTTGGATTTTAACCTGGTGTTGTAAGACTTCTTATTGTGTTTACCCCAGTCCAACACCAGCATCTCGACAGCATCTGTGAGGACAGAAAAGAACTGACAAAGGATTGTCTAGACTCAATGTCAGCTCTTCTCTCTCCTTAGAGAAGCTGCCCAGACCTGCTGAGATTTTCTAGCATTTTCTCTTTTGATGACTAATTTGGTGTAACTTCATGCTCGTGTCTGGGCTTGGAAAAATTCACTAACTTTGCTCCCAGTTTCCACTCCTCCATCACCTTCACCTGGTCCATCTCAGTTACTTCCCTTCCTTGACCTTTCTGCTCCCATTTCCGGCAATAGACTATCTACCAATATCCATTACAAACCCATTGACTTCCACAGCCAACTGGACTACAGCTCTTCACACCCCACATCCTGTAAGGACTCCATCCCTTTCTCTCAACTCCACAGCCTCCGTCGCATTTGTTCTGACAAATTCAATTTTGAAAGTGATGTTTCTAATTTGTGCTTCTACTCCCTCAACTGTGGTTTCCCACCTACAGATGTTGACAGGACCCTCAACAGTATGAGGTCCATCTCCCGCGCATGACCCTCACCCCCTCCCTCCCTCCCAGAACAAGGATAGAATCCCCCCTGTTTTAACATTTCACTCCACCAGCCTCCGCATGCAAAGCATAATCCTCTGCCATTTTTGCCACTCCAGCATGATGCCACCCTCAAACACATCGTCCCTTCACTCCCTCCGTCAGTATTCCGCAGAGATCATTCCCTCTAGGATAACCTCGGCCATCCTCCACTGTACCCAACAGCCCTCCCTCACCCATGGCACCTTCCCATGCAATCACAGAAAGTGTAACACCTGCTCCTTCACCTCTTCCATAGTCCAAAACATTCATTCCAGGTTAAGCAGCGTTTCACTTGCACCTCTTTCAGTTTGGTCTATTGCATCCGTTGCTCCCAATGTGGTCTCCTCTATATCGGACAGACCAAGCGTAGACTGGGTGATTGCTTTGCAGAGCACCTTCGCTCTGTGTGCAGTCAGGATCCTGATCTTCCCATTTCTTGCCATTTTAACACACGATCCTGCTCCCATTCCCACATGTCTGTCCCTGTCCTGCTGCAATGCTCCAGTGAAGCTCAACACAAACTGGAGGAACAGCATCTCATCTTCCGGTTCGGCACTGTACAGCTTCCCGTCTCCATGTCAAATTCAACAACTTCAGATGATTCGCTCTACCGACCTCGGCACCTTTGTTTGTATTTCATTTCATTTTTAACTGTTCTCTGCCTTTTATTTGTTTATTGTCTTTCTTTATCTTCTCCCAACCCCACTCTCCCCCTTTTTTATCCCCCCTTTCCTGACCTTTTCTCTCCCTTTGTTTCCCCTTTCTCCCCTTTTCTCAATTTTACCCCCCCTCCGTCCACATCTTCACCTGTCACAGTTTACTCTCTGATTTCAGTTTCTCTGCCGTTGGGCCATTCACACTTTCTATCCTTTCTATCGTCTGCCATTAATTACAGCCTTTCCCCTGGTTTTTGTGGCTATGAGTCCTCTTTCATTCCCTCACCCTACAGTATAAATATCTCCCACTTTCTACACCTTTTAGCTTTGACAAAGGGTCATCTGGACTTGAAACGTCAGCTCTTTTCTCTCCTTACAGATGCTGCCGGACTTACTGAGATTTTCCAGCATCTTCTCTTTTAGTTTCAGATTCAAATCCGCTAATTTGCCTTTATTGAGACTTGGACAATATCCAGGTTTGGGCTGACAAGTGGCAACTAACATTCACACCACACAAGTGCCAGGCAATGACCATCTCCAACACGGGAGATCGAACCATTCAATGGAATTACTGCTGCTGAATCCCCCACTATCAACATCCTGGGAGTTACCATTGACCAGAAATTGAACTGGAAAAGCCATACAAATATTATGGCTGCAAGAGCTGGTCAAAAGCAATGAATCTGGGCTGAATAATCCATCTCCTGACTCCCCAAACACTGTCCACCATCTTCGAGGCACAAGTCAGGATTGTAATGGAATACTCTCCACTTGACTGCTTAAGTGCAGCTTCAACAACACTCAAGAAGTACACACCATCGAGGACAAAAAAGTCAATTTGATTGCCACCCCTCCCACAAACATTCCGTCCCTCCACCACCGACACACAATGACAACCATGTGTAACGTCTACAAGATGAACTGCAGGATCTCGCCAAGGCTCCTTAGGCAGCACCTTCCAAACACATGACCATTACCATCTAGAAGGACAATGGCAGGAGACACATAGGGACATCACCACCTGGAAGTTCCTCTCTAAGTCCATCATCATCCTGACTTAGAAATAAATCATTGTTCCTTCACTGTCGGTGTCCAGGATCTCCTTCCCTAACAGCACAGTGGGTGTACCTACACTACATGGACTGAAGAAGTTCAAGAAGGCAGATCACCACCACCTTCTTAAGGATGGACGGTAATTGTTGGCCTAGACAGCAACTCCCACATCCTGGAAATGAATGCCTTCCTAATCACCTTCGATGGCACGCTAATGCGATTCATGTACAAGGACACCCAGATCCCTCGGTACGACAATATTCTGCAGTATCTCTGCTGGAAAATAGCTGCCGGGAGACTCCAGGGAGGTTGTTTAGTGGCCTCTGTGAATCTCCAGCAGCCAGATATCTGACACCATCTGGCGTGGAGCTGAATAATTTATTTAAATCTTAATTTGAATGTATTTTTAATCCAATCAGCGGTGTTTCACACCAGCAGGGTTTACAACAGCTTCCCACTTGTGGGGAGCTGGTAGCCTGACCCTGCTGGAGCAGAGGGAGACCATTGAGGCCCCTCAGGGGGTCAGGTAGGGGGTGCCTCCTGGACATTGTCAGCTTGGCAGTGCCAGTGTAGCCTCTGGAACTGCCCAAGGGCAAAGTGGCAATGCCCACTTGGTATTAGGCATTGCCAAGAGGGTGGGGCCTGATGGCGGAAGGGGACCTAGTGTGGAGAGCCTCTGGGGGGTGGTGGGGGGAGAGATTGGTGGGCATGGGGAGGGTCCTGCTGCTACTCTGGCTTGGTGACAGAGCGAGGGAGAGCAGTTACGTGGACTGGCCATCGGGTGGGGGGGTGGGTGGAATTTGGGAGCTCAGGGCTGCAGAGGGAGGGGGCGCAGCTGGCCCAGACATGTCAGGTAGCCGGCAAATTGGGCCATGTGGGGGCCTGTGTGCCAGCGATGCGGGGGGTGGTGGGGCTGGCCAGCTGTCAGGAGGCTTGGCAGTCTGGGCCAATCTCAGCACTGACAGGTCAGCGCATGCGCAATGGCTCACTCAGCGCTATGCTGCCAGTCTCTCCAATGGGAATAGGTCCCACCCACTGATTTTTGTGAGATTTATGCTAGTGCGCTCTGCAGTGCAGAGTGTGGGAGATTCATTTTGAAAATCCCACTTATAAAACCAATGGGATTTACTCCAGTTTATACGCACGTTTTTTTTGTGAGTGCAAAGCTGTAAATGAAGGAACTTATGAAATTGCAGAGTTAATGTTACATATCCCAGTGCTTGTGTTGCTTCTCTTTCAATATCTGAGTATTTGTATGGAAGCTTTACTGGGGGGACCCCATTATTGGACCCTGATGTAAGCCATTTAAACACAGAGCAATTAAAAAAAACACAATTGGACTGGGAAGGGTTGGATTTTTCAGGTAGTGGGATCAGTGTTGGCCCGTATAATTAATGAGGACATGTTTGCACACAGTGCAATACTCAGTGAACTGCTGAGAGTGTTGTTGGAATGGAGTTGTGACACTGAGATATTTTGGGAGCGAGTAGATTGATGGGTGTGGTTAGCTATGGTTGGGAAGCGTTGTGATTGACCAAAGGGCCAGAGGTAATATTTTTACCTAGTTTATTACAATTATTGCACTGATGGTGTTGTTTCCATAGCAGTTGGTGTTATCTGGTATGTGGAGAGATACAACATGGGCAAATGAAGCAAAGTGACTCCTTTCCTTTAGAAACCTATGTTCAAAGTGCCATAGAATCCCTGTGGTGCAGAAGAGGCCATTCAGCCCATCGAGCCTGCACTGACAACAATCCCACCCAAGCCCCATCCCCGTAACCCCATGTATTTACCCTGCCAGTCCCCCTGACACTCAGGGTCAATTCAGCATGACCAAACAACCAAACCCACACATCTTTGAAGCGTGGGACAAAACCAGAGCACCCTGAGGAAACCCACGCAGAGATGGGGAGAATGTGCAAATGCCCCCACAGACAGTCACTCGAAGCCGGAATTGAACCTTGTTCTCCGACACTGTGAGGGAACAGTGCGAATCTCACCGTGCTGCCCATAGGTTCATAGATAATTACTTAAATACCTCAGAAAGCACCCCTCTTTAGATAAGTGAATAATTTGGATAACTGATTACACATTAATCTCAATGTTTGACTTTGTTAAATAAACTAATTTTCCGTGGGATTGATGTGCAATGCGATGAGCTAATTATATACATCAGGCGAGGTGGGAGGCATTCTGCTCCATATCATTCATCACAATTTTAACCTCCGAGTTAAGAGCTTGTGTTGTATCATCTTTTTGGGATTAGGTTGAAAGCTGAATATTTTTAAAACAAACCTTTTCCTCCTTTACGGGAGAAATCTCCTTGTGCTGTGTTGTGACAAACTGAGGTGTAGCCGTGCTTTGGAAGCATTATGATGGTGCTGCAATACTGACACTCTGATTTGTGCCTCTGAGTAATGGTGTTTTCAATGCAGTCTTTCAAGGTTGAAGACAGCATTTTGTAACTAATCCATGGAGCTGTGAAGTGTCAGTGGATTTTTTATTAAGGAGGTTTTATATCTAATGTGACAAGAGCTGTAAGGCTGGACTGTACCTCAAGGCCAAGTTGTCACATCACCAAATGTCTAAGTGTAAAAAATTGCTGAATGACTGTTAATAAATATATATTTATGGGAGAAACATATTGATTGAATTCTGGCCCCTCTCGGGATTGCAATAAATGGCCAGTTTACCCCATTCGACTGGGAATGTTAACCAGTGGGTCTGTTGTCAGGTATCACCTTGTTACTGGTGCCCACACACTAATGTAATGACACAGCAAAGGCAATCCAAATTACAGTAGAGGTTTGATCTGTGGCCGATGGAGACCTTACAGGGTGACAGGCAGCATAGTGGTACAGAGGTTAGCACTGCTGCCTCACAGCTCCAGGGGCCCAGGTTTGATTCCCAGCTTGAGTCACTGTCTCAATGGAGTTTGCACATCCTCCCCATGTCTATGCGGTTTCCTCCCTGTGCTCCAATGTGCCGTTGATTGGCCTTGCTAAATTGCCCTTTAATATCCTGGGGTGCATAGATTAGAGGAATTAGTGGGGTAAATATGTGGGGTTGTGGGAATTCGGCCTGTGTGGGATTATTGTCAGTGCAGAATTGGTGGGCCAAATGGCCTCCTTCTGCACTGTATGGATTCTATCTATGATAAGAGCGAGATGAACTGGGGAAAAAGTGGTATAGGCAGGACAGCAAGCGGTACAGAGCAGCAAGGTGACAGAGTAGGGTGGCACTTCCACACAGGGCTCCCCATGGCACTGGATCAATTTTAGCACTGGGTCAGCATTAATATTTAGCTGGCTGTCTACATCTCTGAGGCAGTTTGAGCTATCAAATAGAACATAAGAAATAGGAGCAGGAGTAGGCCATCTGGCCCTTCGAGCCTGCCCCGCCATTCAATAAGATCATGGCTGATCTGTCGTGGCTCAGTTCCACTTTCCCGCCCTCTCCCCATAACCCTTAATCCCCTCTCTTATCAAAAACCCATCAACCCGCTTCTTAAAAATATTTAGCGAGGCAGCCTCCACCACTTCAACGGGCAGAGAATTCCAGAGATTCACCACCCTTTGAGTGAAGAAGTTCCTCCTCAACTCCGTTCTAAACCGCCTCCCCTTTATCTTGAGGCTGTGCCCCCTAGTCCTACTGTCTTTTTTGAGCGGGAAGAGTCTCTCCACCTCTATCCTATCCATCCCATTCATCATCTTATACGTCTCAATGAGATCTCCCCTCATTCTTCTAAACTCTAACGAGTACAAGCCTAGTTTATTCAGCCTCTCCTCATAGCTCAACCCCCTCAACTCCGGTATCAGCCTAGTAAACCTCCTCTGCACTCCCTCCAAGGCCAAAATATCCTTGCGCAGGTGCGGCGCCCAAAACTGCACACAGTACTCCAGCTGCGGCCTCACCAATGCCCTATACAGCTGCAGCAAGACCTCCCTACTTTTATATTCAATCCCCCTCGCTATGAAGGCCAGCATCCAAATAGAGAGCTGGATAGACTTCCCCAGATAGAATGGAACCCTCCCCCAATTACAAGTTTCAGAATGTTTAACTTCCCAGTTCGTTATTCATTCATGTGGGGTAGAAAGTCATTGTAACCAGATCCATTCCAGATTGTGACTCCCCTCACCCCTATCCTCCATACTGATACAACACTGACAGAATTGTCCCCATCTGGGGAGCTGTAGTTCTATCCTGTGTTCACTTCTTGATGCTGTGTGGACTTTATTGCCACAGATTTCATTGTGGAATGAAAAGTTAATGGGGAAATGGATGTTGCACCAACTGGACAAAAGCTCCAAGAAGTATGGTGAATCATAATAATCATATTAATAAATGCAACAAGTCATAGAATCATACAGCGCAGAAGAAGCCCTTCGGCCCATCGAGTCCTTACTGACACATTAGAAACACCTGAACTCCCACCTAATCCCATCTGCCAGCACTTGGCCCATAGCCCTGAATGTTATGATGTGCCAAGAACTCATCCAGATACTTTTTAAAGGGTGTGAGGCAGCCCGCCTCTACCACTCTCCCAGGCAGTGTATCGCAGACAGTCACCACCCTCTCGGTAAGAAAGTTTTTCCTCACATCCCCCTAAACCTCCTGCCCTTCACCTTAAACTTATATCCTCTCTTAACTGACTCTTCAACTAAGGTGCTCCTTATTCATTCTGTCCATTCCTCTCATAATCTTGTACACCTCGATCAGGTCACCCTGCAGTCTTCTCTGCTCCAACGAAAACAACCCAAGCCTCCGCAACCTCTCTTCATAACGTAAATGTACCACCCCAGGCAGCATCCTGGTGAATCTGCTCTGTATCCCAGTCCAGCGCAATCACATCCTTTCTATGATGTGGTGATCAGAACTGCACACTAGCCATGGTCTCACCAAAATTCTATAGAACATAGAACATAGAACACTACAGCACAAACAGGCCCTTCGGCCCACGAGTTGCGCCGATCACATCAACACCTATCTATAACCCCCATATACTCATATATACTCATCCAGAAGTCTTTTAAAAGACCCCAGCGAGTTCGCCTCCACCACCACTAACGGCAGCCGATTCCATTCACTCACCACCCTCTGAGTGAAAAACTTACCCCTAACATCACTTCTGTACTTTCCTCCCCGCACCTTAAACCTGTGTCCTCTCGTAGCGACCATTTCAACCCGGGGAAATAGCCTCTGAGAATCCACCCTATCTATTCCTCTCAACATTTTATAAACCTCTATCAGGTCGCCTCTCAACCTACGTCTCTCCAGGGAAAAGAGACCCAGTTCCCTCAACCTAACTTCATAAGGCATGCCTCCCAGTCCAGGCAACATCCTTGTAAATCTCCTCTGTACCCTTTCAATAGCTTCTACGTCTTTCCTATAGTGAGGCGACCAGAACTGCGCACAGTACTCCAAATGAGGCCTGACAAGGGTCTTATAAAGTTCCAGCATTACCTCCCGACTCCTAAACTCAATCCCTCGATTAATGAAGGCCAGTACACCATACGCCTTCTTGACCACCTCTTCCACCTGCGAGGCCGATTTAAGAGTCCTGTGGACCCGGACCCCAAGATCCTTCTGCTCCTCAACACTACTAAGACTCCTGCCCTTGATAGTGTACTCGTTCATCCCGTTGGTTCTGCCAAAATGGACGACTACGCATTTAACCGCGTTGAAGTCCATCTGCCACTTCTCCGCCCAGTCCTGCATCCTATTTATGTCCTGCTGCAACTTTTGCCATCCTTCCAGACCATTCACAACACCACCGACCTTCGTGTCATCAGAACAACTTGTCATCCCTGCTTTTGTAATCAGTGTAGAAAATATTGTGGACTAACAAGAAAGGACTTTAGAATCACTGAGGGAGGGTATGAAGACAGACGAGCAGGCAACAGAAAGAAGAATGGCAATTTGATGAAGACAGGGGCCAAAATTCTCCCATCCCGCCCACCACTAGAAATCTAATGGGCAGGAATGGACCATGTAAAGGTCCATTGAAGTGGGGCAAGATTCTCCGGTTTTCAGGTGAGTGCGGCTGGAGAATCCCACCCATGGTAGACATCAGGGAAAGAATAACCCAATTGGAGGTAGGAAGGAAAACCCGACAGCAGCTGAGGCACCGTCAATCACTCTCAATAAGGACTTCGCTTTTACTGAAAACTACATTAAGAAAACAGGGTACAAAGGGGAAGGGAGGGGGGGAGCGCGGTAGAATTAAGTAGGGCCTTTTTCATTCGGGCTGTGCGCATCACAAAAACTGCAAACATTTATTTTCCATCCCTAATTGCCTTTGAGAAGCAAACACGGTTCCAAGTCAGGATGGGCAGAAGGCAGGTGGAATTCTTTCATTTATTAGCCAAGGTAAAACATATAAGCCATGATGTGGAGATGCCGGTGTTGGACTGGGGTAAACACAGTAAGAAGTCTCACAACACCAGGTTAAAGTCCAGCAGGTTAATTTGGTAGCACAAGCCACTAGCTTTCGGAGCGCTGCTCCTTCATCAGGGAAGTGGGGCTTCTATTCACAAACAGGGCATATAAAGATACAACTCAATTTACAAAATAATGATTGGAATGCGAGTCTTTACAGGTAATCAAGTCTTAAAGGTACAGATAATATGAGTGGAGAGAGCGTTAAGCACAGGTCAAAGAGATGTGTATTGTCTCCAGACAGAACATTTAGTGAGATTTTGCAAGCCCAGGCAAGTCGAGGGGGGTTACAGATAGTGTGACATGAACCCAAGATCCTGGTTGAGGCCATCCTCATATGTGCGGAACTTGGGTATCAGTCTCTGCAGAACACCATCCACCAGGTACACGGTACATACACTTGCAGTTTGGCCAACGTTGTCTACCTGATACGCTGCAGGAGAGGATGTCCTGAGGCATGGTATATTGGGGAGACCATGCAGACACTACAACAATGGATGAATAAACACTGCTGGACAATCACCAGGCAAGAGTGTTCTCTTCCTGTTGGTGAACACTTCAACGGTCACGGACATTGGGCCTCTGATTTTTGGGTAAACATTCTCCAAGGTGGCCTTCACAACACACGACAGCGCAGAGTCGCTGAGCAGAGACTGATAGCCAAGTTCCACATACATAAGGATGGCCTGAACCAGGATCTTGGGTTCATGTCACACTATCTGTAACCCCCACGACTTGCCTGGGCTTGCAAAATCTCACAAACTGTCCTGTCTGGAGACAATACACACCTCTTTAACCTGTGCTTAACCCTCTCTCCACTCATATTATCTGTACCTTTAAGACTTGATTACCTGTAAAGACTCATATTCCAACCATTATTTTGTAAATTGAGCTTGTGTCTTTATATGCCCTGTTTGTGAATAGAGCTCCCACTTCCCTGATGAAGGAGCAGTGCTCTGAAAGCTAGTGGCTTGTGCTACCAAATTAACCTGCTGGACTGTAACCTGGTGTTCTGAGACTTCTTACTGTGTTTACACCAGTCCAAGCTGGCATGATAGTCATGGGTGAGGTGCCTGAAGATTGGATGGTGGCAAATATTATGCCTTTGTTTAAAAAGGGTTGCAGGGAAAAGCTTGGGAACTACAAGCTAATGAGGCTCACATCTGTGGTAGGTAAGTTATTGGAAGGTATGTTGAGGGATAAGATCTACAGGCATTATATAGAATATAGAACGTTACAGCGCAGTACAGGCCCTTTGGCCCTTGATGTTGCGCTGACCTGTGAAACCAATCTAAAGCCCATCTAACCTACACTATTCCAATATTATCCATATGTTTATCCAATGACCCTTTAAATGCCCTTAAAGTTGGCGAGTCCACAACTGCTGCAGGCAGGGCATTCCACACCCTTACTACCCTCTGAGTAAAGAACCTACCTCTGACATCCGTCCTATAATTACCACCCCTCAATTTAAAGCTATGTCCCCTTGAACTCGCCATCACCATCCGAGGAAAAAGGCTTTCACTGTCCACCCTATCTAATCCTCGGATCATCTTGTATGCCTCTATTAAGTCACCTCTTGACCTTCTTCTTGCTAATGAAAACAACCTCAAGTCCCTCAGCCTTTCCTCATAAGACCTTCCCACCATACCAGGCAACATCCTGGTAAATCTCCCCTGCACCCTTTCCAATGCCTCCACACCTTTCTTATAATGTGGCGACCAGACTGTACGCAATACTCCAAGTGCGGCTGCACCAGAGTTTTGTACGGCTGTAACATGATCTCATGGCTCTGAAACTCAATCCTTCTACCAATAAAAGCTAACACACCGTACGCCTTCTTAACAACCTTATCAACCTGGGTGCCAACTATCAGAGATCTGTGCACATGTACCCCGAGATCTCTCTGCTCATCCACACTACCAAGTATCTTACCATTAGCCCAGTACTCTGTATTCCTGCTACTCCTTCCAAAGTGAATCACCTCACACTTTTCCACATTAAACTCCATTTGCCACCTCTCAGCCCAGCTCTGCAGCTTATCTATGTCCCTCTGTAACCAGCAACAAGTTTCCTCACTGTCCACAACCCTTCCGACTTCCATGTCATTCTCAAATTTACTAACCCATCCTTCTACACCCTCATCAAGGTCATTTATAAAAATGACAAACAGATCCTTGCAGTACACCACTAGTAACTGAACTCCAGGATGAACATTTCCCATCAACCACCACCCTCTTTCAGCTTACCAATTTCTGATCCAAACTGCAAATCCCACACCTCCGTATTTTTTGCAATAGCTTACATTGGGGAACATTATCACATTTAGAGACATAAGGACTGATTAGGGACAGTCAGCATGGCTTGTGAGTGGAAAAATCATGTCTCACAAATTTGATTGAGTTTTTTGAAGGGGTCACCAAGAAGGTAGATGAGGGCAGTGCAGTTCATGTTGTCTACATGGACTTTAGCAAGGCCTTTGACAAGGTATCACATGGTAGGTTGTTGCACAGGGTTACATCTTGCGGGATCCAGGGTGAGGTAAATGGATACAAAATTGGCTTGATGACAGAAGCCAGAGGGAAGTTGTAGAGGGTTGTTTTTCAAACTGGAGGTCTGTGACCAGCGGTGTGCCTCAGGGATCAGTGCTGGGTCCACAGTTATTTGTCATTTATATGAATGATTGGATGAGAATATAGGAGGCATGTTTGTCAGTTTCCAGATGACAGCAAGATTGATGGCAGAGTGAACAGTGAAGAATATTATCTCGGATTGCAACAGGATCTTGATCAATTGGGCCAGTGGGCTGACAAATGGCAGATGGAGTTTAATTTGGATAAATGCGAGGTGATGCATTTTGATAGACTGAACCAGGGCAGGACTTACTCAGTTAATGGTAGGGCGTTGGAGAGAGTTACAGAACAAAGAGATCTAGGCGTACATGTTCATAGCTCCTTGAAAGTGGAGTCACAGGTGGACAGAGTGGTGAAGAAGGCATTCAGCATGCTTAGTTTCATCGGTCAGAACATTGAATACAGGAGTTGGAATGTCTTGTTGAATTTATACGAGGCCACACTTGGAATACTATGTAGTGTTCTGGTCATCCTACTATAGAAATTATATTATTAAACTAGAAAGAGTGCTGAAAAGATTTACTAGGATGCTACCGGGACTTGATGGTTTGAGTTATAAGGAGAGGCTGGATAGACTGGGACCTTTTTCTCTGGAGCGTAGGAGGCTGAGGGGTGATCTTATAAAGGTCTATAAAATAATGAGGGTCATAGATCAGCTAGATAGTCAATATCTTTTCCCAAAGGTAGGGGAGTCTAAAACGAGAGGGCATAGGTTTAAGGTGAGAGGGGAGAGAGAATTTTTTCATACAGAGGGTGGTGGTGTTGAGAACAAGCTACAAGAGGTAGTAGTAGAGACGGGTACAATTTTGTCTTTTAAAAAGCATTTAGACAGTTACATGGGTAAGATGGGTATAGAGGGATATGGACCAAATGCGGGCAATTGGGACTAGCTAAGGGATTTTTAAAAAAAAAGAGCGTCATAGACAAGTTGGGCCGAAGGGCCTGTTTCCATGCTGTAAACCTCTGTGGCTCTATGACTGGGAAATAGCAGCTTTGAGGAAAGATTGGAGAGGCTGGGTTTGTTCTTGGAAGAGAAGAGATTGAGGGGAGATTTGATTTGTACAAAATTGAGATGGGCCTGGATAGAGTGGATGGGAAGGAGTTATTTACTTTAGCAGAGAGCCCGGTGACGAGGGACACAGATTTAAAGTGATTGGTAGAAAGAGTTGAGTGAAGATAAGGAAAACTTTTTTTTAACCCAGAGGATTGTGGGGGTCTGGAACTCACTGAAAGGGTTACGGAGTCAGAGACCCTCGCCTCATTGGAAAGGTGTCTGGACGTGCATCTCAAGTGTTGTCACTGAATGCTGGAAAATGGCTCATTTTTTGACTGGGACAGACACGGTGGGCCAAATGGCCTCATCCTGTGCCATAAACTATCCATGATTCCATTCTATATTGTGTGGTCCTGACTTGTACTTTATAGTTGGTAGATTGGCTTTGCGGAGTCAAGAGGTGACTTGCTGCAGAATTCTGAATCTCTCAACTGCTCTTGTAGCTGCACTATTTATATGGCTAATCCAATTGAGTTTCTGGCCAATGGTAACTCAGGATGTTGATGGAAGGGGATTTGACGATGGCATTGCCATTGATTATCAAACAGAGATGGATCGGTTCTCTATTGTTGTCACCTAGCACTTTTGTGGTGTGAATGTTACTTCTTTTTTCTACTGAATGATGTCCAGGTCTGGCTGGATGCAAGCACAGATTGCCTCAGACTCCAAAAAGATTCATAGAACATAGAACATAGAACACTACAGCACAAACAGGCCCTTCGGCCCACGAGTTGCGCCGATCACAGCAACACCTACCAATCTATAGACCTACCTATAACCCCCAATCCCATTAAACCCCATATACTCATCTAGAAGTCTTTTAAAAGACCCCAGCGAGTTCGCCTCCACCACCACTGACGGCAGCCTATTCCATTCACTCACCACCCTCTGAGTGAAAAACTTACCCCTAACATCACTTCTGTACTTTCCTCCCCGCACCTTAAATCTGTGTCCTCTTGTAGCGACCATTTCAACCCGGGGAAATAGCCTCTGAGAATCCACCCTATCTATTCCTCTCAACATTTTATAAACTTCTATCAGGTCGCCTCTCAACCTTCGTCTCTCCAGGGAGAAGAGTCCCAGCTCCCTCAACCTAACTTCATAAGGCATGCCTCCCAGTCCAGGCAACATCCTTGTAAATCTCCTCTGTACCCTTTCAATAGCTTCTACGTCTTTCCTATAGTGAGGCGACCAGAACTGCGCACAGTACTCCAAATGAGGCCTGACTAGGGTCTTATAAAGTTGCAGCATTACCTCCCGATTCCTAAACTCAATCCCTCGATTAATGAAGGCCAGTACACCATACGCCTTCTTGACCACATCCTCCACCTGCGAGGCCGATTTAAGAGTCTTGTGGACCCGGACCCCAAGATCCTTCTGCTCTTCAACACTACTAAGACTCCTGCCCTTGATAGTGTACTCATTCATCCCGTTGGTTCTGCCAAAATGGACGACTACACACTTATCCGCGTTGAAGTCCATCTGCCACTTCTCCGCCCAGTCCTGCATCCTATTTATGTCCTGCTGCAACTTTTGACATCCTTCCAGACCATCCACAACACCACCGACCTTCGTGTCATCAGCGAACTTACTAACCCATCCCTCCACTTCCTCGTCCAGGTCATTTATGAAAATGACAAACAGCAGGGGTCCTAGAACAGATCCCTGGGGCACTCCACTGGTAACTGACCTCCATGCAGAAAAAGACCCATCCACAACCACTCTCTGCCTTCTGCAGGCAAGCCAGTTCTGGATCCACAAGGCCAAAGGCCCTTGGATCCCATGCCCTCTCACCTTCTCAAGAAGGTGATTCAAATGATACTGAACACTACAATCATCAATAAATGCCACTACTTTTGATGTATAATGGAAGTAAAATCATTGATGAAGCAGTTGAAGATAGTTGGGCCGAGGACACTATCCGAAGAAGTCTGGGAGTGATGTCCTGGGACTGAGATAATTGGCCTCCAAAAATCATTACCATCGTCCTTTGTTCCAGATTTAACTCCAACCATTTCAGAGTTTTCCCTCTGATTCCAATTAAATCCAGTTTGCTGGGGCTCCTTGATGCCACCGTCACCCAAATGCAATCATGACGTGAAGGGCAGCCACTCTCACTCAATTCAGATCAGCTCTTTTGCCCGTGTTTGGACCAAACCTGATGGAACTAAGCCTGTTATTGTTTCATTGCCACTTGATATTGTTGTTATCACTTTGCGAATGATCAAGAATGGAGTGATGGGACAGTAATTGGCCGGGTTGGATTTGTCCTGCTTTTTGTGTGGACGACATACCTGCGTAGTTTTCCGCATTGTCAGGTAGATGCCAGTGTCGTAGCTGTTCTTGAATTGCTTGGCTAGTGGCGCGGCAGGTTCTGGGGCACAAGGCTACTGCCACAATACTGTCAGGGCCCACAGATTTTAATGTACCCAGTGCCTTCAGCCATTCCTTGATATGACGTTGAGTGAATTGAATTGGCTGAAGACTGGTATCTGTGATGATGTTACCCCAGGAGGAGGCTGAACTGACATTGTTGCAAAGGTTTCAACCTTATCTTTTGCACTGATGTGCTGGGCTCCTCCATCATTGAAGATGGGGATGTTTGTGAAACCTCCTCCCCGGTAAGTGTAATTGTCCATCACCATTCACAGCTGGATGTGGCAGGACTGCAGAGCTTAGATCTCATCCATTGGTTGAGGATCCTTTAGCTCTGCCTATCACATGTTGCTTCTGTTGTTTGGCTTACAAGTAGTCCTGTGTTGTACTTTCACCGGGTTAATGGAGTTTTTAGGTATACCTGGTGCTGTTCCTGGCATGTCCTCCTGCACTCTTCACTGAACCATAATTGATCCTCTGGCTTGGTGGTAATGGTAGAATGGGGGATATTCTGGGCCGTGAGGTTACGGATTGTGGTTGAGCTCCATTCTGCTGTCCACAGCTGTGATGGTCCACAAGGATTGCAACAACACAACAAGCCCAACCATCGTTCAAAGTGCTCTCGCCCTCTACAATGTGAAAGTATGTTTACTACACAAACTTTGATTTAAGTTGATTTATTATTGTCACATGTATTAATATACAGTGAAAAGTATTGTTTCTTGCGCGCTATACAGACAAAGAATTCCGTTCATAGAGAAGGAAACGAATGTAGTGTTACAGTCAGAGATAGGGTGCAGAGAAAGATCAACTTAATGCGAGGTAGGCCCATTCAAAACTCTAATGGCAGCAGGAAAGAAGCTGTTTTTTAGTTGGTTGGAGTGTGACTTCAGACATTTATACCTTTTCCTTGCGGAAGAAGATGGAAGAGAGTATGTCCGGAGTGTGTGGGGTCCTTGATTACACTGGCTGCTTTCTCGAGGCAGCAGGACGTTAGACAATGTCAATAGATGGAGGCTGATTTATGTGATGGATTGGTTCATTCATGATCCTTTGTAGTTCTCTGCGGTCTTGCCAGATCAAACTGTGAAAAACCCAGAAAGGATGCTTTCCATGGTGCATCTGTAAAAGTTGGTGAGAGTCGTAATGGACATGCCAAATTTCCTTCGTCTTCTGAGAAAATAGAAGCATTGGTGGGCTTTCTTAATGATGGCATTGGCAGGAAGGGACAGGTTGTTGGTGATCTGGACACCTAAAATCTTGAAGCTCTTGACCATTTTTACTTGGTCCCCATTGCTGTAGATGCTTCCTGAAGTTGATGACTATCCGTTTCCTGTGCTCCATCTCATTATTGTTTAAGATCCAACCCACCACGGTGGTGTCATTAGCAAACTTGAAAGTCGAGTTCAGGGGAATCTGACCACACAGTCATAGGTGTATAAGGAGTATAGTAGAGGGCTGAGAACACAGCCTTGTGGTGCACTGGTGTTGAGGATAATCGTGGAGGAGGGGGTGTTGTCTGTCCTTACTGATTGTGGTCTGTGAGTTAGAAAGTTCGGGATCCAGTTGTAATGGGAGAAGCTGAGCCCCACGCCACGGAGTTTGGAGATGAGTTTCGAATGAATAATGGTGTTGAAGGCTGAGCTGTAGTTAATAAACAGGAGTCTGTCATTGGTGTCTTTATTATCTAGGTGTACCAGGGTTGAGTGTAGGGCCAGAGAGATGGCATCTGCTGTGGACCTGCTGCAGCCGTAGGTAAACGGTAGTAAGTCTCGGCAGTTTGGGAGGCTGGAATTGATTTGTGCTGTGACTAACCTTTGGTCGCACATCATAATGATGGGTGTCACAGCCACCAGATGATAGTCATTAAGGCACGCTGCCTGGCTTTTCTTTGGCTCGGGATGATGGTCATCTTCATGGAGCAGATAGGAACCTCAGAATGTTATAAAGAGAACGGGAAGTTGGAGGAAGCACACCACCAACTAAACTGGAGATGAACAATAAATGTTGCTCTCGCTACTGATGGCCACGTGCTGAAAAATGAGTAGAAAAAGATCAAGATGCAATTCTGAAGAAATTTGTGGAAATTGAATGGGTGACCCTTTTATGGAAAGAGGTGTCTTGTTGAATGAAATGTTACTTCCTCTCTCGCACAAACATTAAACATTTGCCAAGGCCATTCTTCCCCAAATAAAACACTCTCTGCTCAGATGGGACAGTATTTGTGGTGAAGACTGTCTTTTTTCCATTGGTAAGGCTTTATATCGCAAAGCCTGAGTACAACTGTTTTACATTTGTGCTGTGATAGTGGAGTGGGACCCTTTAGGAACTTTCAAGTGGTTATTGGACAGGCACATGGAGCACACCAGAATGATAGGGAGTGGGATAGCTTGATCTTGGGTTCGGACATAGCTCGGCACAACATTGAGGGCTGAAGGGCCTGTACTCTGCTGTACTGTTCCATGTAAGTTCTTTATCTTGTCTATTCAACACAATCAGCATGGCAGGATTTAATGCTGACTCATTACAAGGTAATGTCAAAAAGGCTTGTATTTATATAGCACCTTCCATGCTTTTAAAATATTTACAATCAATGAAATGTGTTTAAGATATTGTCACTGCTCTGATGTATGAAACAGTTTGAGCTGTTGAGCCTTTTTAAACTTCAAACACATTTGTCTCCCTGGTATAAATATTAATGACCTAGATTCTGGCATTTGGGGCATGATTTCAAAATTGGCAGATGATATGTAAATTGCCAACTATGATGAGGATAGCTTGAACTTCAAAATGACATAGATATAGAGTCATAGAGGTATACAACAGAGAGAAAGGCCCTTTGGCTCATTGCACCTGCGCTAGTCAAAGGTGTTGGTGGATTGGGCAGACAGTGAGGAGATAAAGTTCAGTGCAAAGAAGTGTGAAGTGATTCATTTTGGCTGAAAGAGCTCCTGCTCTGCCCAAGACCGCAAGAAACTACAAAGGGTTGTGAACGAAGCCCAGTCCATCATGCAAATCAGCCTCCAACCCACTGACTCTGTCTACACTTCCTGCTGCCTCGGGAATGAAGCCAGCATAATTAAGGACCCCATACACCCTGGACATATTCTCTTTTATCTTCTTCTATTTAGAAAAAGATACAAAAGTCAGATGACACATACCAACTGACTCAAGAACCATAGAAACCCTACAGTGCAGAAAGAGGCCATTTGGCCCATCAAGTCTGCACCAACAACAATCCAACCCAGGCCCTACCCCCCGTATTCCTACATATTTATCCACTAATCCCTCTAACCTAAGCATCTCAGGACACTAAGGGGCAATTTAGCTTGGCCAATCCACCTAACCCACACATCTTTGGACTGTGGGAGGAAACCAGAGCACCCGGAGGAAACCCACGCAGACACGAGGAGAATGTGCAAACTCCACACAGACAGTGACCTGAGCTGGGAATCAAACCCAGGTCCATGGAGCTGTGAAGCAGCAGTGCTAACCACTGTGCTACCGTGCCGCCCACACAAACAGCTTCTACCCTGCTACAATCAGACTTTTAAATGGATCTACTTCACATTACATTGATCTTTCTTTACACCTTAGCTATGACTGTAACAATACATTCTGTACTCTCTTCCTTCTCTATGTATGTTATGCTTTGTCTGTACAGCATGCAAGAAACAATACTTTTCACTGTATACTAATACATGCGACAATAATAAATCAAATTGAAACATCTAACCTCCCACCTGGTCCCATCTGCCAGCACTTAGCCCCATAGGCTTGAGTGTTATGTTGGGCCAAGTACTTATTCAGGTACTTTTTAAAGAGTGTGAGGCAACTGGCCTCGACCACCCTCCCAGTCAGCGTGTTCCAAACCATAATCGCTCTCTGGGTAAAAAAGGTCTTTTTTCACATCCCCCTAAACCTCCTGTCACTCACCTTGAACTGATGTCCCCATCATGACTGACCCTTCAACTAAGGGGAGCACCTGCTCCATATCCTAGGATCCTAAAAGATGTAGCTACAGAGGTAATAAAACAAATAACAAAGAAAATTACAGCACAGGAATAGGTCCTTTGGCCCTCCAAGGCTGCACCAACCATGCTGCCCTTCTGAACTAAAACCTACCCTTCTGGGGACCATATCCTTCTGTCCCATCCTATTCATGTATTTGTCAACACATCCTTTAAAAGCCACGACCGTATCTGCTTCGACTACCCCACCTGGCAATGAATCCCAGGCGCCGCCAACCTTTGTGTAAAAACAAACTTGCCTCGTACATCTCCTTTAAACCTTGCCCTTTGCACCTTAAACCTGTGCCCCTGAGTAATTGACTCTTCCACCCTGGGAAAAAACTTCTGACTCTCCACTCTTTCCATGCCCTTCATAACCTTGTAGACTTCTATCAGGTCTCCCCCTCAACCTCCATCGCTCCAGTGAGAACAAACCAAGTTTTTCCAACTTCTCCTCAAAGCAACATCCTGGTAAATCTTTTCTGTACCCCCTGCAAAGCCTCCGCATCCTTCTGGCAGTGAGGCAACCAGAATTAAACACTATCTTCCAAGTGTAGCCGAACTAAGCTTCTATAAAGCTGCAACATGATTTGCCAATATTTAAACTCAGTCCCCCGGCTGATGAAGGCAAGCATGCTGTATATCTTCTCAACCACCTTCTCCACCTGCATTGCCACTTTCGGTGACCTGTGTACCTGTACACCCAGATCCCTTTGCCTATCAATACTCTTAAGGGTTCTGCCATTTACTGTATATTTCCCACCCACATTAGATCTTCCGAAGTGCATTACCTCACATTTGTCCAGATTAAACTCCATCTGCTATCTCTCCACCCAAGTTTCCAATCGATCTATATCCTGCTGTAGTGACACATTGATGCATGTACAGTCGCCCGCTCAGTGCGCTGATTTCAGCCTCTCTGGTTGGGATGGGCCCCACCTCCTGATGGCCTGTGCAGTGCACAGAGTGTGGGAGATTCTTCTCTGGACTCACAATGAAAGAAACAGCGTGAATTATACCAGTTTTCACGCAAATTCTACACACACAATTTTTTTTGCGAAAATTCCATCCAGGGGTTCTTTTTCGGATTGGCGATGTGTTACCAGTGGGGTTTCGCAGGGATCAGTGCTGGGACTGCGCCTATTTACAATGTATATTCATGACTTGGAGGAAGGAAGTGAATGTACTGCGGCCAAATTTGCAAACAACACAAAAATAGGTGGAAGAAAAGTTGCAAAGTTACAAAGCGATGTCGATAGGTTAAGTAAGTGGACAAAATCGGCAAACGGAGTATAATGTGGGAAAATGTAAAATTGTTCATTTTGGAAGGGAGAGCAAAAGAACAGTATTACTTAAATGGAGAAGGACTGCAGAAAGCTGCAACGCAGTGAATGGTAGGGCCTTGAAGGTGTGTTGAGGAACAGAGACACCTACGGGTACAAATACATAGTGTATTGAAAGCAGCGTCACAGGTGGACAGAGTGGTGAAGAAGGTGTTTAATACATTGGCCTACATCAGTCAAGGCATTGAGTATAGGAGTTGGGTCATTATGTTATACTTGTATAATGATGTGGAGATGCCGCCATTGGACTGGGGTAAACACAGTAAGAAGTCTTACAACGCCAGGCTGAAGTCCAACAGGTTTATTTGGTAGCACAAGCCACTAGCTTTCGGAACGCCGCCCCTTCAGGTGAGTGGAAGTTCTATCAGTCTCTGCTCAGCGACTCTACGCTGTCGTGTGTTGTGAAGGCTGCCTTGGAGAATGTTTACCCGAAGATCAGAGACCGAATGCCCATGACTGCTGAAGTGTTCGCCAACAGGAAGAGAAGATTCTTGCCTTGTGATAGTTGAGCAATGTTCATTCAATCATTGTTGTAGCGTCTGCATGGTCTCCCCAGTGTACCATGCCTCGGAACATCCTTTCCTGCAGTGTATCAGGTAGACAACGTTGGCTGAGTTGCAAGTACCATGTACCTGGTGGATGGAGTCCTCACGTGAGATGATGGCATCCATGTCGATGATCTGGCACATCTTGCAGAGGTTGCTGTGGCAGGGTTGTGTGGTGTTGTGGTCACTGTTCTCCTGAAGGCTGGGTAGTTTGCTGCGGACAATGTTCTGTTTGAAGTTGTGCATTTGTTTGAAGGCAAGAAGTGGGGGTGTGGGGATGGCCTTCGCGAGATGTTCGGCTCCATCAATGACATGTTGAAAGCTCTGGAGAAGATGTCATAGCTTCTCTGCTCCAGGGAAGTACTGGACGACGAAGGATTCTCTGTCTGCTGTGTCCCATGTTTGTCTTCTGAGGAGGTCGATGTGGTTTTTCCCTGTAGTGCATCGGAACTGTCAATCGATGAGTCGAGCGCCATATCCTGTTCTTATGAGGGCATCTTTCAGCTTCTGGAGGTATCTGTTGCGTTCCTCCTCATCTGAACAGATCCTTTGTGTACGGAGGGCTTGTCCGTAGGGGATGGCTTCTTTAACGTGTTTAGGGTGGAAGCTGGAGAAGTGGAGCATTGTGAGGTTATCTGTGGGCTTGCGGTACAGTGAGGTGCTGAGGTGACCATCCTTGATGGAGATGCATGTGTCCAACATTGCAACCAATTCCAGAGAATAGTCCATGCTGAGTCTGATGGTGGGATGGAACTTGTTGATGTCATCATATAGTTGTTTCAGTCCAAAGGAAGAAAATGTCATCAATGTATCTAGTGTATAGCATCAGTTGAAGGACCTGTGCAGTGAAGAGATCTTGTTCGAATCTGTGCATGAAGATGTTGGCATATTGAGGTGCGAATTTGGTCCCCATGGCTCTTCTGTGTGTCTGGATGAAGAACTGGTTGTTGAAGGTGAAGACATTGTGGTCCAGAATGAGGTGGATGAGTTGTAAAATTGCATCTGGAGATCAGCAGTTGTCAACATTGAGTACTAAGTTGCACAATGCCATTGTCATGGGGGATGCTGGTGTAGAGCGCCGAGACATCGATTGTGACGAGGAGCGCTCCTGGTTTAACTGCTCCATGGTTGCTGAGTTTCTGTTGGAAGTCTGTAATGTCGCAACAAAAGCTGGGGGTTCTTTGTACAATGGGTTTCAGGATGCCTTCGATATAGCTGGAGAGGTTCTCGCACGGGGTTCTATTGCCTGATTCGATAAGACGGCTGGGTGTGTTTGCCTTGCATGCCTGATCATGCCATATCTTGGCATGATCAGCATGTCAAGATATGCTGAATCATTGACACGGATGCCATCATCTCACGTGTGAACACCATCCACCAGGTGCACAGTGCATACACTTGCAACTCAGCCAACGTTGTCTACCAGATACGCTGCAGGAAGGGATGCCTCGAGGCATGGTACACTGGGAAGACCATGCAGACACTACGACAATGGTTAAATGAACACCGCTTGACAAGCACCAGGCAAGAGTGTTCCCTTCCTGTTGGGGAACACTTCAGTGGCCTCAGGCATTCGGCCTCTGATCTTCAGGTAGGCATTCTCCAAGGTGGCCTTCACGACACACGACAACGCAGAGTCACTGAGCAGAGACTGATAGCCAAGTTCCGCACACATGAGGACAGCCTCAACCGGGATCATGGGTTCATGTCACACTATCTGTAACCCCCATGACTTGCCTGGGCTTGCAAAATCTCAATAACTGTCCTGGCTGGAGACAATACACATCTCTTTAACATGTGCTTAACCCTCTCTCCACTCACATTGTCTGTACCTTTAAGAATTGATTACCTGTAAAGACTCGCATTCCAACCATTATTTTGTAAATTGAGTTTGTGTCTTTATATGCCCTGTTTGTGAATAGAATTCCCGCTCACCTGATGAAGGGGCAGTGCTCCAAAAGCTAGTGGCTTGTGCTACCAAATAAACCTGTTGGACTTTAACCTGGTGTTGAGAGACTTTACTAGACTTGTATGAGCCAATGGTGAGGCAGTACTTGGAGTATCGTGTACAATTGTGGTCACCCTGTTTTTGGAAAGGCTTTGATAAACTGGAAAGAGTGCAAAGCTCTATGAGGATGTTGTAAGACTAATGGGCCTGAGTTATAGGGAGCGGTTAGCTAGGCGAGGGCTTTATTCCTTGGAATGATGGAGAATGAGGAGTGACTTTATTGAGGCGTATAAAATCATGAGAGGCAGAGATAGGATGAACACTTATTGTCTTTTTCCCAGGGAAGAGGATTGAAAACTAGAAGCCAGAGGTTTAAGATGAGAGAAGAAAGCTTAGTGTTGGGATTCTATGTGAGATGGCTGCTGTTGAGGCAGACAGGAAGACGTGAGCCCATAATCTGGGCCCCCATTCCAATTCTCTGCAGAGGGAGCACCGAACAGTCAAAGATATCTTCAGGATTACTAAAATGCCCGTTCAGACAGATGTGACACTGGGAAAAATTGTCACAGTAAAATGGCCAACATTATTTTCTCAAACAATGTCATCAAGAATGGATTCGTTATTGGATGGCATCTGTGGAGTCTTGCTTTGTACAAGTAGCAATCGAGACAGTGACATTGCAGCATATGGGGAATTCAATTCATCACCTGTAGCTCTTTTCTAGAATATTCCTAAGCAAATTTCATTGCCCACTCACTCTTTAAAACGCTGTGTCAGTCTCTGTGCCAGAGATTTCATTATTCTCCCCTGCGAATGTACATCTCGACATCAGCTGCACCCCCACAATGCAACAACCGTGCCCCACAGAAAGATCCCACCTAGTCAGTGAACAAGGAAATTATTTTGCTCTATTCATTTTATCAAAGTCTATTGAAAATAAATCTATTAATTTCCAGTTGAACGTCTCAGCTCTGGTGGAAATAGATTCCACATCGATACTGAACAAAGTCCCCAGTGAGCAGGTTAAACAGATTGGCATTGATCTTCACTCCATCCTCCATTTGTGAATCCTTCTCCAAAAACAAACCTCCGATACTCGGAATCGAGTCATAGAGGTTTACAACATGGAAACAGGCCCTTCAGCCCAACTTGTCCATGCTGCCCCCTTTTTTTAAAACCCCACAGGTAATCCCAATTGCCCATATTTGGCCCATATCCCTCTATACCCATCATACCAATGTAACTATCTAAATGCGTTTTAAAAGATAAAATTGTACCCACCTCTACCAGTACCTCTGGCAGCTTGTTCCAGACACTCACCACCCTCTGTGAGAAAAAAATTGCCCCTCTGGACACTTTTGTATCTCTCCCCTCTCACCTTAAACCTATGCCCTCTAGTTTTAGACTCCCCTACCTTTGGGAAAAGATATTGACTATCGATCTTGTCTCTGCCCCTCATTATTTTATAGACCTCTATAAGGTTACCCCTCAGCCTCCTACACACCAGAGAAAAATGTCCCAGTCTATCCAGCCTCTCCTTATAACTCAATCCATCAAGTCCCAGTAGCATCATAGTAAATCTTTTCTGCACTCTTTCTAGTTTAATAATATCCTTTCTATAATAGGGTGACCAGAATTGTACACAGTATTCCTGGTGTGGCCTTGCCAATGTTTTGTACAACTTCACCAAGGTGTCCCAACTCCTGTATTCAGTGTTTTGACCGATGAAAGCAAGCATGCCGAATGCTTTCTTCACCACTCTGTCCACTTGTGACTCCACTTTCAAGGAGCTATGAACCTGTACCCCTACATCTTTGTTCTGTGACTCTCCCCAACACCCTACCATTAACTGAGTAAATCCTGCCCTGGTTCAATCTACCAAAATGTACCCAGCAAAAGCAACCTTTCCTTGAATCTGAGTTCATGAATTGCAAATCACTGTCCAGATATCCTTTAAAGTTTCTTAAAATATCCTTAACAATATCTACAACAATGGTTGAATGCCTGTTTAATATTTGAGTGCACAGAATTATGCCAATCCCTGATGGTGACAAACCTGAACCACCAACTCCCCACAATCACACACCCACACAGTACCTCATCCAATTCCCCACCCTAACACACACTGTACCCTATCCAACTCCCCACCCTCATGCACACACAGTCCGCCATCAAACCCCACACCCTCACACATTGTACCCCATGCAACCCCCTTCACTCTCGCTCACAGTCTGAACTCTATCCGACTCCCAGCTTTTCAACTAATCAGGATCTTACCCCAACTATGATTGGGTCTCAGTAATTCTCAGCTTCCAATCTAAGACAATCCCTTCTGGCCTGGACACATTTCTTATTTTACCAAAACACTCATTCCCATTGAATCGATACCCTGCATTTCTCATCAGTTATTTGCTCGCTGACTGAATTCATCAGCAGCGTAAGGATACGATAAGCTCATTCTGTCCCTCCATTTCGTTCTGGCATTTCGTTCAGTCCTGACTCAGCAGTTTCACACTCTGCCAGTCATGGTTTTCCTGAATTCTGGAGTTAAGATGTGGATGTGCCGGCGTTGGACAGGGGTAAACACAGTAAAAAGTCTGACAACACCAGGTTTAAGTCCAACCGATTTATTTGATAGTAAACACACTAGCCTGGTGTTGTCAGACTTTTTTCTGGAGTTAATGCAGTGATATCCAGCAGTTTCTGGGCAGGAGAGCGTGAGGATGGCACCAACGAGTGCAGCTCTGCATAAACCTTACTGTTCTTTATTAGAGAAATGGTGTAGAACCATAGAAAAGCGATGGAAAGGTGGTAGGACTGGAGGGTCTTAATGACATTACTGTTACTAGAGAGGTGGTGCTCGACAGACTGGAGGGGCTGATTGTGAACAAGTCCCCAGGACCGGATGGAATGCATCCGAGGGTTCTGAAAGAAATGGCGGAGGTTATAGTGGATGCCTTGGTGGTTATTTTCCAGACGTCGCTGGATTCCGGGGAAGTGCCGGAAGATTGGAAAACGGCTAATGTTACGCCGTTGTTTAAGAAGGGTGCCAGGCAAAAGGCGGGGAATTATAGGCCGGTTAGTTTAACGTCTGTGGTAGGTAAAATGTTAGAATCCGTCATTAAGGAGGGAATTGCGAGGCATCTTGAAGGGAATTGCTTGATAGGGCAGACGCAACACGGTTTCATTAAAGGGAAGTCGTGTCTGACAAATTTACTGGAGTTCTATGAGGATGTGTCTAGGGCAGTGGATAGAGGAGAGCCGGTGGATGTGGTCTTTCTGGATTTTCAGAAGGCGTTTGACAAGGTACCTCACGAGAGGTTATTGCAGAAGGTCAGGGGACATGGAGTTGGGGGTAGGGTGTTAGCGTGGATAGAGGATTGGTTGTCAAATAGGAGGCAGAGAGTTGGGGTCAATGGGTGCTATTCGGATTGGCGGTTGGTGACTAGTGGGGTGCCCCAGGGGTCGGTGCTGGGGCCTCAGCTATTTACCATTTATATAGATGATCTGGAGGAGGGAACTGAGTGCAGGGTGTCGAAATTTGCTGATGACACCAAGATTGGGGGAAAGGCAAATTGTGCGGAGGGTGTGGAGAGTCTGCAGAAGGATATAGATAGGCTGGGCGAATGGGCCAGGAAATGGCAAATGGAATTTAATGTTGGCAAGTGTGAGGTGGTCCACTTTGGTAGGAAGAATGGTAGGAAGGACTATTACTTACGTGGCAAAAAACTGCAGCAGGCGACGGTGCAGAGGGACCTCGGGGTCCTTGTGCATGAGTCGCAAAAACCCAGCTTGCAGGTGCAGCAGGTGGTCAGGAAGGCGAATGGGATGCTGGCCTTCATAGCGAGGGGGATTGAATATAAAAGTAGGGAGGTCTTGCTGCAGCTGTATAGGGCATTGGTGAGGCCGCAGCTGGAGTACTGTGTGCAGTTTTGGGCGCCGTACTTACGCAAGGATATTTTGGCCCTGGAGGGAGTGCAGAGGAGGTTTACTAGGCTGATACCGGAGTTGAGGGGATTGAGCTATGAGGAGAGGCTGAATAAACTAGGCTTGTACTCGTTAGAGTTTAGAAGAATGAGGGGAGATCTCATTGAGACGTATAAGATGATGAATGGGATGGATAGGATAGAGGTGGAGAGACTCTTCCCGCTCAAAAAAGACAGTAGGACTAGGGGGCACAGCCTCAAGATAAAGGGGAGGCGGTTTAGAACGGAGTTGAGGAGGAACTTCTTCACTCAAAGGGTGATGAATCTCTGGAATTCTCTGCCCGTTGAAGTGGTGGAGGCTGCCTCGCTAAATATTTTTAAGAAGCGGGTTGATGGGTTCTTGATAAGAGAGGGGATTAAGGGTTATGGGGAGAGGGCAGGAAAGTGGAACTGAGCCACGACAGATCAGCCATGATCTTATTGAATGGCGGGGCAGGCTCGAAGGGCTAGATGGCCTACTCCTGCTCCTATTTCTTATGTTCTTATGTTCTTAAAATTACAGCTCAGAAACTGCCCTTCTTGTCTGTGCCAAACCATTTTTTGCCTAGTCCCACTGACCTGCACTCGGACCATATCCCTCCACACCCCTCTCATCCATGAACCCATCCAAGTTTTTCTTAAATGTTAAAAGCATTTACCACTTTATCCAGCAGCTCATTCCACACTCCCACCACTCTCTGTGTGAAGAATCCCCCCCTAATATTCCCTTTAAACTTTTCCCCTTTCACCCTTAACCCATGCCCTCTGGTTTTTTTTCTCCCCTAGCCTCAGTGGAAAAAGCCTGCTTGCATTCACTCTATCGATACCCATCAAAATCTTATACACCTCTATCAAATCTCCGCTCATTCTCCAGGGAATAAAGTCCTAACCTATTCAATCTCTCTCTGTAACTCAGCTTCTCAAGTCCCAGCAACATCCTTGTGAACCTTCTCTGCACTCTTTCAACCTTATTTACATCCTTCCTGTAACTAGGTGACCAAAACTGTACACAATACTCTAAATTCAGCCTCACCAATGCCTTATATAACCTTACCATAACACTCCAACTTTTATACTCGATACTCCGATTTATAAAGGCCAATGTACCAAAAGCACTCTTTACGACCCTATCCACCTGTGACGTCACTTTTAGTGGTTAATAAGGCATCAACTCTCCCAAGCTGCAGTTTGCTATAGCTCACAACTGACAGAATGACTATTGGCTGGCTCAGTGCACAGCTTGATTATCATAGGCTGAAAGGTCATCAGGAATTGAGACCCATGAATGGAATGATCAAGTGTGGATTGAGCCGGGAATGAACCAGGAAAATCATGTGCAACAGTGGAATTCGTCAGAGAGCCGTTCCACTCCCTGCTGGAACTTCCCTCTTTTTCGTTACCATGTGAATTTCATCCACCCTACATCTTACCCTATCAATATATTTCCACATATATGTTAATATACCTTACAATATTCCTCCGATATAACACTACCTCTCAATATACCCTCATGCTACCCTATCACTACACCCTCCGCAAATATATCTGTCTACAGCATGGTGGCACAATGGTTAGCATTGCTGCCTCACAGCACCAGGGACCCAGATTCAAATGTGGCCTTGGGTGACTGTGTGGAGTTTGCACGCTCTCCCCCGTATCTGCATGGGTTTCCTCCCACAAACCAAAGATGTGCAGGTCAGGGGAATTATGTGGGGTTACGGGAAATGGGTCTGGATGGGATGCTCTGTTGTAGAGTCATTGAAGACTCGATCGGCCAAATGGCCTGCTCTGCACTGTAGAGATTCTGTTAATATATCCTAGAATATTCCTTCAATATAACACTGCCTCTCGATCTATCCCATATTCGAGCCCATCAGTATATCCTTCTGTTGCTCTGCTTCACATAACACCGATGATTGGTTTGTGATAACCTGGTCTTGAATAGAGGTGAAGGACTGAATGTTTCATACACTCACATCAACCACTTCATACGAGTGCAGATGTTGTGTGATTGGAGGAGGTGGAAGGACTGAGGTCTTGTGACAAGCACGAACACTGACTGCGTTTGACAGTGTTGTTACATTTATTTCATTGATTGTCCAGGGAGGTGACAACGAAGCTGAAAAAAAAATTACTGCTGGTGTGTTTGTCAAAAGATCAGGAATGAGAATTTGATTGACTGAGATCTGTCTTTTTTCAACACTAAGTGTTCTCTGCCCACAGACACGTGTAAGCCTTTCATTCTGCTAAATGTCATTCATTGTTTTTGACAGTAGAAATTGCTCTATTAGCAAAATGTATTTTGGAGTGTAGTAGTTTACAGAAATATCTCACATAGCTTCCAGAGAAACTAACCAGAGATCATCTCTGTAATAATAATTTGACATCTGTTTTTTTTAAGACTGGCACACGTCTGATTAAGTTCCTCCTGCCACAGACTGGAAGCATTTTGCTGCATCATTGGAAAGGCCTGTAGATAATGTTTCACCCAGTCAATGCATTGCCCACATGTTGGATTAACATTCATTATAATAGAACATATAGAACATAGAACATTACAGCGCAGAACAGGCCCTTCAGCCCACGATGTTGCGCTGACCAATTAAAAAGCAATGACCTTCTAACCTAAACCAATCCCTTTCCATCCATAAACCTATCCACGGATCTCTTAAACGCCCCCAAACTAGGCGCATTTACAACTGCAGCAGGCAGGGCATTCCAATCCCTCACCACCCTCTGGGTAAAGAACCTACCTCTGACATCCGTCCTATAACTACCACCCCTTAATTTAAAGCTATGCCCCCTCGTGCTAGCTTTCTCCATCCGAGGAAAAAGGCTATCACTGTCCACCCTATCTAAACCTCTAATCACCTTATATGTTTCAATAAGGTCCCCCCTTAGCCACCTTCTTTCTAACGAAAACAACCTCAAATCCCTCAGTCTCTCCTCATAGGACCTCCCCTCCATACCAGGCAACATCCTCGTAAACCTCCTCTGCATCCTCTCCAAAGCCTCCACATCAAATAATCAAATACCATGCCTGTTGTTGGTTAATTATGGATATTTTAAGGACATTAGGTTGAACCAGGGAGCAGGTTCTGCTGGGAAACAATCCAAGGCCATGGTGATTTAGCCACCACACCAAATTTAACAATTGCTGCTTCACTCTGCACCTAGAACAGGTTGTAGAATGCTGCTGGGTAAATACTCAGACTCAGCCATTCGCTCCATACAGGTTATGATGTGGAACCATCTGAGTCTCAGACTGTAGCTCAAATCCACATCTCAGGAGTATTTTCACCAAATCAGCAAATTCCCAAGAATGGGACAGTGTTCCGACATTCCAATAGCATCAGATGTGGCTTGTTTTCGCAAATGTAAATTAAACTCAAATAATAATAGTAAACAAATTGTTCCAACAAGGCGACCAAAAGCACATTGCACAGCCTTCTTCATCCATGGTAAGTTCTCTTACTCCACTGAGAAAATATGCTTCAAACACGTAAATTCTAGAGCCCCTCTCAGGTGCTATCGGCCTCACTGCTTGGCACTCACCTCCCTGTCTGTGTGGAGATCACTGCTGCGTGAATTTAAACAAATTTTAGCTGTTGCAAGCAGTGGAGTTTGCACCAACAGTGTTGTTGTAGACAGTGCGATCAAATGTCATTTACCTGCTCACTGCTGCCCAGTTTGAGTTCCACCTTACCCACTCAGTGCCTGACCTCAATACAGTTGTGGTCTGAATGTGGACAAAGAAACTGAACTCCTGGGGTGAGGTGAAAATAACTGCAGAATGTAAACATCAAACAGCCTGAGCAAAACTGGAGTCAATGGGAATTGGGGTGAAGAGTCTTCACTGGATGGAGTTGTACCAAATCCTATCCTGTCAACTGCCAAAAAATGTGCTTTTTTAAAATTTGTTTTCTGGATGTGGGTGTCACTGGCTAGGTCAGCATTTATTGCCCATCCCTAATTGTCTTTGAGAAGCTGGTAGTGAACTGCTGCAGTCCACATGGTGTAGGTACACCCACAGTGCTGTTAGGGAGGCCGATGAAAGTTAATCCAATCACAGTGAAGGAACTGTGATGTAGTTCCAAGTCAGGATGCTGTGTGGTGGAGAACCTGCAAGTAGTGATGTTTCCATGCACCTTTGTCCTTCTAGAAAGTAGAGGTTGTTGGTTTGGAACGTACTGTGGAAGGTTCAGTGATATGTTGCTGCATTGAATCTTATTGATGGTACATCCTGCTGGCCCCGTACATCAGTGGTGGAGGGAGTGAAAGTTGAATGTGGTGGATGAGGTGCTGATCAAGTGGGCATTCCTCTTGATGACTTGCATTGCTCCAATATTCCTGTCCTTGTTTTCAGTTTCCTCCACGACCTCCCAGCTCCCAATCTCCACAATTCTCTCCAGCACCAAATGTACTGAGATATCCATGCTATTCTAACTCTGGCCTCTTGACCATTCCTGATTTCAATTGTCCCACTGTTAGTGGCCCAGGATCTGGAATTCCCTCCCCAAACTCCTCTGTCTCTTAACTTTGTTTCCCTGCTTGAAGACACCCCTTAAGACCCTAGCTCTTTGATCAAGAATGTGGCTCAATGTCATATTTTGTTGAAGAATACTCCTGTGAAGCAACTTAATACATTTTAATACATTAAAGGCGGATTGTTGCTAATGACAAGTGTGAACCAAGTACTCAGTAATCCTACACGATGGATTCCTCATTCAGAGTCTCAGATTCTTCAGTGATTCTCTCTGCCAGGCAGCCTCAGTGGCTTGGTGTGTGATTGACGACGCTAGTGAGGTTCCATTACCTTCACTGATCCGAGGTATCTATCAATACAGACAGGCCCAGATTGTTGTGTTCTGTTGCAATCTGTACAGCATTGCACTGTTGAGAGGACTGAAACTGCACCAGAGAGAGGAATACTTGAGGAAGATGGAGAGTGGCCGATATCCTCAGAGAAAGGAGGAGGATCAGCTTGAAGTTCCATCGATGCCTCCGACCGCAGAACCTTTAGCCCACAGTTCTCATCCAGTTCTGCATCACTTGAGAACTATGCTTTCTATGTAGAAATGATCTCATAATGAGCTGTGCGCAAACACTACTCCCACCTACCAGCAAACCACCTCTTTACAAACCCACTCATCACATTCACAGCCTTCCCTCCTCCTCATGACTCACACTATCCAGTAGCATTTACCTAATTGCAGTCAGAGTGCCATCAGCAATACAGATCACAATGAGAAGAACTGGGTCACAAAATCCTGTGCCTTCATTGAAATAAACATCATCGTGGGACAGTGATATTAGAGCAGGTGGCCGGGAGAATCCCTTGTGCAACCAAGTCCGTTTCTGCATCCTCGTTCTCTATAAGCAGGCTGCCCGTTCACTGCTCTCCCTCAGCAGATACGCGTGGTGAATGTTTGCCGGGCCACAGGAGACTGACCCACTGCATCTGTGCAGAGGAAGGCTCAGTCATCAGGCAGTGTGTAGTGTTGTGACTGTGATAATCAGGTGAGGGCGATGGAGTGGGGGTGCCAAGAGCAGAACCCCACTGCTTATCATTCTTCTATCTCTCCTACCTCCCAAGCCCACCCTGCCTGGGATGGAGCATTTGAGCTGTAAAGAGAGAACAGATAGGCTTGGATTGCTTTCTTTCGAACAGAGAAGGCTGAGGGAGGAGGTGGGGGGACATGACTGAGTTACTGTAGAGGCAGACTCAGTGGGCAATTGGCCTCCTTCTGCACTGTAGGGATTCTATAAAAAAGAGGATTGATTAAGAAGAGGAAAATAGAGTACAAGTGTGAGCTTGCAGGGGGACATAAAAACTGAATGTAAAAGTTTCTGCTGATATGTGAAGAGGAAAGGTTTTGTGCAGAGAAATGTAGGCCGTTTGCAGTCAGAAACAAAGAAATGGCTGACCAAGTGATGATATAACTGTGGTTTCATCTTCACAAATGAGGACACAAATAGCATATCAGAAATGTTGGGGAACACAGGGTTTAGTGAGATGGAGGAACTGAAGGAGATCAGTATTAGTAGAGAAATGGTGTTAGAGAAATTGATGGGATTGAAGGTCGATAAATCCCTAGGGCCTGATATTCTGTATCCCAGAATACTTAAAGAAGTGGCCCGAGAAATAGTGGTTGCATTGGTGGTCACCTTTCAGGGTTCTTTCGACTCTGGAACAGTTCCTCCAGATTGGAGGATAACTAATGTTAACCCAAAGTTTTAAAAGTTAAAATAATTTAACTTTATTAAAACTAATAAAGTTTATTTATTGGTCACAGGTAAGGCTTACAATGAAGCTACTGTGAAATTCCCCTACTTGCCACACTCTGGTGCCTATTCGGGTCAATCCACCTAACCGGCACATCTTTGAACTGTGGGAGGAAACCGGAGCACCTGGAGGAAACCCACGCAGAGACAGGGAGAATGTGCAAAACTCCAGTGAGCCAAGCCAGGAATCGAACGCGGGCCCCGGCACTGTGTGACAGCAGTGCTGCCCCACTATTTAAAAAGGGAGGTAGAGAGGAAACAGGGAATTATAGATCAGTCAGCCTGACATTGGAAGTGGGGAAAATTCTAGAGTCCATTATAAGATTTTATAGCAAAGCGAGTGGAAAACAGTAACAGAATTGAACAGAGTCAGCATGGATTGGAAAGAGAAATCATGCTTGACAAATCTACTGGAATTCTTTGAGGAGGTAAATGTAGAGTTGATGAGGGGGAGCTGGTGAATGCAATTTATTTGGACATCAGAGTCCCATTAATGGATTAGCATGTATAATTAAAACACATGGGATTGGGGGTAGTGTACTGAGATGGATAGAAAACTGGTTGGCAGAGAGGAAACAATGAGGAAAATTTTCCTGTCCAGCCTGTCACAGGAATGAAAGCAGGCAGGGATGTGCAAAGGTGTGCAGACCTTAGGCAGAATTTTCCGGTCTTGGAATAAGCACGACCAGAAAATCCCGCCCAATGAGTAGGAATAAACTGGTAATTTCCCAAATGGTAGACTGTGACTAGGTGGGGTACCACAGGGGCCTGTCCTGGGACCCCACCTAGTCACAATATATATTAACGATTTGGAAGAAACAGCTAAATCTAATACTTCCAAATCTGTGACTAACAGAAAGCAGAGCAGGAGGGTGAGCTGTGAGGAGGATGCAGAGATGCTTCAATGTGATTTGGACAAGCTGAGTGAGTAGGCAAATGCATGGCAGGTGCAGTATAATGTGGATAAATGTGAGGTTATCCGCTTTGTTGCAAAAACAGGAAGGCAGTTTGTTATCTGAATGGCTTCAGATTGCGAGAGGGGAATGTGTAATGAGACCTGAGTGTCCTCGTGCACCAGTCGCTAAGGTAAGCATGCAAGTGCAGCAGGCGGTAAAGAAGGCAAATGTTATGTTGGCCTTCATAGCAAGAGGATTTGAATAGAGGAGCAGGGATGTCTTGCTGCAATTATACAGGGCCTTGGTGTGGCCACACCTGGAATATTGTGTGCAGTTCTGTTCTCCTTATCTGAGGAAGGATGTTCCTGCTACAGAGAGTGCAGAGAAAATTTACCAGACATGATTGCTGCTTCACAAGTACCTGTTTCGTAATTAACCTTCAATTCTCACCAATGTGCCCAGCTGAGCAGAGTTTGGTGAGTCCTGTATCTCCACAAGAGGTTCCACTGCTGCTCCTCCCACCTGCACGTACTCCTGTTTCCATGTGGTGTGCTATTCGCTGTACTCCACTCTATCTGAGGGCCCACCATGGATGTGTCTCTGCATTGGAGGGTGTTCCAGAGTCACTTCCCTCCCGCTGCTCAGCAGCTTCCTGCCGTGCCTGCTTGCTGAGGCAGGTTGACCTCTTGTTGCCCTCCATAAGGAGGACTGCTCCTACTGCCCAGTCAGGAGAACCTCCAGCTGCAAGCCAGTGAACTGGAGGTGCGGCATCCACAGTGATACCTGGAAGGTGTTGCTATTGTGAGTCCTGCTGAGATCCCTTTGAACGAGGATCTTTCATTGCGTCATCTCACCAGGTCTCTCCACGATTGGTTGGGGATACCCCTCCCTCCTCCTCAGAAATGGCGCCTGATTGGTTTGTTCTGGGAAAGAGAAAACACGAAGCGTACAAATCAATCCCAGCCTGAAAATAACTCTGCAAATCCGGCAACCCGCACAAGTAAAATCGAGATGCCTGGAGAATTAGAATAATCGTATTCAATTTTCACATGCTTTAGATTTGTAACAAGAATGTGCATTAATTTAGCACCATCAACATCGTAAAATGTCCCAAGGTGCTTCACAGGAACGTTATTAAACAAAACCTCACACCAAACTGCACAAGGTGATATTCAGATAGCTTTTGTCAAAATGCTCAGTTTTAAGGAGGTCCTTAAAGGATAAAAATGAGATGGAGGGATTTCGGGTAAGAATTCCAGAGCTTGGAGCCCCAGGCAACTGAGGGCGTGGTCCCCAGGGATATGAAGTACGGTGCATTAAAATATTAATTCCAGTGCAATAAATTACAATTAAACACAGTACGATCGCTTTTCATCAAAAAGAATGTGTTAAATTATCAAATACGGTAAATTGGATTCCAGTCAAATCCAGTGCAATGAATAATTCTCAACTAGATTGCAATAAATTCTAATCAAATGCATTGCAATGTAATCAAATATATTGATGAAGTATAATTGATACAGTGCAACTAATTATAACAAATATATGACAATGAATTTTAATCAAATGTATTACACTGACTTATAATTAAGGAGATTATTCTAATGCACTGGCTGATAATTAGGTTTGGTGGTTAAGATGACATTTTACAGCAGTTTTTACTTCGAACATTGTCTCAAGGTGAAGCAGATTGAAGCAGATTTCCTTGTGACTTTTTAAAGGGAATAGGAATATTACTTGAAGAAGATGGTGCTGCTGTGTGGGAAGAGGATGGGGTATAGGGGGAAGCTTTGCTAACCATCACATTGGACCCAGATTAAAGAATCAATTCCAGTTTGAGAATGGATGATATACTAAATGGGTCAACAAACAAGGCTTTGTGGGTGGAGCTTAGAACTAAGAAGGAAGCAGTCACACTACTAGGGTCTTTTAAAAGACTTCTGGATGAGCATATGGGATCTAATGGGATTGGGAGTTACAGATTGTCCTATGGCGTGGTAGGTATGGAAGTGATCGGCGCAACTTGTGGGCCGAAGGGCCTGTTTGTGCTGTAGTGTTCTATGTTTCTATGTTCTATGTTCTACTGGGAGTACATTGCAGACCCACAAATGGTGAATGGGAGATAAAAGAACAAAAATGCAGGAAAATTTCTGCCTGTAGGGTAATAATATATCCCAATATCAACTGGGATTCAAACAATATAAGGGGCATTTAGGACAAACAATTCATGCAGTGTGTCCAGGACAATTATTTCAACCAATTAGTGAGAAACCCAACGAGAGGAGATGCAATTCTAGACCAAGCCTTGAGGAAAGAAGAAGGGCAAGTGGATGAAGTGACAACTGGCAACTAAATCGGGGAGAGTGATCACAATACAGATTTATATTAGATTTAGCATTACCTTGGAAAAGGACAGACTCAGTGAGTGGGCAAGAACGTGGCAGAAACATGGAAAGATGTGAAGTTATCCAATTTGAGAGAACAACAGCGGAGTATCTGTGAAATGGTGGAAGATTGAAAATAGGCATTAATTTGGAAGGGAATTTAATTTTGGAGAGACCCGGGACATCGGAATCTCTCAATTTCTTCTGAGCTGTAGGACCATTCCACAATCAACAACAGGGGTCCCACTGGTGGAGCTGTTAATTAACCAGCATCTCAGAACAAGACTGAGCCTCATTTTCTCAAATTTGTCAGGGAGGTTAGAGGCCATCCACAACAGTCAGAAGACAAACCATGATTCATATCAGCTGTGTATGTGAAGAACTTTGGAAGTGTGTCAAGTTGGGTGCCTGGAGTTGTTGTATCCAAAACTGGAGCCCTATCTTATAGTTTTTCTATGTTCTTTATGTAGTTTTATTATGTTCTTTTCTATGTTCTAACATGCCGATGTATAAGGAAGGATTGTCCGGGAACACGATGACTTTTTGAGAGAGCGAGAGTTGCCCCAGCAGCCAGTAGATCACAGATTGATCATAGAATCCCTCCAGTGCAGAAGGAGGCCATTCAGCCCATTGAGTCTGCACCAACCATAATCTCACCCAGGCCCTATCCCCACAATTCCATGCATTTACCCGAGCTAGTCCTGTTGACACTAAGGAGCAATTTAGTATATAGCCAAACCGCCTAAACTGCACATCTTTGGACTGTAGGAGGAAACCGGAGCACCTGGAGGAAACACGTGCAGACATGGGGAGAATGTCCACACCCCACACAGGCGGTGACCCAAGCTCGGACAGTGACCCTGGTGCAGTGAGGCAGCAGTGCTAACCACTGTGCCACCATGCCACCCCTGCCATCAGGAGTTGTATTGTCACCTGGGAATGTCATCAACCATGCAAACACTGAAGTACCAGGTCATCCTGTTACAGGCACGACTGACATCCCCATGGAAACAAATGGAACCGAGGTGCCTGTGCCTGAAGAGATGCCTGTGATTGTGGTTTCAGCTGTGGTGCTACTCCAGTAGCAGGAACCCTGACAGAGGAGTTCCACCACTCCATTAGGAATTGGAACCCACCTGAAAGATTCAATTTATAATGGACTAGATTGATGTATTAATGCTCAGTTAGTGGGGACTGAGTAAATTGATTATTGTCAATTGTATGAAAGAACTTTGAGGGGGAGGAATGTGGTGATTGTCTCTTTAAGAGACCATCCAAGCGTTGATGCCCTCGGCCATCCTGTTAACTGTGCAACTGACATTCCCATGGAAACAAAGGGAACTGAGATGTCTGAAGCGATTACCTGTGTAACCTTTACCTGTAAATAAACATATTGTTGTTTTCTTTAACTGGTGAATGAGAATTCTAACTACTCTCAATGTTCATTTTCATATCCCTCGCAAATTTATGTTCATGCTCCCTCTGCTGTTTCTTTGTGTCTTTCCTATTAACTAGGATATCTGTGCTACATTTTACATTTTTGTATGTTTTTTCTTTACATCTTATGTTGTTTCTTTTCTCTTTGGTGATGCAGGACTATTTTCTTAATGCAAGTGGAACTCTTATCCCCTTTGGAGTATAAACCGGTCTTGTTATCACATTGAATTCTTTTTTTGAAATAATCCTGTCATTAGCAGTTTTGTTCAGTTTACTTTGCACAGTTGTTATCTCAATTTTATCTAACTTTAGAATCTGAGCACCATTTTCACATTTCTCCATTTCAATCGCTTTAAACAAAGCCACATCATGATCACTATTAAATACATATTCATGTGCTGTTAACTAAATCTAATTTAATGCTCATTACTAACTCTAATATGGTCTACTCCCATGTTGGTTCAAGGATATATTGGTGGTACAGTGGTTAACACAGCTCCTTCACAGCATCAGTGACGTGGGTTCAATTCTGGCCTTGGGTGACTGTCTATGTGGAGCCTGCACCGGTTTCCTCCAGATGGCCTGGTTTTCTCCCACACTCCAAAGATGTGCGGGTTACGTAGATTAGCCATGCAAAAGTGACTGTTAGTGTCAAGGGGTTATCAGGGTTTACGGGCATAGGGCCTGGGTGGGATTGTTGTCAGTGCAGGTTCGATGGGCTGAATGGCCTCCTTCTGCAATGTATGTATGAGTGGATGGATCTCAATTAGAAAACTATTTTGGATACACTCAAAAAATTCACCACCATTCTAGTATGTGCAATTTTACATTTCCACATCAAAATGAAACTTGAAATCCCTGATTAATACCAGTCTGCCTTTTCTACATGCTTGTTTATGGAATTAAATCTCACTGACTGGTGGGACAGACTCCACTATTTACATTGTCTTCTCCTGTCCCTATGTACCTTTTGCACTCACTTCACAAAATCCCCTCTCCTTCACTCTCCCTAATTACCTCTACCTCACTTTCTAATATTCCCTCCATTTCTGTGAAATCTCCTGAGGCACTTTTTCTGCTTGAGAGGCAGGGTTTAGAAGTGAGTCGTTAGTAATTTGACTGATAGGAATCCCATTTGGGATGGACTTTAAGTGTATTAATTCAAAAATTCCTTTCAAATACCACAAGCATGGAAGAAAAGGCTGGTTAGTGCTGCAGGTAATTATTTTGATGGATGGTGATGTGTTTGTTTCTGTAAGCTGTATATCACAAGGCTGCGTCTCCACTTTGAGTCTGTCTGACAGGACCCGGAGGAGATAGTCACTCACGTGGTGTCTGCCATCTCTCTGTCTCATGTTCAGTAAAACCTATATGACCGATGACTGAATCGCGAGCTTTGCTCTGGTGTTTATGAGGCCATTTGAACTGTTTGATGGGATCGCTCTAACTCAGTGAAATCTATCCTTTCTGTGTGACCCCTTTGACAGAACTCCTTCTGCTCCTGGAAATGGGATAAAATTATTCTTCTAATTCCAGTCCTTAGTTCCTACTTGTGTGAGAAAATTGTTACAATTCATTAACCTCCACGAAAAACAAATTGGAGTGGAACACAAAATCAGTAATGTGTGAAAGTCGGAGGCACGTTTCCCAGAATTTTTTCATGTTTGTTTATAGAGGATGAAGTTAGTGAGAAGAAAACTATTTGCAATCTGTCTAATTAATTTCCAGGATGACCTGATGCAAACGGAACTTGCTCAGATTTGTTTTATGTGTCAAACTTTATTTGTTGAAATAAAACTGTCATTTTGTTCCTGACATTTTAAACAACAAAAATTCATCGGTGTGACATAAACTGTTTAGAAACACGGTCTGAAATGGGGATTCCAATACACCAACACTGAGCAGTGATGTTCAGTCACGCTGCAGTGTGACCGGCGAACTGTGCGACACTTGTGAGTTTGCAATGAGCACAAGCGGTCCCTTCCAATGCCTCCCTCTGCTTTCTGAGGCAAGGACAGGAGTGAGAAAGCTCCGTGGTCAGCACAGAACTCTGACACCCTGATTAAAGCAAGTGCTGCTGAATATTGACATTGTGCTGTAATTAATACCTATTCTCCCGGAGAAAAGTGCTTACTAAGAGGCTATTACTGAGGGGAGGTGACGTCTCCGTCACGCTGTTTGCATTTGCCTGACAGATGTTTGTAACATCTGGCTCTTATCAGTCAACATTTGCAGTGAAAAGTATGGTAATAGCAGATTATTGCAGCTCCTGATGGCAATCCAGGTAGTTGAAGTGAGGCTTTCTTGCATGGTGAATGTTCGAAGGATCTGGTGGAGGTAAAGCATATGGATCTGGAATCATCCAATACCTTGCATTAGCAAATGTGGAGACATTCTTTGGAGGTAGAGAGATATCTCTGTCGTGATCATACTATGCTATTAATATACTTAATGTTTAAGGGGAATGTTTTAAGAATCAGTTGTTTTTTCATGGCTAATCCTTCAAACCTTATATCTTGGGACACAGGGATAATTTAGCATGGCCAATCCACCTAACCCGCACTGTGGGTGGGACTGTGGGCGGAAACCAGAGCAGCCGAAGGAAACCCACACCAACAAGGAGAGAACGTGCAAACTCCACACAGCTAGTGACCCAAAGGTGGAGTTGAACCCAGGTCCCTGGCGCTGTGAGACAGCAGTGCTAACCTGCCATACCTTTTAGTTTATCTATCCAGTCAGTCTTAGCCAGCTCTCCCCTCTGCAACTGGCTTTGTTTAAAATTCACCCTTGTGATTGAACCTTGCCATTTTCAAGCTTAATGTGGAATTGAGTTGTACTGTGCACACTATTTCCAAGTGACATTACTCATTAACCCTGCCTCACTATGAAATATTAGATCTACAATCAATTCATCCTAATTATTCCACAGCATATTGGCCCAGGAAACTATCACAAAAGCATTCTACACACTCATCCAACCAACCAACTTTGTCAACTTGATTCGTCCGGTCTCTAAGAAGATTAAAGTACCCAACTACTATAACATTGCCTTTGTTCGAAACTCCAATATTTCCTTGTTTAATGGCCTGCCCAGTAGTAGAGCTACTTTTGGGGGTCAATCAACAACTCCACCAGCATTTTCTGACCCTCGCTTTTCCTAATCTCCACTCATATTGGTTCCACTTCCTGATTTTCTAAGCCAAAATCCCTTCTTACTAATTTCCTCAGCATTGTTCTGGAAATGGATTTTCTGGACCCTCATTAAGTTGTCCTGTAAATACTTTTTGGAATGTCAATATCTCTTCACTTTCTGCTCATGTTGTTGCTCTGAATTAGTGGAGGAAAGATGGGGTGAGAAAGTGCTTCCAATGAAACTAATTGCAGGAAAGATGGATCATTATGGGCCTTGGTTTGAAGGTCCTCACGCAGTGGGAGCAGATTGGTAGCATCCCCAAAGTCACAGTGAAATACTTACTAACCTGTTCTTAACACCAGTCCACCCACCAACATTTACTGGGGCCTGTTGCAAGTGGCACCTGATTTGTTTCATGCTGGTAGAGATTTAACATTTACAGAGGACCCTGTTTAGATGTGAGGGATCAATAGGTGGATCTGCAATCTTCACCCTCTGGTACCAAACATTGACCACTCTGAACCCTGGTTCCTGATGAGACCACAGCTGACAGCTTAATAAAAGGTCAGTGTGAGTTTTGTTGGAGATTTTGGCGGGGCAGTGAGGAATATTCATTCTCTTCCTGGCTTCCCATGACAATTCCACCTCTCGACCTATCTGACTCCTTAAGATCTCCCCAACCTGCCCATTCAGCACGTCACTCCCAGCCTGTCCCCGAGCAGTGAGCTATCTGCCGGACTAGAATTGCTGCATCAATACATTTATTATAAGCCTGTGTTTGTGGATGAATGGAGATGGTTATTGTGCAGTTTCTTTACAGTCTAGAGAATCTACATTAATTTGTACAGCACAAATTTAAAAGCAGCCTTGACATTTCAGTTACATGTTGGATTCCAGAATATGCAGAACATTTTGCAGAATTTTCCGTGAGTTGCTAATGGAGTGACATTCCCTGGGAGAACGGAAGGGTTAATGATTATCTGCTGCTTGTGTTGCAGTAAGTGGTTGCTATGGGGACACACTGTAACTCGGTGGGAGTGACATTTCTACATCCAGTGGCATTTTGACTTATCTCCTGTTTGACATCTGAACAAACCAGCGTGACGTTCCAGCAGGTTAGGCCTGCGTGTCTGGGAGAAAAATCCTCTTCCCGAATCCACAAACATGAAAAGGGAAGATTTATTTGAGCAGCTTCTCATTGCTTAACTGCTCATTGGAAATGAGTTAATGGGTAAAATCTTACATTCAACTGAATCTGTAGATAGTGACTAGCGTACTACTAAAGGAGTAGAAAATGTCGGGACATTGCTCCTTCTAACTGGCCTCAGCAGGCACCTTGCTTAGGCATAATTACAGCTGTTAGTGTCAGCCTTGCATATTAGTCATGTGTGATGTGTCAAATTGGGACAAGCTAGCAATGTGATGGGGTCGGTTTCAAGAGCCCAGATGTCAAGTCCTTTCCTGTGCAAAATCACAGTGGTTGGCTTGGCAAAGGAGACTATTCTTTCCACCTACGCCTTCCCCAGGCCTGCCATTTAAAACCCTCTATTCGGTTGAGACCACCCGATGCCTGGTTCCACTAGTGGGTGTCCAGCCCACCTACTATTCCACTGAGTGACTGAGGCCAGTCTCCCCAGGCTGCAGTATGTAAGGAAAATCCCGAATGATCCAGCACAGATTCTGGTGACTGTTCTCAACACCAGCTCCCCAGGCATTCCACTGCAATACCATTATGCAATGACATTGATTGACTGACAATCAAGTCACATTTGGGAATAAAATGACAATCGATTATGCTGATATCCCAAGCTAATTTGTGGTAAATTCACAGATCTACAAACACCTAAAGAGTGATCTTTCGCCAAATATTTAATCTGCAAAGAGAACCTGTGGCAGTTCGAGTTGAAACATCCATCTGTAAGCAGCATGTAAGAGCTGTACTTGTCTAAGTCACAGGTAGATTTGATGGATTACCTTGGGGCACCTCTGCCTGTTTGCTGTCTGTGTTTCCTGTGAATATATAAATTAATTGACATGTTGAATCCTTTATTCCATTGTTAATCTCCCTTGTCGTTTGGACCCTGAGTCTGCTTCATTCGTGTAATAGAATTGCCAAACATTTTAAAATTTCAGATTGGTGCAGTAGATTTGCTGATATGATTCAGAATATAGAAATGGAGCAGATATTAAATTTCCTGTTATTGTCAACCTATTCAATAAAGATAACTCAGCTAATTCTTACCAACCAGCTTTGCTAAAAGCTCAAGGGGAGGGAATACTGACAGCTGGTCTTATACAATGGAGTTGTAGTAATTTCCATGCTTGTTATATGTGATAGAATGGGACATTATCGTGCTTGCTCGATACTTCAGCCTAAAGAGCTCGTATCTGATCCATGGAAGGTAACAGTGAGAGCACTGATGCCACTATTTAGTGGTGATGAGTAATAGATTTTGACATTGCTGGTTGATTTTTCACTCCATACTTCACTCGTGTGTTAAACTCATCATGACCAGCCTTTTTACTGAATGAGGTTATGTATGACAGGAGTTCAGATCCAGGTCACTCCTGCATTTGTCCCCTCACTTTACAACAATCCGCAATAAAAGGTTCATGACTTCAACACAGAGAGATGCTGCAAAATTAGTTTCTTTAAAAATCCTTAATTTGTATTGATTGAAGTTTTTGTGTGGGGTAAATTGGGAATAATTTCAAGCAAGTTTGCTCATTGACTTGCTCATATTCATTATGTCAAATTATTTTATCAACAAGATAGGGATAGCACAGTGCTTACACTGCTACCCCACAGTGTCAGGGAACTGGGTTCAATTCCCGGCTTGGATCACTGTCAGTGCGGAGTTTGTATGTTCTCCTTGTGTCTGTGTGGGTTTAGTCCAGGTGCTCTGATGTCCTCCCACAGTCTGAAAGATGTGCTGGTTAGGTGCATTAGCCATGGTTAATTGTCCCTCAGTGTACCCGAACAGGCACTGGAGTGTGGTGACTTCACAGTAACTTCATTGCAGTGTTAATGTAATGTAAGGTGCATCAAGACTCCTTAGGCAACACTTTCCAAACCCATGACCCCTACCAGGGCAGCCGACACATGGGAACGCCACCATCTGGAGGTTCCCCTCCAAGGCATTCACCATCCTGACTTGGAAATATATCCTCGTTCATTCCCTGTCGCTGGGTCAAAATCCTGGAACTCCCTCTCTAACTGCACTGTGGGTGTACCTACACCACACAGACTGCAGTGGTTCAAGAAGGCAGCTCATCACCACCTTCTCAAGGGCAACTAGGGATGGACAATAAACAGTGGCTTAGCCGGTGATGCCTACACCCCATAAACAAATAAAAATGTAATGTTAGCACCACATTAGCTACCAGCCAGAGGAACTGGCCACCTACACGGACATTATTGGGTAGGATTTTATGGCCTCGCTTGTCCCAAAACCATAAAATAATACAATAACAAATAAACTTACAAGCATCTTTAAAGAAAGCAGGTGAAGAATGTGTAGGGGTATCTGGGATGGTTTTGGGGTTAGAATCTTTAGTTAGATACATTGCTGGTCCTGAAAACTGAATCCAATTAAATGGTTTTTCTGCCTCACAAACTGGTTTAATCTTTGTTCTTGCAGTCTCACACTCTGAACATATACCTGCAATATCTGAAACTGGAGTCACCGAATGTGAATCTGTACAAAACGAGTTCAATGTTGAGTAAGGCAGCAAAACAAGCAGCCAGGTCAGGATTCTCCCAAAAAAATTTGAAGTCTCCAATTGACCTGAAAATGGGAGTAACTCCCGCCAATTTTTTAGCACGGTTGTCAGAATGAACCTCTGACACCCTGAGCACTGCAGAGTGCCCTTGCTGGATTACCTCTGAGAATCAGAGGGTGGGTCCTGTTCCCACCCGAGAGGCCGACAGCATAGGGTTGAAGGGGAAACTGTGCATGCGCTGATCTGTCAGTGCTAAACGCACATACGCAATGGCCCCACACTGCTGGGAATAAATTCTGTTTTAGTGACCCTTAGGGTCTTGCAGAGTGGGACTTGATTTGGTTGATTGACAGAAAAAAAATCAGGTGACTGGGTGGAGCTAGGCTTACACAGAGAAATCAAGCTCGGTCTGCTGCTCGGGATCCTTAGAGAAAAGTTGCTTTCTCCCTGTCGCTTTCTGTCTCTGGAGTTGGAGACTGGAATCTGCCAGGAAATGCGCCTCTTTCTCTGAGATTCTGCTGCTCAGGACTGGATTCTTCTCTTGAGGTGGTTGTATGAAAGTCAGAAGACTAGTGTCTGTCTGGATCTCTATCCAGATGTGCTAAAAAGGCATCCACATGAACATATCTGTTTTTGGTGCTAACTGGTTCTAAAGAGAGGATTTCTGTCTATGGGATGCTGCTTATATTGGAACTATAGAGATAGCTAGCTGTTAAGCATTATACATTGTAATGTTCAACTATTTCAATTGGTAAAAGTTATGCCAATCTTTTTGTTATATTCTAACTGTGTTTTTAAATAAAGTTTGTTTTGATAAAAGCTTCTTAATGCCAAAATCATAAAATGTTAGGGTCCAGGCTAACTTCATAATATACCTTGGAGTTTCTGGTCTGGTCCCTAACAGTTCTGTGGGTGTACGTACACCATGTGGACTGTACTGGTTCAAGAAGGCAGCTCAGCACCACCGTCTAGAGGACTATTAAGGAAGGGCAATAAAGATGCTGACCTCGCCAGCAATGGCCACACCTCAAGAATGAACTTTGTTATTAATTCTGGCACTGGTCAGGGTGAGGATTTGGATCCCAGTGCCGGGTGTGTGTTACAAATGCTTGGAATAGCAGCAGCAACAAGTTGCAAAGTTGTCACTTACCCAGTTGCATAATGTGCATTCGACCCTTCTGTTGTGGAATTCAAGCTTTGGGAATGAAACTATGAACTAAATTCTAACTCGAGACTTTCCAAGACCAGTTGGATGAAAGTAATTCAGAGTCACTGAGTGAGTGAGTGCAGTATTTTGACAGCTGGAATCTCTCCATTAAATTCCGTCAGTGTCTATACATTGAGCTCCACTTAAAGATCATTCAACTAATTAGTCTGTTTCACAGACACTGCATTTGCTGCTGATCCAGACCATCTGATCTCAATTAGTTCTGAAAAATCAGCAGCAAACGGCAGAAATAATTTAAAACTTTTTTTTTAAAGTGAAGAGAAAACATTGTGGATCAAATGGTTTGGAGGTGTCACACTATTGGAGTTAGTTGTGCTTCAAAGTCTATCATTGAAATGGATTGAAGAGAGCCTTCAGCTCTTGTCAGGCTGCTTCTGATGGTTTTTAGACACAATCGCCAGAATTTTACCACCCTGCCCATCATGGGAATCGGAGCAGGCAAGGGGTGAACAATGGGAAGGTCCCTTCACCTCAGGTGGGATTTTATGGTTTTGGGACGAGCGAGGCCATAAAATCCTGCCCAATAATGTGCGTGTAGGTGGCCAGTTCCTCTGGCTGGCAGCTAACATGGTGCTAACACTTCATTTTTATTTGTTTATGGGGTGTAGGCATCACCGGCTAAGCCACTGTTTATTGTCCATCCCTAGTTGCCCTTGAGAAGGTGGTGATCTTTCTTGAACCACTGCAGTCTGTGTGGCGTAGGTACACCCACAGTGCTGTTAGAGAGGGAGTTCCAGGATTTTGACTCAGTGGCAGGGAAGGAACAAAGATAAATTTCCAAGTCAGGATGGTGAATGCCTTAGAGGGGAACCTCCAGATGGTGGTGTTCCCATGTGTCGGCCGCCCTGGTAGGGGGTCATGGGTTTGGAAAGTGTTGCCTAAGGAGTCTTGATGCATCTAGTCAGATATTGGGGGTGTCCAAGAGTGTGGTTGAGTGTACTGAAGGAAGTAGTTTGAACTTCTCACAGAGATCACTTTAGTCCATACTGAGCTGGATTTTACAAAGTGCCACCTTCCCTGCCCCAGCAACCCTCCCTCCAACTAATTCATCAGTGGGGAGTCTGCCCAGCATAGAGCAGGCTGTCCCACAGCCACTTCATGCTCAAGGGGTACTAGTTGCCTCAGGATGAGACTTCCGCCTCCATGTGGGGAGGAAGTCCAACTGTAGCAACCTGTCAGCCAATCGGATGGCCAGTGGCCCTGCAGTCCCAGCAGCACCATGTTCGAACGGTGAGGATTACCGGAACAAATGGCGGTCCCAAAAGAAGAGGAGATTATGGAGACTGAACTGAAGGTAAGCCCGGGATTTCGCTGGAGCCAGGCTGGAAGGTGCCACTGGGAAGGCTGTGGACCAGGTTGGTCAGGGAAGGTTAAAGGAGTTGGGGGGAAGCAACCTCTGATGCCTACAGGAGACCTTCCAAAAGAGGTTCCCCCTTCTTGCTCAACGGCAGCTTACCCAGTTTGCTGGGCTGATTAACCCGAGCTGCTTGCTGTTGTGGGCAAAATAGCAGTGAGGCAGGACAAAGCACTTACATCACCATTAATTGGCCATTTAAACCTCAATAGACCCAAGGATGAGCAAAGCATTTGACAACTCAACCCCACAATGGCTGGTGGAGTTAGATAATGTTCCAGACAACAGCATCCCCATTCCTGGGTTTGTCCTGTCCCACTGGCAGGGATGAATCAGTATTCCTCCAAGTTGAACACCACTAAGGGTGGCGCGGGTGCAGAATGTATTCAGGGTGGGCTGTAGATAAATAAGTACATGCTGGCCCAACCAACAATGTCCACACCCTATTACTGAATAAAATAATAGTGATATATTATTTTGGATGGAAAATTAGTAACAGACAGGAAGCTAAGCGTTTGGATAAATGGGCATTTAATTAGCAGCTGTGATTGGTGAATGACAGGGACTAGTGAGAGTAAATTGCTGATGATATAAAGCTCAGCGGAAATAAAATCCAGGAAGAAAGAGGTTGCGCAGAGATACAGACAGGTTGAATGAAAGGGTAACTCGAAGAGTTTTAAAATTGATAAGGAGAAACTGTTGGATAGGTTGTCTGTACCAGGACTGGATGAGATTTAGGGAAATTAGAATGGAAATTGAGGAGGGGTGGCCATAATTTTTCAATCTTCCTTAGACTTGGGAGTGGTACTGGAGGAATACAAACGTTACACCTTGTTCAAAAACTACAGGCCAATCAGTTTAACCATACCAGGAAGTTTTCAGAAATAATAATCCTGGACAAATTAATAGTTACTTGGGAAAATGCAGATTAATTAAGGAAAGACAACATGGATTTCTTAAGGGGAAATCGTGATCAACTAACTTGTTGGAGTTTTGATGAGATAACAGAGAGGGTTGATGAGGGCAATACTGTACATGGGCTCCAAAGGGCATCTGAGACGGTGCTTCTGAAGAGACTTGTGAGCAAAGTTATAACTGGTGGAACAAAAGGAAAAGTAGTAAATGAATAAGAGACAGGCTGAGTGATAGGAAACGGTAATAGTTATGGGTGGTTTTCAGAATGGAGGAAGGTTTATAATGGAGTTCTCCAGGGGTCAATTTTGGGTCATCTGCTCTTCCTGATAGATTCTAAAGAGGGTGCAGGAGCAGAAGATCTGAGTGGAAATCTTCGCCGATCATTGAAAGTGACGGGACAAGTTGAGAATGCGGTTAATAAAACATGAAGCAACCGTGGGCACTTTAGAGTATATACACAAGGAAGTAATGTTAATCTTGTATAAAACACTCATTTGGCTCAACTAAACTGTTAGGTCCACTTCTGAAAGATGTGACAGAATTAAAGTTTATTTATTAGTCACAAGAATGGCTTACATTAACACTGCAATGAAGTTACTGTGAAAATCCCTTAGTCACCACACTCTGGCGCCTGTTCGGGTTAATGCACCTAACCAGCATGTCTTTCAGACTGTGGGAGAAAACTGGAGCACCTGGTGACACAGAGAGAACATGCAAACTCCACACAGACAGTGACCCAAGCTGGGAATTGAACCCAGGTCCCTGGCACTGTGAGGCAGCAGTGCGAACCACTGTGGCACCTTGCCACCCCGAGTGCAGGGAAAGTTCAGAAGAACCGTCCCTGGGATGAGAACTTCAGCGCTGTCATTTGATTTTAGTAGTTGGGACTATTTTCCTTGGAGAAGAAAAGATTGAGAGGAGATGTTCAAGATCATGAGTGGTCTGAACTGAATAGATAGGGACAAACTTGGTGTTGGATCAAAAGCAAGGGGTGCAGATTTAAGGTGATTGGCAAAAGAAGCACTGACACCATGAGAAGAAAAACTGGTGTGCATGTGATTTGGATCAGGGATGCACTGTCTGAGAGTGTGGTGGTGGTAAGTTTCATTGAGGCGTTTAAAAGGGAATTTGATTGTTGTCTGAAAAGGAAGAATGTGCAGGGTTATGGGGAATAGCATGGTGTAAATTGGTCCTGCAGAGAGCTGATGCAGACACAAAGAGTAGACTTTTCTGTTCTGTAACATAGAACATAGAGCATAGAACATTACAGCGCAGAACAGTGAATCTATGATTGCACAGGGCTTTTTGAAACCACTTCTGGAATTCTCTGTGCTTTTCTGGTTTTCGTATTTCAGGAAGGACATATTTGCATAGGTTAATTCTTGCTTGAGAGAATAACCCTATGATGAAAGGCTAAGCAAATAGAAGAATGAGAGACGATCTCATTAAAAGATTTCAAATTGTGAAGGGATATGATGGGATGGACACTGAGAACTTGTTTCCCTGGAGTAGGAAATCTATAGAGGCACAGTTGATCATTTCAGACTGAGACAAATTTTTTCATTCAAAGGGTTGTGAATCTTTGGAATTCTCTATCCCAGAGAGTTGTGGGTATCCCATCATTGAATATATTTAAGGCTGGGCTAGACAGGTGTTTTTCTCTCTTACGGAATAGAGGGATATGAGGAATGGGCAGGAAAGTGGAGCTAAGACCAGTGATGGTGCACTGAATGACAGGGCAGACTCAATGAGATATATAGAACATAGAACATTACAGCGCAGAACACATATATATATATAACATATATATGATCTCTTTATTTCCTTGTATGGAAATTTAGAACACTTTGCCACAAATAGCAATTGATGCTAGATCAACTATTAATTTTCAAGTGAGATTGATAGATAGACGGACATAGAGTTTGGTCAGAGATAGACAATGATCTAATTGAATGGGAGGACAAGCTTATCTGTTACTGTTCCGCTGCTTCCTATATTCTACAACTGGAGTTCTCCATCTTGATATCAGAGGATTGTGAACCTTTGCAATTTTCTACCCAAGAATGTTGTGAATATTCTGCTGTTGACACTCAGGTGTTGAGTATAATTAAGACTGAGACTCCTGTGGAGCAGCATCGAGAGGCAGTGATTTTTGGGCGTGTGTGGAGATCGCGAGTAAGGTACATTTTCTTGTTTATATTTTTTAACTTTTATTTCTAGTTAAAGTTGCGAGTAGCGGTGGGGTTTTTTTTCTTTTTTTAAAATTAGTTCGAAACCGGAAGTCGTCACTAGGACGCTTACCGGTATTTGTAGTTTTTTTTTCGGGTCTCTGACCCTATAAATTGGCACAGAGAGGATACCCGATCCTCTACACTGGTAGAGAATCCCACCCTCCCCCCTCCTCTAACCTAATTATAAGTGTGTGGGAAGTTTTTTTTTGTTTTTTTCTTTTCTGCTGGAAATTGTTTCAGGGATGGCAGTTCAGGCAGTAAGCTGCATCTCCTGTGGTATGTATGTGGTGAGGGCCATCAGTATTGTTTCTGCTGATTTTACCTGTAGGAAGTGTGTACGATTGCAGCTTCTGGAGGAGCGTGTTAAGGAGCTGGAGTTGGAATTGGAGGAACTCCGGATAATTCGGGAGGCTGAGGCGGACATCGATAGGAGTTACAAGGAGATAGTCACTCCTAGAAATGAGTCTTGGGTAACTGCCAGGAAGAGGGGAAAGAAGCAATTGGGGGGACAATCCCCTGGGGCTGTTCCCCTCCAAAATAGGTTTTCTGTCCTGGAGGCTACAGTTGAGGAGGAATCAACTGGGGATAGCCAAAGGGAGCAGGTCTCTGGGGGTGAGCCTATTGTGAAGGCTCAGGTGGTTAGGGGATGTAAACGATTGGGCCTAGTGATTGGGGACTCCACAGTTAGGGGGACAGATAGGAGAGTCGGAAGTAATGGTAGGGACTCAGGGCTGGTGTGTTGCCTCCCAGGGGCTGGGGTCCGGGATGTTTCAGAGAGGGTGTTCAGGACTCTTAAGGGAGAGGGAGATCAACCCCAAGTCATAGTTCATGTGGGGACGCATGACATAGGGAGGTTAAGGGAAGGGGATATTAAGCAGAACTTTATGGAGTTGGGGTGGAAACTTAAGGCCAAGTCAGACAGAGTGGTTATCTCAGGACTCTTGCCTGTGCCACGGGATAGTTTAGAGCGGAACAGAGAGAGGGAAAGTTTGAACTCGTGGCTGAGGGGATGGTGCAGGAGGGAGGGGTTCAGGTTCTTGAGCAATTGGGGCTCATTCTGGGGAAGGTGGGACCTCTACAGGAGTGATGGTCTACACCTGAATCAGAGGGGAACCAATATCTTGGGGGGAAAATTTGCAAAGGCTATGCAGGGGGGTTTAAACTGATTCAGAGGGGGGGTGGGATCCTGAGTAGCGGGGGTGAAAGTGAGGGGGGCATAGTTGGGGAATGCAATGCACGGCATCGTGGGGCTGAAGAGGAGCAGGGTTTGAAATGTGTATACTTTAATGCGAGGAGTATTCGCAATAAAGTGGATGAACTTGCAGCGTGGATCAGTACCTGGGACTTTGATGTTGTGGCCATTTCAGAGACATGGATAGAGCAGGGACAGGAATGGTTGTTGCAGGTCCCGGGGTACAAATGCTTTAGTCGGAGTAGAGAAGGAGGTAGAAGGCGGGGTGGGGTAGCATTATTAGTCAAGGATTGTATCACAGTGTCAGAGAGGAAGTTTGATGAGGACTTGTCTGTTGAGGTAGTATGGGCGGAGATTAGAAATAGGAGTGGAGAGGTCACCCTGTTGGGAGTCTTTTATAGACCTCCTAAAAGTTCTAGAGAGGTTGAGGAAAGGATTGCGGAGACGATCCTGGATAGGAGTGAAAGTAATAGGGTAATTGTTATGGGGGACTTTAACTTTACTAATATTGATTGGAATAGCTATAGCTCTAGCTCATTAGAGGGGTCAGTTTTTGTACAAAGCGTGCAGGAAGGTTTTTTGACTCAGCATGTTGATAGGCCAACTAGAGGTGAGGCTATATTGGATTTGGTGCTGGGAAATGAGCCAGACCAGGTGCTAGACTTGGAAGTTGGTGTGCATTTTGGTGATAGTGACCACAATTCGGTTACGTTCACCTTAGTGATGGAAAGGGATAGGCATGAACCTCGGGTCAGTAGTTTTAGCTGGGGGAAGGGTAATTATGAGGCTATTAGGAGAGAATTAGGAAGCATAGGTTGGACTAGGAGATTACAGGGACTGGGAACGTCCGAAATGTGGAGTTTTTTCAAGGAGCAGCTACTGCGAGTCCTTGATAGGTATGTCCCTGTCAGGCAAGGAGGAATTGGTCGAGCTAGGGAACCGTGGTGCACTAGGAAAGTTGATTCGCTGGTTAAAAAGAAAAAGGAGGCTTATGTCCGGATGAGACTTGAGGGCTCAGGTAGTGCACTAGAAAGCTTTAGATTGGCTAGGAGTTAAAGAGTGAGTTAAGAAGGGCTAAAAGAGGACATGAGAAGACTTTGGCTGATAGGATTAAGGAGAATCCTAAGGCGTTCTGTAGATATGTTAAGAACAGAAGGTTGGTTAGGGCCAGTTAGAGACAGCAGTGGGAATTTATGTGTGGAACCGGAAGAGATTGGAGAGGCATTGAACCAATATTTCTCTTTGGTGTTCACGCAGGGGGACATAAATGTAGCTGTGGAGAACACTGGGTTACAGGGTTGTAAACTGGACAGTATTGCAGTTGATAAGGAGGATGTGCTAGATATTCTTGAGGATTTGAAAATAGATAAGTCCCCTGGGCCGGATGGGATTTACCCTAGGATTCTCTGGGAGGCAAGAGAGGTGATTGCAGAGCCTCTGGCTCTGATCTTCAGGTCGTCGTTGGTCGCTGGTATAGTGTCAGAAGATTGGAGGATAGCGAATGTTGTCCCATTGTTTAAGAAGGGGAACAGAGACTTCCCCGGGAACTATAGACCGGTGAGTCTTACTTCTGTTGTGGGCAAGGTTTTAGAAAAAATTATTAGGGATAGGATTTATAGTTATTTGGAGAGTAATGAATTGATTGGAGATAGTCAGCATGGTTTTGTGGAGGGTAGGTCGTGCCTTACTAACCTTATTGAGTTTTTTGAGAAAGTGACCAAAGAGGTGGATGGGGGTAAGGCAGTTGACGTGGTATATATGGACTTTAGTAAGGCTTTTGATAAGGTTCACCATGGAAGGCTTCTGCAGAAAATGGGATTGAGGGTGATTTAGGAAATTAGATCAGGAATTGGCTGGCGGACAGGAGACAGAGGGTGGTGGTTGATGGTAAGTATTTGTCATGGAGTTCAGTTACGAGTGGTGTGCCTCAGGGATCTGTTTTGGGGCCACTGCTGTTTGTAATTTTTATAAATGATCTGGATGAGGGTATAGTTGGGTGGATTAGTAAATTTGCTGATGACACCAAAGTCGGAGGTGGTAGATAGTGAGGAAGGGTATCTTAGTTTACAGGGAGACTTGGACAAGTTGCAGAGCTGGGCCGAGAGGTGGCGGATGGAGTTTAATGCGGAGAAGTGTGAGGTAATTCACTTTGGCAGGAATAACAGATATGTGGAGTATAGGACTAACGGTAGGACTCTGAATAGTGTGGATGAACAGAGTGTATGTGTACATAGATCCCTGAAAGTTGGGAATCAAGTAGATAGGGTTGTTAGGAAGGCATACGGTGTCTTGGCGTTTATTGGTAGGGGGATTGAATTTAGGAGCCGCAGCGTCATGTTGCAACTGTACAAAACTCTGGTGTGGCCGCACTTGGAGTATTGTGTGCAGTTCTGGTCCCCACATTATAGGAAGGATCTGGAGGCTTTGGAGAGGGTGCAGAGGGGGTTTACCAGGATGTTGCCTGGTATGGAGGGGAGGTCCTATGAGGAGAGACTGAGGGATTTGAGGTTGTTTTCGTTAGAAAGAAGGCGGCTACGAGGGGACCTTATTGAAACATATAAGATGATTAGAGGTTTAGATAGGGTGGACAGTGATAGCCTTTTTCCTCGGATGGAGAAAGCTAGCACGAGGGGGCATAGCTTTAAATTAAGGAGTGGTAGTTATAGGACGGATGTCAGGGGTAGGTTCTTTACCCAGAGGGTGGTGAGGGATTGGAATGCCCTGCCTGCTGCAGTTGTAAATGCGCCTAGTTTGGGGGCGTTTAAGAGATCCGTGGATAGGTTTATGGATGGAAAGGGTTTGGTTTAGGTTAGAGGGTCATTGCTTTTTAACTGGTCGGCGCAACATCGTGGGCCGAAGGGCCTGTTCTGCGCTGTAATGTTCTATGTTCTATGAATAGATTTTTGGTCACTGCAGTTATGAATGGATCTGAAAAGGCGTTGAGAAGCAGAGTTGATGTAAATGTTCAGTTATAATTGTATTGAATGGCGGAGGAGCCTCAGGGGTCTGAATGGACTACTCCTGCTCCTGGTTTTTATGTCCCTGTCACTTATACCAGCCGTGCTGATGGGATAAACTTTAATCTTTCTCAGGGAAACGAGGGTGGAAATCTACAAAATGTTGCATTCTTTCAAGGTGCTTGATTGAAAATTGGGAAGGTTCCAGTTTGCCAATTGTGTGTAGCTGTGAGTGTGGAAATTGATTTCTAGCTATCCTGCCTCTCGCTTATGTTTGTGGTGACTGGAGATTGTTTCAGCACATAAGTGCACTTTATAGATCCACTATCAACCCTCTAACAGACGGTACAAAACATCCTGTGGGACCTTTCATTGTTGATTACTCTGCTTCACATAGTGCTGTGTCCTTTACTGCCAGCCCAGAGTACAGCACTGTACAGTAAAATAAAAACAAAATACTGTGCATAATGGGGAAATCTGAAATAAAAACAGAAAAACTCAGCTGGTCTGGCAGCAACTATGGAGAGAGAAAACAAAGTTAATGTTTCGAATCCATATGACGCTTCTTTAGAAAATGCAAAGAAGGGATTCGGAAAGTTGGAGTACAGAAAGGAGTAGGCAGAAGATAGTGACAAATTCCCACCATGATATGCATTCCAGGAACCTCAGCAACAAGACCGCCACAGACTGTATCTCTGTGAAAACTAGAGTTAACAAGCATTGCACCAACACCCTTCTCATTTTCCTTGCTACCATCCTGAACCTTACCTCCAGCACATTACCCACATGCCCACAGAACAGATAGAAACTGTTCAATCTATGCTACCTTCACTCCCAAACTAAACCACTTCACCATCAGTCATTGTGCTCCAGGAGGAAGATGAGGCATGTGTGTGCGCGCTCATTCAAAAGCTGAGCTCCACGTCATCGCTGACTCCATGTCCACAGCCCATGAGAAAATGGACCTTTTATAAGTCACCTGGGAATCAAAAGTCTTCTTCTAACCAATTTCCACCTGACATCACCTTCCCCAGTCGATTCAGGTCAACAGGGAGATTTAGGAAAATGTGATCCATTTTGTGTGTCGTGGGAGCTCCCTCTTGCTACAGACATCGAGAAAATTCATCATTGCTTCCAGTGTGCCAGCTCAGCCTTCAGCTGACTGAGGGAAAGTGTTTTGAGGACCGGGATCTCATCTTTATTTGGCAGCAGTGCTATCTGCTTAGACACTTCAAAGCACAGGAGGCTTATCACCAGCAGAGCCTTCACCAGACCCTCCAAGTCCAGTGGCAGGAAAGGTCGTCTCTTTTCAAATCAACAGGTGCGACTCACTCAAAGCCAGCTCTGCTGAGCTGTATATGTTGTTTGTGTCTCTAAGACCAGACTCCTGAAACTACTTGGAATTTTGCCACTGCAGAAACTCCCAGGAGGACATTTTGGAATGTCCTTAAAGTATCCCTGAAGAGGTCAATCATCCCCTCTGACACATGCGGGACCCTGACCTGTGGAGGAGAATGTTCATTCGGCAGGACACCAAACACATTGAGAGACTTTGTCGGGAATGTGTAGCAGCAAAGTTAAAGGTCCAGAGGCTTCAGACACCCCCACCTCCTCAATCATGCAAGCACCTCCGAGCCACAAGTCGCAAAGTCTGCAGGTCGTGCATTGGTCTTACCAACCAATTCAGGATCCATCGCACTGGACTGGAAGAAAGTTCCCTTTGATCCTGAGGAACTGCCCAAGAAGAAGGAGATACTCAAAAGGAAGAGCAACTAATATTTATCTTCAAACTTTGCTCATAAAAAGATATTTTGAACAATTTTAACTGGGGGGGGGGTGGGCAGAAGAAAGTAAACTGGATTCTACTGGAAAATACCGAAGGCACGGTGGCACAGTACTGCTGCCTCACAACACCAGGAACCCGGGTTCAGTTCCAGCCTTGGATGACTGTATGGAGTCTGTACGTTCTCTCGGTGTCTGTATGGGTTTCCTCCAGGTGCTCCGGTTTCCTCCCACAGTCAAGAACAAAGACAGTCCAAAGATGTGCAGGTTTGTGCAGGTTAGTTGGATTCATGAGAACATTAGAACTAGGAGCAGGAGTCGGCCATCTGGCCCCTTGAGCCCGCTCCGCCATTCAATAAGATCATGGCTGATCTTTTCGTGGACTCAGCTCAACTTACCCGCCCGCTTACCATAACCCTTAATTCCTTTACTGTTGGAAGTCCTTTGTGTGGAGAAGTTCCTCCTCAACTTAGTCCTAAATCTGCTCCCCTTACTTTGAGGCCATGCCCCCTATTTCTAGTTGCACCCGCCAGTAGAAACAGCTTCCCTACCTCTATGTTATCTATTATCTTCATAATCTTAGATGTTTCTATAAGATCTCCCCTCATTCTTCTGAATTCCAAAGAATATAGCCCCAGGCTACTCAGTTTCCCCATATAAGCCCAGCCTCTCAACTCCAGAAGCAACCTAGTGAACCTTCTCGGCACCCCTCCAGTGCCAGTATATCCTTTCTCAAGTAAGGAGACCAAAACTGTACACAGTACTCCAGGTTCTCACCAGATTCGCCATTATGTATGCTCCTCATACATCAGTTCCACCATCTCAGGAATCCAACTGGTAAATCTTCTCTGTAGTCTTGAAGAATGATTGGATTATTGAACCCTCCAGTGCCTGTTTAATTGATCTGGTCTGTTATCTATTCCAACCTGGCAGGACATGATGTCACTTTACTATTTGAAGTGATTTGAAGAAAGACCAAGCCATGGGTAGCTCCATATATTCCTATTTCAGCTGTTACAGACATTGATATCTGCTGTTACAGCGTCATAAATCAGAAGCGATACAGAGTAAAAGGAGGCCATTCAACCCATTGTGCTTCTGCTGGATCTTTTGAAAGAGATTTCCAATCGTTTGTTCCCATAGCCCAACAAAAATGCTTGTGCTTGAGGTGTTCCCCTTTTGAATCTGCTTTCACTGACCTTCTAGGCAGCACATTCTCAATTCTGACAAGTTTCTGCAGAAACATAATTCCCTCATCTTCCTTTGGTTCTCTGCAAATTACCTTAAAAGCGTGTCCTCTGTTTATTAACCCCCTGCCGGTGGAAATGGATTTTCATTATCCACTCAAGCAAAACCTTTCATGAATTGAAAACCTCTGTTGAATATTCCCTTAATCATCTCTGTTCGAAGGAAATCAATCCCAGCCTCTCCAATTTCTCCATAGAAGTGAAGCCCTTATCTCTGCTATCACTCGAGTGAATCTCCTCATACCCTCTCCAAAGCCTTTACATCTTTCCTGAAGTGTGGTGCCCAGAACTGAGCACAATACTCCAGCTGAGGCCTGCCCATAGGTTTATAAAGATAGAGGATATATTCCTTGTTTTGTACTTTCTCCATTCATAAACCAAAGAGCTCATTTGCTTTTTTAACAACCAACTCACCTTCTCCCACCATCAGTCAAAGACAGTAGGCAAGAATCTCTGGCCTCCCCATGCTGTGTTCCTTGTGGTGAGAGGCAGCACGCTGTCGGCTGGACCATCTGATCCCACCCCCTGACAATCGGATATCCCATTGACTCCTCCCCAAAGCACCATGAAACCCACAGTGGGGGGGTATATTGTTGGCGGGACCAGAAGATCCCAGCGGTGTGAACAGCCAACAAGTTCCAGCCAGTGTTTTCATGGTTCTGAAATGAATGAATCCTGTTTCTGTAATAAAGCATTGACCTGGAGAAAATTACTGATTGAATGTTGCATTAATCTAACTTTGGAAAAGAAGCAAAGAGAAACATTTGATCATCTCGCTCTTGTCATTAGCTTTGGTGAAACAAGTTCTTCAGTGTTCATTCACAACATCACTCAATATGCTGCATTTTCCACCAGAAATATTCCCCCCTCAAGCATTCTGAATTGATCTCTACAAGAATTAATGGAACTGATAGAATGCTGGGTGTTATTGAAGGTGTCTGCTGTGGATCACTGATTGCACTCTCACCTCTCTTCAAAGGTTGTAGGTTCAAGGTTCACTCCAGAGACTCAAGGACGTAACCAAGGCTAACATTCCAGTGCAGTACTGGGGAGTGTTGTGCTGTCAGAGCTCTTTCAGATGAGATGTTAAACCACAATAGGTAGACGTAAAAGATCCCATGGCGCTATTTCAAAAGCCGACCGAGAAGTTGCCCTGTGTCCAGACTAATATTTATCCCTTGACCAATATGTCTTGATGTAGGATTGCTAAATGAACAGGCAGCAGAAAAGAGGGAGAAATGGGACTTTTCAAGTTGTCAGACTGTGACTTGTGGAGTACCACAAGAATTTGCAATTTCCTTAGACAGAGGAACTAGGAGTAATGTATCTGGGTTTTCTGATGATAAAAAGCTTGGCGGAAAAGTAAGCTGTGAGGAGGACACAAAGTGGTTGCAAAGAGATAAAGACAGATTATTTGAATGGACAACAGGTGGAAGGAAGATGGAATATAATTTGGTCAAGTGTAAGGTTATTCACTTTGGTACTAAAAATAGAAAAGCAGAATATTTTTTAAAAGTTGTAAAATTTGTAAACGCTGATGTTCTGAGATTTGTATGTGTTTGTTAAGGGACATGGAAAGTTAGCATGCAGGTGAAGAAGTTCCTCCTCACAGAGTTGAGGAGGAACTTCTTCACTCAAAGGATGGTGAATCTCTGGAATTCTCTGCCCGTTGAAGTGGTGGAGGCTACCTCGCTGAATATATTTGAGTCACGGGTAGATAGGTTTCTGATAGACAGGGGAATTAAGGGTTATGGGGAGAGAGCGGGAAAGTGGAACTGATCCACTTCAGATCAGCCATGATCTTATTGAATGGCGGGGCAGACTCAAAGGGCTAGATGGCCTACTCCTGCTCCTATTTCTTATGTTCTTATGCAATTTGAAAGGCCTTTATTGCACATGGTATGGAGTGCAAACACAAAGCCTTAGTGCCCTCTGAACACTGTGGGGACGGGGGTGGTTTATCAATCCTCTTAATCACATTTTGGCTTGGTCTTTTAATTTTCATTTGTGATTTGCTTTTTGTTTCAGGCAGTATCCCTTTAAGGGACTGCCCCTTTAATTTGTCCCTCAGTTTATTTAATTTAGTTTAATTGGTTATTTGATTTATTTAAAATAGGAGTGCAGGCACAAAGCCCTCTCGCTGCCCTTGTTTTGGGCTTTGATGAGACCCCAGCTGGGGGACAGTGAGCAGTTCTAATCTCCATACCAAAGGAAAGATATATCTGCCTACCAGGTGGTTTAACAAAGGTTCACTAAGCTGATTTGTGGGATGGAAAGGTTGCCCTGTCACGAGAAGCTGAGTGAATGAAGCCTCTGAAATTTAGAGGAATGAGAGGTTATGGCATATTGAAAATCCTTGGACTCTCTGGGAATCAGGGGATATGTGAGGAGTGAACAAGAAAGTGGAGTTGAAACCCCAAATCAGCCATCATCATATTGAAGAATGGAGCAGGCTATATGGCTTCTTTCTCTTCCTATTCCTATCCGTTATGTTCTTGTGTAGGAGACTGTGAAGGGGTTTGACACAAGGCCAATGCTGAGAGGTGTTTCTGCTGGCTGGGGAATCTAGGACACGGGGGCACAGTGTCAGGGTACCGGGGGGGGGGGCGGGGGGCTCATTTAGGACTAAGAGGAGGAAAAATGTCTTCACTCAAAGGGATATGAATCTTTGGAATTCTTTACCTCAGAGAATTTTGGGTGTTCCATCATTGAATACAGTTAAGGCTGGGATAGACAGATATTTGACATTTAATCTGTCAATGAATCAAGGAGTCTGGCAAGTGTGTGTGAAAATGGAGCTGAGGCTGAAGTCTTGAGGAATCTTATGGTCAATCTTTGTTTCTATTTTCAGAGTATCTGGTCATGGTCTGATTGTAGTTTGTGAGAATTTGCTGAGTGCAATCTGCTGTGTTACTGCAGCCATTGCTTCAGAAAGAAGTATTTCATTGGCTGTAAAGCACTTTGGGATGTCCTGAGACTGTGAAAGGTAGCCACGATGTGGAGATGCCGGCGTTGGATTGGAGTAAGCACAGTGAGAAGTCTCATGTTTGCCATTGTATCAATCCATTGTATTAAAGTCCTGTTGGACTTTAACCTGGTGTTTGAAGACTTCTTACTGTGACAGGTACCGTGTAAATACTAGGGCTGGAACATAATGGCCATTCGCCCCGATGGGATTTACCCATCCCGTTGCAGTGAATGGAGATTTGGCTGGACACCAAATTCCTTGACCTTGCTACAGTGGGGATGTGGCATGAACGGCGGGTAAAATCATGCCCAAAGGTTTTCTGTTTTCTTTCTTAAATCATGATACATTGAACTCCTCCAGCATTCCCACTGTTATTATTTATTTGTGCGTATCATATACGTGAGCATTGGATTTCACAGAAAAAAACTGAAATGAGTTTCAGAATAAAATTCCTGGGGCGGAATTCACGTCCCCTCCCCTGCGCCAGTGGGGGTGATTGGTGCCGGGCATCTGGCTGGGTCCTGCCTGCCCTGACCCTGCCACAATTTTACACTGGGGTGGGTGAGACCTAGCTGACCCACCTGCCCTTTTCCAATTGAGACCCTTAAGTGGCCAATTATCAATGTCTGCTTCCTGCCCAGCCTCAATTTTCAGGCTGGTGGGAGGCGTTCGGGACAGGGGCGGGGGATGCGGGGCGGTGTTGGGGGCATCCTAAACTAAACTGGGTTCTGGCCTTGGGCGGGAAGGTGGGGATGTGCCTCCAGCAGCAGCCCCCTTTTACAGTCAGATACTGGCCTTATAAAGCAGTCATGACAAGTCACCTTGTTTGTTGGAGCATTCACTGTCTGCGAGGGAGACAGTATCAAAGGAAATGTTTTCCACTGACTCTTCAGATGACAGAAAGGGAAATTCCCGATCCAAAAAATCCTGGTCCTAAAATCCAGTGCAATTATTACAGAAACTGTACTTCATTGTATTAATGCCTGTCGAGGCATGTAGTATCTGGAACATGCTGAAACTCATTCCGACTCATGGCTGTTACAAAAGAATTCACAAACTATAGATTGCTGTTATGTGTGTAGTTTTCAACTTCTGGTAAATCAATCTATCAGTTAGCAATCTATTTTTATAATGAGGTGAATGGTTATATTTAACTTTGCTCGTGACAATCAGTTGATAAGACAGCTCAGGGTTTGCACTGCCACCTCACAGCACCAGGGGCCCAGGTTCAATTCCAGCCTCGGGTGCTGAGTTTGCACTGCCTCCCCGTGTCTGTGTGGGTTACCTCCCACAGCCCAAAGATGTGCCTGTTAGATTGCTTGGCCATGCTAAATTGACCCTAGTGTCAGGAGGATTAGCAGGGTAAGTATAGAACATAGAACAGTACAGCACAGTACAGGCCCTTTGGCCCTCAATGTTGTGCCGAGCTACGTACAAACCCAAGATCAAGCTATCCCGCTCCCTATCATTCTGGAGTGCTCCATGTGCCTATCCAATAACCGCTTGAAAGTTCCTAGAAGTGACCAATTCCACTATCACAGCAGGCAGTGCATTCCACACCCCAACCACTCTCTGAGTAAAGAATCTACCTCGGACATCCCTCCTATATCTCCCACCAGGAACCTTATAGTTATGCCCCCTAGTAACAGCTACATTCACCCAAGGAAATAGTCTCTGCACATCCACTCTATCTATTCCCCCTCATCATCTTATAAACCTCTATTAAGTCGCCTCTCATCCTCCTCCACTCTAAAGAGAAAAGCCTCAGCTCCCTCAACCTTTCCTCATAAGACCTACCCTCCAAACCAGGCCGCATCCTGGTAAATCTCCTCTGCACTCTCTCCAATGCTTCCACATCCTTCTTATAGTGAGGTGACCAGAACTGAACACAATATTCCAAATGTGATCTCATCAAGGTCCGGTATAGTTGAGCATACTGTTAATAAACAAACCCCCTGTTAATAAACGCTAACATACTATAAGCCTTCTTCACAGCTCTATCCACTTATGTAGCAACTTTCAGAGATCTGTGGATATGAACCCCAAGATCTCTCTGTTCCTTCACATTCCTTAGAACCCTGCCGTTGACCCTGTAATCTGCATTCAAGTTTGTCCGACCAAAATGAATCACCTCGCACTTATCAGGGTTAAACTCCATCTACCACTTTTCTGCACAGCTCTGCATCATATCAATGTCTCTTTGCAGCCTACAAGAGCCTCATCCATTATTCCACCAATCTTGGTGTCATCAGCAAATTTACTGACTCACCCTTCAGCGCAAGACATTGATAAAAATCACAAATAGCAGAGGACCCAGCACTGATCCCTGTGGTACACCGCTGGTAACTGGCCTCCGGTCTAAAAATTTTTCCTTCATCACCACCCTCTGTCTTCTATGAAAAAGCCAGTTACTTATCCAATCGGCCAAATTTCCTTCTATCCCACACCTCCTCACTTTCTTCATGAGCCTTCCATGGGGAACCTTATCAAACACCTTACTAAAATCCATGTATACAACAGCAGCTGCTCTACGTTCGTCTACACACTTAGTTACCTCCTCAAAGAATTCAATCAAATTTGTGAGGCAGGACTTACCCCTCATGAAACCATACTTACTATCCCAGATTAAGCTGCATCTTTCCAATTGGCCATAAATCCTATCCATCACCACCCTTTCCATTAACTTACCGACCATCAAAGTAAGACTAACTGGCCTATAATTACCAAGGTCATTCCTATTTCCTTTCTTGAAGAGAGGAACAACATTTACCACTCCCCAGTCCTCTGGCACTATCCCCGTGGACAGTGAGGGCCCAAAGATCAAAGCTAAAAGCTCTGCAATCTCAACCCTTGCCTCCCAAAGTATCCTAGGATGTATCCCATCTGGCCCAGGGGAATTATCGACCCTCAGATTTTTCAAAATTGCTAATACATCTTCCCTCAGAACATCTACCTCCTCCATCCTATCAGCCTGTATCACACTCTCATCCTCAAAAACATGGTCCCTCTCCTTAGTGAACACTGAAGAAAAATATTCATTCATCGCCTCTCCTTCTCTTCTGACTCCATGCACAAGTTCCCACGACTATCCTTGACTGGCCCTAACCTCACCCTGGTCATTCTTTTATTTCTCACATAAGAGTAAAAAGCCTTGGGGCTTTCCTTTATCCCACCCGCCAAGGACTTCTCATGTCCCCTCCTAGCTCTCCGAAGCCCTTTTTTTAGCTCATTCGTAGCTACTTTGTAACACTCAAGCAACCCAACTGATCCTCGTTTTTTCATCCTTACATACGCTTCCTTTTTCCTTTTGACAAGACATTCAACTTCCTTCGTGAACCATGGTTCCCTCACTCGGCCATTTCCTCCCTGCCTGCCAGGGACATACCTATCAAGGACACACAGTATTTGTTCCTTGAACAAGCTCCACTTTTCGTTTGTGCCCATACCTGACAGTTTCTGTTCCCATCTTATGCTCACTAATTCTTGCCTAATTGCATCATAAATACCCCTGCTCCAATTATAAACCCTGCCCTGCCATGTGACCCTATCCCTCTCCATTGCAATAATGAGGACACCGAATTGTCATCACTGTCTCCAAAGTGCTCTCCCACAAACAAATCTAACACTTGGCCTGGTTCATTACCCAGTACCAAGTCCAATGTGGCCCCACCCCTTGTCAGCTTATCCACATATTGTGTCAGGAAACTCTCCTGCACACACTGTACAAAAAGTGTCCCATCCGAATTATTCGACCTGTAAAGGTTCCAATCAATATTTGGAAAGTTAAAGTCACCCATGATAACTACCCTGTGACCTCCACACCTATCCATAATCTGCTTTGTCATTTCCTCCTCCACATCTCTATTACTATTTGGGGGCCTGTAGAAAACTCCTAACAACGTGACTGATCCTTTCCTATTTCTAACTTCAGCCCATATTACCTCAGTAGGCAGATCGCCCTTGAAATGCCTTTGAGCAGCCGTTAAACTATCCTTGATTAACAATCCGACTCCTCCACCTCTTTTACCGCCTTCTCTAAGGGCTTATGGGAATAGGGCCTGGGTAGGGTTGTGGTCAGTACAAACTTGATGGGCTGAATGGCCTCCTGTACTGCAAGGATTCTAGGATTCTTATTCTGTGCCTTAACTCTATATTGTCATAGGGCCTTCCAGCTATCAGTCCCCCAGAAAGGACCCTGCCCTGAGATGCTAATCTCACGGAAGTTCATGTAAACTCGGGGTAGATGTCTTTGAAGGTATCTAGTTCGCTGGACTGGAGCTAAGGATATTATTGCAGCATGAAATTAGAAAACATCAGAGATTGACCACTCAGCTACTGAATTCACTAAGTGTAATCTGAGGTGTTCAGCAGCTTTGTGTCACTCAGTTTGTTATCGGAGTATAATTTCTGGAAGTTAAAGACCCTGCATGCAGAGTTCTCATTCCTGGCACAGAGTCATTAGGGGAGAAAGATTCATGCAGCGCTGCTTCCAGCACTGCGATGCTGACTGCATCGATTCCCCAGTGGCAGACAGCGCTACAGGCTGCTAACTGTGTGGCCGTGGTGCCTGCCTCATTGAGAAACGCTGAGATGGTTACACAGGTCCTGCCTCACAGCACTGCTTACTAGATCAGCATCTCAGGGTCCTGCTGTTTCCGGGATACTTGTAGGTGGCAGTCCCCCTGCTGACAGAGTAACAATAGAATCAGCTGTCTGTCAAATAAGATTTTGGAATCAGTTTGGAATAATTTTCCCCCAATGACCATCTCTCTGTCTGTCACCTGTAATTAAAGGAAATTTATTTTATTCAATCAGTTCACCGCAGTGGATTTGTCCAATGTTTGTTAGAGAATGTTGCGTATAGAGTTAGCCATCTTTTCTGAAATTTGTAAATTGATATTTATGGAGGGTTCATTAAATTCCAAAATGTAAATCTAACTCCGTTAACTACAGATCCATGAACCTTATGTTAGTGACTATCAAATTGATAAAATTGATCATTAAGAACACAGTTTAATTTGAAAATAACTTAATAATGCCAACATGATATGATCTCCAAAGATGTGTGGGTTAGGTTGATTGGCCATGAGAAATTGCCTCTTAATGTCAGGGGTGTAGAGTAAATAAGAACGGTTATGGGGTAGGGTCTGGGTGGGATTGTGAACGGTGCAGACTCGATGGGCCAAATGGCCTCCTTCTGCACTGTAGTATTCTATGATCTATGATTTCAGATCTGAACCAACCAGATTCCCTGAGTGGTTTTGAAATGGTAACATTTCAAATGAATTCTGAAAATGGTAATGGTTTAGAACAGGAATCTCCAAACTACAGCCCACGGGGCACATCTGGTCCACAGCGGGCCACATCCGGATCAGAGTTTGGAGTCTGCTGGTTTAGAATAACAGAGATTCAGAAAACCCGTGACAAAGTTCCACATGAAAGACTGCTATATGAACTAAACATGGGTGAGGAGTTAGTTGAAGGGAGCAACTGAACATGGCAAGACAGGTAAAGAGAGTGTTTGATAAAGCATTTAGTATCCTGGACTTATACAAGACACCAGTTAGACCTCAGCTGGAATATTGTGCACAGTTTTGGGTGCCACACTATAGGAAGAATGTGAACCCATTGGAGAGAGTGCAGAGGAGGTTTACAAGAATGGTTCCAAGGATGAAAAACTTCAGTTATGAGGATAGATTCGAGAGGCTGGGACTGTTCTCCTCGAAGAGAAGAAGCCTAAGGGGAGATTTGACAAAGAAGAACAAAGAAGAACAACCCAGCCCTTCGGCCCAACGAGCCCGCACCGCCATCTTAACAAAGCATTTTCCTACACCTATCTTGCCCCCTGTGTATGCAAATGGTACCCCTATTGTAACCAGATTCAGGGGAGAATAGTTTAGGGACAATTTGTTATACCAATCAGCCTAAGAGCACATCTTTGGGGTGTGGGAGGAAACCGGAGCACCCGGAGGAAACCCACGCAACCACAGGGAGAATGTGCAAACTCCCACTGACACCGGCCCAAATCCATGTATCTGCACAGCAATCAGCGATAGTCACTGAGCTGTTGTGGTGCCCGTCTGCTGGTCCAGGATTAAGCAAACACCACAACGCGAAGTACTAGGCTACTCTCGAAACATCCAAGAGCAGCCCACGCACGACCCACCGTGTGCATGCCCCTTGTTAGACAACAAGGTGGACCGACACACCTGTGGATTAAAAGAGACAAGACATTAACATGTAGTATTACATTTCCAGAAACGTCCCGGGGCTCTGACTCTTTTTAAAACCGTCTCCATCCCTGTTTCTCTCATGTGCCTATCTAAGTAAACCTTAAACAAGTCCAGTGTGCCTGCGTCCACCACCTTACTTGGCAGTGCATTCCATATCCCCATGACCCTCTTTGTGAAAAACCTCCCTCTAGTATCCAAATTATACTTCTCCCCCTTCACCCTTAGCTCATGGCCCCTCGTGATATTTGTCTCCAATCTAGGAAAAAGCCTGCCACTGTTAACTCTATCTATACCCTTCATTATTTTATACACCTCTATCAGATCCCCCCTTAATCTCCGTCTTTCTAAGGAGAAGAGCCCCAGTTTACCCAATCTTTCCTCATAACCCAGTCCTTCCATACCAAACAGCATCCTGGTAAACCTCCTCTGCACTCTCTCCAGGGTCTCCACGTCCTTCCGGTAGTAAGGTGACCAGAACTGGACGCAGTACTCCAAATGTGGTCTAACCAATGTTCAGTACAACTGAAGCATTAGACGCCAGCTCATGTACTCTATACCCCTTCCTATAAAGGCTAGCATTCCATAAGCTTTCTTCGCTTCAGAGACTTGTGCTCTTGCACTCCCAGGTCCCTCTGCATTTCTATACTCTTAATTGGTCTACCTTTTATCATGTAACTCCTCCCTGCATTACTCCTTCCAAAATGCATCACCTCGCATTTGTCAGGATTAAATTCCATCTGCCATCTATCTGCCCAATATACCAGCCTGTCTATATCCTGCTGTGACACAGATATTGAAAATCATGAGGTGACTGGACAGAGTAGATAGGGAAATAGATTAAGATCAAGAGGGCACTGATTAAAGTGAGTTGCAAAAGAAGCAAATGTGATGTGAGAAAAAAGCTTTTAGCGAGTGGTTTGGGTCTGGAATGTTCTGCCTGGAAGTGTGGTGGAGGCAGGTTCAATGGAGGCATTCAGGAGGGCATTAGATGATTATTTAAAAAGAAACAATACAGGGAAAAGGCAGGGGAATTGCGTGAAGTCATAATGCTTGTTTGGAGAGCTGGTGCAGGGATGATGGCCTGAATGGCCTCCTTTGTGCCGTAACAATTCTGTGAACCTGTGACTTAAAATGAAAAAGGAATGTATTGAATACACTAAACAAACTGAAAGAGTATGATCCAGATGGATCGCATTTTAAATTGTAATAGGTTTGTCATATTTTAAAAGAATTTGGGGAAACGATAGCAAAGGCATTATGATATGTATAATTGTTAGAAACAAGTGTCATGGCAGAGGACTACCAGTGGAGTGGCACAGTGGGTTAGCACTGCTGCCTCACCCGACAGGGACCCGGGTTCGATCCTCAGCTTGGGTCACTGTCTTGTGTGAATTTGTACATTCTCCCTGTGCCTGCATGGGTATCCTCCAGGTGTTCCAGTTTCTTCCCATTGGCCAAAGATGTACAGGTTAGGTGAATTGGCCAGATTTTCACAATACCTTCACTGCAGTGTGAATGTAAGCATACTTGTGACTAATAAATAAATTTTATAAACAGAGTATAATTCCTGTATTTAATAAGAGGGACAGAACATGAACAGGGAACTATAGACTGGTCAGTTTAGCAAGGCCAAACAGGTACATGGGGATAGAAATTGTCAATGTTCAGGAGGACTGCAATAATTAACTTACAGAATGGACAAATAAATTTCAACACAGATAAATGTAAATTAGGACATTTTGGTGGGAAGAATAGAGAAGTCACCTGACTTGGAAGATACAAGTTCAAGTGGGGTAGAAAAACAAAGGGATGTCGGAGTATGAATATATCAATCACCAGATGTTGGGTGACAGGTTAGCAAGGCCATAAAGAAAGCAAAACAAGCACAAAGCTTTACTGCTAGGGAGATAGAATTGAAAAGTAGATGCTAATTGAAAACTACAATAAACCTCTATCGACCCTTGCAGTTGTAGTCACCGTATTATAAACAGGATAGAGAGGTACTGGAGACCGTGCAGAGAAGATTTACAAGGAGGATTCCAGCTGTGTGGGTGTTCACATCAGGAAAGGATGAAAGAAGGAGGTGACCTAATTGACGTCTTTAAAATTGGGAACAATTAGTGGATGCAGAGAGAATGTTTCGTAATGGGGAAGATTATATCAGTGTAAGGTAGTCACACAGAAATTCAAGGTGCACTGGGGGACACGGTAGCACAGTGGGTTAGCACTGCTGCTTCACAGCTCCAGGGTCCTGGGTTCGATTCCCGGCTCGGGTCACTGTCTGTGTGGAGTTTGCACATTCTCCTCGTGTCTGCGTGGGTTTCCTCCGGGTGCTCCGGTTTCCTCCCACAGTCCAAAGATGTGCGGGTTAGGTTGATTGGCCATGCTAAGAAATTGTCCCTTAGTGTCCAGGGATGTGTAGGTTAGAGGGATTAGTGGGTATAATATGTAGGGATATGGGGGTAGGGCCTGGGTGGGATTGTGTTCGGTGCAGACTCGATGGGCTGAAGGGTCTCTTTCTGCACTGTAGGGTTCTATGATTCTATGAATTGTGAAGAAGATTCTTCACTCAGGATGTGAAAATTGCTCCCATAGGGAGTCACTGTGACACAGTGGTTAAGCTCTGCTGCCTCACAGCACCAGAACCCAGGTTTGATTTGCAGCTTGGGTCACTGTCTGTGCAGAGTCTGCACATTCTCCCCGTGTCTGTGTGGGTTTCCTCTGGGGGCTCTGGTTTCCTCCACGGTGCCAAAGATGTGCTGGTTAGGTGGATTGGCCATGCTAAATTCTCCCTCAGTGTACCTGAACAGGGCGCTGGAGTGTGGCGGCTCGGGGAATTTCACAGTGACTTCATTGCAGTGTTAATGTAAGCCTACTTGTGACACAAATAAATAAACTTTAAATTTGAAACTTTTGAAGTGAATAGTATCAACACAGTAAAGAGGAAGAAAGACAAACATGAACATAGAACACTCCAGCACAAACAGGCCCTTCGGCCCACAAGTTGCACCGATCACTTCTATACCTACTAAGCCATAGACCTATCTGTAACCCCCAATCCCATTAAATCCCATGTACTCATCCAGAAGTCTTTTAAAAGACCCCAGTGAGTTCACCTCCACCACCACCGACGGCAGCCGATTCCATTCACTCACCACCCTCTGAGTGAAAAACTTACCCCTAACATCTCCTCTGTACTTGCTTCCCTGCACCTTAAACCTGTGTCCTCTCGTAGCGACCATTTCAGCCCTGGGAAATAGCCTCTGAGAATCCACCCTATCTATTCCTCTCAACATTTTATAACCCTCTATCAGGTCGCCTCTCATCCTTCGTCTCCCCAGGGAGAAGAGTCCCAGCTCCCTCAACCTATCTTCATAAGGCATGCCTCCCAATCCAGGCAACATCCTTGTAAATCTCCTCTGCACCCTTTCAATAGCTTCCACATCCTTCCTGTAGTGAGGTGACCAGAACTGCGCACAGTACTCCAAGTGGGGTCTGACAAGGGTCTTATAAAGTTGCAGCATTACCTCCCGACTCCTAAACTCAATCCCTCGATTAATGAAGTCCAGTACACCATATGCCTCCTTGACCACATCCTCCACCTGCGAGGCTGATTTAAGAGTCCAATGGACCCGGATCCCAAGATCCTTCTGCTCTTCAACTCTGCTAAGACTCCTACCCTTGATATTGTATTCCTTCATCCCATTGGTCCTGCCAAAATGGACCAGTACACATTTATCTGCGTTGAACTCCATCTGCCACTTCTCCGCCCAGTCTTGCATCCTATCTATGTCCCGCTGCAACTTCTGACAAACATGAAGGAGAACAGAATCAAGGATGACAATGATAGATTTAGATGAGAAAGGGTGAGTGAGAATGAAAGGAACATAAACATGGATATGGGGTGGTTGGGCTGAATGGCCTGTTTCTGTGATGTGTATCCTCATTAATCTGATGTCAGTCGAGTCATTGACTAGATTTTTACTAAGACTGGATCAATCAGGAATCCCTTCTAAACTGCAGTGGCTCCAGATTTCTGGAATCTAGACACCATTTTCCAGCTGCCGTTTTCAGGAGTGTCCCATTCAGGTGCAGACTGCTTCCTGTCAAAAACCCAAATCTGGGACTCCTAAAATGTCTGACTCCAGGTTCCTCATGCTCCCTCTGCCAAACTTATATCCATTCACCAACTGTACACTTTCTCGAGCCAATGTTCACCATGTTTGAAAGTGGGATGTGTAAATAAAACTTTGAAAAATGTAATTAATTTGTCATTTTCTCATATGCTTGAAAAGGCATCTGATCGGCAAGCTGAACAATAAAGTAAAACCATAAACATCAAACACTTGTAAACGCTTGTCTTATGTAAATAAACATCATAATAGCAAAGATCAGAGAGCCAGAGCTGTCAATCAAACAATGTTTCCACTGGGGAGCAGGTGCCTTGTTATTCTATTAGATATCTGCACTCTCAGCCAATGTTACACAATGAAGTTTGGCTGCTACAGCTCCTAACTCTCTGAGGCACAATAGGTCCAGCACATGTCTCTGAGCTAGGGGCACTAGATCTGAATCCCACTCCAGAATTTGATGGCCAAGGAAGTTGCCTTCATAATGTGGCCAAATGGATTGAGTGTCAACCAGCAAAAGCTTTCCGAATGCACCAATGGCTGGGGTAAGAGCGGGAGAGACTCCTGGTCAGCTATGCTTGATGTGGAGTGACATCCCTCAAGCTATACGCCCCTGGCAACAAACTAGTGACCTGTTCTGGGAATTATTAGCAATGGAAACAGATGGAAGTCTGCCTTGGTGCACCACCAGCGGGAATGGCCAGGAAATCCCTCCCCATTTGTCTGTTTACATTTGTGAAGTATATCCTCCAGCTCAGCCATGTCTGATCTTTGCGCTGTTTGGGAACGGATTGAATAACCTGGACATGATGCTCCTGAACATGGACCACCCTGCTGGCCTGCCCCCTCAGACTTCACGTTCTGTCTTGGCAGTGTGCAACTGTGAGAGTCTTGGACAAGACTCAAAGGCCACATTCTGAGAGATGGTGAAAAGAGGGTCGCTGGAGGGCTTGGGGTTCTGTATGTGAAGTCTATCAGTCATTCCCTGAGGCAGTATGCTCATCAGTACAGAATATAGTGAGCAGTTAATGGGGTCAAGACACTTCCTGAGGAAGTGAGATGAGCTGTAATGTTGCAGAGTGGGTATGACAATGCTCCTTTACTATAAGGTGAATAGGCAGCAGTAACCTCTGTCTGTCCCTGTCTTCCTGTGGAAGATGCCTGACGGGCCATCTCTCCCATTTGGACAGCTATTACAGTTTGAGTCATGTCTGATTCTTGGTTAACATCTCCTGCCAGCTCCAGCAGCATTTACATATCCCCTTCCTGTCTTACAACAGACATTCCTGACAGCTTCTCCTTTTATACTGCACCCAAGAGTTATTCCCCCTGCAGGGCCCAGCTCTGCATCACTGCTGTTCCTGGGGTCGGCAGGCGCTAGTCCAGCTCCGAGTCCATTTCCCCCTCCCCAGAGTGAAAATCCAGCAATTCGAGGCAGTTTCTCCTGAGGTGGGTTGAGAAAGTCAGGATATATTCCCACTCTGCATATCCAGCTCAGGAACGAAAATTACAAAGAACAGTCCAGCGCAGGAATAGACCCCCCAAACCTGCGCTATGATGCCAGCCCAGTATACACTTATGCAGTCTGTATCCTTCCACTCCCATCCTATTCATCTGGGGAGGGAATTCCAGAGACTAGGTCATAGTTTAAAACGTTTGCAGGTGGTGGAATGATTAAAATTGGTGACATGCATGAGGGATGAATTGGGGAGTTGCAGAGAATTGAGAAGCTTGTAGGGCTGGAATTGATAGGCTAGATCGGGAATGATCAGACTTTCTGGGATGTGCTTCAGGGTTTGAGCTGTGTTACGGCTGCATAATGCTCTTTCCTTCAGAGCAGCAATGACTTTGGATCTGCCACAGGTCCACAGTGTGAGAATAGGAGATGAGAAGGAGTTTGTGCTTGGCAGCAAAGAAAATTCAAGGTCCAGATACCATTCAGAACATCAAAAGCAATACTTGAAATTCCTCCAGACTCGGAAGTTATCACCAATACAGTTATCAGCAGGAACTCCTGACATCTTATTCTGTTATGGGACTAGTCATAGGATTATAGAATCCTGCAGAAAAGACCTTTTGGCCCATTGAGTCTCCACCAACACGAGAAATACCTGACCTCCCACCTAATCCCATTTACCAGCACTTGGCCCCTAGCCCCGAATGTTATGATGAGCCAAGTGCTCATCCAGGTACTTTTTAAAGGATGTGAGGCAGCCCACCTCCACCACCCTCCCAGGCAGCACATTCCAGACTCTGGGTACAGAAGTTTTTCCTCACATCGCCCCTAAACCTCCTGCCCTTTGCCTTGAACCAATGTCTCCTCATGACTGACCCTTCAGCTAAGGGTAGCAGCTGTGCCCCTCATAATCTTGTACATCCCTATCAGGTCACCCCTTAGCCTTTTCTGCTCCAATGAAAACAACCCAAACCTACACAACTTCTCTTCACAACTTAAATGTTCCATCCCAGGCAGCGTCCTGGTGAATCTCCGCTGCATCCTGGGCAATCACATCCTTCCTATAACGTGGCGACCAGAACTGCACACAGTACTCCAGCTGTGACCTCACCAATGTTCTAACTAAGCAGCAATTGACTGGGATTTCCTGTGGCCTGTCTGCCTTCATTGTTGGTGGGTGGTTTGATTGGCCAGGTGGCCTTCACGTTTTAGCAGTGACCTTGATCTAGGGCGGGATGAACTGTCAGGGCTGAAATAAAATTAATAAATATGCCTGGGGACTGAGGTCTGTGTTTGATTGAGCTGTCTACGTACTTGTGCCAGAGTTTTCACCTGGCTATTTAATTTTCAGGGTCAGCAGTTCCTCGAGCCCAGCTCCACAGCAGTTGTCCCCCTGAGGGAGCACATTCAAGACACCAACCCACACACTCCCTATTCTCGGTGCCCACCCCTCCCTTCTGCCTTCCCTGGCAGGGCTCAATCTCTCACACAGCGCGGTTCAGCCTGGTTGACTGAGTGGATAGTCAGATGCTCTTTCCTAGAGTAGAAAAGTCATGTACCGGGGGCCATAGGTTTACTTTGCGTGGGGAAAAGTTCAAAGGAGATGTGCGAGGCAAGTTCTTTACACAGAAGGCGCAGATTTGATAGGGTCTTTTAAGAGACTTCTGGATGAGTACATGGGACTTAGTAAGATTAAGAGTTATAGGTAAACCTAGTAGATAGAGTTATGTTTGGCACAACTTGTGGGCCGAAGGGCCTGTTTGTGACATAGTTTTTCTATGTTCTATAAGGTGGTGAATGCGTGGAACATGCTGCCCAGGGAGATGGTGGGAGCAGGCACAATAGGAGCATTTAAGGGGCATCTAGGTGAAAACATCAATAGGGTGGGAATAGAAGGATATGGACTCTATAAATGCGTACGGTTTCAGTTTAGGCAGACACATGATCAGCGCAGGCATATAGTGGGACGAAGGGCCTGTTCCTGTGCTGCACTTTTCTTTGTTCTTCAGTTGAGTAGCCAGCATGAAATTTAACTCTCGGGCTAATCGTGGCCACGAACGAGTTTCGCTGAGTGCACACTCCCGATGAATTCAGGCATTCTACCAAAATTTATTGGAATTTGTGTGTTGCTGGCTCGGCCAGCATTTATTACCCAATCCGGATTGCCCTTGAGAAGGTGATGGTGAGCTGCTTTCTGAACCATGACAGATACACCCACAGTGCTGTTAGAGAGGAAACTTCACCACGCTGAACTGTTCATCACTCCAGTTCCACTGCAATGGACCATAACCTTCACCCAGTGCTGTAAAATGATGGTCCAATTACCCACTCTGGAAAACTTAAAACCTCTGCTTAGAGTCCACAGCCAAAGAGACCCTGAAGGCCACAACGCAGGGAGCTCAGGGAGGTCACATCCCCCTTTTACCACCTTGGCTGCCATAAAGTAGGCAGGTTTAAAGAGACCAGTGAAAGTGACAGGCCAGGGAGTAGCTAAGTGGATGGAATTAGACCGATCAGGTCTTAGGGGCTGTGAGAAGGTGATGGGTGTAACAGGGGTCAGGTCAGGACCTCTCTGGGGTGAGTAAAGGGTCCCCATGCTGTATGGAGTGGGGGAATACCCTGGGGGTTGATTAGTCAGAGGTGTGTGATGCGGTGCTCGGTCTGGTCTTTTTTAAGCAGTTACACTGAAGTTAAAAACTTTTATTTCTCCTAAGTCTTTCTGAGCAACCATTAAATCATTATAGAGTCATAGAGAATATCGCACCTTCAGCCCAACTGGTCCATACCGGCCATGGTACCCTCTCAGCTGGTCCCAATTACCCACGTTTGCCCCGTATCCCTCTAGTCCTTTCCCATTCATGTACTTATCCAAATTCATTTTAAATGTCGCCATTGAACCTGACTCAACCAACTTTACTGGCAGCTCATTCTCCATGTGAAGAAGTTGTCCTTTAGGTCCGTTTTAAATCTTTCCCCTCTCACCGTAGACCTCTGCCCTCTAGTTTTCAATTCCCCTTCCCTGGGAAAAAGACTATTTGCATTCATCCTATCTCGCTCCTCATGATTTTATAAACCTCAGTAAGGTCACCCCTTTCTCTTCTACGTTTGAAGAAATAAAATCCTCGCCTGGCCAGCCGCTCCCTAGAACTCAGGCCCATTAGTCCTGCAACATCCTCGTAAATCACTGGCAGAAACATCTAAAGTTAGCGATTTATCAGATGTTTCCCAACCCAGCACAATTACTCAGGGACAGTTAGCACTTCTGGGCAATTGCCAGATAAATCGTTATCTGGAAACCTCTGAGAGACATCCCCCGAAGTGTCTTTGGGATACTCCCCAAATTGATCGCAGGGGAGCCAGGAAATGACAGGCCAATATGTTTGATTCTGAAAAAAATCACCAATGTGTGCAATAAGTGAAATGTATTAAATACAACTTTCCTAATGACACTTGTACTTCTGAATATTGCAATCAACATATTGAAGTAAATGATTGGTTGGCCTGCCGTATGAGAGGTGTTCAGTCAATTAGTATTAGCAGAAATTTGAGCAGATCACTTCATGGACTCCACTTGTGACCAGGTGATAGGAAATTGTGTTTGTTCTAATTGTTTTTCTGATTAAACAAAGAACAAAGAGAAGTGCAGCACAGGAACAGGCCCTTTGACCTTCCAAGCCTGTGCCGATCATGATGCCCTGACTAAAAAAGCCTTCTGCCCTTACTTGGTCCGTATCTCTCTATTGTCTCCCTATTCATGTACCCACCTGGATGCTCCTTAAATGTTGCCAATACGCCTACTTCCACCACATCCTCTGGCAGTGCGCTCCAGGGCACTGACCACTCACTGCATGTAAAACTTTCTCCGCACATCTCCCGTAAACTTCCCTCTCTCACATTGAACCTGTGCCCCCTTGTAATTGATACTTCCACCCTGGGAAAAAGCCTCTGACTATCCACCCTGTCTATGCCTCTCATAATTTTGTAGACCTCTATCAGGACTCCATCTTTCCAGTGAAAACAGTCCTAGTTTATTAAATCTCTCCTCGTAGCCAACAACCTCGAGACCAGGCAACATCCTGCTGAACTTTCTTTGCACTCTCTCCAAAGCTTCCATGCCCTTCTGATAATGTGGTGACCAGAACTGCATGCCATTCTCCAAATGCAACCTAAATATTGATTCATAGTGGAGAGACAGACATGACACAAACCTGCCTTAAACACTGGCTTTGAAGAAACACATCTATTTATTTATTGTACATTATATGAATGAGGCTGCGTGGTGTTAAATATAATATAATAGTTGTGATAAACATGTCACTTTTATATATCTCTCCTTTTGACCTGTTTGAATCAAGAGTAGAGATTTATGGGCAGTAAAAGCTATCTGTAAATAATATGATGTAAGTGGAAAATATTAATTTGTGTGAAGCAACAATGGCTTATATCAGTTTGATATTGTACCATGGGAATACTGTCAGGATTAAGTAACAAGAACCACTTTTATAGGTAAGATCTCTTTTTCTGCTCTCACCTCTCACAGTAGTGCTCAGATTGTTTGTACAAGCTTCAGATGCTGTGATGAATGAGCTTGTTAGAGAACAGACCAACAGAGGTCCAAAGAACTGATTATGCTCTGACATTTCCACCATTATGTGGGGATACTGGTGTTGGATTGAGGTAAGCACAATAAATCTCACAACACCAGGTTAAAGTCCAACAGGTTTATTTGGTAGCACGAGCTTTCAGAGTGTCGCTCCTTCTTCAGTTGAGTGAGGAGTTGTGTTCACAAAAAGGGTGTATATGGACACAAACTCAATTTACAAGATAATGGTTAGAATACGAGAGTTTACAGTCATCAAGTCTTAAAGGTACAGACAATGTGAGTGGAGAGAGGGTTAAGCACAGGTTAAAGAGATGTGTATTGTCTCCAGACAGGACAGTAAGTGAGATTTTGTAAACCCAGGCAAGCTGTGGGGGTCACAGATAGTGTGACATGAACCCAAGCCCCCGGTCGAGGCCATCCTCATGTGTGGTAGAACTTTCCACCACCTCTAGTGGGACACCGCCACAAAACACATCTTCTCCTCCTCCCTTTTGCAGCATTTCAAAGGCAGCGATCTTTCAGTGATACTCTCGTCCACTCCTCTGTCAACCTCACCCCTGTCTCCTTTCAATCTTCCCGCAGGAGCTGTGGTCCCCCTCACCATCCAAGAGCCCAAACACTCATGTCAGGTGAAGCAGCGATGTTTCCACTTTTCCTTTCCACTTCTTTCACTACTCACAATGTGTTTTGTTGTACATTGTATATCAGCAGGGAAGTTGTACTTCAACTGGGCAGCTCCCATTAGTGAGATCACACTGAGAGTATGACATACAGCTTTGGTCTCCTCACTTAAGGAGGGATATACTTAGTTCAGAGAAGGTTTACTTGGCTGATCCATGAGTTGAAGGGGTTTTCTTCTGAGGAAAGGTTGAGCATGTTGTAATTATTGGAATTTTACAAGAAAGAGGGATAACTATGAATTTTTTTATTCATTCATGGGACATGGGCATCGCTGGCTGGCCCGCATTTATTGCCCATCCCTTAATGCCTTTGAGAAGGTGGTGGTGAGCTTTCTCTGCAGTTCATGCTCTGTGGGCTGACCCACAATGCTGTTAAAGATTTTGACCCATAGACTGCGAACGAATGGTGATATATTTCCAAGTGTGGCACTGTTGCTGTGCTGAATGGGATAAACTTCGAACCAATCTAGCAACTCAAGATTGGGCATCCATGAGGCATTGTGGGCCATCAACAGCAGCCGAATTGTACTCCAACACAATCTGCAACTTCATGGCCTGGTACATCCCCCAATCAGCCAATACCATCAAGCCAGGGGACCAAGCCTGGGTCAACGGAGAGTACAGGAGGGCATGTCAGGAGCAGCACCAGGCAGACGTAAAAATGAGGTGTCAACCCTGATGAAGCTACAAAACAGGACCACTTGCGTGCCAGATGACAAAAACAGCAAGTGATGGACAGAGCTAAGCGATCCCACAATCAACAGATCTCACAATCAACGGATCTAAATTCTGCAATCCTTCCACATCCAGTCGAGAACGGTGGTGGACAATTAAACAACTCACTGGAGGAGGGGGCTCCACAAATACCCCCATCCTCAATGACGGAGGAGCCCAACACATCAGTGCGAAAGATAAGGTTGAATTATTTGCAGCAATCTTCAGCCAGAAGTGCCAAGTGGATGCTCCATCTCAGCCTCCTCCAGTGGTCCCCAGCATCTCAGTTGCCAGTCTCCAGCCAATTTGATTTGCTCCATTTTCGATTGGAAGCACTGGATACTGCAAAGACAACTGCAAAGCTAAACCTAACCCTAACCCCAGAACTTACTGCTCCCCTAGCCAAGCTCTTCCAGTACAGCTACAACACTGGCATCTACCCAGCAATGTGGAAAATTGCCCAGGTATGTCCTGTACACAAAAAGCAGGACAAATCCAACCCGGCCATTTACCGCCCAATCAGTCTACTCTCGACCATCAGTGCAGTGATGGAAGGGGTCATCGACAACGCTATCAGGCAGCACCTGCTCAGCAATAACCTGCTCAGTGATGCGCAGTTTGGGTTTCGCCAGGGTCACTCAGTTCCTGTCATTACAGACTTAGTTCAAACATGGGCAGAGAATTCCAGAGGTGAAGTGAGAATGACAGCCCTTGACATCAAGGCGGCATTCAACCAAGTGTAACATCAAGGAGTCCTAACAAAACTGGAATCAATGGGTATCAGGAGCAAACTCTCCGCTGGTTGGAGTCATATCTGGTTCATAGGAAGGTGGTTGTGGTTGTGGAGGGTCAGTCATCTCAGCTCCAGGACATCTCTGCAGGGTACCTCAGGGTAGTGTCTGAGGTCCAACAATCTTCAGCTGCTTCATCAATGACCATCTCTCCATCGTAAGGTCAGAAGTGGAGATGTTTGCCGATGATTGCACCATGTTCAGCACCATTTGCTACTCCTCAGAATCTGAAGCAGCCCATGTTCAAATGCAACAAGATCTGGACAACATTCAGGCTTGGGGTGACAAGTGGCAAATAACATTCATGCCACACAAACGCCAGGTAATGACTATCACCAATAAGAGACACTCTAACCACTGCCCCTTGACATTCAATGATGTAACCATCACTGAATTCCCATCATTGCCAACATCCTTGGGCTACCATTGACCAGAAACTCAACTGGGCTCACCAAATAAACACAATGACTACAAGAGCAGGTCAGAGGCTGGGAATACTGCAGTGAGTAACTCACCCCCTGACTCCCCAAAGAGTCCATCTACAAGACACAAGTCAGGAGTGTGATGGAATACTCCCCACTTCTCTGGACTTGTAGCTCCAACAACACTCAAGAAGCTTGACACCATCCAGGACAAAGCAGCCCACTTTGGTTGGCACCACATCTACAAACATTCAATCCCTCCACCACCGACACAGTAGCAGCAGTGTGTACTATCTACAAGATGCACTGCAGCAATTCACCAAAGGTCCTTAGACAGCATCTTCCAAACCCCCGACCCCACATCCATCTAGAGGGACAAGAGCAGCAAATGAATGGGAAGATCACCACCTGTAAGTTCCTCTCCAAGCCACTCACCGTCCTGACTTGGAAATATATTGCGGTTCCTTGCAGTCGCTGGGTCAAAATCCTAGAATTCCCTCCCCCACGGGTCAACCCATAGAACATGGATTGCAGCGATTCAAGAAAGCAATTCACTAACTCCTTCTCAAGGGCAACTAGGGATGGGCAATAAATACTGGCCAACCAGTGACGCCCCTGTTCCACGATTGAATAATAAAAAGTCAGGATGGCAAGTGGCTTGGAGGGGAAGTGCTGAGGGAGCTTTACAGGGTGGATGAATGTTTCCCTCATGAGGATATCTGGAACTGGGGCACTGTTTCAAATTAGGCAGCTCCTGTTTAAGACCGGGAATGAAGAGGACTTCCTTCTCTCCAAAAATAGTTTGTCTTTGGAATTCTCTTCCAAAGAGAAGAGAGCATTGATGGCTGGCTCTCTGAATATAACATGGCCTGTATAGGCAGCTTATTGATTAACAAGGGAATCAATGGTTATTGGTGCGGGGGAGCAGGGAGCAGGGATGGAAGTGGGGCAGGCAGGAAAGTGGAGTTAAAGTTACAATCAGATCAGCCAGTATCTTATTGAATGCTGGTGCAGGTTCAATGGGCTGAATGGCCTAATCCTAGTCCTATTTTTCACGTTCTTACAGGGCCCCAGGCTTCATTCTAAGGCTCATTGCAGGAACTCCTGCAATGTCCCATCCATTAAAATTCCTGCTGGGCCTCTACTGGTGGGGAATTTCCCCACCAATCAGCCTGGTCTAGAAGTGCTGCTGAGGAACCAGCGCCATCATCCTGCTGTCCCCTTCCCCCTTCACCCAATCCTTTCTCCTCCCCCTTCCCGATCTCCCTTCCCCTCCGTCTCCCCCCTTCCCCATCCCCTTCCCTGTTCCCATTACCCATTTCGCTTCCCCCTTCCCCCCCTCCTTCCCCTTCCCCCCTCCCCCCTTCCCCCTCCCCCCTTCCCCCTCACCCTTCCCCTTCCCCATCCTTTTCCCTTTACCTTTCCCCTTCACCTGCTTCTGTCCCCTTCTCCATCTCCCTTTCCCAGTCCCCCTTTCCCAGTCCCCCCTTCCCAGTCCCCTTTCCCCTTCCCCAGCCCTTTTCCCCATCCCCCTTTCTCCAGCCCCCTTCCCCACCCCCCTCTTCCCCACCCCCTCTTTCCCACCCCCCCTTTCCCCACCCCCCCTTCCCCATCCCCCCTTCCCCGTCCCCCCCTTCCCCATCCCCCCCTTTCCCCACCCACCCCCCTTCCCCATCCCCCCCCTTTCCCGCCCCTCCTTTCCCCACCTCCCTTCCCCAGTCCCCCTTCCCCAGTCCCCCTTCTGTACCCACCTTCCCCACCCCTCTCTTCCCCATGCCCCTTCTCAGCCCTCTGCATGAGTAATCAGGATCCATGGGTTTAAGATAATTGGTAAATAACCCAGTCTTTGGCAGTGGGTTGTTGTGATCTGGAATGCAGAGCTTGAAAGGGTGTTGGTGAAAGCAGATTAAATCTTTTCAGAAGTGAATTAGTTAAGGATTTGAAGGGTTAAAATTTGCAGGTCTGTTTATGGATAGAGGAGTTTGACTAATTGGCTAATGTTTCCGATGGGTGGAAGGGTCTCCTGTGCTGTATGATTCTGATTCTGTTCTGCGAGTGGATGCTGTTGAGCTCTAGGCTTGAGCTTGTGTTTAGTTTCCAGCTGGGGTGACCAGGGGACTTATACAGATAATAATTCCGAGTGATTGCAAAGCCATTAAATCACTTTACTCTTCCCTTTCTATTGTGAGAATGGATGTGGAATAAATTCTCATGTGAAAGTGGAGCCAGGCTATGAGAAGCTTAATGTGCCATGTGCTCAACTTAAAGCTTTGATTTAATAAGGAAATGGCATTTTATACTGTCAAACCTCAAAATACTCCGAGGTCCCAAACCAGTCTCGGGTCGAGACCTTCACATCATCATTTCATGCCTCAGTGTATTTACAAACAGGCACATTGTACAGGACCAAGCTGTTCATTCCAGAGAGAGATTATTACTGTTTCATTATCTCCATTCACCCCTGTTGTGGTGGACAAGTGATGATGTCTGTTTATCAGTAAATAACATGCAGGCGTTTGCACATTCTGTATTGTTTTGTCTCATTTCCTTGGCCTTTAATCCACAGGTTTAAACCAAATGAATTTGGTTGAACAAGAAGTTTTTAATTCATTGGGTTACCATGGATATTAGCAATGCTAATGATATCAACAGTACTTGTACAGGCACTGCTGTTTCACACAGGAACCAAATGAAATGTCACGGAAATGCTTGCTGTCGTCTGGAATTTCCAAGAACAACTCCCAATTCCACAGCACATCCACAACCTCATGATGCCATGAGCTCGTCACAAACGCAGCTCTGTAGCAGCACAGGAGGAAGCACAGCTCCAACCACAACAGCTGAGAATGGCCAACACACTATTTCTGGCCACCATGGGAACTGCCCACCCGATGTGTCTGTCAGGGTATGAGCGTGGGTACATTCTGTGTGTGTGCTGGAGACTGGGCAGCTCAATCAACAGGCAGCTTCTAATGCTTACTTGATGAATGTTCCGGCAATTCGGATCGCACAGGCCCAGCTAACATTTTCATCTTTCAGATTGTCCCATTTTATTTGGATCGCGGCAATGCCGATTGGTTTCCACAACAGATGATCATTCCCCTTCCAGTCTCTGCTCAGTTGCTTTTCCTGATCTTCCCACAATCTTAACTGATCCCCAGATGTGTTGGTCCCTGATTTTGGCCTTTCCATTACACTCTCCACATCATGTTCGTATCCAGTATTTGTTCCTCTCTCTACTTGTTGTTGCCCAAGTTTGAGGATGATATAACAGGACTGCTCACATCTTCCTTTCAGTTCCAGCACTACTTTTCAATCACAAAACAGTCCATCTCTTCTAATAATCCATTGCCTCATTAGAATTTTCTTGCTTACATTTTCTGCCACCTGTGCCCCTCAACACGCTCACTCCCGAGTCAGCATCTATTCAATGACAGGAGGGACCTCCTCCCACCCAGCTCGCATCATTTGAAGGAACAGACATCTAACTTGCTGGTGAAGTTACAATATTTGTTGAAATGCTGTGCTGTGTTCTTGGAGTGTTTTGGTGAATTGGTGAAGGGAGCGATGCTACTTCCTAACCGGGAGATCAGAGCAGTAATACTGCAGCTTTCAGTGAGGTTACATCATCAGTATAAAACCTGCAAGGGTTATGGGGACTTTTAGACTGCAGCATGATGGTGAGGTAGAGTACAGGCTGCAGGGTTTTGCCCAGAGAGAGGAGGAGGAAGAAGGCTATCTCTCGAGGGTTTTATGATGCAATTCTGCTCAGCAAGGAGCAGTGTCTGAGGCAGCCACAACTTAGCAAAGAGGTGTCGCTGAACTGTACCAATCCCTTCAGCAGAGGAGGATGAGAATGGTGCTGCCAGTGCACGTTGAAATGACTGTTGCCCTTACTTTCTAAGCATGTAGTTTCTTCCAGGTGTGGCAGGCAGCATGGCCAACATTTCTGTTTGCTGTGAGACACTTCATCAGAGAGAAGTCATTCATTTCTCTAAAAGCAGGGAGGAACAGGGTGAGAGGGTATGGGGTTTTGTGAGGGCAGGGTGCGAGGGTATGGGGTTTTGTGAGGAACAGGGTGAGAGGGTATGGGGTTTTGTGAGGAACAGGGTGAGAGGGTATGGGGTTTTGTGAGGAACAGGGTGAGAGGGTATGGGGTTTTGTGAGGGCAGGGTGAGAGGGTATGGGGTTTTGTGAGGGCAGCAGTGTTCCCAATTCAACAGGAAGCCATCAAATCATGCACATGGCTCAGAGAGTCTGACATGTCAACATGGAGAGATATAGGAACTTAACCAAGTTATCACCATGCTGTTGTTGTGTAACCAGGCACAGACAATAACACTGAATACTTGCTATCCTAGCAACAGCTGTCAGAGCTTCGTTCTGTAGCCGTCTGTCAATCCCTCCATCTTTGTGACATCATTGTGTAGGTTGATGGATGATTAGGGATATTCACTGTCGACCTGCTAATACTCGCTATATATCTGATGGCACAGTAGTTAGCACTGCTGCCTCTCAATGCCAGGGACCCGGGTTTGATTCCCGGCTAGGATAACTGTCTAAGTGCACATTCTCCCAGTGTCTGTATGGGTTTCCTCCGGGTGCTCCAGTTTCCTCCCACAGTCCAAACGTCTTAACATCCATAGTTGGGAAAATCAATCATTAAGGAAGAAATAGCAGGACACCTGAAAAAGAATGATTCAATCAAGCAGATGCAGCGCGGATTCATGAAGGAAAAGCCATGTTTGACGAATTTACTGGATTTTTATGAAGGTGTAATGAGTGCTGTAGACAGAGGGGAACCGGTGGATGTGATGTTTTTAGATTTCCAGAAGGCATTCAATGAGGTGCCTCACAAAAGGTTGCTACAGAAGGTTAGGGTGCACGGAGTTGGGGGTAAGGTGTTAGCGTGGATTGAGGATTGGCTGTCTAACAGGAAACAGAGAGTGGGAATAAATGGGTGCTTTTCTGATTGGCGGTTGGTGACTAGTGGAGTGCCGCAGGGATCGATGCTGGGGCCTCAGCTATTTACCATTTATATAGATGATCTGGAGGAGGGGGCTGAGTGTAGGGCAACAAAATTTGCTGATGACACGAAGATGAGTGGAAAAGCGAATTGCATGGAAGGCGCGGAAAGTCTGCAGAGAGATCTGGATAGGCTGAGTGAGTGGATGAGGATCTGACAGATGGAGTATAACACTGGCAAGTATGAGGTTATCCACTTTGGAAGGAATAATAGTAAAATGGACTATTATTTAAATGGTGAAAAATTAGAACATGCTACTGTGCAGAGGGACCTGGGGGTCCTTGTGCATGAATCGCAAAAACCCAGTCTGCAGGTGCAGCAGGTGATCAAGAAGGTGAATGGGATGCTGGCCTTTATAGCGAGGGGGATAGAATATAAAAGCAGGGAGGTCTTGCTACAACTGTACTGGGCACTGGTGAGGCCGTAGCTGGAGTACTGTGTGTAGTTTTGGTCCCCTTATTTGCGAAAGGATATATTGGCCTTAGAGGGAGTACAGGGAAGGTTCACCAGGCTGATACCGGAGACGAGGGGGTTAGCTCATGAGGAGAGATTGAGTAGACTGGGCCTGTACTCGTTAGAGTTTAGGAGGCTGAGGGGAGACCTTATAGAGACTTATAAGATAATGAAGGGGCTAGACAGGGTAGAGGCTGAGAGATTATTTCCACTTAGAAAGGAAACCAGAACTAGAGGGCACAGCCTCAAAATAAGGGGGAGTCTATTTAGAACAGAGTTGGGGAGGAACTTCTTCTCCCAGAGGGTAGTGAATCTTTGGATTTCTCTGCCCATTGATGTGGTGGAGGCTACCTCGTTAAACGTGTTTAAGTCACGGGTAGATAGATTTCTGATAGACAAGGGAATTAAGGATTCTGGGGAGAAAGCGGGAAAGTGGAACTGATCCACTTCAGATCAGCCATGATCTTATTGAATGGCGGGGCAGGCTCGAGGGGCTAGATGGCCTACTCCTGCTCCTATTTCTTATGTTCTTATGTGCTGGTTAGGTGCATGAGCCATGCTAAATATAAACCTACTTGTGACTAATAAATAAACTTGAATTTTTGTATACCTGCTGAAACTCACTGTATACCTGAAAATACTCATTGTATACCCGCTAATACTCATTGTATACCCGCTAATACTCATTGTATACCTGCTGAAACTCACTGTATACCTGAAGATACTCGTTGTATACCCGTTAATACTCGTTGTATACTCGCTAATACTCATTATATACTTGCTGAAACTCACTGTGTACCTGAAGATAATCATTGTATACCCGCTAATACTCATTGTATACCCGCTAATACTCACTGTATACCTGCTGGTACTGACTGTATGCCTGCAGATACTCATTGTATACCTGCTGGTACTCGCTGTATACATGCTGTATACATCCTAGTGTAAATCTGCTGATTCATGATTCCCCATCGCCACCCAACCACCATTTACTTTCAGATCACAGAATCCCTACCATACAGAAGGAGACCATTTGGCCCATCAAGCCTGCATCAACTCATACCCAAGCCCTATTCCCCTAACCCACGTACTTACACCACTAATTCCCCCAACCTTCGTATCTTGGGACATTAAGGCACAATTATCCACGGCCAATCAATCTAATCGATCAGCATGGACAAGTTGGGCTGAAGGGCCTGTTTCCATGCTGTAAATCTCTATGACTCTTTGGACTGTGGGAAGAACTGGGAGCAAGCTCCACACAGACAGCAACCTGAGGTCGGAATTGAGCCGAGGTTCCTGGCGCTGTGAGGCAGCAGTGCTAACCACTGTGCCACCATGCTGTCCCAAGATAGCCAGGAATTGCCATTTACCCAATGATAATAGCCTTGGGAGGAAGCACAAGAGCAGCATCAGATCATTGATGAAGAGATGTCATCAATTGAGCTGACATTTACAATCACCAACTCAGATACGGATGCTACACTTACCTCCCAGCGTGGTATTGTCAGGATCTGTATGTGGCGAGTCTCCAGGCAGAGTGGACAGGTTACAGCAATGAAGATTTGCGTGACAGCTCCTCAAAAGCCGAGGTCACAAATGAGTTCCGCGCAGGGGATCCGGAGACGGTCTCCAATGGGGTGGCAAACAGGAGGATCTTGATAAACATACAGATCGAGATGCTGGGTGCTTTGGCTGCACTACCAGACAGTCTCCCGTCACTGCCAAGGAGCAGGGAGACTAATTCTAACGTGGCACAGGGCATTGGGCAGATGGAGCCCATTCTTCCCAGCATCCCAGTGGTGGAGAACTCCACGGCAGCTTTTGTGGACCCAATCCTGATGCAGCATCGAAACGGGATACAGCACAGGAATGGCGCAAAGCCCTAATGCCCACTTGGAGAGCTGGTGCAGACACGATGGACCAAACAGCATCCTTCTGCACCATAAAACTTCTGTAATTGTTGGAATGATTTTTAATTGGTAAACCTGCAGAAACAGTTCAGAAATTCATCGATGATTGGACAAGTATATACCATGGCTTAAACAGCGATAAGATGTGTGTGGGTTGGACAAGTGTTAAATAGAAAGAACTGACGTAAGAGTGAAAAGTAGGAGTAAGAATGAGGATTGAAATTTGTCAAAGGTAACAAAAGGAGAACAAGAAAACAATGAAGTATTTGTAACAAGGATAATCAGAATACATTATATCAACGCTTCAAAAAAGAGCAGATGGGGCGATTAAAAACAGATTTAGCTTTGAAAATTGTACAGGATAAATATGTGAATGCAACACCAAATGAATATTTTGCTTCAGTTGTCAGAGGATATGATGTTTGAGGCAGAGGAAGACTGGAGCTCACTGAAAGGGAGATACTTGCTGTCAAAAGTGTAAATTGAAAAACTGCAAAGGTCCAAATTATTATCAGAGTAAATTCAGCTCAGAAAACTTCCAAATCAGGGAATTCAAAATGAAGTGGATGCAATTGGAATTTGTTAATTCTTACCTTTAAAGCTTTCTGGATTTCAGGATAAAAATGAGAGATTTGGGAGGAAACAGATGTTATGGAAGAAATGAGTGCAGAACATTGAGTTTATTCTGGGAAATGATTGGAATTCATTATCAGTTAGTTAGCATTCAAGAAAATATACATTCGTTAGGAAGGATTAGCAAAGTCAGTGTAATACACCTCAATCCAGTGGAATGTTACACATTTCCCTCAATTACTCTGGGACAAGGTGCAATGTTACACCATTCCACTCAAATACCCCTGGATACGGTGCTATGTTGCACCTTTCCCTCGATAACTCTGGGATATCAACTCTGAGATACGGTGCAATGTTACCATTCACTCGATGCGTAGGTTAAAGGGATTGGTGGGGTAAATATGTGGGGATAGGGCCTGGGTGGGATTGTTGTCAGGACAGACTCGATGGGCTGAATAGCCTCCTCTACACCGTAGGATTTCAATGATATGGTGCAATGTTGCATGGCAATGTTTGTGAGGTTCAGTAAATTAACGGTCACCATGGCAGAGGTAATCACACCAGCACATACTAATTGAAAAGAGGAATAAAGTGAATCTAATGTGAGTGAGTGTTGGATGATGTTAGAGAAGAAGGTGGTAGCATTTTTTAAATCTTGTTGTAATAGCACATTAGATTGGAACAGTATTAGAGGACCACAGTGAGTGCGAAGACAGGTTTATACTGCATGTCTGTAAATGTGTGTAGCCTGGGTGATTTAAGTTGGTAAGCCGCAATCACAAGTAGCCATTTGGCAACATGATGTAGCAACACTAATGGAAACACAAGTTAAAAATGATGAGGTGGGGAGCACAAAGAACAGGAAGTTTTCAGCAAGGAAAGGGAAGTGAGCAGGTTTAATGCGAGGACTGATTGTGGAAGTGTCTATGGTGTTAGAGTGAGAGGATTTCTTTGAGGGAGCAAGGACAGAATCTATTTGATTAAGAGTTGAAAGCAAGAAACATGTGATCATCGACTGGAGGTATTCTATGGGTCGCTTCAGAATTCGAAAGAGAGATGTAGGAGAGATGGAGGAATCCAAGAGGAAATCACCGAGGTGTGGAAGAAATATAGAGTGCTGATCCTAGAGAGCTTTAACATCCGAGAGTCTGGCATCTGTCCTGGAAGTGGCTGTGAGAAGGATGGCAGCTACCACAGCAATGCACCAAGGCCCTGTTAGAACCAATGATTTGGTGGATTGTATGGTGTACGAAAGGGACAGCATGATGGTGCAGTGGTTAGCGCTGCTGCCGCACATTGCCAGAGACTCGGGTTCAATTCCAGCCTCTTGTGGATTCTGCATATTCTCCCCATGTCTGCCTGGGTTTTCTCCGGGTGCTCTGGTTTCCTCCCACACTTCAAAGATGTGCAAGTTAGATGGATTGGCCATGCTAAATTGCCCCTTAGTGTCCTAAAATGTGTAGGTTGGGGGAATTAGTGGGGTAAATATGCGGGGTTACAGGGTTCCGGCACATACTAGACCTGGGTAAGATCCTCTTTCAGAAAGTTGGTGCAGACTTGATGGGCTGAATGGAATCCCTCTGCACTGTAAGGATTCTCTGATTGTGAGAATTACTGTACAGTACAGGAATTGTATTAAGATTGACAAATATAAATTCACCATCTCCTGGTGAACTGAACTGATTGTTTAAGGAATGTAGCAAAACTGTCCAGAAAATACATTGTATTTGTGAACTTTCTGCAGAAATTCTGATTCTCTTGCTATAGAATACAGGCACAGTAAAGGTGGGAGTGTTACTCCCTGCTCACAGTGTAACAGAGGACTGCACTGTGTTTGAAGCAATTTTGAGTATTTCCTTTAACAGTGTATATTTATCCAGCTTGTATTCTCAAACCTCTGACATCTATTTGTCTCCCAGCTACAACAGTGAAAATCAGTGAGGCTGACTTTATGGAACAACCTAAACCATAAAGATTCTGACAGCAGAGACCCGACAGCATCAGTCAGTGATCTGGGCCGGCTGCTCACCTCTCTCCAGCTTAATGAGTTAGCAATCCTGTACAAGGGAGAGCAGGATTTCAGTAACAATCAAACACAGTCTGCACACCAGAATTTCATTTGATTCACTTTTATTTTGGATTCTGACAGCTCGTAAACTGGAACTTGAATCATTGGTTGACTGTTGTCTGTTTATTTGGGTCCAGGTGTAATTGTTGTGCAGTGGTCAGTGGTCTGGAGTCAGTGGTGTCAGACATCACTTACTCAGCGATGACCTGGTCACTCACTCTCAGTTTGGGTTCCACCAGATCTCAGCTCCTGACCTCATTATAACCTTGGTTCAAACATAAACATAAAGAGCTGAACTACAGAGTTGAGGTGAGAGTGACTGCTTTTGACAGTAAGGCAGCATTTGACAGTGCAGCATCAAACAATCCTCGAAAAACTGCAGTCATGAGGAATCGGAGAAAACTCTCCGCTGGCTGGAGTCGTACCGTAAGAAGCCTCACAACACCAGGTTAAAATCCAATAGGTTTATTTGGTAGCAAATGCCACTAGCTTTCGGGGTTCTGCCCCTTCGTCAGGTGAATCATACCTAACAGAAAAGAAGATGGTTGCGGATGTTGGAAGTCAGCTGCAGGAGTTCCTCAGGGTTGTGTCCCAGGTATAATCTTCAAATGCTTCACCAATGACTTTCCCTCCAACGTAAGGTCTGAAATGGGGATGTGCGTTGATAATTGCACATTTGCTCAGTGCCATTGTGACTCCTCGGATGCTGAAGCAGTTCTCTAACCATGCTTCAGCTGCTGAGTAGCAAGTAACAGTTGCACCATACAAGTGCCTGGTGCAGAATCAAACCCTCTCCTGTTGACATTCAGTGGCATTACTGTCACTGAATTTCCTGCCATCAACAGCCTTAAGGTTGACCATTGATGCACTAGCCATTTAAAACTGTGCCTATAAGAACTGGTCAGAGACTAAAAATTCTATCGCAAGTGACTCATACCCTGATTCCCTAAAGTCTGTCCATCATCTGCAAGGCACAAGTCAGCATCATATTATCAAGTTAAACATTTCCTGACTCACACTGTCATCAGCGTGCACCATCTATAAGATTCATTGCAGCATCTCAAATGCCTTCTTTGACAGCGTCTTCCAAACCAGCAATCTCTTTCACCTAGAAGGACAAAGGCAACAGATGTATGGGAACGTTGGCACCTACAAACCCACCATATAAAACCCTGGCTTGAAACTGTTTTAGGACTTGGTCTTTTGTGTTTGTTTGAATATATCATCAAACCTGAAATCAAATCTGGCTGTTTGGAACTCGATGTGCTGTACACAGTCACTCTTCACCACTGAAAATGATATCACAGTCTAGCCATGGGCTTGGGATTGTGGATGACCCTAGGCAAGCGAATTTGGTTAGAGAGGCTTCCAGTAAACCAGCAGAAGAATTGTGGGTTTTCTGTGAAATAACTTTAAAAATCCAGTCACACTGAAAAGGCTTTTTGTGAACTGACCATCAAATATGCATCAGCAGGTATTGTTGGGTGATTGAGGCGTATAATCATAATCGAAAATCTTTCTTTACATATGCAGAATTACTTGAGATGTTTTTCTCTGCTAATAATATTCTTGAGGATTCTGATAATCCAGCTGTTGATCAGACAGTGGGGGAAAGGAAGATAATCCTGACTGACGCAGGCTCAGTAACAACTCAGAAATTTGTTCACTACTTTGGACAATAAATCAAAAGGAGTGCTGCTGTGTGAGCAGTGCTCATTCTCAAGCCACTGGGGATTGCAGAAAGCTGACAGTTTGGGATCAAGAATCAATTGTCTAGTGAGGACACTGGAGACTTTATCGTGGCTTTGAAACAGATGAAAATTTGGGGGAATTCCAAGACAGAGCAAACTTGTGAGCAGTTTGAAAAGTGAACCCATTCACACAGTGTATTGCTGATATTGTTGAAGTTAACTTCTAACATAGCTTGTCAAACATCATTGTCCACAGTCATGGAGGAATGGGACTTGACAGAACTCAGATTTAACAATCACCTGTCATTTGCTGAATAAGCTGCATCTGAGTCAGTGGAAGATCCTAATGTCTGTGTTACAGCAGCACGGTAAAGACCTGTTACTACTGCCTCGGCCAACATTCCCACTCACCTGATGAAGGAGCAGCGCTCCGAAAGCCCGTGATGCCAAACAAACCTGTTGGACTTTAACCTGGTGTTGTGAGGCTTCTTATTGGCCAACATTATCACAGAATTGTCTCTTGGCCAAGGCAGCAGTGATACCTCTGCAAAAAGAAGAGTCACCTTGCCACAATATATTGAAAAATGTAAATAAAGAAAATGCTGATGGGAAGAAAGAGCAATTAGTGCATAAAGTTGTCAAACAGCAATGGTCGATAAGGGATTGGTTTAGACCCATTTCCTGTGAAACATCTGGATGTCCAGTGGAAATCTTTAGGGAATTGGAAGTCCAAATACTGTTGCAACTCTGATGAACATAGCAGTCGACACAGGGGCCTCAATCAGCGTGATTCCTGAATCACTATAATATAATAAGTTGAGTCAACATTAGCTGGAGAGATCACATGTAGAATTATAAAGTTTTAGAGAAGAACGGGGAGTGTGTTGTTTCTAGCCACACGCAAGGAGCAATATACAAAATTACCCAGAATTGTACTAAAGGTTGAAAAACTAGTCTTGTTAGGAATAAACTGGTTAACATTAAAAGGGACCTCGGAGTGGGGAAATGGGGTCTTGTATTGGAGAAAAAAGTCTTGAAGTGGGGAAGGGGTCTTGAATCAGGAATGGGGGCTTCAGAGCAGGGAAAAGGGGTCTAGGACTCAGAGATAAACAGCCTTGATGTGAGGGAGAGGGGACCTCAGGGAGTGGGAGGGTGTGAGCCTTGGAACAATGTGGCAGGGGGAACGTTGGAGCGATGGTTGGGGTGAAGGGTGAACAGGGATCACCAGCATATAAAGATCTTTTTCATTGTTGTAAATTACACATCTAAGGAATAGAAAAGACATATAAATTAGGTTTTTTGTATATTTGTACTTATTGCGCAAAAACAAACATTATTTTGTTTCTTCAACACAATAAGATTATTTCTTATGGGTTCCATCAGTAATATTAGAAAGTCAAAAGGGTTCCATAGTTGGGAACATTAGGGAAACGGCTGGTGGAGCATTTGGGTCACAGGATTGACAAAAATTGTTACATCCTGCCAAGAATAAGATTTAAGCAGAAAGAAATGCAGAATATCTGTGAGCTCAGATCTTTTACTTTGGGCTTTGTGAATTACTAAAGTAAATTCTAATCAAATCTGGTAACTTTATTGTGCCCATTGAATGAACTCTTGAGGGAGGGTGTTCTGTGAAACTGGACAAGGGAATGTGACAAGGTATTCCAGTTGTATAAAAGTAAATTTGTAGAGGATACGATGCTTGTACATTACGATGTGAACAAAACATGTAAACTACGTGCGATAGTTCTATATACAGAGTCTCATATGTTGGTCAGGGTGCGGGGTGGGGGAGGGCAGGATTTCATTTGCCTCACAGATACTGTATGTAAGTGAGTGAAATTACGCTGAGATAGAATGTGAAGTACTGTCTTTGATTTTTGGAGGAAGAAGATTTGATAAATAAGATGGTCATAGTTTTATAACCAAAACAGATCATCACCCATCAATCACTATTTTGAAGCCAGTCTCCAGTGCCCACTGTACATGCAGCCCAAATGGAGAGATGGGCATTGCTTTTGTTTGCTTATCAGTATGACATGAAACATAGACAATCAGAAGGTCATGATAATGTTCATGTGATGTCTGGATTACTATCCCTGTCAGAACCTTCCCCACACCTGACGAAGGAACACCGTTTCCGAAAGCTCGTGGGATTACTATCAAATAAACTGGTTGGACTCTCACCTGGTGTTGTGAGACTTCTTACAGGTAGAGCTCAGCAGGGAAGATGTTTCATTTTCACACATGGATCAGGTGCCAGTTACAGTTCATGACATCAGTCAAACAGTTGGTAGAAACTGTATGTTGGGAGGTGTGTATGACTATACCACAAATGAGTGGCCAACACAGATACTGGAAATAGAAATGAGGTAATTTTTTTATGCTTTAACAATAAATTGTCAGTTAGTAAAAGCTGTGTTATGTGGGGAGCCATAACACCTGTAAGGAATGATGTGGAGTTGCTGGCATTGGACTGGGGTAGGCAAAGTAAATAGTCTTACACCAGATTAAAGTCCAACCGAGAGGTGGCGGATGGAGTTTAATGCGGAGAAGTGTGAGGTAATTCACTTTGGTAGGAATAACAGATGTGTTGAGTATAGGGCTAACGGGAGGACTTTGAATAGAGTGGAGGAGCAGAGGGATCTAGGTGTATGTGTACATAGATCCCTGAAAGTTGGGAATCAAGTAGATAAGGTTGTTAAGAAGGCATACGGTGTCTTGGTGTTTATTGGTAGGGGGATTGAATTTAGGAGTCGCAGCGTTATGTTGCAACTGTACACAACTCTGGTGCGGCCGCACTTGGAGTACTGTGTGCAGTTCTGGTCCCCACATTACAGGAAGGATGTGGAGGCTTTGGAGAGGGTGCAGAGGAGGTTTACCAGGATGTTGCCTGGTATGGAGGGGAGGTCCTATGAGGAGAGGCTGAGGGATTTGGGGTTGTTTTCGCTGGAAAGAAGGCGGCTAAGAGGGGATCTTATTGAAACATATAAGATGATTAGAGGTTTAGATAGGGTGGATAGCTGCTCCTTCATCACTTACCTTGTGCTACCAAATGAATCTGTTGGACTTTAACCTGGTGTTGTGAGACTATTTCTTGGTCCAGTATAAGGTGCAGATTAGGGATGAGACTGACAAAGAGTCGAGTGAGAAGTTATTGTTGGTGGTTAGGTCTCGAGAAGGACATTGAGGACAGTGAAACAGTGTGTGTGTGGAAATGGTCAACTCGAGTATGGCCAATGTTGCAGCATCTGAAGAGCAGCAGCTATTCACTGTAACAGACAGACAGCCCTCCAGGGTGGATTGAGGAGCTCCTGATAAATCAAACAACTAGCAAAATGTTAGACAATTTGAGTCATTTGCTTGCTACTTGTGGACTCCCAGAGGGAATTGTGTCCAACGATAGACATTGGATTTGTTCAGAGGAGCCAGAAAATTGAATACAGGGGTTGGGACGTCTTGTTGAAGTTGTACAAGATATTGGTAAGACCACACTTGGAATACTGTGTGCAATTGATGAAAGGATATAGAAATGACATTATTAAACTAGAAAGAGTGCAGAAAAGATTTACTAGGATGCTACCGGGACTTGATGGTTTGAGTTATAAGGAGAGGCTGGATAGACTGGCACTTTTTTCTCTGGAGCGTAGGAGGCTGAGGGGTGATCTTATAGAGGCCTGTAAAGTAATGAGGGTCACACATCAACTAGATAGTCAATATCCTTTCCCTAAGGCGGGGGAGTGTAAAACTAGAGGGCATAGGTTTAAGGTGAGAGGGGAGAGATACAAAATTGTCCAGAGGGGCAACTTTTTCACACAAGAGGGTGGTGAGTGTCTGGAACAAGCTGCCAGAGGTAGTAGTAGAGGTGGGTACAATTTTGTCATTTAAAAAGCGTTTAAACAGTTACCTGGGTACGATGGGTATAGAGGGATAGGGGCCAAATGCAGGCAATTGGGATTAGCTTAGAGGTTTTAGAAAAGAAAGGGCAGCATGGACAAGTTGGGCCGAAGGGCCTGTTTCCATCCTGTAAACCTTTAGGCGTCTGGAAAGTTTATGGTTATAAATGGAGTAAAAAATGTTTGAATTGCAGATCTTGGAATGGAGTAGCAGAGTGCACAGTACAAATTGTTAGCCATGTTCTTGTTAAACCAATGTTCGGTACAAATTGGAAGAAATGTCATCTGTAAACAAGAAAAACTGACATTTATTTTGTTAATTTGCTGTAACACATCTGACATTACTATCTGCAGAATGTCAGTTAAATTGTTTCTTTGAATACAGCCCAGAATGAGGTTACTGAGCCATATTTAGCACCGTCAGTAGAAGAGAAATAACCCATTCATAAAGAAATTATGGTGAGAATGATAGAGGCTAGGATAAGAGAAAGGAGTGTGGAGTTGAACCAGAAGGTTAAGGTGAAAGGTCATCATCAGTGGTTGAAGTGGCTATCAGAAAGTCATGAAGATATATGGCTCTCACACAGATTTGGTCTGGGTCTTTGGCAGTGGAAAGGTTAGACTTACACATAAAAATCATGTTTTAACTTCAAAGGTTTGTGCAGAAGAAAGGAATTGGGAAAAATTAAATGTTTCTGATGAATGGTACAATTGGAATCCAAGTGGAGAACCAGTAGTTACCCCAGTGCAAGCTGTGCCTGAAACTATTTAAGATCTGGGCCAGAGCGAGACAGATATGAACGACAAAGTGGGAAATTCAGTTGAAGGTCAAGATGTGGATAGGGCAGAGTTTGTAAGGAGCATCCAGGAGGGCTTCTTGAAATAGTATGTAGATAGTTCAACTCGGGAAGGAGCCATACTGGACCTGGTATTGGGGAATGAGCCTGGCCAAGTGATCAGTGTTTCAGTAGGGGAGCAGTTCAGGAATAGTGACCACAATTCAGTAAGCTTTAAGGTACTGATGGATAAAGATGAGGGTAGTCCTCAGGTGAAGGTGCTGAATTAGGAAAAGGCTAATTACAACAATATTAGGCAAGATCTGAAAAAAATGTAAGTTGGGGGCAGATGTTTGAGGACAAATCAACATCTGGCATAAGGGAGGCTTTCAAGTGTATAGGTGCACAAGTCACTGAAAGTGGCAACGCAGGTGGAGACAGTAGTCAAGAAGGCATACGGCATGCTTGCCCTCATTGATCAGGGCATTGAGTTTAAAAATTAGCAAGCCATGCTGCAACTTTATAGAACCTTAGTGAGGCCGCACTTGGAATATAGTGTTCAATTCTGGTCACCACACTACCAGAAGGATGTGGAGGCTTTGGAGAGGGTACAGAAAAGATTTACCAGGATATTACTTGGTATGGAGGGCATTAGCTATGAGGAGAGGTTGGAGAAACTTGGTTTGTTCTCAGTAGAGCGATGAAGGCTGAGGGGCGACCTGATAGAATTCTGCAAAATTATGAGGGACATGGACAGAGTGGATAGCCAGAAGCTTTCCCAGAGTGGAAGAGTCAATTACTTGGGGAAGTAGGTTTAAGGTGCAAGGTTTAAAGGAGATGTCTGAGGCAAGTTTTTACACAGAGGATGGTGGGCCTAATACTCGCTGCTGAGGGACATAATGAAAACTGATATGATAGTGAATTTTAAGGGGCATCTTGACATGAATAGCATTGGAATGGAGAGGTATGGTCCTCGGAAGGGACTAGATGGGCAGCATGGTCGGTGCAGGCTTGGAGGGCTGAAGGACACTGTTCCTGTGCTGTAATTTTCTTTGTTCGTTGTTCTTGTCAAAACCGGAGAAAATCTCTTCTCAGCCTTGAGTCAAAATGGGTTGAGATCCTTCTCAAAGTTCTGGAATTTTGGTTCAAGAATGGAGGTATTAATATGAAACCAGTGGTTAAGCTGAAGTTGTGAATAAATGAAAAACAACAAGTGTGTACAAGCTGTATGAATTTGATCATTTGTGAAACTTTTTCATTTGGCCGGCAGGTCAGTGGGCCTCAATTCTTCCCCTGCTCCGAGTAAAATCACTGTGGGATCTGGTGAAGCAGGTAAACACGGGGAAGAATTTGCTGGCATGGCACCTCATTTTACTGCCCCCATCAGAATTTTAACTATTGCACCGTTCTTGATGGTGCAGTAGAAAGTCTGCACTAAACGAATTCAGTATTTGATCTTCAGACTGTGAGAATTGTTCATTGTGTTCAGATTACTCACAGAAAAGTTCCACATCCTGACAGCAAATACACCATAAGATGAGACACATGAATTGTATTCTGACATTGAGCAAAGTGGAATCCTTATGCATCACCTTTGGATGTGAACTAATTAGAAATGCTGTAGAATGAACAATCTTCATTATAAACAGTCACCTCACATAACAAGTTGAATCGGGCCCAGAACACTGTGCTCAATTTGATGTATACATGAGAGTTTCAAATAAGTGAGCTTCACTCACTAACAGGAGCTGTGTCCTGGATAGTGTACTGTTTCCAATATAAAAATCCTCGATCTTACCCCGTTCTATCCGATCAATTCTATCAATGTCTCACTGCAACTTCTGACATCCCTCCAGACTATCCACAACACCTCCAATCTTTGTGTAATCGGCAAACTTACCAACCCATCCCTCCACTTCCTCATCCAGGTCATTTATAAAAATCACAAAGAGTAAGGGCCCCAGAACAGATCCCTGGGGCACTCCACTGGTGACTGACCTCCATTCAGAATATGACCCATCCACAACCACTCTTTGCCTTCTGTGGACAAGCCAGTTCTGGATCCACAAAGCAATGTCCCCTTGGATCCTGTGCCCTCTCACTTTCTCAATAAGCCTTGCATGGGGCACTTTATCGGAAGTCCATATATATCACATCTACTGCTCTTCCTTCATCAATGTGTTCAGTCACATCTTCAAAAAATTCAATCAGGCTCATAAGGCACGATCTGCCTTTGACAAAGCCGTGCTGATTATTATTGATCATACTATATCTCTCCAAATGTTCATAAATCCTGCCTCTCAGGATCTTCTCCGTTAGCTTGCCAACCACTGAGGTTAGACTCACTGGTCTATAATTTTCAGGGCTATCTCGACTCCCTTTCTTGAATAAAGGGAGATCTGCAATCCTCCAAACCTCCAGAATCTCTCCCGTCTCCATTGATGATGCAAAGATCATCGCCAGAGGCTCAGCAATCTCCTCCCTCGCCTCCCACAGTAGCCTGGGGTACATCCCATCTGGTCCCGGTGACTTAACTAACTTGATGCTTTTCAAAAGCTCCAACACATCCTTTTACTTAATATCTACATGCTCAAGCTTTTCAGTCCGCTGCAAGCCTACACTACAACCACCAAGATCCTTTTCCATAGTTAATACTGAAGTAAAGTATTCATTAAATACCTCTGCTATTTCTTCTGGTTCCACACAAACTTTCCCACCGTCACACTTGATAGGTCCTATTCTTTCACGTCTTACCCTCTTGCTCTTCACATACTTGTAGAATGCCTTGGGGTTTTCCTTAATCCTGCCTGCGAAGGCCTTCTCATGACCCCTTCTGGCTCTCCTAATTTTCTTTTTAAGATTCTTCCTATTAGCTGTATATTCTCCTAGATCTCTAACATTACCTAGCTCTCTGAACCTTTTGTAAGCTTTTCTTTTCTTCTTGACTAGGTTTATTACAGCCTTTGTATACCATGGTTCCTGTAACCTACCATAACTTCCCTGTCTCACTGGAATGTTGCTGTGCAGAACTCCAGACAAATATTCCCTGAAAACTTGCCACATTTCTTCCCTACATTTTCCTGAGAAAACCTCTTTCCAATTTAAGCCTCCAATTTCCTGCCTGATAGCCTCATAATTCCCCTTACTCCAATTAAACACTTTTCTAACTTGCCTGATCCTATCTCTCTCCAATGTTATTGTAAAGGAGATAGAATTATGATCACTATCTCTGAAATGTTCTCCCACAGAGATCTGACACCAGGTTCATTTCCCAATACCAAATCAAGTACAGCCTCTCCTCTTGTAGGCTTATCCACATACTGTGTCAAGAAACCCTCCTGAGCACACCTAACAAACTCCTCCCCATCTAAACCCCTTACCTTTGGGAGATTCCAATCAATATTTGGGAAATTAAAATCTCCCATCACGACAACTCTTATTATTACACCTTTCCAGGATCTGCTTCCCAATCTGCTCCTCAACATCCCTGTTACTATTGGGCGGCCTATAGAGAACACCCAGTAAAGTTATTGACCCCTTCCTGTTCCTAACCTCCACCCACAGAGACTCCGTAGACAATCCCTCCATGGGGTCCATCTTTTCTGCAGCAGAGATAGTTGATCACTATCTCTGATCAACAATGCCACTCCCCCACCTCTTTTGCCTCCCTCCCTGTCCTTTCTGAAACATCTGAAACTCGGCACTTGAAGTACCCAGTCCTGTCCCTGAGTCATCCAAGTCTCTGTAATGGCCACACCACATTTCCAAGCAGTGATCCACGCTCTAAGCTCATCCACTTTGTTCACAACACTCCTTGTGTTAAAATAGATGCATCTCAAACCTTTGATCTGAGCGTTCCCCTTCTCCATCAGCTGCCTATCCTCCCTCTCACACTGTCAACAAGGTTTCTCTATTTGTGAGCTAACCTCCTCTCTCCCAGTCACTTCAATTTGATTCCCACCCCCCAACCATTCCAGTTTAAACTCTCCCCAGTTTATACAGTTTCTTTAAATTGCATTCCTGCAGAGTTCTCAAAAACATACCATCTTTCTTCTGCTGTTATATTCAGTGGCACAGTGTTAGCACTGCTGCCTCACAGTGCTGGGGACCTGGGTTCAATTCCTCAGTCACTGTTTTGCTTTCATTTCTTTGCAATTTCAGCCTCAATCTGTTTTTTTTTTAAAGGAAGCTTTGATCATTCTGCCCTTTATTTGAAATGGGAATTTATTTTGCCTCATTTGGAATAGTTTGTAATTGCGGCAAGTGTAAATATATCTTGTAATCAGCTAGAAATTCTGTTAGATTGTGTTCCTGTGCTAAAATTAAGATGCAGCAGTGAGGATCTCTGTCGGTTTATGCTGAGCTGCAAAAGAATCGCCGTCTGGGAGGGAGTTAGGAAGTTACAATCGAATTTGACAGATGATCAGCAAATGCCTAATTTCAACAATTTTAACAAAACATGCTGCAGATGATGTAAATCTCAAATAAAAACAAAACTTGCTGGAAAATATTCAGCAGGACTCACAAGATCAGTGAAGAGAAAAACAGAGTTAACGTTTCAGGGCAGTGATCTTCCGTCAGAACTCAGTCAGTGACAGAAGAGTGGTTGGGCAGCAGGGGCAGAGTGGGTGGTGATGGGCCAAGTAGAGAAAGGACAAAAGTGTTGGGAGTGGGTGTGAATGGCAGAATGATGAAAACGGCCTTTCAAAAATAACACAAACAGAGATCAAGGCTGAAATTGTAAAGAAATAAAAGCAAAACAGATGCAAAATTTATGGACTGAGTCCAGAGGGTGCTGCAGTCGCTAATGGACAGATCGTTGAATCATAGAGTCCCTACGGTGCTGAAGGAGGTCCATTAGGCCTGTACCGACAACTGCCCCACCCAGGCTTTACCCTGTAACCTGATATATTTACCTGGCTAATCCCCCTGACACGGAGGGAGAATTTAGCGTGGCCAATCACCCTAATCCACACGTCTTTGGACTGTGGGAGGAAACTGGAGCACCCGGAAGGAAACCCACGCAGACATGAGGAAAATGTGCTGACTCTACACAGTCACCCGAGGCCAGAATTGGACCCGGGTCCCTGGCGCTGTGAGGCAGCAGTGCACACTATTGTACCACCTAAAAGGTGACTGAGCTTTACTGGAACACTGCCACAGGCCAAGGACAGAGAGTGTGAGAGCAGGATGGAGAAATGAGATCACTGAAAGCTCGATGCTTTCACCCACCTACTCTCAGCTCAGAATGGAATTTAACAAGAAAGACAACCCAGTAATCTCTAAGGGGATCAAGGGATGTGGAGAGAAAGCGGGAGTGAGGTATTGAAACTGCATGATCAGCCATGATCATATTGAATGGTGGTGCACGCTCAAGGGGCTGAATGGCCTCTTCCAGCACCTATTTCCTATGTTTCTATAACAGGAACTCAATGGTACTAACAATGAAATCATAGATCATAGAACATTACAGCGCAGAACAGGCCCTTCGGCCCACAATGTTGCGCCGACCAGTTAAAAAAACAAAAAAAAAACAATGACCCACTAACCTAAACCAATCCCTTTTCGTCCATAAACCTATCCACGGATCTCTTAAACGCCCCCAAACTAGGCGCATTTACAACTTCAGCAGGCAGGGCATTCCAGTCCCTCACCACCCTCTGGGTAAAGAACCTACCCCTGACATCCGTCCTATAACTACCCCCCCTTAATTTAAAACCATGCCCCCTTGTGTTAGCTTTCTCCATCAGAGGAAAAAGGCTATCACTGTCCACCCTATCTAAACCTCTAATCATCTTATATGTTTCAATAAGATCCCCTCTTAGCCGCCTTCTTTCCAGTGAAATCAGGATCACAATAAAGAGAATATGCTGTCTCCAACATTCTGCCTCCGATTGGACACCCCCACTGGGACAATTATCCCTGCCCTCCATCTTTTCATTGGGAACAAATACCAAGACTTGGAGAACACTCACCTGGAGAATAAAAAAACTTGCACCTGCTCAAAACCAGTTAAGCAATAACATAGGAAATTGTTCCGCGACAGTAAATTTCCTCTTAGTTTCCCAAGATGTGTAGGTTAGATGGGCGAGCCATGGGATAGGGTAGGGCGGTGGGCCTACTCTGCCAGAGAGCCGGATTAGACTCGATGGGTTGAACGGTCTCTCAGCACTGCAGCAATTCTGTGATTCTATGAAAAGGTTTAGAAGAGCACTCGATTCAAAATTTCACTCTCTAACAGCTGTGTGTCCATGTTTGATTAGATATTTGCTTGGGGCTGTCTGAAGTTCAAAATGCCAAAAGTCACATGATTTGCTTGCAGCCATTTTAATTGTATAATCCTTTGTGTCCAGTTTAAAAAATATTTACCAGAAGTTTCTAACACATTGGGACATAGCACTGGGCACAGCACACGGCTCTTTTCAGAGCGTGTTACCAGAATCTTGTCCAGACTTCAAGGCAATGACAGATATTTTTGAAGATATGTGGAGCTGAGAATCCTGTGACTCACAGCCAGATCTGTCTGCAGGCAGGAGTGTTGGCTTTTAGTGAATGCAACTCAAATGTCAAGGCCTTTGGGAATTTTTTTAGATAGAAATAATCATTGAGGAATATAAGTTTGGTCATTCTCTGTCAGGTCTCTAATGAGCAGATTTCAGAATGTTCTGAGAATCACCCACAGGCGTCAAAGCAGAACGGAGACATCTGAATCTCTGACTCTCAGAATTTTACGTGATCCAAGTCAACCAACTGGAGATTTCCTGACGTTAAAAGGATTTCCAATTTTTGTAGAAGCTTCTGAAAAAAACGAACATTCTAAGAAAATAAACATCAGGGGGCGATTCTCCTATCCGGTCACGCTAATTTTTTTAGCACATTAGGCCAGGAGAATGGCGTGTTCGCTGATTCATGGGATTCCCACGTGTGTTGGCACCCCTTGCACATCTCCCAACCCACGATTACTGGCTCCATTGCAACCATACTGAAAACTGGTGCGATGGTCACTTGCATCACTAACCCTATGCGTGTGATTAGGGGGCTCGACACAGCGTTCTCCGCTCTCGTTAGCGTCTCCCACCTCTCTGCAGTGATGTCACTCTGGCACGGATTAAACGAGATATATATATATATATATGTATATCAGCCTGAACCAGGCGTGAGAAGGTAAGTGCTATGGACCAGGAGCTAGCGGAGTGCGGGGGATGTTGGAGGCAGCTCCTGGTGATGTGCTGCTTTCTGTGGGCTACCTCTTTAGGTGCTCTCCCATGGATCAGGAATGCTACCTGCAGGGCATGGGTGGGGGGGGGGGGGGGGGGGGCGGGGTGGTTTGGAGTGCTGTCTACGGAAGGGACCCTTAATGTAGTCCTGGTCAGGCTGCTCTCTGCAGCCACTGCGTGTTGCTTTGTTCTTACTGCAGATTGTGGCCAAAGACTGGACTGAGTGCTGGGGTTTTCGGGGGGGTGGGGGGGTTGGGGGGGGAGTGTGCCTTGTGCTGACTGAGGGCTAATCAGCTGAAGTAGATGGTGCTCCAGGCAGGGATACCCAGGTTAACACAGGCACTCATAATGCATGGAATCTGCAGTGAGTGGAGACCCATCTGATGATGTTCCTGCCCTGTATCCCTGAGCAGTAACACATGCCTGGAACAGATGGTGCAGTTGCAGACATGGCAATGGCTCAAGGATGTGCAGTGCCCATGGCTGGACAACAACCACTGTGCCAGCTGTTGTCATGATGGCAGTTTCGCACTACCTAAACAGGTAGTGCGAAGGAAGGTGTACAAAAGGTTCAGGGAACTAGGAGATGTTAAGGATCTTGAGGAGTATAGGGATTGTAGAAAGGAGCTTAAAAGGGAAATTAGGAGAGCCAGAAGGGGTCATGAGAAGACCTTGGCGGGTAAGACTAAGGAGAATCCCAAGGCCTTCTATAAATATGTGAAAAGTAAAAGGATAAGAAGAGAAGGGATAGGACCTATAAAAGGTGAAGGGGGAAAGGTCTGTGTGGAACCAGAAGAAATGGCAGAGGTGCTTAATGAGTACTTTGCCTCAGTATTCACAGTGGAAGCTGATCTGGGAGATTTTGCTACGGATTTGCAGCAGATGGAAAAGATTGAGTGTGTGGATATTAAGGAAGAGGATGTGTTAGAACTTTTGAATTCTATCAAGATAGATAAGTCGCCAGGACCAGATGGGATGTACCCCAGGATACTGTGGGAGGTGAGGGAGGTGATTGCAGAGCCCCTGGTGATGATCTTTGCGTCGTCAATGGAGACGGGAGAGGTTCCGGAAGATTGGAGGATTGCGGATGTGGTTCCTATTTTCAAGAAAGGGAACAGAGATAGCCTGGGAAATTACCGACCGGTGAGTCTGACCTCAGTGGTTGGTAAGCTGATGGAGAGGCTTCTGAGGGACAAGATTTACGAGCATTTGGAGAGGTTTGACATGATCAGAAATAGTCAGCATGGTTTTGTCAAGGGCAGGTCGTGCCTTACGAGCCTAGTTGAGTTCTTCGAAAATGTGACTGAACACATTGACGAAGGAAGTGCAGTGGACGTGGTGCACATGGACTTCAGCAAGGCGTTTGGTAAGGTCCCCCATGCAAGACTTCTTGAGAAGGTGAGAGGGCATGGGATCCAAGGGGCTTTGGCCTAGTGGATCCAGAACTGGCTTGCCTGCAGAAGGCAGAGAGTGGTTGTGGATGGGTCTTTTTCTGCATGGAGGTCAGTTACCAGTGGAGTGCCCCAGGGATCTGTTCTAGGACCCTTGCTGTTTGTCATTTTCATTAATGACCTAGATGAGGAAGTGGAGGGATGGGTTAGTAAGTTCGCTGATGACACGAAGGTCGGTGGTGTTGTGGATGGTCTGGAGGGATGTCAGAAGTTGCAGCAGGACATAAATAGGATGCAAGACTGGGCGGAGAAGTGGCAGATGGACTTCAACGCGGATAAATGTGTAGTCGTCCATTTTGGCAGAACCAATGGGATGAACGAGTACACTATCAAGGGCAGGAGACTTAGTAGTGTTGAAGAGCAGAAGGATCTTGGGGTCCGGGTCCACAGGACTCTTAAATCGGCCTCGCAGGTGGAGGATGTGGTCAAGAAGGCGTATGGTGTACAGGCCTTCATTAATCGAGGGATTGAGTTTAGGAATCGGGAGGTAATGCTGCAACTTTATAAGACCCTTGTCAGGCCTCACTTGGAGTACTGTGCGCAGTTCTGGTCGCCTCACTATAGGAAGGATGTGGAAGCTATTGAAAGGGTGCAGAGGAGATTTACAAGGATGTTGCCTGGACTGGGAGGCATGCCTTATGAAGATAGGTTGAGGGAGCTGGGACTCTTTTCCCTGGAGAGACGAAGGTTGAGAGGCGACCTGATAGAGGTTTATAAAATGTTGAGAGGAATAGATAGGGTGGATTCTCGGAGGCTATTTCCCCGGGTTGAAATGGTCGCTACAAGAGGACACAGGTTTAAGGTGCGGGGAGGCAAGTACAGAAGTGATGTTAGGGGTAAGTTTTTCACTCAGAGGGTGGTGAGTGAGTGGAATCGGCTGCCGTCAGTGGTGGTGGAGGCGAACTCGCTGGGGTCTTTTAAAAGACTTCTGGATAAGTATATGGGATTTAATGGGATTGGGGGTTATAGATAGGTCTATGGATTGGTAGGTGTTGATGTGATCGGCGCAACTCGTGGGCCGAAGGGCCTGTTTGTGATGTAGTGTTCTATGTTCTATGTCACGCGTGGCACTTGGATTGTGTGGTGTTGCCAGCACCCCCTAGTAGGGGTACTGGTTTCAGTGAGGGATTGGGGGGTTAGGGTGGTGCGGGTCTACACAGCCAAGGACACTAATCTGTCATTCTTTGCTCTGTCCAAACCTCACTGTACAGAAGGACCTTGGATTTATTGACTTGGAGTTGGCAATAATGGTAGTGGTTAAGGAGGAGGAGGCAGCTCAAGAGGTGGAGGATGTCAGGAGGCCACTGCAGGAGCAGCAAGGGGAAGCCCCTCAGGAAGGAGGGCAAGAGGCTGCTGCTGAGGGCCAGGAGGTGGGAGAGCAGATTCCTGAAAGGGTGCTCAGATCTTAGAAAAACTACAGCACAAACAGGCCCTTCAGCCCACAAGTTGCACCGAACATATCTCTACCTACTAGGGTTATCTATAACCCTCTACCTTATTAAGTCCCATGCACTCATCCAGAAGTCACTTATAAGACCCTATCGAACCCATCTCCACCACCACCAACGGCAGCCGATTCCACTCACCCACCACCCTCTGAGTGATGCAGAGGGAAAGGAGGTACCTGCCCTGGCATTCCTTCAAGGCCTTGTCTGAGGTGATGAGTCCTCACTGGCTGTCGAAGAGCCTGGTATGGCACCTGTGTGAGGTTCTTACACACCTGGCACCTGAGGGAAGGGGTGGCACCTGCTCCCCGTGGAAGTGAAGATGAGGATGCCCTTAACTTTTATCTCACTGAGTCCTTCCAAGCACCCCCTGATGACCTCTGCAGATTCCTCAGGCCTCCCTTCACAGATGTGTGCTCAGATCACGCATGCTCTGTGTGCCCAGGCAGGACAATACATTCATATTGATGTGGGCCGCGCACATCATGGCCCACGTGACGTGCCATGGGAGGCCTGGGCTGGAGGCTTCACAGCCATTGCAGGGATACACAGTGTCCAGGGAGCATTAGATGGGAGCCACATCGCCTTGCGTGGGCCAGGGTGGCAGCGTGCATTCGGGGTACAGGTAGGAGTCAGGCTTGAGTGACGCTAGGAGCAGGATCCCAGTCTGCACAATAGCGAGTCATCATCATCCTCCAGCCTTCAACTGAGACTCGCTACCGCAACCATTTGGGAACAGGCAAGAGTTCCACCCCCTGAACGTGCAGGTTGTCTCCCACCATTGAATGACAATCACACAGGTTGATGCTCCACACCCGGGGAATGTCCATGACAGACTGTCCTCCGACAGCCGGACATCCCTGGCCTCTTTGAAGACCAGGCCAGCTGGGATGGCTCGGGAGGGACAAAGTTTTCCTGCTGAGGTCATGGCTGATGATACCTGTGTGGAGGCCCGAGACCAAAGCAGAGACCCACTACAGTGTGACCCACACTGCCACCCGGTCCATCATAACGTGGTGCATCGGCCTGTTGAAAATGCAGTTCCACTGCCTGGACCGCTCTCGGGTGGGGGGTGGGGGGGGGGGGGGGGGGGGGGGTGGGAGTCGGTGGGGGGGGGGGGGGTGGGGACCGTGGCAGGGGGTGCCTGCAGTTTGACCCTGTGCGCGCATTATGCATCACCCTGCATAACATTACTCAGCAGTGGGAGACCCGCTGGAGCAGAAAGAGGAGGAGGAGTGATGAGGTGGGCTGCGAAATGAGGAGCCAGAGGATGAAGGGCAGGCAGTGATGGCAGGTGCCTGGCAGGGCAGGGAGTAAAGGACATCCTGATGGAGTCTGCTTCACGTAACTGGTGTTGTGCAGTGTGGGGGCTGTTACAAACTCACTTCTACCAAACCCCAGGTGCAAATGAAGCTGCCATACCCCCTCAATCCTGAAATGGCCCCTCCAACCACATGACCCTTCCTCAGCCTCTCTCATCCCAACCCTCACTCTCTTCCCCAGTCTCTTTCATTCCACCCCCCCACACCCTTCCCCAGTCTCTCTTATCCGAACCCCCTCATTCTCTCTTCCCCAGTCTCTTTCCTTCCAACCCCCTCACACACTCTTCCTCAGCCTCTCTCGTTCCACCTCCCTGTTCCCCAGAAACACCAAAACCTGTCAGTGGGCCTGGGCTGGTAGCAAGTCTTGGTTGAAGGCTGGAGGATGATGATGACTCGCTGTTGTGCAGACTGGGATCCTGCCTCGGGTGCCACTCAAGTCTGACTCCTACCTCTTCTCCGAATGCACGATGCCACCTTGGCCCATGGAGCTGTAAGCATTGGGAACACAAGTGTGTGGGGCAATCAACCAGGGGCGCAATGGGGGCTGGGGTGGACAGGGGTCCAGTTTCACTAAGGCTCTGGTGGATGTTGGGGAAAGTAGTGGCCGAGTTTCGCACGGCAGAACCGTCAGCGGCTCAATGCATGTGAGTGCGGAGCACTCAGCTCTGATGGGGGGAGAATGAGACACACATTAGTCACTGCTGTGAGGTGCAAATAAATGTTTATTGTGCTCTGAACATTTAGCCCAAAGAAACCCTGACTACTGGTGACCTTCACCCATGCCATCTTAGTGAACTTACAACTTTCTAACTTTATGTGGCCCACTACTTCTTCTCGGTGCTCCCCCAGGATGCACATCAGAGGTAGAGGTGTCCAGCTGTGATCCACGTCCCATTGCCTGTGATGCCCCTGGTAGACATCCCTGGGTGTCCTCTTTGGCGTGAATAAGCCCCGCCCCTGAACTTTTAATGACAATATTGACCTCTGCAGTGCACAGAATGTGGGAGTGGGTTCTTGTCTGAATTCGCACTGAAAAAACCAGCATGATTCACTCCAGTTTTCCGGCAAATTTGACACTTGGAACTTTTTTGGGAGAATCACATCCAATATGTGTTGACTTACAGTGCTGACTTTGAACCTTTGCATTTGAGATCACGAGCTATCGTTATTCATAGTCACAGTCATTGCTGGATTGAGTTCTGAAATGCCTCAATGATGTGGGAGTGATGCTCTTTGTGGTTAGATGAAAGAGTTGTTCGCAAAACATAAGAGAACTTTAAACTGTAATGATGAATATGGAAAATCACTAAACCTGCTTAAGAAGATAAGGTGGGATAGCGAATGTGTTAATGCCTCCACATGCTGTTATGATAATCTGTGAATAGATGCTTTACACACGCTGGTAATAGGATGGCTCGGAGTATTTGGAGAATATTAGAATTATGGAACCCATCTGAGCTGTGACTGACTGTTCCTTTAAAAATGGGAGGATTAGGCAATCATGCAAACCAGTCAAGAAAGCTCTTCATCTGCTGCAAGTGTCTCCTGAGCCCAGATAACCTTAATGCTAATCAGATGTCAGTCAACGTTAAACCTCAATATAATTTCTATCTAAGGTGTCCCAGAGGGTTTTCACTTGATTAAGCGACAGCATTTGGCAGACTGCGTCAGCTCTAGTGTATTGAGAAAAAATGGTGGTAATTTTCGGGATTAATTTTAGGTTTATCAATCCCAGTGCTTGTGAATAAAATATTTGCTCCCATGTATATGTTCAGTGCATTTCTAACGCTATTTGATCGGGTTATCGGAAGGTTGTGCTGTTGCGACAAGTCCAGCCTTGAACCTGAGTTCAGACAAGCACCTCCATTTCATACATTGTCCCTAATTCCCACATTTCTGGTGCATTTCAGCCAGATTCCTCAACGTGGAGCAGTTAGCTGATTAACCACTTTCAGCTGCTTTATTAATGGACTTTCTTTGATTGTGAGATTATGAATGGGACAGTTTTGTGAAGATTGTGATCATTCAACTTCATTTTTGGGGGCGTTGGTGGTGTAGTGGCAACACCCCTCACCTAATAACCCAAAGACCAAAGCCTGGGGACGATGGTTCAAATCCCAGGTAGCAGCTGTTGGAATTGAAATTCAGTACATAAATCTAGAACATATGAAACTATCTTCATGTCAATATTCCTGGAACTCCCTCCTGAACAGCACTATGGGTGTACCTATACCAAATGTGGCTCAAGAAGTTAGCTCATCACCACCTTCTCAAGGACAGCAATTTGCACATCCCTTGAATGAATTTTTAAAAACGTTGTCATAAAGACTGCTTCACTGATGCCTTTAGGGGAAGAAATCTGCTCCTACTTATAGGTCAGACCGGGTTGGTCTGATCTACATGTGACTCCAGTAATTTGATTGACTCTCTGTTCGGTTCAAGAGCAGTTAAGGATGGGCAATAATTGCTGGCTTTGCCAGTGGTGTCCACATCCCATGCAAGAATAAATAAAATTACAAATATTACAACAATGAATCAGTCCATTCTATCTAATAGCTGGACCTGACGTGGCATTCAGTTCAGTGCCAGGCAATGACCATCTTCAACAACTGCCTCCCCTGACCTCCACTGGCACCCCGATCCTCACCATAAGCATCGTGAGCATCATCATCATGGGCAGGAAGTGATTGGATCAGTCATTTCAGCTCTGTGGCTGAAGAATAGATGTGAAGATGCCAGCATTGGACTGGGGTAAACACAGTAAGAAGTCTCACAACACCAGGTTAAAGTCCAACAGGTTTATTTAGTAGGAAATGCCACTCACCTGAAGAATGAGCAGCGCTCTGAAAGCTAGTGGCATTTACTACCAAATAAACTTTTGGACTTTAACCTGGTGTTGTGAGACTTCTTACTGCTGAAGAATAGAAGCAAGCAGACATTCTGTGATAACTAGCTTATCTCTAAACTCTAAACTATCTCAGAGATTTGGTTCAAATGACGTGTTTACCATTCAACTGTATTGGTAAAGTTGCAATAGCACTCATAATATCCTTTTACCCCAGGTACAAAACAAAAACTATACATGCTGAAAATCTGAACTAAAAGCACAAATATCCCTTGGTACCGCAGAATGGGAGTGTTGCTAAATAAAGACACATGCACTCGAAGCTTTTCATCTTACACTCATCAGGACAGACACAAGAGCTCCAAATTCATAGGAAACAACAATTGATAGTAGGTAGAAAACAGATGCTTATTGGATAGCAAGTCAGCTCTGATTGATCGAGATGTTGACACGGTGAATGAACTACTTTCAAAAAATTTGTTTATGCGATGTGGGTGTCGCCAGCTGGGCCCATCTCTCATTGCCCTTGAGGAGGAAGTTAAGAGTCAACGACATTGTTGTGACTCTGGATCACATGTAGGCCAGGCCAGGTAAGGACAGCAAATTTCCTTCTCCAAAGGACATCATTGTCCCCATGCTTTTTGTTCATTCCTGAGAGCTATAATATCTGGATACGTTCCTTTTGGCTATAGAACAAACAAAAGAACAAAGAAAATTACATCCCAGGAACAGGTCCTTCGGACCTCCAAGCCTGCACTGACCATTCTGCCCGACTGAACTAAAATTCCCTACACTTCCGGGGACCATATCCCTCCATTCCCATCTCAATCATGTACTTATCAAGATGCCCCTGAAAAGTCATTACTGTATCCATTTCATTACCTCCCCCGGCAAAGAGTTCCAGGCACCCACCACTGTCTGTGTAAAAAATCTGCCTCATATGTCTCTTTTAAACTTTGCCCCTCACACCTTAAACCTGTGCCCCCTAGTAATTGACCCTTCCAGCCTGGGATAAAGCTTCTGACTATCCGCTCTGTCCGTGCCTCTCATAATCTTGTAGATTTTTATCAGGTCTCCCCTCAACCTCCGTCGCTCCAGTGAGAACAAACCAAATTCCTCCAACTTCTCTCATAGCTAATGCCCTCCATACCAGATACCGTTCTGGTAAATCTTTTCTGTACCCTCTCCAAAACCTCCACATCCTTCTGGTAGTGTGGCAACCAGAATTGAACATTACATTCCAAGTGCGGCCTAACTAAGATTCTATAAAGCTGCAACATGACTTGCCAATTTGTTTTAGGGACAGGTTTTGAATAACTGGAGCTTCCAGTAAGTGTAGCAAGCAAGCCCCCCGATAAACCTAAATTCACTGCAAGTGTAATTCTTAGCACACTCAGAATTGTGCAGCAAGTTCTGTCAATTAGGAACCATAGCTAATGTTAGACATTACAGCTGGAATTATACTGTCCTGCCTGGGAATTGGAGCAGGGGAGGGACGGACCATGGAAAGGTCTGTTGACCTCGCGTGGGATTTTATGGTTTTGGGACAAGCAAGGCTGTAAAATCCTACCCAGTGTTTTAAGTTTAGCAAGTGCAGTTTGGTTGAGTAGGGTCAGCACTCAGCCTATTGTGAACAGTTGCAGAGTCATAGAATCACAGAATTCCTACAGTGCAGAAGGAGGCCATTTGGCCCATTGAGTCTGCACCGACCACAGTCCCACCCAGGCCCTATTCCTGTCGTGCTGTTTGTCATGCACACAAGCCTTCTTGATCAATCAGAGCTGCCTTGCTGACCAATAAGCATCCGTTTTCTATCTACTATCAATTCTTGTTTCCTATGAAATTTGGAACTCCTGTGTTGTTTGATACAATGAGATGTACTGCATACACACCTGGCTCACATCCACACTGAAAATCACATTACTGAGTTGTGTGATAGGCAAACATTGTTTTGTCTGATGGAATAACTTGTCAATGGAAAATAGCACTCGTGTTGCGACTGCTTATTAACAGCGTGAAACAGCTAGTTACATCTCTTGCTCAACTTTTATGGTGTGGAGATGCCGGCGTTGGACTGGGGTGGGCACAGTGAGAAGTCTCACAACACCAGGTTAAAATCCAACAGGTTTATTTGGTACCACGAGCTTTCAGAGCGCTGCTCCTTCATCAGGTGAACGGGTGCTGGGTTCACAAACAGGACATAGATAGATACAAACACAATGACAAAATAATGGTTAGAATGTGAGTCTTAACAGGTTAACAAGCCTTTACAGATACAGACAGTATGAGTGGAAACAGATAGTGTGACATGAACCCGAAATCTCTGTTGAGGCTGTCCTCATGTGTACCGAACTTGGCTATCAGTCTCTGCTCAGTGACTCTGTGCTGTCGTGTGTCTTGAAAGCCTCCTTGGAGAATGCTTACTGGAATTTTTTTGACATGCTTTACCTTTCCAGGGTAATGTAAGGTCGTTTTTTTGAATTAAGCATTGGGGACAATAGCGCCCCCATGGAGCACTTGCCATGGCAACGCCTTGACCAATCAGAGCAAACTTGCCAGCCAATCAGCCGTGCAGTTTGTTATTCTCTTTGAAATTTTGCACTCTTGCTTCTATCCTGATGAGCGCAAGAGAAAAAGATTCAACGGCAATACCGTTAACTGAAAATGCTGCAAGTACTCAGGAGGTCAGACAGCATCTGTGGGGAGAGGCACAGTTCACAAATGACAGGGCGGGAGGGATTTTCTGCCCCAGTTTTTGGCAGGCAGAAATGGTGGAGAATCGAAGGGGAGTTCCGTCAGGATTCCCACATTGCAATGATAAATTCCTCTAATCCAATCAGTAGACCTCATGGTACACCCCCCTCCCCCCACCTCCCCCCACCCCCCTCCACCCACCTCCCCCCACCCCACTCCCCCACCCCTGCCGGCGCTGTGACATTATGCCACCGTGGTTCCTGAAATGTTTTACAAACACTGGAGAGATTCAGGAAGGAGGGGGGTGGTGGTTCTCTGGGGGTGAGTTTCCTGAAAGGAGGGAAATGCTTCATGTCCATGGGGGTTCTTCATTTAAAATGTGCTTCAGTCTGTCAGGAGCTGAGGCTTCTGGTGAGTCCATCCCTGTGAGCGTGACATCCTGGGAGCCGCCTCCAGGATTGTTTTCCAGAATGTTTAAAACAGGCAGCACTACACTTTTCCCAGTTGAACGTAAGAACATAAGAAATAGGAGCAGGAGTTGGCCATCTAGCCCCTCGAGCCTGCCCCGCCATTCAATAAGATCATGGCTGATCTGTCGTGGCTCAGTTCCACATTCCCGCCCTCTCCCCATAACCCTTAATCCCCTTGCTTATCAAAAACCCATCAACCCGCATCTTAAAAATATTTAGCGAGGCAGCCTCCACCACTTCAACGGGCAGAGAATTCCAGAGATTCACCACCCTTTGAGTGAAGAAGTTCCTCCTCAACTCTGTTCTAAACTGCCCCCCCTTTATCTTGAGGCTGTGTCCCCTAGTCCTACTGTCCTTTCTGGGTGGAAAGAGTCTGTCTACCTCTATCCTATCCATCCCATCTTATATGTCTCAATGAGATCTCCCCTCATTCTTCTAAACTCTAACGAGTACAAGCCTAGTTTATTCAGCCTCTCCTCATAGCTCAACCCCCCGGTATCAGCCTAGTAAACCTCCTCTGCACTCCCTTCAAGGCCAAAATATCCTTGCGTAAGTACGGCGACCAAAACTGCACACAGTACTCCAGCTGCGGCCTCACCAGTGCCCTATACAGCCGCAGCAAGACCTCCCTACTTTTATTGAGTTGGCACTCGGCTAATAAATAAGAAGGTTGCACCCTCGGTCTGTAACCCTTGAGCAGATCTCTGCCTATGAGTTGATGATAAGATCAACAGATTTGCTTGAATAAGGGTAACAAGCAAAGGCAGTAAATAGAACTGAAAATAGATCAGACAGGCTTGAACTGAACGGCACACCAGGTTCAGATCAGCTTCTCTGTCCCAGATCATGTGGAGCTTCTTGAGTGTTTGTGCCTTCATTCAGCCAGGTGGATGGTATCTCCCATTACACACAGCCAGAGGGAAATGCACGAGGCATTAAGAGGTGATTCACTCATTGCTAAATACTCAACCCCTGGCTGTTGTAGTCACAACGATGACGTTGTTGCTTTTAGATGGGCTATTAATAAGAAAAAGTAAACAAAATTATTTCAAGATCATTTTAATCCGGATTCCCTTTGCTTCATGCTGTGCCAGTAAACCAAACGAATGTGCAGTGTGCACATCATTCCACATGAGCTACTCTTGTTGCTCCAAGTTATTTCAGCATCACATCCCATCGTAACTTGGACAGAACTGACAGCAGAACAGCCCATCTGAAAGTCCGTATGCACTGGAAGTACGACACTGAGGCTGACTTGTGTTAAAATGCCTCTTTGTTTTTAATGGGAATGGCTTGTTTGTAGAGTTAAAGTTGAATCAGTTACCTTGCAGTTCTTGGAACATAGGAATCTTGGAACATGGAGAGTCTGCAGAAGGATCTAGATAGGCTGGGTGAATGGGCCAGGAAATGGCAAATGGAATTTAATGTTGGCAAGTGCGAGGTGGTCCACTTTGGTCGGAATAATGGTAGGAAGGATTATTACTTACGTGGCGAAAAACTGCAGCAGGCGACGGTGCAGAGGGACCTCGGGGTCCTTGTGCATGAGTCGCAAAAACCCAGCTTGCAGGTGCAGCAGGTGGTCAGGAAGGCGAATGGGATGCTGGCCTTCATAGCGAGGGGGATTGAATATAAAAGTAGGGAGGTCTTGCTGCAGCTGTATAGGGCATTGGTGAGGCCGCAGCTGGAGTACTGTGTGCAGTTTTGGGCGCCGTACTTACACAAGGATATTTTGGCCTTGGAGGGAGTGCAGAGGAGGTTTACTAGGCTGATGCCGGAGTTGAGGGGGTTGAGCTATGAGGAGAGGCTGAATAAACTAGGCTTGTACTTGTTAGAGTTTAGAAGAATGAGGGGAGATCTCATTGAGACGTATAAGATGATGAATGGAATGGATAGGATAGAGGTGGAGAGACTCTTCCCGCTCAGAAAGGATAGTAGGACTAGGGGGCACAGCCTCAAGATAAAGGGGGGGCGGTTTAGAACGGAGTTGAGGAGAACTTCTTCACTCAAAGGGTGGTGAATCTCTGGAATTCTCTGCCCGTTGAAGTGGTGGAGGCTGCCTCGCTAAATATTTTTAAGACGCGGGTTGATGGGTTTTTGATAAGAGAGGGGATTAAGGGTTATGGGGAGAGGGCGGGAAAGTGGAACTGAGCCACGACAGATCAGCCATGATCTTATTGAATGGCGGGGCAGGCTCGAGGGGCGAGATGGCCTACTCCTGCTCCTATTTCTTATGTTCTTATGTTCTTATGAATCACATGTTAAATGTAGGATCCTATTAGTTTATCTTCAACCATCTTGGTAATCACGTGATCGAATGATGATGAGTCATGACCAATCATAGCAATGGATCTCTATCAGTTAGTCCACAACAAACCCACATGCTGAATGGAAAACTCACTGTGGGAAAGTTATGGGACCAAAAGTTCAAAGCTACCTGCTGTTCCTGAGTAAGCCAAGCTGCTCACAGGTCTTGCCTCCAATTGCTCATATGGCACTTGTGTGTTCCAGATCATTTGGGAGGTGTGGGTTGCAGTGGTATTTTGCACTTAGACATGCTGTGAGCTATAATAGAAACTCCAACTTTCTTTCCATCATATGGTTGGCTAGGAATCTCTGCTGTCCTTTACATCATGATGTGGAGATGCTGGCATTGGACTTGGGTAAACGCAGTAAGAAGCCCCACAACACCAGGTTAAAGTCCAACAGATTTATTTGGTCGCAAAAGCCAATAGCTTTCAGAGCACTCGCTTCTCCTTCATCAGGTGAGTGGGAGTTCTGTTCACAAACAGGGCATATAAAGACAAAAACTGAAACTCAGTTTACAAAATAATGGCTAATAATGCGAGTATTTACAGGTAATCAAGTTCAAAGGTACAGACGATGTGAGTGGAGAGAGCATTAAGCATAGGTTAAAGAGATGTGTATTGTCTCCAGACAGGACAGTTAGTGAGATGTTGCAAGTCCAGGCAAGTCATGGGGGTTACAGATAGTGTGACATGAACCCAACATTAGAGGTTTAGATAGGGTGGATAGTGATAGCCTTTTTCCTCGGATGGAGAAAGCTAGCACGAGGGGGCATGGCTTTAAATTAAGGGGAGGTAGCTACAGGACGGATGTCAGGGGTAGGTTCTTTACCCAGCGGGTGGTGAGGGATTGGAATGCCCTGCCTGCTGCAGTTGTAAATGCGTCTAGTTTGGGGGCGTTTAAGAGATCTCTGGATAGGTTTATGGACGAAAAGGGATTGGTATAGGCTAGTGGGTCATTGTTTTTGTAACTGGTCGGCGCAACATCGTGGGCCGAAGGGCCTGTTCTGCGCTGTAATGTTCTATGTTCTATGTTCTATGTTCTATTCCAGTTGAGGCCGTCCTCATGTGTGCAGAACTTGGCTATCAGTCTCTGCTCAGCAACTTTACACCTGCGATTGGTGTAGTTTGAAATGATTTGCAAGTTGATACTCAGTCTGTTTTATGAACTCATCTACAATGGCCAACAAGTCCTAGTGTGGGATTTGAACCCAGAGCTTCTATTTCAGAGGCAGGGACGGTGCCCACTGCGCCACACCATCACCGATATAATTACTCAAATGCTGTATCACAAAATTATACTTATTTTGTTTGCACATGAGTTAATCAATATCAGCTGCTTCATAGATTGCCCACTCACTCACCCATTGAAATATTGGGCTCAATTTTTCCGCTTACTGGTACTCCTGTCACTCAGTCTGAAAATGGGAGGTAACCATTGCCAGAATGTATCTGCGATAGCTTCCTTGAACAGAATGTAATGGAACCCATGAGGGAGCAAGCTATCCTAGATCTGGTCCTGTGTAATGAGACGGGAATAATTAATAATCTTGCAGTTAGGGATCGTCTTGGAAGAAGCAATCACAGTATGGTTAAATTTGAAATACAGATGGAGCGTGAGAAGGTAAAATCCAATCCCAGTGTCTTGTACTTAAACAAAGGAGAACTACAAAGGGATGAGAACAGCGTTGGCTAAGATAGACTGGGAGCAAAAACTTTATGGTGGGACAATTGAGGAACAGTGGAGGGGTTTCAAAGTGATTTTTCACAGTGCTCAGCAAAGTATATCCCAGTGATAAGGAAGGACTGCAGAGAAAGTGATAATCCACCATGGATATCTGAGGAAATAAAGGAGGATATCAAATTGAAAGAAAATATATACAGAATGGCAAAGATTAGTGAGAACCTCGAGGATTGAGAAATCTTTAAAGGTCAACAGAAAGTCATGAAAAAAGCTATAAAGAAAAGTAAGATGGATTATGAGGGTAAACTAGCTCAGAATATAAAAACAGATCTCAAAAGTTGCTACAGATATATAAAATGAAAAAGAGTGGCTAAAGTAAGCATTGGTCCTTTAGAGGACAAGAAGGGGGATGTAATAACTGGAAATGAGGGCTGAAAAGGATCACAAAAAAGCATTGCCCAGCAGGATTAAGGAAAATCCCAAGGCTTTTTACACATATATAAAGAGCAAGAGGGTGGCCAGGGAGAGGGTTGGCCCACTCAAGGACAGGGGAGGGAATCTGTACGTGGAGCCAGAGGAAATGGGTGAGGTATTAAATGAGTTCTTTGCATCAGTATTCACCAAAGAGGAGGAGTTGGTGGAGGATGAGTCTGGGAAAGGATGTGTAGATAGTTTGAGTCATGCTGAAATCAAAATGGAGGAGGTATTGGGGATTCTTGAGAAACAACAAGTCCCAGGGCCTGATGGGATATACCCTAGGACACTGAAAGAGGCAAGGGAGGAAATTGCTGGGGTCTTGAGAGAAATCTTTGTATCCTCACTGCTACAGATGATCAAGATCTTTGATTCGGACCTTCAGAGTACCCTCCGTGCTCTCATCCCATGCACTCCTCGCGTTGGAGATCTCTACTACCTCCCGAAGATACACAAAGCAAACACACCCAGGCCTCCCATCGTATCGGGCAACGGGACCCTGTGTGAGAATCTCTCCAGCTACGTCGAGGGCATCCTAAAGCCCCTTGTACAACAAGCCCCCAGCTTTTGTCGCGACGCTATGGACTTCCTACAGAAACTCAGCACACATGGAGCATTTGAACCAGGAGCACTCCTCATCACAATGGATGTCTCGGCACTCGACACCAGCATCCCCCATGATGATGGCATTGTGCAACTGTCTTAGTACTCAACGCAGACAACTTCCAATCTCCAGATGCAGTTTTACAACTCATCCACTTCATCCTGGACCACAATGTCTTCACTTTCAACAACAAGTTCGTCATCCAGACACACGGCACAGCCATGGGGACCCAAATTCGCACCTCAATACTCAGGTTCATGTACAGGTTCAAATAATCACTTCACCGCACAGGACCTTCAACCGATGCTATACAGTAGATACATCGATGACATTTTCTTCCTTTGGACCCATGGTGAACAATCATTGAAACAACTATATGATGACATCAACAAGTTCCATCCCACCATCAGACTCCATCAAGGACGGTCACCTCAGCACCTCACTGTACCGCAAACCCACAGATAACCTCACAATGCTCCACTTCTCCAGCTTCCACCCTAAACACGTTAAAGAAGCCATCCCCTACGGACAAGCCCTCCGTACACACAGGATCTGCTCAGATGAGGAGAATCGCAACAGACACCTCCAGATGCTGAAAGATGCCCTCATAAGAACAGGATATGGTGCTCGACTCATCGATCGACAGTTCCAACGCGCCACAGTGAAAAACCGCACCGACCTCCTCAGAAGACAAACACGGGACACTGTGGACAGAGCACCCTTCGTCGTCCAGTACTTCCCCAGAGCAGAGAAGCTTTGACGTCTTCTCCGGAGTCTTCAACATGTCATTGATGAAGACGAACATCTTGCCAGGGCCATCCCCACACCCCCACTTCTTGCCTTCACACAACTGCACAACCTCAAACAGACCATTGCCTGCAACAAACTACCCAGCCTTCAGGAGAACAGTGACCACGACACCACACAACCCTGCCACAGCAACCTCTGCAAGACATGCCGGATCATCGACATGGATGCCATCATCTCACGTGAGAACACCATCCACCAGGTACATGGTACATACTCTTGCAACTTGGCCAATGTTGTCTACCTGATACGTTGCAAGAAAGGATGTCCCGAAGCATGGTACATTGGGGAGACCATGCAGACACTACGACAACGGATGAATGAACATCGCTCGACAATCACCAGGCAAGACTGTTCCCTTCCTGTTGGTGAACACTTCAGCGGTCACGGGCATTCAGCCTCTGATCTTCGGGTAAGCGTTCTCCAAGGTGGCTTTCACAACACACGACAGCGCAGAGTCACTGAGCAGAGACTGATAGCCAAGTTCCGCACACATGAGGACGGCCTCAACCGGGATCTTGGGTTCATGTCACACTATCTGTAACCCCCGTGACTTGCCAGGGCTGGCAAAATCTCACTCACTGTACTGTCTGGAGACAATACACGTCCCTTTAACCTGTGCTTAACCCTCTCTCCGCTCACATTGTCTGTACCTTTAAGACTTGATTACCTGTAAAGTCTCAAATTCCAAATATTATTTTGTAAATTGAGTTTGTGTCTTTATATGCCCTGTTTGTGAACAGAATCCCACTCACCGGGAGCAGCAAGCACTCCAAAAGCTATTGGCTTTTGCTACCAAATAAACCTGTTGGACTTTAATCTCGTGTTGTGAGACTTCTTACTGTTTTTACCCAGTCCAATGCCAGCATCTCCACATCATACAAGGGAAGTCCCAGAGGATTAGAGAATAAGATTTTTTCTTTGTTTAAGAAGGGTAGCAAGAATAATGCTAGTAATTACAGGCTGGTGAGCCTTACATCAATGATAGGGAAATTATTGGGGAGATTCCTTCGAGACAGGATTTATTCCCACTTGGAAATAAGTGGACACATTGGTGAGAGGCAACATGGTTTTGTGAGGGGGAGGTCGTGTCTCACTAAATTAATCGAGTTTTTCGAGAAGTAATGAAGCTGATTGATGAGGGTAGGGCAGTGGATGTTGTCTACGTGGACTTCAGTAAGGCCTTTGACAAGGTCCCTCATGGCAGACTGGTACAGAAGGTGAAGTCATATAGGATCAAATGTGAGCTGCAAGGTGGCTACAGAACTGGCTCGGTTAAAGAAGACAGAGGGTAGCAGTGGAAGGGTGCATTTCTGATTGGAGGGCTGTGACAAGTGATGTTCCTCAGGGATCAGTGCTGGGACCTTCGCTGTTTGTAATGTATATAAATAATTTGGAGGAAAATGTAACTGGATTGATTACTAAGTTTGCAGATCACACAAAGGATTTGCGGATAGTGTTGAGGACCATCAGAGGATACAGCAGGATATAGATTAGTTAGAGTTTTGGGCGGAGAGATGGCAGATAGAGTTGAATCCGGACAAATGTGAGGTAATGCATTTTGGAAGGTCTAATACAGATAGGAAATATACAGTAAATGGCAGAACCCTTAAGAGCATTGATAGGCAAAGGGATCTGGGTATATAGGTCATTGAATGTGGCAATGCAGATGGAGAAGGTAATCAAGAAGGCATACGGCATGCTTGCCCTCATCGGCTGGGGCATTGAGTTTAAAAATTGGCAAGTCATGTTGCAGCTTTATAGTTAAGCCGCACTTGGAATATAGTGTTCAATTCTGGTCGCCACAAGAGTCATTGAATCATAGAACCCTACAGTGCAGAAAAAGGCCCTTCAGCCCATTGAGTCTGCACCGAACACAATCCCACCCAGCCCTACCCCCATATCCCTACATATTATACCCACTAATCCCTCTAACCTACACATCCCTGGACACTAAGGGGCAATTTCTTAGCATGGCCAATCAACCTAACCCGCACGTCTTTCGACTGTGGGAGGAAACCAGAGCACCCGGAGGAAACCCACGCAGACATGAGGAGAATGTGCAAACTTCACACAGGCAGTGACCTGAGCCGGGAATCGAGCCCAGGACCCTGAAGTGTGAAGCAGCAGTGCTAACCCACTGTGCTACCGTGCCGCCCACACTATCAGAAGGTTGTGAAGAGTTTGGAGAGGGTACAGAAAAGATTTACCAGGATGTTGCCTGGTATGGAGGACAACATCTATGAGGAGAGGTTGGAAAAACTTGGTTTGTTCTCACTGGAACAACAGAGGTTGAGGGGTGGCCTGATAGAAATCTGCAAGATTATGAGGGGCATGGACAGAGTGGATGGTCAGATGTTTTTTTCCCAGGGTGGAAGAGTCAATTACTAGGGGGCACAGGTTTAAGATGCAAGGGGTAAGGTTTAAAAGAGATGTATGAGGCAGATTTTTTACAGTAAGAAGCCTGGCAACACCAGGTTTAAGTCCAACCGATTTATTTGATAGTAAACTCACAAGCTTTCAGGGTTTCCCTCTTATCGGGTGAATGGAGAGTTCTGGCCTCGGACAGAGCATATAACAGCACAGACAGTTTACAGATTACTGATTAGAATGTGAATCTTTACACCTAACCTGCTGTTCAAGTCTTAAAGTGGCCGACAATGTGAGTGGAAGGAGCATTGATCACAGGTGCTTTATATGCTCTGTCGAAGGCCAGAACTCTCCATTCACCTGATGAAGGGACAAACCCCGAAAGCTTGTGAGTTTACTATCAAATAAATCGGTTGGACTTAAACCTGGTGTGGTCAGACTTCTTACTGTGTTTACCCCAGTCCAACGCCGGCATCTCCAGATGCAGATTTTTTACACAGAGTGTGGTAGGTGCCTGGAACTCATTGCTGGGGGTGGGGGTGGGGGAGGTGGTAGTGGAAGTAGATACAATAATGACTTTGAAGGGGCGCCTTGACTAATACATGAATAGGATGGGAATAGAGGGATACGGTCCCCGATAGGGTAACGGGCTTTAGTTAAGTTGAGCAGGATGGTCGGTGCAGGCTCGGAGGGCCTAAGGGCCTGTCCCTGTGCTGTAATTTTATTTGTTCTTTGGAAGAAATCGCTTTGATGGGGTTGTAATATCGGCCCCCAAGTGGTCAGCGGGAAATTGTGGAGCAAATATGAAACTATAGCTCCAAGAAAAATAGGGTGGTAACAGTCGGGGACTTTAACTTTCCCAACATTGACTGGGACTGCCATAGGATTGGAGGGTTGGATGGAGAGAAATTTGTTGAAGAATTCAGGAAGAATTTGTCATTCAGTATGTGGATGACCTGACTAGAGAGGGGGCAAAACTTGACCTCCTTTTGGGAATTAAGGAAGGGCAACTGACAGAAGTGTTAGTGAGGGATCATTTTGGGACCAGTGACCATAATTCCATTAGTTTAAGTAACCTATGGAGAATGATAGATCTGGCCCAAAAGTTAAAATTCTAAATTGGAGCAAGGCCAATTTTGATGGTATTAGACAGGAACTTTCAGCAGTTGATTGGGAGAATCGATTGGCAGTCAAAAGGATGGCTGGTAAGTTGGAGGCTTTCAAAAGAGTTAACCAAGGTTCAATGGAAGCACATTCCTTTTAGGGTGTAGGGTAAGGTTGGTACAAATAGAGAACACTGGATGTCGTGGAATATTAAAGTCCTGATCAACAAAAAGAAGGAGGCACATGACATGCAAAGGCAGCTAGGATCAAGTAGATCCCTGGAGAATATAGAAGGTATAGGAGTAGAGTGAAGAGAAAAACCAGGAGGGCAAAAAGGGGACACGAGATTGCTTTGGCAGATAAGGCAAAGGTGAATCCAAAGAGCTTCTACAAATACATAATGGGCAAAAGAGTAACTGGAGAGAGAGTAGAGCCTTTTAAGGTCCAATAAGATCATCTGTGAAGGCAGATCCACATGAGATGGGTGAGATCCAAAATGAATATCAGTATTTATTGTTGAGAAAAACATTGATGTAAGGGAACTTGGGGAAATAAATAGTGATGTTTTGAGGAATGTTTATATTACAGAGAAGGTGGTGTTAAAGTGGTGGTGTTTAAGTCTTAAAGCACATCCAAGTAGATAAATCCCTGGGACCTAATGGAGTGTATCCCAGGATGTTGTGGGAGGTAAGGGAAGAAATTGTGGGTCCCCTAGCAGAGATATTTGAATCATTGACAGCCACAGGTACCTGAAGATTGGAGGGTGGCAAATGTTGTGCCTTTGTTGAAGAAGGGCTGCAGGGAAAAGCCAGGGAACTACAGGCCAGTGAGCCTCATATCTGTAGGGGGTAGGTTGTTAGAAGATATTCTAAGAGACAGGATCTACAGTCAGCATGGCTTTGTGAGAGGCAAATCACATCTCACAAATTTAATTGAATTCTTTGAAAGGGTAACCAAGAAGGAAGATGAGGGCAGTGCAGTTGATGTTGTCCACATGGACTTTAGCAATACCTTTGACAAGGTACTGCATGGTAGCTTGTTGCATGAGGTTAAATCTCACAGGATCCAGGGTGAGGTAGACAAATGGATACACAATAGGCTTGATACAGAAGACAGAGGGTGGTTGTGGAGGGTTGTTTTTCAAACTGGAGGCCTGTAACCAGCGGTGTGCCTCAGGGATCGGTGCTGAGTCAACTGTTATTTGTCATTTATATTAATGATTTGGATGAGAATATACAAGGCATGATGAGGTAAGTTTGCAGATGACACCAGGATTGGTGGTATAGTGGACAGTGAAGAAAGTTATCTAGGATTGCAATAGGATCTTGATGATTTGGGCCAGTGGGCTGATGAATGGCAGATGGGGTTCAATTTAGATAAATGTGAGGTGATTTATTTTGATAGGTCGGACCAGGGCAGGAATTACTCAGTTAATGGTTGGGTGTTGAAAAGAATTATAGAACAAAGAGATCTTGGGTACAGGTTCATAACTCCTTGAAAGTGGAGTCACAGGTGGACAGAGTGGGGAAGAAGGCATTCGGCATGCTTGGTTTCATTGGTCAGAATATTGAATACAGGAGTTGGAATGTCTTGTTGATGTTTTACAAGATATTGGAAAGACCACACTTTGAATACTGTGTACAGTTCTGGTCACCTTATTATAGAAAAGATATCAAACTGGCAAGAGTGCAGAAGAGATTTACTAGGATGCTGCCAGCACTTGATGGTTTGAGTCATAAGGAGAGGCTGGATAGACTGGCTATTTTTTCTCTGGAGTGTAGGAGACTTAGTGGTGAACTTATAGAGGTCTATAAGTTAATGAGGGACATAGGTCAGCTAGATAGTCAATATCTTTTCTCAAAGGTAGGAGTGCCTAAAATTAAAGGGCAGAGGTTTTAGGTGAGAGGGGAGAGGTACAAAAGTGTCCAGAGGGCATTTTTTTTTCACACAGAGGGTGGTGAGTATCTGCAACAGGCTGCCAGAGGTAATAGTAGAGGTGAGTACAATTTTGTCTTTTAAAAAGCATTTAGATATTACATGGTCATAGATATGGGCCAAATGCAGGCAATTGGGACTCGCTTAATGGTTAAAAAAAGGGGTGGCATGGACAAGTTGGGCTGAAGGGCCTGTTTCCATGCTGTAAACCTCTATGACTCTATGACGTAACACCAAGAAAATCCAAGGCAGTTTTTCTCGGGATTTGTTTGAATTGACACCTTCCCCATCACACCCCCCACCCCCCCCGAGCACAGGCTTTGTCCTCTGATTCTGCTATCTTGAACAAGATAAAACCGGTTGGTGTAGTCAACATTATCCAGTTGTCCTTGAGAATCATAAAAACAGCTCCGTATCATCCCACTGTCATGTTTTTATAATGACATAAAGGTGTCAATCACTCACCGGGGATTGGGTAAACACATTGTAGGTTGGTTTACTTGGACGAGGCATAGGGGAACATTTATATATTGATATAGAGCGGGAAAATATCATCAACAGAGCTGTGTGTAGGTGCTCTGCTCAACAGCAAGACTGTAACTAAGACTGAATTGCATGACACACTTGCTTTTGAGTGATGTCATCTCGTAAAGACAGATCATAAACACAGCCTTGTTGTTTTTCCAACAAGAATGTAGCTAATTTACATAACCACTCCTCATAATGCAATCTCGGTCTCTCAATCATTCAGAGTTGTTCTTTTCCATCCCCTTTAATGGACAACATTTGTTATCAAGATAACATTGAAGCCAGTGATGTAGACTGCTATTTGTACACAGTTGATATTGTAGCTTCAGGCAAAAGTGGATGCCCAGCTAAATTCGAAACTCCAAAAATCACTGCCCAGTTTCTGCAGCAGTTTCATTATCTGCCTTACCATTGAAATGGATTAAATGATGTGAGGTTGCTGTGTATTTGAGGTAGTTATGAACGAAACTCACCACCAGAAAGTTAAGTCTTGCTCATTTCAATCTAAGTGTCTGATAATCAATGGAATAAGTATGAATTACAGTTAATTCTGTGGGACTGAATATTATCCTCAAGCATGGATGGGAAGAGTTTCCCACTAAGGAAGCACGTGGAAACATGCAATCATCGGAATTCTACCGCCTCGCCCACCACGGCATCGGAGCGGGCCAGGATCAGACAAGGGAAATGTTTGTTGACCTCGGGCAGGTATTCCTGGTCTCGCTTGAGCTGTAAAATCCTGCCCTAAATCTTCTGGCCTCGATCGCATTAAAATCCATACAGTGCAGAGCGAGGCCATTCGGCCCACTGAACCTGTACCGATAGCAACCCCACCCAAGCCCTATCCCCGTAACCCCATCTATCCACCCTGCTAGTCCCCTGACACTAAGGGCCAATTTAGCACGGCTGACCAACCTAACCCACACATCTTTGGAGTGTGGGAGGAAACCGGAGCGCCCGGAGGAAACCCACGCAGACACGGGGAGAAACTCCACAGAGGCAGTGACGAAAGGCCGGAATTAATTATGTGTCTGGGGTTTAATGTGTTATTCTGTGGTCGGGTGGGAATGATGGGATGAGCACTTGGAACGTCATCGCATTCAGGGCCATGGGCCAAATGCTGGCAGATATGATGAGGTGGAAGTTCAGGTGTTTATAACGTGTCAGTGTGGGCTCGATGGTCCGAAGGGCCTTTTCTGCGCTGTAGAATTCTATAATTCTACATCTCGCCACAGTACCTGGGTGCTATTTTAAACGGTGCTCAAATTCACTGGTCCATTGTTGAAGAAAGAAGATGGATCTGCAGGAACACTCTGGGGCTAGAAGATGGACCACTTTGATGACACTGAAGCTGAAAGATCCACCTGGACATGCTTCCCCCACCCACTCCTGCGATGCTCCAGGGTCCAGAGTTGGTGGTGACCTCCATCCTAAAGTTTAGCGGCAGCCCCGGGTCTACTTCAGCTAAGCCCTGACTTCTGGATGCCACAGTGTTCCAGATGTGTTCTGGACCGATGTGTTTTCCTGTTGGCGTTGCAGAGAAATAAACGTGGATGGATGATTCTGGTTAGACTTCATTTGCTTCCCTTTCCCCGAGTGGCACAGTGGTAACTCACAGCACCAGGGACCCAGGTTCAATCCTGGCCTCGAGTCACTGTCTGTGTGGAGTGTGCAGGTTCTCCCTGTGTTTCGTGGGTTGCCTCCTACACTCGTGGGTTAGGTTGATTTGCCATAATAAATTGCTCCTTCATGTCAGGGGGACTAGGAGAATAAATATGTGAGATTACAGTGAAAGGACCTGGGTGGGATTGCTGTTGGTACAGACTCAATGGGTCAAATGGCCTCCTTCTGCACTGCAGATTCTATGATTTAATTCAAATGAGTTTCACGCCTGTCTGCCAATTTGCCATGGAGAGCACACTGACAGAAGATTCCACAGTAAATTCATTCTGATGTAAAGCAGATTTTTAGACCCCCTGCGAATTCCGTCTCCCCCATCCCCCAGCCATTGAATCCACTGGCAGGCGCAGAGGAGAATTCCACTGAAAGATGGGTATAAGGAATTGTTAACAATGTTACGAATGGAAGCATCAAGTTACTGAAAGACATTTTGATAGACAGAGCGAATGAACAAAATATGCCAGGCGAATTTCAGAAGTGTGAAGTCATCCGTTTTTGACCAAAGAAGAAGCCTGAGTATTATTTGCAGAGTGAAAATCCAGGAATTAAGGAGGCGGAAAGAGGTGAAGGAGGCGTGTGGTTAGATCTCTAAAATGTAGCAGTCAGGTGCAAAATAATCAAAAAGGCGAATGGAATGTTAGTCTTGCCAATTACCAAGCTGGAATGTAAATGGGAGGACACTTTGCAGCCACACAGGTTTCCAAAGAGTAAATTACGAAGAGATATAACAAAAAATGCACTGTGTATCCCTTGGAGTACAGAAGGAATGATTTGAGGTTTTTGAATTGAGAAAGGAATTGCTGGGTAGATAGAGAGAAAGATACGATGCTGATGTCTCAAACAGAATAAGAGTTGGACCATTCAGAAGAACAGTTCGGAAGTGTGTTTTTACATAAAGAGTGGTGGAATGTGAAAGAATCCCATGATAAAGCAGTAACTTTGGAAAGCAAGTAAAGACCCTGAATTCGAAGTATAAAACATAGAAGTAAACATATTAAATAAACAATTAACAAATGCGATGATCAGGCAGTATTGTTGCTACCAAAATTCCAAAATATCACACATTCTTTCATCCAAAACTTTTCAAGTTGCCTATCAGACCGGAGAAAATTATTTCACTGTTTGCCTGTGAGAAGAGTGTTCTTAGTTCCCAAATGAGGCCACATTACCTGCTGCCCAAATCTGCTAAAACAGATATCCCACTGCCCACTACCTAAACCCATAGCCCAAACCACTGTTCACTACTGAACTCATGTTCACTGCTCAAACTTTCTGACAACAATCCATTGTCCAAAGACAAACAGCCTAAAGGCAACCAGGCCCCACAAAGCATCTGGCATTCTGTCAGCGATATAACTCCATATCCACCTACCCCATTCCCCAAATTACCGGTATCATATTTACTGTTATCACCCCTCTTCCTCCAGTTCCAGTATGATGGGACTGCACTTGTATTACCTCCTCCACACTATCATGTTCCTCTCATCATTCTGTTTTTGTGGGTTAGCCTATTACTCTAAAAGTGACCTCACTGGAGGCAATGGACCTTTGTTCAAAATATATTTATTTACCTGCTACCTTTTTGCAAAGGTTAAATAAAACTCAAGACATAGCTGGAGCTCTTCTCTGAGATGCCTCACACTCCTCTCCTCTCAGTAAGTTACACTTCTGTGACACAGCCTGTCATACACATGCTGAATAACCATCATTGGAGTTAACCCCTTACAGCGATCACTTCTCTGCCTCTTGGTATGAATCCCCTCTCCTTACCCAGATATCACAAACTTGATTGAGTTTTTTGAAGGAGTAACCAAGAAGGTAGATGAGGGCAGTGCAGTTGATGTTGTCTACATGGACTTTAGCAAAGCTTTTGACAAGGTACAGCATGGTAGGTTGTTGCATAAGGTTAAATCTCATAGGATCCAGGGTGAGGTAATTAAATGGATACAAAATTGGCTTGATGACAGAAACCAGAGGGTGGTTGTAGAGGGTTGTTTTTCAAACTGGAGGCCTGTGACTCAGGGATCTGTGGTGGGCCCACTGTCATTTATATTAATGGTTTGGATGAGAATATAGGGAGCATGTTTAGCAAGTTTGCAGATAACACCAAGATTGGTGGCATCGTGGACAATGAAAAAAGTTATCTCGGATTGCAAAAGGATCTTGATCAATTGGGCCAGTAGACTGACGAATGGCAGATGAAGTTTAATTTAGATAAATGCGAGGTGATGCATTTTGGTAGATTGAACCAGGGCAAGACTTACTCAGTTAATGGTAGGGCGTTGGGGAAAGTTACAGAACAAAGAGATCTAAGGGTACATGTTCATAACTCCTTGAAAGTGAAGTCACAGGTGGACAGAGTGGGGAAGAAGGCATTCAGCAGGTTTCATCTGTCAGAACATTGAACACAGGAATAGAGACATCTTATAGAAGTCGTACAAAACATTGGTAAGGCCATACATGGAATACTGTGTATAGTATAGAAAGATATTATTAAAGTAGAAAGAGTGCAGAAAAGATTTACTAGGATGCTACCAGCACTTGATGATTTGAGTTATAAGCAGAGGCTGGATAAATTGGGAATTTTTTCTCAAGCGTAGAAGTCTGAGGGGTGATCTTAGAGTCATAGAGATTTACAGCATGGAAAGTCCTACCCTGGTTCAATCTACCAAAATGCATCACCTTTCATTTGTCTAAATTAAACTCCATCTGCCACTCGTCAGCCCACTGGCCCAATTGATCAGGATCCCATTGCAATTGGAGATAACTTTCTTCACTGTCCACTCTGCCACCAATCTTGGTGTCATCTGCAAATTTGCTAACAGTGCCTCCTATATTCTCATCCAAATCATTCATATAAATAACAAATAACAGTGGACTCAGCACTGATTCCTGAGGCACACCGCTGGTCACAGGCCTCCAATTTGAAAAACAACTCTTTACAACCATCCACAGAAGCCAATTTTGTATCCATTTAGATACCTCACCCTGGATCCTGTGAGATTTAACCTTATGCAACAATCTACCATGCTGTACCTTGTCAAAGGCCTTGCTAAAGTCCATGTAGACAGCATCAACTGCACTGCCCTCATCTGCCTTCTTGGTTACCCCTTCAAAAAACTAGAGGTCTATAAAATAATGAGGGGCACAGATCAGCTAAGTAGTCAATATGTTTTCCCAAAGGTAGGGGAGTCTAAAACTAGAAAGCATAGGTTTAAGGTGAGAGGAAAGAGATACAAAAGTGTCCAGAGGGGCAATTTTTTCACACAGAGGGTGGTGAGTGTCTGGAACAAGCTGCCAGAGGTAGTAGTAGAGGTGGGTACAATTTTGTCTGTTAAAAAGCATTTAGACAGTTACATGGGAAAGATGGCTATAGAGGGATATGGGCCACATGCGGGCAATTGAGATGAGCTTCGGGGTTTAAAAAAAGAGCAGCGTGGACAAGTTGGGCTGAAGAGCCTCTTTCCATGCTGTAAACCTCTATGACTCTATACAACCTGGCACCAGCCCCGTAATCTAACCTATGCTCACCCCAGTCCACTGTATCACCTCCCCACCATCCCCCAACCCACTGAACGGAACTAGTGCATGTTCTAACACATTGCAATGTTCATTTCACTTTCACCTTTGGCCTCCAACATGACATCTCAATGTTAGTCTGATGCAGTGCTCTGTCACTGTAAGTGATTTCTGAACTGTTACTGTACTTCCATATATACTAAATAATTGAACAGATCTCAGGTAGTTGAACCAAAATGCTTTTATATTTCACTCAATTTTAAACAGAATCTCTCCTCAAAGCAGAAATTCTGTGATATAGTCTGCACGCAATCACCTCCCTGAACATTGCCTGACATTTTGCAGAGTGTTCAGTCCAAATATGAGGAATATTGCAGTAAATCTTGGCTGAAGAAGGGTTGTTTAATTTCCCTCACACTTTGAGTGACAGTGTGTCATACATTCAGTGACACTTCCTTGCATTATAGTGAAAGGAAGAAACCATTAATGCTGGTTTTCTGGAAGTTGATTTCTATAAGACAAAGTCTTGAAATTCCACCGTATACGCCCCCTGTACCAGGCCCTCCTGTCAAATATTAGCATTGAGAAAAGAAATTAATTCATCATCTCTTGCTGAAAAGCATCAACATGGCACCACGGCACAGTGCTTAGCATTGCTGCCTCAACACCAGGGACCTGGGTTCAATTCTGGCCTCAGGTGATTGCTGGAATTGAACCCTGGTCCCTGGTGCTGTGAGGCAGTGTGCTTGTGTGGCTTTCCTCCCGGTGTTCTGGTTTTCACCCAAGCTCCAAAGAGGTTAGGTATTAGGTTATTGGCCATGATAAATTGCCCTTAATGTCAGGGGGATTGGGAGGGTAAATATGTGGGGTTACGGGAATAGGACCTGGGTGGGATTGTTGTCAGTGTGGGCTCGATGGACCAAGTGGTCTCCTTCTGCACTGTAGATCCTGTGAAATTCAGCTAGCAATAAACAATTATTGCAATTGTACGGTAGCACAGTGGTTAGCACTGCTGCTTCACAGCTCCAGGGTCCTGGGTTCGATTCCCGGCTCGGGTCGCTGTCTGTGTAGAGTTTGCACATTCTCCTCATGTCTGTGTGGGTTTCCTCCGGGTGCTCTGGTTTCCTCCCACAGTCCAAAGATGTGCGGGTTAGGTTGATTGGCCATGCTAAGAAATTGTCCCTTAGTATCCAGGGATGTGTAGGTTGGAGGGATTAGTGGGTATAATATGTAGGGATATGGGGGTAGGGCCTGGGTGGGATTGTGTTCGGTGCAGACTCGATGGGCCGAAGGGCCTCTTTCTGCACTGTAGGGTTCTATGATTCTATTAGTTTTATAATGTGAAATATCAAAATCTCACATAGCAGACTACCATGTAATGTGCATTGGATTGCAGGTAATGTCTTGAAATGGATAAAAAGCTGGTTAGCAGACAGGAAACAAAGAGGTGGAATAAATGTTTTTTTTCCCTGATGGGCAGTCAGTGACTGCAGGGCCCCAACTACAACCCAAACTGTTCACATTCTATATTAAGGATAAGAGGGAATTAAAATGTATTATCACCAAATTTGCAGGAGGTACAAAGTTGGATGGGAGGGTGAGCTGTGAGGAGGGTGAGCCGTGAGGGGGGTGAGTGTGATGAGGGTGAGCTGTGAGGAGGGTGAGTGTGACGAGGGTGAGCTGTGAGGAGGGTGAGTGTGACGAGGGTGAGCTGTGAGGAGGGTGAGTGTGACGAGGGTGAGCTGTGAGGAGGGTGAGTGTGAGGAGGGTGAGCTGTGAGGAGGGTGAGTGTGACGAGGGTGAGCTGTGAGGAGGGTGAGTGTGACGAGGGTGAGCTGTGAGGAGGGTGAGTGTGAGGAGGGTGAGCTGTGAGGAGGGTGAGCTGTGAGGGGGGTGAGCTGTGAGGGGGGTGAGCTGTGAGGAGGGTGAGCTGTGAGGAGGGTGAGTGTGACGAGGGTGAGCTGTGAGGAGGGTGAGTGTGAGGAGGGTGAGCTGTGAGGAGGGTGAGCCGTGAGGGGGGTGAGCTGTGAGGGGGGTGAGCTGTGAGGGGGGTGAGTGTGACGAGGGTGAGCTGTGAGGAGGGTGAGTGTGACGAGGGTGAGCTGTGAGCAGGGTGAGCTGTGAGGGGGGTGAGCTGTGAGCAGGGTGAGCTGTGAGGGGGGTGAGCCGTGAGGGGGGTGAGCCGTGAGGGGGGTGAGCTGTGAGGGGGGTGAGCTGTGAGGGGGGTGAGCCGTGAGGGGGGTGAGCCGTGAGGGGGGTGAGCTGTGAGGGGGGTGAGCTGTGAGGAGGGTGAGCTGTGAGTGGGGTGAGCTGTGAGGGGGGTGAGCTGTGAGGGGGGGTGAGCTGTGAGGAGGGTGAGTGTGAGGGGGGTGAGCTGTGAGGGGGGTGAGTGTGAGGGGGGTGAGTGTGAGGGGGGTGAGTGTGAGGGGGGTGAGTGTGAGGAGGGTGAGCCGTGAGGGGGGTGAGTGTGAGGGGGGTGAGTGTGAGGGGGGTGAGTGTGAGGGGGGTGAGTGTGAGGGGGTGAGTGTGAGGAGGGTGAGTGTGAGGGGGGTGAGTGTGAGGGGGGTGAGTGTGAGGGGGGTGAGTGTGAGGGGGGTGAGTGTGAGGGGGGTGAGTGTGAGGAGGGTGAGTGTGAGGGGGGTGAGTGTGAGGAGGGTGAGTGTGAGGGGGGTGAGCCGTGAGGGGGGTGAGTGTGAGGGGGGTGAGCTGTGAGGGGGGTGAGCTGTGAGGGGGGTGAGCTGTGAGGAGGGTGAGTGTGAGGAGGGTGAGCCGTGAGGGGGGTGAGTGTGAGGGGGGTGAGCTGTGAGGGGGGTGAGCCGTGAGGAGGGTGAGTGTGAGGGGGGTGAGCCGTGAGGGGGGTGAGCTGTGAGGGGGGTCAGTGTGAGGGGGGTGAGCTGTGAGGGGGGTGAGTGTGAGGAGGGTGAGCTGTGAGGAGGGTGAGTGTGAGGGGGGTGAGCCGTGAGGGGGGTGAGCTGTGAGGGGGGTGAGCTGTGAGGGGGGTGAGTGTGAGGGGGGTGAGTGTGAGGGGGGTGAGCTGTGAGGGGGGTGAGCTGTGAGGGGGGTGAGCTGTGAGGGGGGTGAGCTGTGAGGAGGATACAGAGATGCTTCAGCATGATTTGAACAGGCTGGGTGAGTGTGCATATGCATAGCAGATGCAGTCTAATGTAGATAAAAGTGAGCTTATCCAGTTCAGTAACAAAAATAGGAAAGCAGATTATTATTTGAATGGGTGTAAATTGTGAGAAGTGGACACTCAGTGAGGCCTTAGTCTCTTTGGGGGATCATTCGCTGAAAGTAAGCTCATTGATGCAGCAGGCAGTGTCGAAGGCAAATGTTATGTTGGCCTTCATAGCAAAAGGATTTGAGTATCTAATAATTTTACTGAAATTGTACAGGGCATTGGTGAGGCCATATCTGGATTATAATGTACATTATATTAGGTGTCCTTACCTGAGGAAGGATTTTCTTGCTATAGAGGGAGCACAGTGAAGATTTATCAGGCTGATTCCTGGAGTGGCAGGTTTGTCATATAAGGAGAAATTAAGTTGGTTAGAATTATATTCACTGGAGTTTAGAAGACCAAGAGGGGAGTCTCATAGAAACTTACAAAATTCCAACAGAGTTGGGCAGGATGGATTTAGAAAGACTGTTTCCAATGATGGTGGGAGTCCAGAACTCGGGGTCATGGTTTGAGGATAAGGGATAAACCTTCTAGAATTGAGGTGAGGAGAAATTTATTCACCTCGAGAATAGTAAATCTGTGGAATTCACTGCATTGAATGTAGTTGAAATGTTGCGTGATTTCAAGAAGAAATGAGTTGAAGCTTTTGAGGCTTAAGGAATCAAGGGTTATGGGGGAAGGCAGAATCAGGATATTGAATTTGATGATGACCCATGATCATAATGAATGGCGGAGCAGGCTCGGGGCTGAATGGCCTCATCCTGCTTCTACCTAACTGCACAAACATGTCGAACTGTGCAACAGAATGAGTTTGGAGCGTAGGAATGTGAGCAGGAGGTGTTATGAGCTGTTGCAGTGTGACTGAAGGTGAGATTTCTTTGGCAGAGATTGGGAGGATCAGTCATGCTTGTGGGAAATTGTGGAGTTTCAGGGCTGTATTTAAAAGAAAAATCAATGTGAAGGAGATTTAATGTCTCCAATCAGATTGCCAGAATGTGATGGAAAGAACTGGACCAAGAGCTTATACACTTACATTAATTTCTATGTATACACAAAATATATATTATCTATCTTATCATCATTATGTGTGCTCCACGTGACGGCAGATCCTTGGTTCCTTATAATCTTTCCATGTCTCCTCTTAAGAAGTATCCTGTGCAGTCTCTCTGTCTTTTTCTCATTGTGTTCAGCAAATGTCTTTATTCATGCACTCTCCACAGCATTTCATTATTCATTACTTTTTCTTTCCAGCAGATCCTTTCCATCCTCCTCCAAACCACATTGAGTGAATTGGCCTCCTCTTTCTATGAGGCCCAAGATTCACCTCCAGACAAGGCAACACTCCAAAGCGGGCTCTGAACAAATCGCTTCTTGAGTTGTTCATTCAGCTTTCCAGTTAGCAACTGTCTCTCCTCCTTTTCCATTATTATCCTCATCTTATTTCTTTGTTGAATCTTCCATCTGCAGATGTAACACTTCCTGTTCCAGTTCTGTTCCCTCTATGAATATTTATTGTTGATTTTGAGATATGCATCACTTTGGGTTTTTTTTCAATGCTCACTTTTATTCTAAAGTTCAAACTTGCTGTTCCTAATCTATCGGCTAGCTCCTGCAATCCTTCTGTGCTAGTTAGAGATGCTTTGTTGTCTGTATATCTAATTGATGTTCTCATTCATCCCTCCCAATTGCAACACCAGAATCTCTGTCTTCAAACACTTCTTTAATCATTGCTTCTGCGGAGATATTGAAGAGAACGGGTGATAAACAACACACTTATTGAACTCCTCTTCTGATTACACATGGTGCTGACTCCCTATTGGCTTCTCTCACTCATGTTGTTTGTCTAATATAAAGATTTCTGATGGGTTGCCTATCTTTCCAGTTTCCTCCGCTGACCTTCAGTCCTGTCAGAAGCTTAATCCAGTCAATTTGATTGAATGCTTTTTCAAAATCAAAATATAATCCCTCTAGACTGTGTTCACATTAATCTTATCATGCTGATTGCTTCTTTCGACCCTCTTATAAACATAGAAACATAGAAAATAGAAGCAGGAGCCGTCCCTTTGGCCCTTCCAGCCTGCCCTGCCATTCATTTTGATCATGTCTGATCATCAAATTCAATATCCTGATCCTGCCTTCTCCCCATAACCCTTGATCCCTTTAGTCACAAGAGCTGTATCTAATTTCTTCCTGAAACCATGCCTCAACTTTCGGCCTTAACTACTTTCTGTGGAAGTGAATTCCACACATTCACCACTCTCTGGGTGAAAAAATTTCTCCTTATCTCCATCCTAAAAGGTTTACCCCTTTTTCTCAAACTGTGACCCCTAATTCTGGACTCTCCCACCATTGGGAACGTTGTTTCTGAATCTATCCTGTCTAATCATGATAACATTTTACAAGTTTCCATGAGTGCCCCTCTCACTCTTCTAAACTCCAATGAATACAATCCTAACCGATTTAGTCTCTTTTATAACAGTCCTGCCATCCCAGGAATCAGTCTGGTACACCTGGATGATGGGAATATTCGCTGGCTGCTCCTTCACCTTCACTAGAATCAGTCTATCTGACTCACATTTCACTTCACTGACACACTTGGCTGATTCCTTGTCCACCATTACTGCTATACCCCATTCCTTTTTTCTCCTACTGAGTATATCATCCCCATTTCATCATGAATGAAATTGTCTTCTCCTCACACGTAACGTAACACCAGGATGTTTCATTTCTCCATTTCCATTTCTTTATGTTTTCCAGTTTGCCTCATTCCCTTTCATTGTTCATGCATTCCCTGTTCCTATTCCTTTGATATCATCAAGCTTATCGACATGAAGAGTTTGTTGGATGGTGACTTTGGAGACCTCACTCCCTCCCTTGTTAGTACAACCCCTCTAGTCCTTTGACAGGGCTGGAGTTCAGTGACTCAGATCTGCAGTCATCTGTCAGCCAGAGGATGGCATTTTTGTTTTTGAGGAGGAACTTCTTCACTCAAAGGGTGGTGAATCTCTGGAATTCTCTGCCCGTTGAAGTGGTGGAGGCTGCCTCACTAAATATATTTAAGACGCGGGTTGATAGGTTTTTGATAGGCAAGGGGATTAAGGGTTATGGGGAGAAAGCGGGAAAGTGGAACTGAGACACGACAGATCAGCCATGATCTTATTGAATGGCGGGGCAGGCTCGAAGGGCTAGATGGCCTACTCCTGCTCCTATTTCTTATGTTCTCTAAATGACGTAATGAACTGGATCGATTATTACAGTAATCACTGAAACTTTAATGGTCACCACTTCTGAAACTAGTTTAATAATCCCAGATTTATTAATTGAATTTAAATTCCATCAGCTATCATGGTGGGATTTGATCCTGTATCCCCAGAGTGTCGGCCAAAATGTCTGGATTACAGTGATGTTACTCCACTGTTTCCCTTTGAGTTTGTTTACAGTTGAAAGGTCACTGGGATTGGTCCTGGATTTTTCACTGGGAGGCTTATGGCTAGTTAATTCCTGTTTCTCCTGGAGACAATAGCATTAATTCGGAATTCTCATTAAGAATTCTCAGTTTGCAGCAATGAAGCCTTCTGGTGGGTTTTCAAATCACGAACAGCTCAACTTTGATGAGGGGTGTTTCAGATAAAGATAGAGGAGCTATACCTGTTGCCCCTTCAATCCCTGTGGCAGTCTATCTCAGGCTATTAGTTCAAATATATTAGACATATATATCTGAGAGCTGAGTTATGTGACCAGTCTCTGGTTTTAATCTGTGTTTGTCTTAGCCACTGCCTTTGGAAGCTCCCTGGATCATGTGTCACCATCAAGCACCTTGCTCCTTTTTACGGGTGCAACATAGTAGCTGCTATTGGGCAATGTTGTTTCTATGTTCTATGTTCTAAATATAAATTAGTATTCCATATAACAATTTTCATAACAAAATCAATTTTCACATTAGCTCATCTCAAATTTCAGTGAATTACCTTTGAAAGTTTATCCATATTTTAAAACCACCAAACTGAGTGGTCAGTTCAGACAGCAAAACCCTAAAAGTAGCAAGACGATGATTCACCTATTAATCTGTTTGTGTTGGTGTTGTTTGAGAGATAAATGTTTGATCAGGTTATTAGTGAACACATCCTGTTCTTCTTTAAATAACGCCATGAAATCTTTCACATCTTCCTGAAAGGGCAGTTTGACATTCACGTTGTTCAAAAGACAACACCTCAAAATGTAGAATTTCTTCAGTGTTGCACCAGAACTAGGTTTTTTTAATAGCAAATGTTGTTCCTGTCTTAGTCACTGAACTGGCATTGTCAGCTCCAGGGTGGAGTATTTTTTTAAGGTATTGCAACAGGAAATAAGGGTAAACAATAAGGAGCAGTAATTTTTTAAATATCAGCACTGATATCACCAAGCTCATTGTGTTGCTGAACACATTCACTGAAGACCATTGAACTCCTTCAGTTTCTGTTAGATTGTTTCAACCAATTCACTCGGGTCCATTTATGCTCTGAAATGATTGACTTTTGTAACCTGGGTTGGCATTGATGTTGAGATGCAGTTTCCACTGGGATGTTTGCCTTCTCGTTAATTAACATGTATAATTAAACAATGTCTACAGCCGACATTCTCTTATTCCATACTCAGACTCTCTTGAGCATTGGCTAATTAAAAAATACTGATAATAGCAGAAAATTCATCCTACAATTAAAGCAGAAACAAGCAGTTTTTTTGCCTGGTGTAAAACCCTCTGTCACTGCCTCGTGTTGTAGTTTCTGTAGGTGATTTGGTTTCTCCATTTAGACTCAGATGTTTGCTCCTAGATTGTGTGTGCAGAAGTGTGAGGTGGGAGAGTTCCTAGATCTGCAAACTCAACCTTTAAAAAAGGCCGTCTGCGGATCTGAATTAATTTGCGAGGACTGGTTGGGATAGCAGTTGGGCCCACCATCTCTGGGTTGAGTGTGGAGACTGCCCGGTGCAGGGGGAGGGCTGGATAGAGGGCCAGCGCTCCTGCACTTTGTTGAATTATTTTTTTAAAAATTGAACCAAAGAACAGCCCTCACCCCTGACCCTCCAGACAATCCCCATGCCCCATCCATGCCAACCTGTACCACCTCATGTCCCTCACCCATCCCCATTGTCCTTCATACCCTAATGCCAACCTTGATCGTCTATCCACAGCCCACATGGCCTTCCATACCCCATCTACCCTCATATCACCTTTATAGCCCTATGCCAACTTTCTTTGGTTTGATTTGAGCTATTATTGTCACATGTATTGGGGTACTGTGAAAAGTATTGTCTCTTTTGCACTGTACACAGAAAGCATACCATTCATAGAGAAGGAAAGGAGAGGGTGCAGAATGCAACATTACAATCAAAGCTAGAGAAAGATCAGCTTAATCAATGATAGTCTGTTGAAAGGTCTGATGGTAGCAGGGAAGAAGCTGTTCTTGAATCGGCTGGTCTATGATCTCAGACCTTCTCCCGATGGAAAAAGGTGGAAGATAGTCGGGTGTGTGGGGTCCTTGATTATGCTGGCTGCTTTTCCAAGGCAGTGGGACGCGTAGACAGATAGGAGGCTGGATTGCGTGATGGACTGGGCTATGTTCACAACTGTTCGTAGTTTCTAGTAACAACTCATGCCTCCGCCAGCTGTCCTTTGTCCTTATTCCCTCCATGCTAACTCAGATAACATCCATTGACAGTTCTTTGACAATTTTGATAGTTCTTTGACAGCTTTGACATTTTCAATTAGTTTATGCACTTTTTTACTTGCAATCATCCTAATGGTTTCTAACTTCTTCCAAAGAGTACGTTATCTGTCTAAAAGGCTATCTTACCTCTGCTGGCTATCCAAACAAATCCAACAAGTTGCCCTTACCTCTGCACACTCGGGTTTCACGCTCCTGATCTACCAAAATCCCACTTCACTGAAGGCAGCTGGTGATTTAAATGGCCGGTTACCTCCAGAGGCCCAGCATGCATGAATCTCGGCCCCACGCCCGCCCCTCATCTATAACAATAGGAAGTGCCGAATGTGGGGCGGTACTGAGGATTTCCACATCCGTCCACCATTCTCTTTGCTAGGGAGAAGCTGTCAGTCACTGTACAAATCTAGACCTTCCTGTTTTAATGTCAACTCCCCCACCCCACCCCATACTATCCCGGAAATTACATTTAAACCCTGATTATCTGTATTTCTATGTGTGATTATAGGAAATCCTACTTTAGTCGATGAGTTTCAAAGCTGAAGGGATAGAAAGTTACAGTGACAGTGATATTAGGTGGGACATCTTAAATGGAGCATAAACACCATCTGGATCGACTGGGCTTGTACTCACTGGAATTTAGAAAAATAAGAGGGGATCCCATAGAAACATATAAAATCCTGATGGGACTGGACAGGCGAGACGCAGGAAGAATGTCCCCGATGTTGGGGAAGTGCAGAACTAGGGGGTCACAGTCTAAGAATCAGGGGTAAGCCAATCAGGACTGAGATGAGGAAGAACTTCTTCACTCAGGGTTACTCTCCATGCCACATACACTGAGGCGAGGAACAGGAAGATTGTGCAGCTGAATACGTAGCTAAAGAACTAGTGCAGGAGGGAGGGCTTCAGACTTTTGGATCACTGGGATGTTTTCCAGGGAAGTTGAGGCCTGTACAAAGTCAGACGGGTTACTCCTGAGCTGGAGGGGCACCAATATCCTGGCTGGGAGGTTTGCTATGTGGTTCGGGTGGGTTTAAACCAGTGGGGCAGGAATCAGAAGAGTAGGTCAGCAAGTACAGAGACTGGTGATGATCATGGAGCCAAGACCAGGCTAGCTAAGAGGAAGAGCAGGCTGGGGGAGGTCAAACTCAGTGGGCCTGGAGTTCTGGAATGCATCTGCTTCGATGTAAAGAGTATAACAGGTAAGGCAGATGAACTTCGAGTTTTAATTCATGCTCAGAACCTGGACATGATTGTGGTAACGGAGACTTGGTTAAAAAAGGTACAGAACTGGCAGCTAAATGTCCTGTGATATAGGTGTTTTAAGCGAGATAGAGGAGAAGGCAAGAGAAGTGGGGGGGTTGTGATACTGATTAAGAAACATACAGAGGGAGAACAGGCTTGCAGAGGGAGGATACATTGGAAGAATCATGAAATGAGGCACTGTTAAAGTCCAACAGGTTTATTTGGTAGCACGAGCGTTTGGAGCACTGCTCCTTCATCAGGTAAGTGCAGCTCTCTAAAAGCTCGTGCTACCAAATAAACCTGTTGGACTTTAACCTGGCGTTGTGAGACTTCTTACTGTGCTTACCCCAGTCCAACACAGCAGCTCCACGTCAAACTGAGAGAAATTACAGCTGGATTAGGCAGGATTTGGAGGCTGTTGTTTGGGAGAGGCTGTGGGAGGGTAAATCCACATCTGACATGTAAGAATCTTTTAAGGACTTGTTGACTGGAGTGCAGGACAGGCATATGCCTGTGAAATGGAAGGACAGAAAAGGCAGGATTCTGGAATAGTAGATGATGAGGGAAATTGCAAGTCTAGTCAAAAAGGGAAAAGTAACTAGACAACTAAAACAGATGAGGCACTTGAAGAATACGGAAAGTAGAAAATACCTCAAACAGGGGGTTAGGAGGGCAAAAAGAGGGGCACGAAATGTCCTTGGCAGGCAGGATTAAAGAGAATCCCAAGGAATTTTATACCTTCATTAGGAACAAGAGGAAGAGAAAGACCACTCAAAGACAAAGGAGGTAAAGAACATGTGGAACCAAAGGAAGTGGGTGAGCTCCTTGATGAGTACTTTGCATCAGTTTTCACAAAGGAGAGGGATGTATTGATTAATGGTGTCTTGGAGGGGTGTGTAAACCCTCTAGAGCTTTTCACCATTACGAAAGTGGAAGTGTTAGGTGTTTTAAAAAGCATTAAGGTGGACAAATTCCCAGGGCTAGGTGATGTCTATCCCTGATTACTGAAAGATACAAGAGAGGAAATTGCTGGGCCTCTGATAGAAATCTTTGTTTCCTCATTGGCCACAGATGAAGACCCAGAGAGTTGGAGGAAGCCGATCTTGTCCTTTTATTTAAAAAAGGTAGCAAGGATAACCCGGGTAACTACAGGCCAGCGAGCTTGATGTTAATAATAGTGAAATTGTTGGAGAAGATTCTTAGGGATAGGATCCATACACATTTGGAACTGAATGGTCTTGTTAGTGACAGATATAGAACATAGAACATAGAACATTACAGCGCAGAACAGGCCCTTCGGCCCACGATGTTGCGCCGACCAGTTACAAAAACAATGACCCACTAGCCTATACCAATCCCTTTTCGTCCATAAACCTATCCAGAGATCTCTTAAACGCCCCCAAACTAGACGCATTTACAACTGCAGCAGGTTTTGTATATAGCATGGTTTTGTACGAGGGAGTTATGTCTCACTAATTTGATTGAGTTTGGTTGCGGATATTGACTACATGGACTTTAGTAAGGCATTTTATCAAGGTCCCTCATGATAGGTTGGAACAAAAGGTTAAATCATACGGGATCAAGGGTGAACTAGCTAGATAGATTCAGGGCCGGCTTGGCCATGAAGACGGAGGGTAGTGGTGGAAAGGTGTTTTTCTGGATGAAGGCCTGTAACTAGTGGTGCTCTGCAAGGATCAGGGCTGGGATCTCTATTGTTAGTAATATATATAAATGACTTGGAAGAAAATGTAACTGGTCTGATTAACAAGTTTGTGGATGATAGTAAGATTGCTGGAACTGCAGATAGATTATCAGAGAATACAGCAGGATATTGATAGGCTGGAAAATTAGGCAGATGGAATTTAATCCAGACAAAAGCAAGGTGATGCATTTTGGTAGATCCAATTCAGATGAGAGCTGTAAAATAAATGGCAGAACTATCAGGAGCTTAAACACACAGAGAGGTCTGGGAGTACAGGTCCACAGATCCTTAAAATTCCAGCACAGATGGGAAAGGTGGTGAAGAAAGCATACGACATGCTTGCCTTCATCAGACAGGGCATCGAGTATAAAAGTTGGCAAATTGTGTTGCAGTTTATAAAACGTTGGTTAGGCCACATTTGGAATACTATGTCCAGTTCTGGTCGCCACACTACCAGAAGATGTGGTAGCTTTGGAGGGAGTACAGAAAAGGTTTACCATGAGGAGAGATTGAATAAACTGGGATTGTTATCCCCAGAAAGACAGAGGCTGAGGGGTGACCTCACAGAAGTTTATCAAATTATGAGGGGTATACATAGGGTGAACAGTTGGAAGCTTTTACCCAGGGCAGAAATGACAATTACAAGTTCAAGGTAAAGGGAGAGAGGTTCAGTTGGGATGTGCGGGGGAGGACACGGAGAGTGCTGTGGGCCTGGAATGCACTGCCAAGTGAGATGGTTCAGGCAGATATATTAGCGACACTTAAGATTTATCTGAATAGGCACATGAACAGGCAGGGTATCGAGGGATACAGGCGGTTGGTCTAGGTAGGACTATGTGATCGGCACAGGCTTGGTGGGCCGAAGAGCCTGTTCCTGTGCTGTACATTCTTTGTTCAGAGAGGTGTGAACCTGTGGAATTCTCTATCACAGGAAGTTGCTGGGGCCAGTTTGTTCGATATGTTCAAGAGGGAGCTGGACATGGTCCTTGTGGTTAAAGGGATGAAGGGGTATGGAAAGAAAGCGGGAGTGGGATATTAAAAGTGCACAATCCACCATGATGATATTGAATGGTGGAGCAGGCTGGAAGGGCTGGACGGCCTCTTCCTGCACCTATTTTCTGTGTTTCTGTGACTTTCTAAGTCATGGACTTTGAAAACAAATCCCTATTGTTTGTTCAGTTGTGAATTGTGCCTTCCTCGAATTACCCCTCTTTTGTCTCTGGGTCTGTTTACTCTCCACTGGTGGCGAATTAACATCATTAATCTCTAATTTGACTTTGGGAAAGATTTCTCCTGTATGCTGAGAAGATCTTTGTAAGTAAATGTCAACAATAACTCAGTACCATCGGACCGGCCAAGGCAGTAAAGCTGACTTAGCGCCCGTGTCACAGTGTTTAAAATAACAAGCTTTCAATGAAGAACGATTGAATTCATTCAAAACTGAAATTGAGCAGTCAGTGCCAGAAGGTGAAAGAGTAGAATTTGTTCATTTTAAAAACTGATTTGATCATGGTTTCAGAAGAAGAGAATAAATGTGATTGGTGACCTGGATGCCTTGGATACTTTGCTTGAAGCTGTATTAGAATCTGAGCTCCCAGAGGCAAACAGGTTCATGGTGTCTGGCAGCTGTTGAGACTGCTGTTTAAATCCAACTCCCAGTGGGTATGAGTTCACAATGCAAAATTGCCATTAAATTCAGCATTTATTGACACTAATTAGGCAATCCCACGCTGAGAGCCTGTGTGCTGAAAATGCTGATGTTGTAAAGGTGCATTTGAGACATTCTTGTAAGGTTTGGAGTAAAATTCATTGCTAAGGAATGTACACACACATCTGTCAACTTAATAGCTTGTGTGAGAGACCATAAAAAAGTTTAGGAAAATGTAGAGAGGCGGCCAAAAAGATCAGATGAGTGGCAGGTACTTCATTGATAGTGAAGTGTTTTGAAGTGTCCTGTGTTTGTGAAGGTACAACATGAAGGTCTTTCTTCTTTGAATCTATGAGTGGTGTATTTTGGAAAGAAAAATAACCGATAGGAATATACACAGAATAGAAAGACACTGAAGGGCATGGATGACCAGAGAGACTTTGGGTTTAATGAAGCTTCATTGTAATCTGGCCCATGCAGTGAGATGAGACTGGAGCCAGATCTTACACTGGTTGTGTTAATGTTTCAGTTACATTGGACCTGGTCAGAGCCCATCTGTTGGGTCCCATTCTGGGGAATCACACCGAGGGAAGAATAATTGACTTTGGAACAGGTGCAGTGTGAATCCAGCAAAACGATAGGGTGTGGAAAGTGTTGAATTATAAAGACCGGCTGCATAATTTGTTTTAAGTATTCCATTGAGTTGAGAAGATTGAAGATTTTAAAATTCTAAGAGGATTCAATATGATTGATCTAAATAAACCCTTTCCTCTTGTGGGAGAATCCAGTATAAATAGACAGAATTAGAAACTACAAGCTACATTGAGGACAAATTCAGGAAGTGTATTTTCATACAAGAGATACAGGAATCTTTACCGAGCTCACCAAAAAACAAAAAACAAAAAAACAAAAAAAAACAAAAAAGGAATCACTTGAATTGTTCAGTGCTGAGACTATTAGATTGTTGTTTGGTTTGGGTATGAAGGGATATGGAGTGAAAGCTATTGAATGAAATGAAGGTATTTATTGGTCATGATGAAATAGCATGGTGGAACAGGGCCTGAATGGCCTATAGCTGCTCTTATTTGATACACATTTGGCTATAAGGCGATGTTTGGAGAATAGGCCTCATTTACCCAGGTTCAGTGACTGCCAAGGTTGGGTTATAGAAAGATCAGGAATGACTGGGTAAGTTTTGCATCTTTCCTGGTAGAAGTCAACTGGTGGTGTGTCAGTACCACACGTAGGAGGTGGCAATGTGTTTTTATGGAATTATGAAGCATTTTGTACTTGCATTAAAAGAACAAACAAAGAACAACACAGCACGGGAAACAGGCCCTTCGGCCCAACGAGCCCGCGCCGCCGTCCTACTATCTCAGTGACCTATTCATGATTTTAGTCTACGTCTAACGTGCGAGGATCAGGGAGGTCCAATTTAGGGACAATTTTAGTACCCAATCAATCAGCCTAAAAGCACATCTTTGGGGGATGTGGGAGGAAACCGGAGCACCCGGAGGAAACCCACGCAACCACGGGGAGAACGTGCAAACTCCCACAGACACAGGCCCAAATCCATGTGTCCGCACAGCAACAGAGATAGTCTCTGAGCTGTCATGTTGCCCTCGAGATGGTCCAGTTTAAGCACACTAACGACATGAAGCAATAGGCAACTCCCGAAGCAACATCCAAGAGCAGCCCACTACAACCTGCCGCCTGCATGCCCCTTGCTGGACTTAAATGCCTGTGGAGACAAAAAAATTCATTATTAAACAGGCAAAGACTAACATTCCTGAGGCAAAATGTATTCCCAAGCCTACAATGTTCAGTAAGGCCTACTATATCCCCCTATATGTAGCCCGCTCATATGGCTGTCTAAGTGACTCTTAAACAACCCTAGCGTGCCTGCTTCCACCACCTTACTTGGCAGTGCATTCCACACCCCCACTACCCTTTGCGTGAAAAACTGCCCTCTAATATTTGTCTTATACCTAGCCCCCCTCACCCTAAGCCCGTGACCCCTCGTTCTATCCATTTCTTGTAGTGGAAAAAGCTTACCACCATTTACTCTATCTATCCCCTTCATAATCTTATAAACCTCTATTAGATCCCCCCTCAGCCGACGTCTCTCAAGGGAAAACAGCCCAAGTTCATCCAATCTTTCCTCGTAAGACAGCCCTTCCATACCAGGCAACATCCTGGTAAATCTCCTCTGCACTCTCTCCAGGATCTCTACATCCTTCCGGTAGTACGGCGACCAGAACTGGACACAGTACTCCAAGTGAGGCCTAACCAATGTTCTATACAACTGCAACATCAAACTCCTACTCTTATATTCTATACCTCTTCCTATGAAGGCTAACATACCATACGCTTTCCTCATCACATTCTGCACCTGTACCGACACCTTCAGGGACTTATGCACTTGCACCCCCAGGTCTCTCTGCGTATCTATACTCCGGATAGTTCTACCTTTTATCGTATAACTCCCCTCCACATTATTCCGGCCAAAGTGCATCACCTCGCATTTCTCCGGATTAAATTCCATTTGCCATCTATCTGCCCAATCTACCAGCCTGTCTATGTCCTGTTGCATTGCCAGGCACTGCTCCTCAGTACCCGCCAATCCAACCATCTTGGTGTCATCAGCAAATTTGCTGATCACACCACCTACCCCCTCTTCCAAGTCATTAATATATACCACAAATAGAAGAGGTCCAAGTACCGAGCCCTGCGGCACACCACTGGTGACAGGCCTCCAATTGGAAAAGGAGCCTTCCACTACTACTCGCTGTCTCCTCCTCCCAAGCCAGTTCTCCACCCATCTACATTCTGTCAGATACTGTTGGAAATTGCTCAATGTCCAGGGAGGATTTATAGACAGTGACTATCCTCCTTGGAACTGAAGTAAGATATCGTGGGCCAGCATCCTGACCTTTCTAACGAGATACCTACAGAGACAGTGGGTGCACTGGCTTTGATCTTCCAGTATTCTCTAGGTGAACGGTTCTCAGAGTTCTTTTGGTTGAGGCCTTTTCAAATGAATTATTGACCAGTTAAATTACAATAGAATTGATTCCTTAAAATATGAAAGAGTTACATGTAAAGAATGTTTTAATAATGTTTCTCAGGAAACAGATTTTACTTACAGATATCTGTGAGATACATAAAGAAAAAAATTAGTGAGGTAAAACATAGGTTCCTTAAATCCAAAACGCAGAGAATTTAGAATGGAGAACAAGGAAATGGCAGAGCAATTAAACAACTACTTTAGTTATGTCTTCACTGAGGACAACACATAGAACTTCCCAAAAATGCTAAGGAATTGAAGGTCTAATGAGAAGGAGAAATTAAATAAAATTTGTATAAGTAAAATAGCACTTGAGAAACTTGTGGGACTGAAATCCAATAACCGCCCCCCCTTTCCCTTCCCCCACTCCTGGGCCTGATCATCAATATCCCAGAGCACTAAAGAGGTGGCCGTGGAAATAGTGATTGTCATCTTCCAAATGTTTGTGGATTCTGGAACAGTTCTGGCAGATCAGAAGGTGACATCTGGAATTAGGAATCTCCTGCTGACCACGAAACCATTGTCGACTGTCGGAAAACCCACCAGGTTCACTGTTGTCCTTTAGGGAAGGAAATCCACCGTCCTTACCCAGTCTGGCCTACATGGAACTCCAGATCCACAGCAATGCGGTTGACTCTGAACTGCCTTCGTGCATCTAAGGACGGGCAATAAATGAGGCCAGCCAGCAACGCTCATGTCCCATGGATGAATAATAAAAAAAAACATATGTAAACCCCCCCTATTTAAACAAAGAGGGAGGGAGAAAGCAGGGCATTAGCTTAACATAAGTCATCGGGAAAATGCTAGAGTTATTTATTATAAAGTGATAATGGCACGTTTAGAAAATATCAGTGGTTGGTGCAGACTCGATGGGCCGAATGGCCTCTTTCTGTACTGCAGGGCTTCTGTGATTTCCATGGTGCTCAGATAGTGGATTAGCCATGCTCATATTTAATGGTGGAGCAGGTTTGAAGGGCTGAATGGCCTCGGCGTGCTTCTATTTTCTATATGGGCACGCTTGTTTCTCACTGCGGAATCTGTTTACACTTTGCAGGAACATGAGGGGAGTGGGAGCTCTGGGTAAGCAGAACCCAAAGTGAGGATAAGGGGGTGAGAAGACAGCAGAAGCAATTGGAAGCCCACTATTGTGAGAGAAAAATCTCAAGGAAAGCAAGAACCAGTGAAAACAGGAACAGGGAACAAGGAGAAGCACCGAGGAAAAAGAGCAGCTTCTGTACGCCATTCACTCACTTTCTCTTGACCTTGGTGCCTTTGGAGTTTGCTCACACTGCTGGGGTTTGGGTGGCCCTGCTGTGTGGACACTCCGTAAGGTTTTAGCGCACTGCCAGGAGTCTCAGTTTCAGAACAAATGTCCTAGATTCCAGACTGGTCCTCATGCTTTACAAGAGAGCAAAGAGACCGGGAATCAGAAAAAGTTTCAGTGATGTCAGTGTGGATTGATCAAATGGAAGTCATATTTGACAAATCTGTTGAAGGGTTTTTTAAGCTTGTAATTAGTAAGGGATTAGCATGGTTTGAGGATTGGTGAATGGATAGAAAAGAGAGTAAGAATGATCAAGACAAATTTAAGCTGACAGACTAATGAGGTAACTCAAGGATTGATATTTGGGCCTCAGCTATTTACAATTGACTTAAAAGGACTGGGGTGAAGGCAGTTGGGTGTATTGTAGGTAACGGAGACTCAGAGACTGCAACGGGATAGAAACAGATTTAGTTCATAAGCAAGAAGATGACATGAGAAATGAGGAAACAGTGATGGAGTGGTAATGTCACTAACCTTGTATTCCAGAGACATTGGAAGGAGTTCAAATCTCACCACAGCAGCTGGTGAAATGTCAGTACAATTAATTGATAAATCTGCAGATTACACATATTCTTGGTCTTGCTATGTTAATATCAGAACATTTCCAGAATCTGCTGAGGCCAGGAAGATGTGAACTGTGAGCAGAGCTGAATGGCCTACTCCTGCTGCTGACCCATGTCTTTGTAAATACTAATTATTCATTTTGGATGGAAACAAACATGGTGTTAAGGGTAAGATCCTGGCACGGATAGAGGATTGGCTGACTGGCAGAAGGCAGAGAATGGGGATAAAGGGGTCTTCCTCAAGATGGCAGCCGGTGACTAGTGGTGTGCCTCAGGGGTCAGTGCTGGGACCACAACTTCTCACAATATATATTGTAATTTGGGGGAAGGAACTGAAGGCATCGTTGCTAAATTTACAGATGATACAAAGATGTGTAGAGGGTCAGATAGTACTGAGGAAGCAGTGGGGCTGCAGAGGGATTCAGACAGGTTAGAAGAGTGGGCAAAGCAGTAGCAGATGGAATACAATGTGGAAAAGTGTGAGGTTATGCACTTTGGAAGGAGGAATGGAGTCAGAGACTATTTTCGAAGCTGAAAATGCTTAGGAAATCAGAAGCACAAAGGGACTTGGGAATCGTTGTTCAAGGTTCTCTTAAGGTTATCGTGCAGGTTCAGCTGGCAGTTCAGAAGGTAAGTGCAGTGTTAGCATTCATGTCGAGAGGGCTAGAATACAAGAGCAGGGATGTACTTCTATGACTGTATAAAGCTCTGGTCAGACCCCATTTGGAGTATTGTGAGCAGTTTTGGGGCCCGTATCTAAGGAAGGATGTGCTGGCCTTGGAAAGGGTCGAGAGGAGGGTCGCAAGAATGATCCCTGAAATGAAGAGCTTGAATGAAGAATGGTTGAGGACTCTGGGTCTGCATTCGTTGGAGTTTAGAAGGGTGAGAGGGTATCTTATTGGCTAGGGTGGACATGGAGAGGATGTTTCCACTAGTAGGAAAAGCTAGAACCAGAGGACACATCCTCAGGCTAAAGTCCTAAAAATCCTTTAAAACAGAGATAAGGAGGTATTTCTTCAGCCAGAGAGTGGTGAATTTGTGGAACTCTTTGCCACAGAGGCTGTGGAGTCCGGGTCATTGAGTGTCTTTAAGACAGAGATAGATAGTTTCTTTATTAATAAGGGGATCAGGGGTCATGGGGAAAAGGCAGGAGAATGGGAATGAGAAAAATATTAGCTATGATTGAATGGCAGAGCAGACTCGATGGGCTGAGTGGCCTAATTCTGCTCCTATGTCTTATGGCCTTATGGTCTTATAAATAAAAAAGTAGAATATTTCTGTGAATGGTGAGGGACTGGGAAATCAGTGGGAACCTGGGTGGTTTTGTGCATGAATCACAGAATATTAACATGCAGGTATAACAATTAATTAAGGAAGTGAATGGTATATTAACCTTTAGTACAGAGGGTAGAAATATACAAATAAAACATTTTATGACAATGTTTGTCTCCTTACCTAAGGAAGAATCTATCTGTGTAATAATATTGTGCCTTTACAAAATGTATTTGAGTCCTGTATCTTGTGAAGGATTGTTTTTATTTAAAACCGTCTATTTTAGCAGGTGCTGCTGGGTCTATAACCAATATCCTCCATTGTTGATGCAGTCATGAGAATGTTTGTTTTAATCTGGGCCAATGCTGTTCTGTGGTTTTTAGTGTTCCCCTGGGATTTTGCAGACTAGGGCTTGATTAGGATGATTGACCAGGAATAAATCAGATAACTAGACTTACACAGATAATTCAAGTTAGATGCTGCTGGGAGTTGTTAGAGAGCAGTGAGTCTGTTTTCCCCTCCCTGAGATTCTGCAGTTTGGGAGTGGATCTTTCCCTGATATTCTGAATGAGTGTCAGATGAGTGTCTGGACCTCACTCCAGAAGTGCTAAAAGGCTGGAAATTTAGCATCCAGGGAAACATATTTATTTTTGGCGCTAACTGGTTCTGAAAAAGGGATTTCTATCTATAGGTTGTTGCTTACAATTGGAAATAAAGGGATTGGTAGAATTATATTTTGTCATGTTTAAGTATTTTAATTGATGAAAATTATTCTTATTATTTTTCTTATATTCTAACTGTGTTCTTAATTAAAGATTGTTTTAATAAAAATTTCCTAGTGGGTCAATACAATCACACCTGGAGCAAAACACCTAATGCTCGCACTAATGCCAAAACCAAAGAAAATTGGGGTCCAGGCTCACTTTACAACATACCTGGGAGTTTCTGATCTGATCCCTAACGCCTGCCTTAAATGAGGTGTTCACTCAACTGATTCCTGCAAAGAGGAAATTGTCCTACAAGCTGAGATTGAGTAGAATAGACCCTGGAGTTTGGGTGAATAAGGTGATCACATCGCAACATTTAAAATTCTGAAGTGGTTTGTCGCGGCAGTTGTAAGGAGGATATTTCCACTGGCAGGTGAATTGAGAACATGGAATCACTGTTTTCAAAAAAGGTGAGCCAATGAGGGTTGAGAACAGGGAGAAATTTCTTCACACAAACGATTATGGATCTATGGAATTCCCAAACCCAGAACTCTATAGATACTCAGCAGTTGAGCATATCTAAGACATTTTTGAATGGAGGGAATCAAGCGATCTGTGGGAAGGTGTGGAAGCTGTGATCTTACTGAGTATTGGAGCAGATTCAAAGGATCAAACAATCTACTGCTGCTCCTATTGGTATGTTCAAATGAAACAAGTGAGAAGCAGATGCTACCCAGACCATGACAACACAGGAAGAAACTCTGTCCCTAGAAGGGTTCAAAATTGGTAAGGAGAAAGTGTTGAATAGACTGTTGGTACTGGCCATAATTTTCCAGTCTTCTCTGGATTCAGGAAAGGTGCCAGAGGGCTGGAGAACTGCAAATGTCACGCCCTTGTTCAAAACGGTTTTTAAGGATAAGTCCAGCAATTAACGACAGTCAGTTTAACTTTAGTCGTGACAAATTTTTAGAAACAATTATTCAGAATACAGTTAGTAATTACATAGAAAAATGTGGGCTGATTAGGAAGAACCATCATGGATTTCTAAAGGGGAAATTTGCTGGAGTTTTGAAGAATTAACAGAAAGGGCTGATGAGGGTAATGCTGTTGATGTGATGTACTTGGCCTTTCAAAAGACTTTCGATACAATGTCACACAACAGACTTAAGAGATAAGTTGTAGCTCATGGTATAAAATAACCAGTAGCAACATGGATATGGAATTGGCTGAATAATAAGAAGCAAAGAGTAATGGTCAATGGATATTTTTCGAGCTGGAGAAAGGTTTGTAGTGGCATTCCCTAGGAGTTGGTATCGGCACCCTTGCTTTTCCTGATATATGTTAATGATCTAGATCTTGGTGAGCAGGGGATAGTTTCAAAGTTTGCAGATGATACAAAACTTTGGATGCATTTTATACTGTGAAGAGGACAGTGCGGAATTAAAAAGTTGGTAGAGTGGGCAGAAAGGTGACAGATGAAGTTCAATGTGGAGAAGTATGAGAAGATGGATTTTGGGAGGAAGAACATGCAGAGACAATGCAAAATATGGGGTAAAAGTTTTAAAGGGGTACAGGGCAGAGGGATCTGGTTGTGTCTGTGCATAGATCATTAAAGATGGTGACACAAGTGGAGAGAACAGTTAATAAAGCATTAAGACCATAGAGTATAAGAGTAAGGAGATTATCCTGAGCAAGACATTACAAGACAATAGTTAGACCTCAGCTGGAATGTTGTGTAGAGTTCTGGGCACCACACTATGTGAACACATTGGAGAGAATGCAGAAGAGATTTACAAGAATAGTTCCAGAGATAGGAAACTTCAGTGATGTGGATTGGAGAGATTGGACTATTCTCCTTGGAGAGAAGAAGGCGAAGAGAAAATTTGATAGAGAAGTTTAAAATCATGATGGAGCTGGACAGGATATTGCAGCTCGCTAGTGTCAAAGCTCCAAACTCTGTTATCGGGGCCGTGGACTATATTGTCTAAAAGGAGTTGCAGAATACCCAGTAATCCAGTAATTTATCCAGCAGAGATTACCGAGATGCCACTCGGAGAGTGCCAGTGGCTCTATGAAACTTGCTGTTTGTTCTCAGGAAGAGAGGATATATCCTCCACAAAGACCACTCATACTCACTCCCTCTCCACCCCCTGCTGCCACCCTGCCAGTGCCCTTGCCGTTGTTTGCCAGTCTGCCAGCTCAGACTGCTGCTGCTGCCCATGTCAAAACCCACAGCTAAGCTTTAAGAAGGAAAGCTGCACGGGGTTGTCCTGAATCTGCGGCCTCTCCCAGTGAAAGTCAGCAGCCATTCTGCAGCCACTGGGGTAGCAGAGTCCAGAAACATGAGGACAGAGCGGATAAGTATGAAGGGAAGGTACGAGGGTGGTTATTGAGTTTTGTATGAAATACGACCTGATTAGTTGGTAAATGTGTGCTGGGTTTTATCTTTTAATTCGATGGTAATCAGTGATGGGTGGAATGAGAGACGTGGGGACCTTCAGTAAATGGCAAATTGAGGCTGTGGTTCCTGAAGCTTCACTCGGATGATTCCTTTATGGGCGTGATGGAGTCGCCGGCGTTGGGCTGGGGTAGGGACAGTAAGTAGTTTCACAGGTTAAAGTCCAACTGGTTTATTTATGGAGAGAAGGGTTCTGCCTGGGTTCCCTTTCCCTTTCACTTCCTCCTCCTTCTGTGGAAACGGCCCAGAAGTAAGCAGGCAGTCCCCACACTGCACAGGTCCTCAACTGATCAGTATTATAATCTGCAATTAGAGTTCTGTTTCTATCTGGAATCCTTGATGGAATTTGCCCCGGCTCCCTGACTCTGATACAACTTCAACTCTCAACCCGTCCACTGTCAATACAGGAACCAACTGGGCAGAAACATTGATCAAACTCTTCCATCCAGGAATCGAGTCATCATCCATGTTTTAATCATTCATTTAATTCATCTGTGATGTTAATATGAACAATACTTTTTAAAAAATCTGTATTACTGAAGTGAAGTTTAAGCTACATGTTCACATGAGAATCTATTTGGGGAGCTGATTTGGACACAGTGGGCTTAATGTCCTCCTGTTCTGTAATCGTCCTGTGAGGGATGACTGTGAGCCACCAAAAGTGCTCTCCAAATTAGGAATCATTTTATCAAGAATTGATAGTGCTGGAAGAAGCTCAATACTGTGCCTTGGTTAACCAATAAAATGCTGATGTGTACACGTCCCCTGCCTAATGAATAGGTGTAGATCATCACTACTCACATCGATTATTTATAAACACATTAAATAACTACAGCTCCTCCACTGAAGCTGCAAATGATTCCAGCAATTAGCATTTTGTGCAACACCTAATCTATCTCATTATTGGTATAATTATAGTTCTGTAACAGACTGCACATTATAGGGTGTTGTTTACAGCAGCTGAGACAGAGATTAATAACTATTTTGGTAAATTCTGGTTCGCTCTTTCCTTCATGTCATGTTATAAGCACCCAGGATTCTCGCCAGCTCCAGCTTGCAGGTCTGTTTACATATAAACACTCAGGCTCCCCAAGTGGAACAGTTTGTGGTGGAGCATATTTCCCTTGTGCCTTATTAAATCATTCATGTGGGCATAAAGGTTGATGTGATCTCCATGTGCTTGCACCAGCTTCTCAAGTTTTAATCAGCTTTGAGTGTGCACAGAATGCCAAAGCTACAAAGATGTACATTCCTGGGGCTGAGATCCCTGGGTATATCTAATGGTTTGAATAAATACATTTCAGATCTTTTCAGCTCTGGGCTCTCAGAGCTCAGATATTGGATCCTGAAACCAGCCACGTTCTTCCCAATCCCAACAAACAAAGAAAATAGTGATCAAGGTTTCAGAACACTTGTCAATCACAATATTATAATTATATAAAGAATTGCCATTAAACTTCCTAAGCTGAATTTGCAACTTGATAGAATTTAAATGAATTGAAGGCGCTTTACAGGATAATATTAAATTAGAAGAACAGCAGAGCCTGCGGGAGAAACAGTAGCATTTGCACATCCTCACTTTGAATCGCTCCACGACAGCACTCAACTAAGAGCCTAAATCAGTGCTTCATTGGTAGAGGATTGTGGTTATGTGGGGGGGGCAGGGGGATGGCATCCGTGAAACTGGGATAAACGGAATCTTTGTTCAGGAATTCGAGCCTTATTCAGGATCTAACATGATGTTTAGCTTTTACATGATATTGATCGGTGTCAGTGAGTGTTTGGGAGGAAAGGGCTCAGAGTTAGTGTCCAGCACCAGAAAAGAGATGACGTTAGAATTTGCAGGGTCTAGCTGAGGAAGGGTGTGGACAGAGCAGTGGAAGAGTAGAGCTGGATGTTGTTGGACAGAAGCTCAGGTTCCTAAGTTCAACAATTAGTGAGAGGTGCTACTGTTTACAACCGAGGTGGACAATCCGGTCCTCAGACAATCACCCTCAGGAACATTTCAGGTGAATGGCGATAAAGAAAGCATTGTGAAATAGTTTGATTTGCTGATGCACCTTTCCAACACACACAACACCTGAACAACACGTACACAGCATCTGGACAACGCATACACGGTACCTGCACAACACATTCACAGCACCTGTATAACACATACACAGCATCTGTACAACATATACACAGCCCCTGTACAACACACGTAGCACCTATACAGTACATACACAGCATCTGTACAACACGTGCACAGTACTTGTACGACACAGCCACAACCTGTAAAACACAGACACAGCACCAGACAATACATGCACAGAACCTGCACAACACATTCACAGCACATATACAACACATACACAGCACATATACAACACATACACAGCACATATACAGCACCTATACAAGACATACATAGCACCTGGACAACACTAGCACAGTATTTGAAATCATGTCCCATTTTAATACTATTTTCTTTGCTGTATTTCATTCTCATTAACGCTTACTCACAATATATCAGAGTCATATGGAACATCTGTTCGAGGCTTTACACTGCCGCTTAATCTATTGAAGTTTCTGCCAGAACAGTCTGGGAGCAGGAGCAGGCTGAATATCATTCCTAATTACAGACCTGGAGAATTGTTGCTGCTCCACTCGCTATTTCTCCCTCAACACCATTTCTCTTTCCTCTGTCCTCTTTATTGTCAATCTACCTCAATTTTACCCAGTGTAGAGCGCTACAATTTCAAACACAAGTATAGGATTTAAATTTACAATCCAGACTGACCTTGCTCCACTACAATAATGTGGGAGTGCAGCAGCATTTTTGGAGATGTCTCTTTCTGATGAGGCATTAAACAAAGACCCTATTTTCTCTCTGTTTGGTGAATGTTACAGATCTCGCAGCCAGTGTTCTCCCCAGGCTTTAGGCCAATATTTATTCTTTCATCACTAAGGCAGATTAATGTCATATTCTTATTGCTGTAAATAAATTAATTGCCCATTTCTCTATATTGTAATGGTGACCACATTTCAAAATAATGCTTTAGCTATAAAGTGTATTGGTGCTGTGAAAGTGCTGCAGAAATTCATGCTTTTCCTTCTTTCTAAAGTCTGCCATTCGAGATTGTGAAGTAGAGAACAAGACAGGGTGATGTCCGGATTGAAACGTAATTTAAACCAAGTTATAGTCGCAGGAGTGAATACTTCAGAGGAGTCGGTATGCGAGAGGAAATGTTTTGTGCATAAGCAGCTATCCCGAGTCACGATGTCAAGATGTGACTTGAAATCAGGATTTCTGTCCCCAGTATTTTATTATATTCCTTTACAAACAGGATTTAAAATGGTCCCTAGTTAGCTGATTTTGTTTTTTGAGAATATACCATGAGTCCAGCAGAATGTTCACACCCACAGAGCTTGGTCATTGAGAAAAGTCTTGACAAGTTGATGTTAACATTTGTGGGCAGGGGATTGGATTTCGAGGGTCAGAATATCTGACATGAATCAGCAGTGTATCATATTATCCTGTCTCAGTCAGATGTTCGGTATGATTCATGAACTGTCTGGCAGCCTTCTTTTGGAAATATATATGATTTACCAACATCCTATGTGACAAGAAACAGAGTTAATGTTTCGAATCTAAATTACCCTTTTACGGAACAGTTCTGTGGATGGGTCATTTTGACTCAAAACTTGAACTCTGTTTCTCTCCTCAGAAGCTGCAGGACCTGCTGAGGTTATTCAGCATTTTCTGTTTTTGTTTCAGATTTCCAGTATCTACAGTATTTTTCTTTTGATCCCATGTGAAGAAATAGGTTGTGTCTGTAAGAGGATGGAACTGGTAACCCTTTTTATCAGTGAGCTCCTGATTGTGGCTGTAGATTTGATTCTTTGTTGAGAGTCTGATAGGTGCTGAGGGCAGGGCGAGCCAGCATTTACCACGAAGAAACGAGTCAGACAATTGCAAAGATCGCTTTCAAGGGACAGTGCAGGACAATGATTTTAGAGTTATATACAGCACGGAAACAGGCCCTTCAGCCCAATTCATCCAGGCCAGCCAGGTTTCCCAAACTGAAGTAGTCCCACTTGCCTGCGTTTGGCCCATAAACCTTTCCCATCCATGTATCTGTCCAAATGTCTTTTAAATGTTGTAATTGTACCTGCCTCTACCACTCCCTCTGGCAGCTCACCCCATACACTCATCAGCTTCTGCGTGAAGAAGTTGCTCCTCAGGTCTCTTTTAAATCTTTCCCTCTCACCTTAAACCTTTGTGTTTGGTAAAATATTAATTACTGTAAATAAGATTCACTGAATATCATTTATTGATGTGTTTATTGTTAAATCAAATTGTCTGTGGGCTTATAATCAGATTATAACTCTGATACTATGCATGTTCTTCCAACCACTGAAGGTGGGATTACATGGACTGCAGCTGACATTTTCCAGCCAGCTGGTAAACTGCAGTGGTCTCAGTCTGGTCTGAATCCTCTTCTACATTTACCCCAGTAGTTGGTCTGTGTCAGGCTGCAGTTAGTAGAGATCCTGTTATTTGAACATAAGAACATAAGAAATAGGAGCAGGAGTAGGCCATCTAGCCCCTCGAGCCTGCCCCACCATTCAATAAGATCATGGCTGATCTGTCGTGTCTCGGTTCCACTTTCCCGCCCTCTCCCCATAACCCTTAATCCCCTCTCTTATCAAAAACTTGCTTGTTGTATGTGCTTTATGTATATGTATTAAATGTATAAAAATTTATGTATTATGCTTTATGTATAAAAATTTGCTTTATGTATATGACTGGTGACACAAAAGCAAAAAACATGCCCAGGATCAGAAACCAAATATATGTCATAATAATATATGTCATTATAATGAAAGATGGAATGAGTAAAGGCCATCACAACTCACCCAGCAATCAATCTGAATGAGTTTATCTCTGGAGAGAAGATTCTATCTGTGTGGATGGTTCAATGGATTGAAGAGAATCTGTCCTGCTCTTTGTCAGTAGTTTCTGGGTCTTGATGTAGCTTTGCATTTTCCTTTGATAAATTTTATGCTTATAACTGTGAGTAGACTGAGAGTGAATGTGATCTGATAAACTGGTCATTATCTCATTACTGCATCTTGCATTTCCTCCACCGTGACAGTGACGACACTTTAAAAGTACTTCATTGGCTGGAGAGCTCTCTAGGACATTGTGACAGGGTGAAAAGGCTCTTTATAAATACCCTGCTTTCTTTTGAAGAGAAAATGTCTTGGATCCCTGTGCCAGAATGAAAAGGCATTTGGTCAGGTCCAATTCTCCTGTGCTCCAGGGCAGTGATTGGCACTCAGCTCTTCAGGATGATTTTGGTTTCAGTTTATTGGAATGTACTGGAAGGAAATATCTGAATTTAGTTTAATGACAGTAAAAAAAACAAGAACAATCGACTTAGTTCATTACACTTCACAGATTGTATCTGTCTCAATCCATGTGACCCCCTGTCCATTGACAATATGCATGATGACAATCCTTCAAACAATACACGGCAAATTCAATCACCTGTTTGATTCATTAGGTTTAGATTATATCAGAATGGTTTCAGTCAGTACATCTCAATGTTTGATGTTTTAATGTATTGTCTGAAGTTTTCTATTATTTTAATGTCTTACATATTCAACTGTATCAAACTGCAGTAGAAATTGATGGTTGAAAAGTGTTAGAATGTCAAAGGACTGTGACTGGATTAGATCGTTCAAAGCCTCTAATTTCACACCGTTTGCTTTCTACTTAGCGGTGATTGTGAATTTAGTGGAACTTAACAATTGGGGGAATTTTAAACCTCAAAAACAGGAAGGCTTAGATCAGGTGGGATAGAATGTTCAGTGTCTGTATCTGAACAAAGAACAAAACCAGCCCGGGAAACAGGCCCTTCGGCCCAACGAGCCCGCGCCGCCATCTCAACACCACCAGTCCCTCTCTCCACCCACAACCCCTGTCTAATGTTTTATGGCCATCCAGATTAAGGGAAACTGATTTAGGGACAATTTATTCCTGCCAATCAGCCTAACAGCACATCTTTGGGGTGTGGGAGGAAACCGGAGCACCCGGAGGAAACCCACGCAAGCATGGGGAGAATGCGCAAACTCCCACAGACACTGGCCCAAATCCATGTGTCTGCACAGCAATCAGCGATAGTCACTGAGCTGTCGTCTTGCCCAGTATCTGGTCCGGTTTAAGCACACACTAACAACATGAAGCACTAGGCCAATCTCGTACAACCAAGAGCAGCCCCAGTACCACCCATCGCGTGTATGCCCCTCGTTGGACACGAGGTGGACCGACTTAAAACCTGTGAATGAAAAGAGGAAAAACATTATTATTGTACCATATCCATTTCCATTACCAGGGACGCCCCAATGCTGATGACCCTTATTTAAAAGGTTCTCCTATATCCACCCATCTCCAACCCAGTCATGTGCCTGTCTAAGTTACTCTTAAAGGACTCTAGTGTGTTTGCCTCCACCACCTTACTTGGCAGAGCATTCCATACCCCCACTACCCTCTGTGTGAAAAACCTCCCTCTAATATCTGTGTTGTACCGCTCCCCCCTCACCTTAAGTCCATGGCCCCTTGTCCTACGTGTCTCTATTATAGGAAATAGCTTACCTCTGTTTACACTATCTATACCCTTCATAATCTTATATACCTCTATTAGATCCCCCCTCAGTCGGCGTTTTCAAGGGAAAAGAGCCCCAATTTCTTCAATGTGACCCCAATCTGCCTTCAAGCTGCCCGCTGTTAGTTTTAACAGTGGGAGGAAGCAGGTCATTCGACCTGGCACCTCAAGCCCGATTTGAAATTTCAGCCAGCAGCCAATCCCAGGTGAGCATTGTCACCTGGCTTTCCACTGGGCTACTGGAACCAGCGCCCCTGCCTGGACATCCCCACAATCAGGCAGTCCACCCAGGGTCTGTTTGACCTTTCCCCGCAAGGCCTCTGATCTAACCCCAACTCACCACAAAGGCCCCTCCATCCACATCACACAGATTTCCTGCTCTCCATCAGCTTCTCCCCACTGCCCTCTCCCAAAGCCAGAGGACAAGCTCGGTTAACGTGCAGTCTAATGTGTGCTGGAACCAGGACATTCCTGGCCGAGCTCAGGATGGCCTTCTATATTTGTTTGCTTTTAGTCACCAAATTGGCCATTTTGCTGAGACAGGCTGTAATACTCTGTAAAGGAGAAAGTGAGCAATACACTGCAACAGACTGGGAACACAAGATTGATGGACAGGGAAAGAAACAGCCAGTTCCACATCTATCCTGATGAATGTTTCCTTAGCAACCACAACTGCCCCCTGCTCTCCCACAGCATCCTGGGGAAGCCAAATATGAGGTGAAAAAAAGAAAAAAACACTTGGGACATTTCCTGCTCGCCCCCCCCACCCCCACCCCTCCTCCCCACCATCCCCTGTTCCCCCCCCCCGACCACCCCCTGTTCCCCCCCCCACCCTCCTCCACTCCCCTTCACCCCCCCAACAATAACTAGCTCGACAGTAACATGGATTTAGAATTATAGACACATCACTTCTACACAATGCACCCTTGCCCTCACACAGCTACCTCCATCAATCCTTAGAGACCGGTCAAAGAACAAAGAAAATTACAGCACAGGAACAGAGCCTTCGGCCCTCCAAACCTGCACTGACCATGCTGCCCGACTGAACTAAAGCCACCTATCCCTCCGGAGACCGTATTCCTCTCTTCCCATCCTATTTGTAAGTCTGTCTCAGTGAACAGTGTAACTCCCTCTCTCCAAGACTGCACCAATCAGAAACCCATTCCAGAGATTTTCTGCGCTCTGAGAGATTAAAACCACCCAACATCCAGTCTTTTACACAGTTTAAACTCGTCCCCTGCTCCTCTCAGTCTGTTAAACTGGAATATTATACATGATATCCAGCTCTCTCAATCTTTCACCAACCTCTGGCAGGTTAGCCACAAGTCTGCACTGCTACAGAGTAAATAGAACCAGGTCTTTGTATATATCTAAGGATCTGAAACTCTTTTAAACTAATGAGAACATTAGGCTGTAATAGACAAGAGATTAGGGACAATATTACATTGTAAGAGACGAGATCAGAAAGAGCGTTAGCCTGTAATGGATGGGAAAATAGTGAAGTTGTTACAGTGTAATAAAGGGGAGATTAGAGAGAGAGTTACACTGTCGATTAGTGAGACGGATTGACAGGGCTGTGAGGATTGATGGTGGCAGGCGGTGAGGTTCATCACAAACCCTGATTAAATAAACTGTGGGCTTATAAAAGCCTGAGTCTGTGATAAGTCTAGTGCTTTATCTCTGTACACAGAACATAAACAGTGACGAGAACAGCCAGGCTCTGGAATACCAGCTGCCAGGTGACTTCAGTTCATTAACTTCTCCTATTTTTTACACAGAAACGCTGATGGATTCTACAACAGCAACAGCTGAGCTGGGATGGACAGCCCACCCTCCCTCTGGAGTGAGTACCCACTCTGCATTAAATATCTTTTTGGAAAATAAAAGAATTGCGATGACAAAGAGCAACGTTTACAATCTGTGGAACAGTTTATAGATTGCATTAAGGTTTGAAGGAGGGGGCCATATGACAGACTGAACCACAGTCCAAAGATATGCGGGTTAGATTGATTCGCCATGCTAAATTGAGCCTGATATGAGATGGGGGATAGCAGGGTAAATATATGAGGTTATGGGAGTAGGGTCTGGGTGAAATTGTGATCAGTGCAAACTCAGTGGGCCTAAGAAGAAGAGTAGTCTGGGGGAGGGTGAACTCAGTGGGCTTGGAGGTCTGGAGTGCATCTGCTTCAATGCAAGGAGTGTAACGGGTAAAACAGATGAACTTAGAGCCTTAATACATGCACGGAATTTGGATGTGGCTGCAATGACAGAGACTTGGTTAAAAGGACAGGACTGGCAGCTAAATATTCCGGGGTATAAGTGTTTTAGGCGAGACAGAGGAGGGGTTAGAAGAGGTGGGGGAGTAGCGATACTGGTTAGGGAGCATATTACAGCGGTACAGAGGGTGGACAATTTAGAGGGGTCATGTAACGAGTCACTGTGGGTGGAGCTGAGAAACAGGAAGTGTGCAGTCACTATGCTGGGGGTATACTACAGGCCTCCCAACAGCCCATGGGAAGTTGAGGAACGGATATGTAAGGAGATTCTGGACAGGTGTGGTAAAAATAGGGTTGTTGTAATGGGCGAATTTAATTTCCCCCATATAGACGGGAAATTCCTTAGGGCTGGAGGTCTGAACGGAGAGGAATTCATAAAATGTGTCCAGGAAGGTTCTTTGGAACAATATGTTGATACTCCAACTAGAGAGGGAGCTATACTGGACCTAGTACTGGGGAATAAGCCTGGTCAGGTCATCAAAGTTTCAGTGGGGGAACATGTGGCGAACAGTGACCATAATTCTGTAAACTTTTGGATAGTCAAGGAAAAGGATGAGTGTTGTCCTATGGGTAAAGTGCTGAACTGGGGGAAGGCTAATTACAGCTGGATTAGGCAGGATTTGGTGGCTGTTGATTGGGAGAGGCTGTTCGAGGGTAAGTTCACATCTGGCATGTGGGAGTCTTTTAAGGAGCAGTTGATAGAACACAAGAAACAGGAGCAGGAGTAGGCCATCTAGCCCTTCGGGCCTGCCCCGCCATTCAATAAGATCATGGCTGATCTGATAGTGGATCAGTTCCACTCACCTGCCTGCTCCCCATAACCCTTAATTCCCTTATTGATCAGAAATCTATCTACCTGTGACTTAAACACATTCAACGAGGTAGCCTCCACTGCTTCAATGGGCAGAGAATTCCAAAGATTCATTACCCTCTGGGAGAAGTTCCTCCTCAACTCTGTTCTAAATTGACGCCCCCCCCCTTATTTTGAGGCTGTGCCCCCAAGTTCTTGTTTCCATTCTAAGTAGAAATAATCTCACTGCTTCTACCCTGTCTAGCCCCTTCGTTATCTTATATATCTCTGTAAGATCTCCCCTCAGCCTTCTAAACTCCAATGAGCCCAGTCTACTCAATCTCTCCTCATAAGGTAACCCCCTCATCTCTGGAATTAACCTGGTGAACCTTCTCTGCACCCCCCCCCAAAACTAATATATCCTTTCTTAAATAAGGGGACCAAAATTGTACACAGTACTCTAAGTGCAGCGTCACCACTACCTTGTACACTTGCAGCAAGACCTCCCTGCTTTTACACTCCATCCCCCTCGTGATAAAGGCCAACATTGCATTCGCCTTCTTGATCACCTGCTGCACCTGCAAACTGAGTTTTTATGATTCATGCACAAGGACCCCCAGGTCCCTCTGCACAGTAGCATGTTGTAATTTTTCACCATGTAAATAATAGTCCATTTTACTATTATTCCTTCCAAAGTGGATAACCTCACACTTGCCAACGTTATACTCCATCTGCCAGATCCTCATCCACTCACTTTGCCTACCCAAATCTCTCTGCAGACTTTCTGTGTCCTCCATACTTTCCGACTCATCTTTGTGTCATCTGCAAACTTTGTTACCCTACACTCGGTCCCCTCCTCCAGATCGTCTATGTATATGGTAAACAGTTGAGGTCCCAGCACTCGGCACTCCACTAGTCACCAACCACCAACCAGAAAAGCACCCATTTATTCTAACTCTCTGCTTTCTGTTAGATAACCAATCCTCAATCTACGCTAACACTTTACCCCCAACTCCGTGTGCCTTTATCTTCTGCAGCAACCTTTTGTGAGGCACCTTATCGAATGCTTTCTGGAAATCTAAAAACACCACATCCACATCCCCTCTGTTAACCGCACTCGTTACATCTTCATAAAAACCCAGTAAATTCTTCAAACACGACTTTCCCTTCATGAATCCGTGCTGCATCTTTTGACTGAATCATTCTTTTCCAGGTGTCCTGCTATTTATTCCTTAATGATAGATTCCAGCATTTTCCCAACTATGAACATTAAGCTAACCGGCCTGTAGTTACCCGCCTTTTCTCTACCTCTGTACAAAATTCTGGTGCGTCCGCACTTGGAGTATTGTGTGCAGTTCTGGTCCCCACATTATAGGAAGGTTGTGGAGGCTTTGGAGAGGGTGCAGAGGAGGTTTACTAGGATGTTGCCTGGTATGGAGGAGAGACTGAGGGATTTGAGGTTGTTTTCGTTAGAAAGAAGGCGGCTGCGAGGGAACCTTATTGAAGCATGTAAGATGATTAGAGGTTTAGATAGGGTGGACAGTGATAGCCTTTTTCCTCGGATGGAGAAAGCTAGCACGAGGGGGCATAGCTTTAAATTAAGGGGGGATAGTTATAGGACGGATGTCAGGGGTAGGTTCTTTACCCAGAGGGTGGTGAGGGATTGGAATGCCCTGCCTGCTGCGGTTGTAAATGCGCCTAGTTTGGGGGCGTTTAAGAGATCCGTGGATAGGTTTATGGATGGAAAGGGTTTGGTTTAGGTTAGAGGGTCATTGTTTTTTGACTGGTCGGCGCAACATCGTGGGCCGAAGGGCCTGTTCTGCGCTGTTATGTTCTATGTTCCCTTTTTAAAAGCGGTGTTACATTAGCTGTTTTCCAATCCCCTCAGTCCAGTGAATTTTGATAAATTACAGCTAATTTTGGTTGAGGACAGGTATGTGCATGTGAAAAGGAAGGACAGGAAAGGTAGGATTCGAGAGCTGTGGATAACCTGGGAAATTGTGGGTCTAATCAAAAAGGAAAAGAGAGGCACAGATAAGGTCTAGGCAGCTAAAAACAGATGAAGCAATGGAGGAATACAGACAGAGTAGAAAAAACTCAAACAGGGAGTTAGAAGGGCAAAAAGGGGTCATGAAATGTCCTTGGCAGACAGGATTGAAGAGAATCCCAAGGCATTTTATACGTACATTAGGGACAAAGAGGGTTGTCAGAGAAAGAGTCAGACCTCTCAAGAACAAAGGAGGGGAATTATACTTGGAATCCAAGGAAGTAGGTGAGATCCTAAATTAATACTTTGTATCAATATTCACAAAGGAGAGGAACACATTGACTGGGAGTGTCTCAGAGGGATGTGTTGACCCGTTAGAGAAAATCTCAATTACAAGGGAGGACGTTTAGGAAGCCTTACGATAGACAAATCCCCAAGGCCAGATGGCATCTGCCCTAGATTACTGAGAGAGACAAGAGATGAAATTGCTGGGCCTGTAACAGAAATCTTTATTTCTTCATTGAACACAGGTGAGGTCCCAGAGGATCGGAGGATAGCAAATGTGGTCCCGTTACTTAAGAAGTGTAGCAAGGATAATTATAGGCCAGTGAGCTTGACAACCATGGTAGCAAAATTGTTGGAGAAGATTCTTAGAGATAGATTCGATACACATTTAGAACTGAATAGTCTCTTAGTGATAGACAGCATAGTTTTATACGAGGAAGGTCATGCCTCACAGATTTGATTGAGTTTTTTGAGGAGGTGACAAAAATGATTGACGAGGCAAGGGCTGTGGATGTCGCCTACATGGATTTTAGTAAAGCATTTGATAAGGTCCCTCATGGCAAGCTGGTGCAAAAGGAGATTTAAATCTCACGGGATAAAAGGTGAGCTAGCTAGATGAGTGGAGAACTGGCTTGGCCATTGAAGACAGAGAGTAACAGTGGAGGGGTCTTTTTCTGATTGGAGGTCTGTGACTAGTGGTGTTAAAGAACAAAGAACAACACAGCACAGGAAACAGGCCCTTCGGCCCAACGAGCCCGCGCCGCCATCTTAAAGCATTTTCCTACACCTACCTTGACCCGTGTGTATGCGTATGGTACCCCCATTGGAAACCAGATTCAGGGGAGAATAATTTAGGGACAATTTGTTACACCAATCAGCCTAAGAGCACATCTTTGGGGTGTGGGAGGAAACCGGAGCACCCGGAGAAAACCCACGCAACCTCGGGGAGAATGCGCAAACTCCCACAGACACCGGCCCAAATCCATGTATCTGCACAGCAATCAGTGATAGTCACTGAGCTGTTGTGGTGCCCATCTGCTGGTCCAGGATTAAGCAAACACAACGACACGATTGGATCTAGAGGATTTAGAGACGCAAGGGCTTTGTGAGTGGAAAATCACGTCTCACAAATTTGATTGAGTCTTTTGGAGGGTGACCAAGAAGATGGGTGAGGGCAGTGCAGTTGATGTTGTCTACATGGATTTTAACAAGGCCTTTCACAAGATACCACATGATAGGTTGTTGCATAAGGTTAAATAACAGGGGATCCAGGGTGAGGTAAAAAAAAACCTGAAGAAATTTGTTCACAATCAGCTGCTACAAGTTGGGGGTAAGCCATTGCCTGGCAAACCTTCTTCTATTTGGGAAATTGGATTCTTTTGCTCCTGCCTTGGAAGACTAGGCCCAATATGGAGGACAGATGAGGTATTTCTTCAGAGCTAACGACGTAGCTTCAGGTGAAAAACAGCGGGTTATTTTGCTGACCGCTTGTGGACCGGCAGCTTTCACTGTTACGCACAGTTTAACCATTCTGGATGCAGCGGACACAAAAACCTTCCAGGAATTGATGTATTCTGAGTATTCTGACCCGAAGCCATCTCTGATCCTGCGAAGATGTTGGTTTTACTCAGCATTCTGTGAGATGGGGAGGCAGTCACTAGTTTCCTGATAAGATCAAGGCAATTAGCAGAGGTTTTACGAATTGGGATTGACATTAAATGACTTGCTCCGAGACCAATTGGTGTACAAAATCAATATTATGACCATACAAAACAGCCTTGGTGGAGGCCAAGTTGGACTGCAAACAAGCATTACAGCTGGCTCTGTCTTTGGAAAAAACAGCAAACGGAGCACGTGAGTTACAGGACATTCCGATAGAGACAGTCACCCACACCAGTGCAACTGAGTTAAGGAACCTCCACTGCAGGGCAGACACCCTCAGTTAGGATTCGGATACAAGAGAACCCAGATCTGCCCGCAGTGCCGCTCCTAAACAAAGCCGAATTAGGTCTAGAGACACAGCAGCCGCTACAGAATCCTGATGGACAAGACATTGCAACTGTTACCAATTTCCTGAGTCATAGAAACGTAGAACATTACAGCGCAGAACAGGCCCTTCGGCCCACGATGTTGCGCCGACCAATTAAGGAAAAAGCAATGACCCTCTAACCTAAACCAATCCCTTTCCATCCATAAGCCTATCCGTGGACCTCTTAAACGCCCCCAAACTTGGCGCATCTACAACTGCAGCAGGCAGGGCATTCCAATCCCTCACCACCCTCTGGGTAAAGAACCTACCTCTGACATCCGTCCTATAACTACCATCCCTTAATTTAAAGCTATGCCCCCTTGTGCTAGCTTTCTCCATCCGAGGAAAAAGGCTATCACTGTCCACCCTATCTAAACCTCTAATCATCTTGTATGTTTCAATAAGATCCCCTCTTAGCCGCCTTCTTTCTAACGAAAACAACCCCAAATCCCTCAGTCTCTCCTCATAGGACCTTCCCTCCATACCAGGCAACATCCTGGTAAACCTCCTCTGCACCCTCTCCAATGCCTCCACATCCTTCCTATAATGTGGGGACCAGAACTGTACACAATACTCCAAGTGCGGCCGCACCAGAGTTTTGTACAGTTGCAACATGACGTTGCGGCTCCTAAATTCAATCCCCCTACCAATAAACGCCAAGACACCGTATGCCTTCCTAACAACCTTATCGACTTGATTTCCAACTTTCAGGGATCTATGCACATATACACCTAGATCCCTCTGTTCGTCAACACTATTCAGAGTCCTACCATTAGCCCTATACTCTACACATCTGTTTGTTCCTGCCAAAGTGAATCACCTCACACTTTTCCGCATTAAACTCCATCTGCCACCTCTCGGCCCAGCTCTGCAACTTGTCCAAGTCTCTCTGTAAACTATGATACCCCTCTTCACTATCTACCACTCCTCCGACTTTGGTGTCATCAGCAAATTTACTAATCCATCCTTCTATACCCTCATCCAGATCATTTATAAAAATTACAAACAGCAGTGGCCCCAAAACAGATCCCTGAGGCACACCACTTGTAACCGAACTCCATGACGAATACTTTCCATCAACCACCACCCTCTGTCTTCTATCAGCTAGCCAATTCCTGATCCAATTAACTAGATCACCCTCAATCCCATACATCTGCATTTTCTGCAGAAGCCTTCCATGGTGAACCTTATCAAACGCCTTACTAAAGTCCATATATACCACGTCAACTGTCTTACCCCCATCCACCTCTTTGGTCACTTTTTCAAAAAACTCAATAAGGTTAGTAAGGCACGACCTACCCTTCACAAAACCATGCTGACTATCTCCAATCAATCCATTACTCTCTAAATAACTATAAATCCTATCCCTAATAATTTTTTCTAATACTTTGCCCACAACAGAAGTAAGACTCACCGGTCTATAATTCCCGGGGAAGTCTCTGTTCCCCTTCTTAAACAATGGGACAACATTCGCTATCCTCCAGTCTTCTGGCACTATACCTGTGACCAACGACGACCTGAAGATCAGAGCCAGAGGCTCTGCAATCACCTCTCTTGCCTCCCAGAGAATCCTAGGGTAAATCCCGTCCGGCCCAGGGGACTTATCTACTTTCAAACCCTCAAGAGTCGGAGAAGGAAAACGAAGTTCCATAACTAACATTTTGAAAAATGACACATAGGTCGGTGTACAGGAGAATACACACCCTGGAAGTTCCACCTACCTCGTGGATTTTCTCCGGGTGCTCTGGTTTCCTCCCACACCCAAAGATGTGCTATTAGGCTGATTGGAGGTAATAAATTGTCCCTAAATTAGTTTTCCCTCAATGTGGAATGCCATAAGCATAGATAAGGGTCATGGGTAGAGGGGGGACTGGTAATGTTAAAATGGCAGTGCGGGCTCGTTGGGCCGAAGGGCCTGTTTCCCGGGCTGTTTTTTGTTCTTTGTTCTCCAACGAGGAACAACTACTTTGCAAAACAATGACCAAATCGGGACCTATTAAATTAAGACTGAATGGATGTCCAGAATTAATGGACACAGGTGCAGCCATATCCATGGTAGGGGAAACAGTGTTCGATAAAATTTGCGCTGGACTCCAACCCTTATCCCTAATTGAGACTTTGGCAAGACTGAGGACTTTTGCAGGGGAACTGCTGGGAGTGTTGGGCATGACCCGTGTGCCTGTTCCTTATGAAAAGCAACTGGTTAGTCTATCGCTGATGGTAGTGGAAGGTTCGAAACCGAGTGTGTTGGGACAGAAGGAGATTCAATGAGACCAGGTAAACTTTTTTTCAGTTGGAAAATGATTGCCTGAGCGAAGCCCAGCTCAAATACCCAGAGGTTTTTCGAGAAGGACTCGGAACAATTAAGGGAGCAAAAGCGATTACATGTCGATCCAGAGGCAGTCCCAAAATTTTGCAAGGTCCAGCTGGTACCGTTCACATTACGGGAAAAGGTGGACACAGAAATCAAAAGATTGGAGTGTGAAGGATTCATAAAACTGGTCCAGTTTGTGGAATGGGTGGCAGCCATGTGCCTATTCTAAAGTCAGATGGCTTGGTTTGCCTTTGTAAAGATTTTGGGTACTTGATAAATACCCAATCCCCCGGATTGAGGATCTATACGCAAAGCTGGCAAGAGGAATCTTATTCCCCAAACGAGACATGAGTCACACTAACAGCCGAAGCTCAACAAAGCTTCACAAAAATTTTCCACAATCAGCACACTGCAGGGCCCTTTTCAGTATTCAAGACAACCGTCAGCCTGTGAGATATTTCAGGGAATGATGGAGAACATACTACAGGATTAGCACAGGTCACCAGCTACCTGGTTGATGTTCTCGTCACCGGGAAAACACCTGCAGAACCTGGAGCAAGTCCTTCGGAGGCTATCAGCAGTCGGTGTGCGCATAAAGTGGAAGAAATGTGTTTTCTTAGTACCACAAGTAACCTGTCTGGGTTTCAAAGTCTACATCCTTTGGACAATCAGGTGCAGGCAATCAAATCTGCCCCAGCCCCCAGCACCATCCAGGAGATACTGTCATTTTTAGGGCTGATGACATATTGTGGAAAATACATACAAAACAGGGCCTCAATCTCGGACCCCCTACATCAGCTACACAAAAAGCAGGCAAGCCTGGGAATGGTCACCAAGACTGGGCCTTTAAGAAAGTAAGTCAACAACTCTCCTCAGTAGTTGTTTTAGCGCATTATGACCCCAGGAAAGAGTTGATGCTCACTTGTGATGCGACTCCATACGGTGTTGCTGCTGTTCTAGCACATAGGTGGCAAAACGGAGAAGAATGGCACATGTCTCCAAGACCCTTGCAATAGCAGAATGGAGGCTGTAATTTTCACACCAGTAACTGTATGGGTGGAAATTCACTGATCATCACTGAATTTACTGAAAGAGGACAAAGTGATGCCATCAATAGCATCAGCCCAGATCCAGCTCTGGGCATTATTACCAGCAGCATAGCAGCATCAGCTGGAGCAGTGGGAGCTCAAGTGGCAAATGCCAACACCCTAAGCAGGCTACCATTGCCCAACACCCCACCATTGGTACCCAGAGTAAAGGAAACCATGATGAAACTGAGTTTTCTGGGTATCCTCCCAGGGGTCAGACACAACATACACCTGTGGACACAAAAAGACCTGATACTCATAAAACTCCCAAGTCAAGTCCGTGTGGCCATACTGGCCAAATTACATCATGGGCACCCAGGAGTGTTTGAGATGAAGATGCTGGCTGGGGGCCAGGCTTGGACTCAGATATAGCGACATTGGTGAGGCAGTGCCAGGAATGCCAACAAGGACAGAAGGTGCCACCTGCAGCCCCGCTGCACCAGTGGGAATGGCCTCGACTGCACATTGCTTTTGCAGGCCCGTTTATGGGTTCCATGTTCTTGACAATAGTAGATGCCCACTCAAAATGGTTGCATGTTTACAAGGCAAATTTGGCAACGCAGCGACAACCATCGAGAAGCTCCACTCCTCGTTTCCGACACACGGAATTCCAGAGGTGTTTGTATCAGAAAACAGATCAGCTTTCACCAGTCAAGAAGTCACCAGGTTTATGAAATTGAACAGAATTTGACCCATCAGGACAGCATCGTATCACCCAGTGTCGAACGGGCTTTCGGAAAGAGAGGACTTTAAAAGCCGGGCTAAAGAAACAGCATCAAACTCTCCCGCTGGTTGTTTGATTACAGGACAATCCCACACATCACCACGGGAATAGCACCGATGAAACTGCTCACGGGCAGATGGATCCGCTCCAGGGTGAGCTCCCTATTCCCAAATCTGGGAGGAAGGTGGAGAAGCACCAAGAGGCCCATTGCAGGGGCGACTACAACATTCACCGGGAGAGACATTTCCACGTGGAAGAAAAGGTCTGGATGAGGAACTTCACAAATTGTCCCACATGGATAGCAGGAACGGGGCTGGTATCCTACCGGATACACATCAGAGAGGCCATCACCCATCCCAGAGTTGATTCCGACCAGTGGGCCAAGAACAAGGACAGTCTTCCCTGACGGGCTAGTCTCACTTCTCTGGCACTCCTGGACAGAATAACCCCAGGGACCGAGATGGAGACAGTGAATGAAGCCTACCTACCTGTCCCCCTGGCAGAGGAAGAGGGCGAACCGGCCCTCTGGCTTTCACGACGGGCACCCAGCAGATACTCCTTTCCCTCGTCGGACTGGAGGATTCCAACCTGATGCGGAAACAGAGAAAGAGAGCTGTGAGGCACCCGGACTACAAGGAGTCCGCAGACTTGGGGGAGGGTGAGTGTGATCACTTCAATCAGGCCATTGAGCTGGGCCAATTGGAGCATGAACTCCCTGATTAAGCAGTCAATTGATGGGCCAATCAGGGAGTCTTTTCTTTGTATTTAATCGGGAGTGTCAGTTCCTCTGGTACTCCTGAAGACAGACTGCTGACTGATGGCACTGCTGTTGGAATTGTAAATAAAGGGATTTTGGTAAAGGCTTCCAAAGACCTATTACACAATTGTGTCTTTCCTGATGTGAAAGACACAACAGCTTCCCCTTCTGGGCCACCAGTTTACATCTCAGCTGGGGTCGAAGATGTAAACATGAGAAGATTTTGCCAGTGGCAGGTATCTGACTGGACAGTTTTAAATTAGATGCTGTTTCACAGACACAAAATTAACGGCTCGGGTACCATTTCCAATCCTGAAACAGAACTGAAAGCCTAAACCTTAAATCTGGGCAGTTCTCAAACATTTCCTTCAGATGTCTTCACCATGTGGGGCCCATCACATTATCCCTCATGGATGGTTATTCTGGTGCAGTGTAAGGAGTCAGTTACCAACGGTGGAGATTAGGAGGAAGATTAGTGATTCCTTTCAATTGGAAGTTGTGATCGATAAAAGGACCATTGTTGGTTGTTATAACACAAGAAAGCTGCTCTTTAGTCTTCCTTAAACTCAGAAATAGAAACAGAAAATGCTGTCAGCACACATGAGTCAGTCAGCACTGGTGAAGAGAATGGATTTGTTTTGAATGCCGATTTGTCTAATGGCATATTCGAAAGGGCAGGATCTGATGTCTTTCTTTATCCCTTCCCTCTCCAGTTACTCTCTGACCCATTGTCTGCTGTTCTGGTGATATTTCACATTCTGTGCAATATTTTATTTGTTGTTTTAAGGGCCTTTCTCAGTGAGCAAACCTCACACTTCCCCCAATACTTTCAGATATAAAAATGTTACATATTCAAGAGACACTGGTATATCCTTTTTGATTAATGCATGAATGCTGAGCCTCAGGGAGAACAGAAATGTTGACAGCCAGTCTCTCTTTGAGTCAGATAAGTAAATAACTGTCTGCCAGAGACTCCTTCATGCCTGCACTTAATTTAAAGTTCCTTACCAATTACTGAGCTTTGCTGAATTTTTACTGCCAGATAACAGTAATCTGCTATGACATGTAGAGTTCTGTTAAATGGAACACAGATTAGAAAGCGGAGAGCAGCAGGGAATGCATGGCTTGAGAAATGATTTCCCACAGCCCCAACAGTCTTAATTAAATCGTAACGGTAATGTTTTGGAACTATAAGTACATACTGTATTTTCATTAAATAATCCATATCTGAGGCTAACATTAATCTCTATTCAGTGTTTGCTGCTGTTTAGATTAGATTAAAGTGTTGATAATACCATTGTATCTCTGTGACAAATTTTTGGTTACATCAGCTTTCATCTGCACATTGCTGTGTCCTGTTAGATCGTCAGGAAAATACAGAGACAATGTTGAATACAACAAAGGAACAAAAAGGCATTGATTAAAAAGGAGAAAGTTGAGTATGAGAATTAACTTGTGGGGAAACATACAAACTGACTGTAGAAGTTTCTATCGGCACGTGAAGAGTAATAGATCGGTGAAGACAAATGTTAGCCCCTTACAGTCAAAAACAGGGGAATTTATTATATGGAACAAAGAAATGATTGAATAAGTCAATGCCTTCATTCTGTTTTCACAAAGGAGGACTCCTCACTATTGGAAGAATGTGAGAGCATTTGAGGGATTTACAGAGGAGATTCACCAGGATGTTTCCTGGGATGGAGCATCGAGCTATAAGGAGAGACTGGATTGTTTCCTTTAGAGCAGAGAAGGCTGAGGGGGGGGTGGGGGGGTGGGGGGGGGGGGGGGGTCGTAATTAAGGTGTTGCTGGGTATGGACAGGGTGAATAGGAAGCAGCTGTTCTCCTCGGTTGAGGAGTTAATCACAAGGGGACATAATTTCAGGGTGAGGGGCAGGAGATTCAGAGAGGATTTGAGAAAAAAAATCCAGAGATTGGTGAGAATCTGGAATGCGCTGCCTGGGAAGGTAGTGGAGGCTGGAAATCTTACAACCTTTAAAAAGTATTTGGATGAGCACTTGAAACATCAGAGCATCCAAGGATGTGGGACAAGTGCTGGAAATTGGGATTAATGTGATTTTAGTGGTTGTTACTGTAGATGCAGACTCGATGAGTTAAAGGACTTTTTCTACACTGTATGATTCAATGATACAAATAACATGTCAGAAATGTTGGAGTAAATAAGGTTCAGTAACAGAGAGGAACTGAAGGAAATCAATATTAGTAGAGAAATGGTGTTGGGGAAATTAATGGGATTGAACATAGAACATATAGAACATAGAACACTACAGCACAAACAGGCCAATAAATCCCCAGGAAGTTGCCCTAGAAGTAGTGAGTGCATTGGTGGTCACCTCTGAAGATTCTGGGCTAAGATGTCTGCACCATGATGGATGGCTTGGTGCACTCAGTGATATCCACGGCTGAGGCGAGGTATCATCACGCGCAGGATCCGGCCAATAGCTTCAGTGCTTTACCCATGACACTTGGCAACAGCATGGGAGCAGACTGCTGGCTCCACATAACTGGTGAGATGTTAGTCCCCTTGTTGGGAGAGCTAGTGGATCTGCGGCCTACTTGTCCCTGAAGCAAAATTCTATGAGGAGACCCCCAGCGTGTCGGCTCTTATCCACTGTCCGGGCTTCGTCCACCTCCTCCTCTATGTGGTCACCCTCACCATCTTCCTCGACAACCTCCCTATCTCAGCAGATGTGATGCTCCACTATTCCCTCCAAGTCCATGCAGTCTCCCCTCTGCAGTGCTAAGTTATGAAGAGCACAGAAAACTACACTGATGCTGGAGAACTCCTGGGGACTGTAATGTAGAACATCTCCTCACCGATCCAGGCACCTTCAGCATTTTCAGCAGACCAATAGCCTGGCTCAAATAGCACGAGCATAGAAACCCTAGAAAATTACAGCTCAGAAACAGGCCTTTTTGCCCTTCTTGTCTGTGCCGAACCATTTTTTGCCTAGTCCCACTGACCTGCACTTGGACCATATCCCTCCACACCCCTCTCATCCATGAACCTGTCCAAGTTTCTCTTAAATGTTAAAAGTGACCCCACATTTATCCGGCAGCTCATTCCACACTCCCACCACTCTCTGTGTGAAGAATCCCCCCCCCTAATATTCCCTTTAAACTTTTCCCCCTTTCACCCTTAACCCATGCCCTCTGGTTTTTTTCTCCCCTAGCCTCAGTGGAAAAAGCCTGCTTGCATTCACTCTATCTATACCCGTCAAAATCTTATACACTTCTATCAAATCTCCCCTCATTCTCCAGGGAATAAAGTCCTAACCTATTCAATCTCTCTCTGTAACTCAGCTTCTCAAGTCCCAGCAACATCCTTGTGAACCTTCTCTGCACTCTTTCAACCTTATTTACATCCTTCCTGTAACTAGGTGACCAAAACTGTACACAATACTCTAAATTCGGCCTCTCCAATGCCTTATATAACCTTATCATAACACTCCAACTTTTATACTCGATACTCCGATTTATAAAGGCCAATGTACCAAAAGCACTCTACGACCCTGTCCACCTGTGACGTCACTTTTAGGGAATTCTGTACCTGTATTCCCAGATCCCTCTGTTCAACTGCACTCTTCAGAGTCCTACCATTTACCCTGTACGTTCTACTTTGGTTTGTCCTTCCAAAGTGCAATACCTCACACTTGTCTGCGTTAAATTCCATTTGCCATTTTTCAGCCCATTTCCCTAGTTGGTCCAAGTCCCTCTGTAAGTTTTACAAACCTTCCTCACTGTCCACTACACCTCCAATCTTTGTATCATCAGCAAATTTGCTGATCCAATTTACCACATTATCATCCAGATCATTGATATAGATGACAAACAACAATGGACCCAACACCGATCCTGCGGCACACCACTAGTCACAGGCCTCCACTCAGAGAAGCAATCCTCCACAACCACTCTCTGGCTTCTTCCATTGAGCCAGTGTCTAATCCAATTTACTACCTCCCCATATATACCATATAGACTGAGAACCTTCCTAACTAACCTCCCATGAGGGACCTTGTCAAAGGTCTTGCTGAAATCCAGGCAGACAACATCCACCGCCTTCCCTTCATCCACTTTCCTGGTAACCTCCTCGAAAAACTCTAATGGATTGGTCAAACATAACCTACCATGCACAAAGCCATGTTGACTCTCCCTAATAAGTCCCTGTCTATCCAAATATTTGTAGATCCTATCCCTTATCACAACTTCCAATAACTTGCCAACCACCGACATCACTCTTACTGGCCTATAATTTCCTGGATTTCTTTTGGAACCTTTTTTAAACAACGGAAGAACATGAGCCACCGTCCAATCATCCGGCACCTCCCCCGTGAATATTGACATTTTAAATATGTCTGCCAGGGCCCCTGCAAGTTCAACACGAGCCTCCCTCAAGGTCTGTGGGAATACCCTGTCCGGTCCTGGGGATTTATCCACTCTGATTTGCCTCAAGACAGCCAGCACCTCCTCCCCTTTAATCTGTAAAGGTTCCATGACCTCCCTACCTGTTTGTCCAATTTCCGTAGACTCCGTGCCCATTTCCTTTGTAAATACAGATACAAAAAACCCATTTAGTATCTCCCCCATCTCTTTTGGTTCCATACACAGTCTACCACTCTGGTCTTCAAGAGGACCAATTTTATCCCTCACTATCCTTTTGCTCCTTACATATGTATAGAAGCTCTTTGGATTTTCCTTCACTCTGTCTGCCGAAGTAACCTCATGTCTCCTTTTAGCCCTCCTGATTTCCCTCTTAAGTATCTTCTTGCACTTCTTATACTCCTCGATCATCTGATCTGTTCCTTGCTGCCTGTAGATTTCATACAACTCTCTCTTCCTCTTAATCAGTGTTACAATCTCCCTCGAGAACCAAGGTTCCTTATTCCTATTTACTTTGCCTTTAATCCTGACAGGAACATACAAACTCTGCACTCTCAAAATTTCTCCTTTGAAGGCCTCCCACTTTCCATTTACATCCTTACCAGAGAACAGCCTGTGCCAATCCACACTTCCCAGATCCCTTCTCATTTCATCAAATTAGGCCTTTTTTTTTCAGTTCAGAACTTCAACCCGAGGACCAGATCTATCCTTATCCATGATCAGGTTGAAACTAAGTGTTCAAGTGATCAAGTCCAAAGTGATCAAGGATGCAATGTGTTCCCTCACACTCACATCCATCACCTGCCCTAACTCATTTCCCAATAGGAGGTCCAGTATCGCATCCTCTCTAGTTGGCACCTCTATATACTGATGTAGAAAATTCTTCTGAACACATTTTACAAACTCTACCCTATCTTAACCTTTAACAGTATGCGAGTCCCAATCTATATGTGGAAAATTAAAATCCCCTACTATCACAACTTTGTGTTTCTTGCAGTTGTCTGCTATCTCTCTGCTGATTTGCTCCTCCAATTCTCTCTGACTATTGGGTGGTCTATAATACAACCCCATTAATGTGGTCATACCTTTCCTGTTTCTCAGCAACACCCATACGGCCTCTGTAAACAAGCTCTCTAATCTAACCTGCCTGAGTACCGCTGTAACATTTTCCCTGACCAACAATGCCACCCTCCCACCTTTTATCCCTCTGCCTCTATCACGCCTGGAACATTGGAACCCTGGAACATTGAGCTTCCAGTCCTGCCCCTCCTGTAGCCAAGTTTCACTAATGGCTATAATGTCATATTTCCACATGTCGGTCCACACCTTCATCTCATCTGCCTTCCCCACAATACTCCTGGCATTGAAATAGACACACCTCAAAAGATTATTTCCACCACACTCAACTCTTCCATTTGTGATTTTGCTTGAACTAACCTGTCTTTTTACCCCCGCTCCACTATCTGCTCTGGCACTCTGGTTCCCATCCCCCTGCAAATCTAGTTTAAATGCTCCCCAATAACACTAGCAAACCTACCTGCGAGTATATTGGTCCCCTTGTAGTTTAGGTGTAACCCATCTCTCTTGTACAGGTCCCACCTGCCCCAGAAGAGGTCCCAATGATCCAAGAATCGGAAACCTGCCCCTACACCAGTTCCTCAGCCACGTGTTCATCCACCCAAGCATCCTACTCTTACCCTCACTGGTATGTGGTACAGGTAGCAATCCTGAGATTACTACCCTCGGAGTCCTGCTTTTTAACTCCCATCCAAGCTCTCTATCCTCTCTCTTTAGGGCCTCCTCACTTTTCCTACCTACGCCATTGGTACCGATGTGTACCACCACATCTGGCTGATCACCTTCCCACTTTAGAACACTGTGCACGCGATCAGAGACATCCCTGACTTTGGCACCCGGGAGGCAACAAACCGTGCGGGAGTCTCTGTCCCGACCACAGGACCTCCTGTCCGTGCCTCTGACCATCGAGTCCCCTATCACTACTGCTCCTCCTCTTCTCCCTCCCACCCTTTTGTGCTGCAGAACCAGACTCAGTATCAGAGTTCCGGCTATCACAGCTTGTCCCAGGTAAAGCATCCCCCACAACAGTATCCAATTCGGTTAACCCATTGTGGAGGGGAATGGCCACAGGGGAACCCTGCTCTGCCTATCCTTTCACACTTCCATTTCCTCTCCTTACAGTAACCCAATTTCCTGTGCTCTGCTGCTTAGGTGTAACCACCTCCCTAAAGCCTCTCTCTATAGACTTGTCATTCTCCCGAATTAGACAGAGGTCATCAAATTCCTTCTCCGGTTCCCTAACATGCTTTGCTGCAGCTGCAAAATCTCCCTGATCTCCCACATCCTGCAAGAGAAACATTCCAACATCTTGCCTGGCATTTTTTTTTACTCTGGGGAAAAACAAGAATAAACTTTCCGAAAAAAACCTACTCTCGCCTCTGCCTGTTCTCGCCGAAGCCCGTTTTGAGCCAAAGCCTTCACTCTGCTCCCTCTCACTCCGGGAGTGTGAGCCTCATTGTAACAAGTCTCCACTGATGCTTGTGGCCTCTGTACTGTCATCATTAGTAACCTCTTGAGGGGCTACCCTTGTCTCCAAAGAGTCATCCCTCCAGTCACCACACTGTCGCAATGACACTGGGATCTGAGAGCGCCCAAGATGTGGCTGTCATGGATGCTCCCTGGGAAATGGACATGCTCCTACATGAAGTGCATCGTGTGTTCACGGATGAGCTGCACATTGAGGGAGTTGACTCTCTTTTGGTTTATGAAAGATACTGTGAGGCGCCCTGGTGCAGCCAATCAAACCTTGCATCTGGGGCAAACCTACTAAGGTGACAAAGTCCATTGCCCTGGCATCTTGGCTTGCTTACTCCCAGCCAAGTTGATAAACATGCGAGCCCTCACCCGAAGGGCATCTGTGACCTTCTGGATGTATCTGTGTGTGGCTGAGTGGGAGATGCCAAACCGCTCCCCGTGCAGCCCAGGACTAAGCCACTCACATAGAAATTCTGTGTAGCTGTGAGTTTAAGGGCCACAAGCGGTGGGTGTCCTCCCATTCCATGTGGCACCAGCTCCTGCAGAGTCTGGCAGAGGTGGTCCACCAACCCCCCGGGACAGACACAGCCTCCTGCGGCACTGAATCTCTGACATCTGCAGGTACAATGACAGCCTCTCGGCCGGTACCTATACATCCGCAGTGCTGTTCCCGGCCCAGCCTCTCCCTCCTCTGTAGGGCCCAGCCCCAGCCAGGTGCCACAGCACATTGGCATCTCTGCTGCTGTTCTGTGCCAATAAGTAGGACAGCCAACTTGACAGATCCCATGATCCTCCAGACCATGCGAGGAAGGAAGAGAAAACTGAAGTGAGCTGTAAACATTTGTAATAGAGTCCCGATCCTCATCCCTCAATTCCTCTGGGACTGTCACCCAATGGCAGTACACTCAGTAGGTGCCTCAACACCATTCCTCACAGCCTTCACTCTGATACTGTAACCACGTCTCCACATTGGTCCCTGTCAGCTCCAGCAGGGTGCAGCATGTGGTCTCAGTGCACCAGTGTAACATCTCAAAGTTTGCAGATGATACCACGTTGGGTGGGACGGTGAACTGTGACGAGGATGCAGAGATCCTTCAGAAAGATCTGGACAGGTTGGGTGAGTGGGCGAATCAATGGCAGATGCAGTATAATTTGGATAAATGTGAGGTTATTCACTTTGGAAGCAAAAACTAAAAGGCAGATCACTACCTGAATGGCTGTAAATTGGGAGAGGGGAATGTGCAGAGGGATCTGGGTGTCCTTGTGCACCAGTTGCTGAAGGGAAGCATGCAGGTACAGCAGGCGGCAAAGAAGGCAATTGGCATGTAGTTTTCATTGCGAGAGGTATCGAGTACAGCAGCAGGGATGTGTTGTTACGATTATACAGGGCCTTGGTGAGGCCACACCTAGAGTATTGTGTGCAGTTCTGACCTTTTCTGAGGAAGGATGTTTTGCTCTGGAGGGAGTGCAGCGAAGGTTTACCAGGCTGATTCCAGGGGATGGTGGGACTGATGTATGAGGAGAGATTGACCAGGTTAGGATTGTTTTCACTGGAGTTCAGACGAATGAGGGGGAGATCTCGTAGAGGTTTATAAAACTCTAACAGGATTAGACAGGGTAGATGCAGGGAGGGTGTTCCCGATGGTGGGGGGAGTCCAGAACCAGGGGGTCACAGTCTGAGGATTCAGGGTAAACCATTTAGGACGGAGGTGAGGAGACATTTCTTCACACGAAGAGCGGTGAGCCTGTGGAATTCAGGAAGCAGTTGATGCCAAAACATTGAATTTATTCAAGAGACAGCTGGATATAGCACTTGGGGTAAATGAGATCGAAGGTTATGGGGAAAAAGCAGGATTAGGCTATTGATTTGGATGATCAGCCGTGATCGTGATGAATGACGGAGCAGGCTCGAAGGCCTGAATGGCCTGTTCCTGTCCTCTATGTTTCTATGTGTCCATCACACCTTGGTTCAGATCAGTGTTATCTGCGAGATGTTGCAGCCTCTCTGCAAATGTCAGCTCGAAGCCTTAGACACTGGCTTACAAAGGGTTAACAGTTGGCTTTCACAAAACAGCGGCGCTATTTAGTTGCACCCATTTATTGGTATAATCAGTAATGAGGGGAGACTGGGCTGGCTATCCAGCCCAGTGTCTGCCTCTTGTGGCAGACCAGGCCCAGCTGACACGCGTGAGGCCAGCAATTAGCATGTCCCAGAGGGCACCCTGTTTCTCCCAGGTCACAAGAGGTGCGGAGCTGAGCAATCTTCCATGACCCATTGAGGTTACACACGCACACCCCTGACTGCCGGCAGCTTCTGCCCTTTGACCTGACACTGCGGCCTGAGTGTGGGTTCCAATCACACTGCAGTCACCCTCCCCGGAGTGTGAGACCCTTCAGCCACACGAGGGGAGACACAGCCCATTCCTCAATCTCCCACCCTGCAGATGCAACCTGGACTGTCATGGGACCCCACCCTGGGTAACTCACAGCCTCCCCTAGTGCTGAGCCTCTTGTTTTCGAGCCCTCCCACCCTCTGGCCTGCACCCAGGGCACTACCTCAGCTGCGGTATGGACGGGAACCCAGGAAGGACATGGGAAGCGCTGCCACACTTTAAAACAAGGGTGCCTGACCTGAAGGGAAGGTGAGGCCTTCAAGTGACCCTTCCCAATCCTTTCCCTGTAGTGACTATTCTGGGACCCCCACCCACCGGCACCAAGATGAGCCTGTCTATCTTGCCCGGGTCCTCTCCAGTGCCCCCTGAGCAGTGCACATGGTGGAGGGTGCTGGCTTCCTGAGTGCTCACCTCTGAAACCCCCCGGAGGTGAAGGTGCCACGTTCACACTCATGTCGAGCTGTTGTAAATGGCGCTGGTGTGATGTCACACCGGTGCCCGCTGAATATCCAGTGAGGAAGGGGGGTCCCGGGGAGAGGGCATGCTCATGTATCAGAATGAGCTTTCTGTGGTCCTGCGGCACATTTCACACCACTCCACCACTGAGGGGCCAAGGAGAGCAGAACTCAGAAACTGGCTGGTACAAATCTCTCTGGATTTTGAGTGTGCAATACCAATCCCTCAGGCAGACAGTGCAGGCTCAAAATCACCCCCAATATTCTCGACAGAGATTTTAATTTTCGTTCCATTATTCAAAAGTGTTATCATTTTAAACTACACAAACATGATGATACAGTTGGCCTGTGGTAAATAGCTGTGAATTATCACAAATTATTCTTGCAAATCTGTGACTAATGAAGCAGTGTCCTCATTTCACACTCTGCCAACAAGACTGACTCCTTTACACTACTTATGATGCTAATGAGATTTGGTGTTGGTGTAGGGAGGGTTAATGTTGAGGAAGAACCCTAAGTTAGACCATTCTTAGCTTTTGCAGGGAGGCAGCTGCAGAGCCCATGCCCCGTCATCACTGTGCCCATCATGTTCTCAACGTAGATTCCTTCCAAACCTAATGTCATCTCAAGAAGTGATTAATTATCAATCGTTGAGGTGAATGGGCATGAACCCATTCAACAACAACAAATTATGCTTGTTTTAAATCCTTTAAAATAATAAAAACCACAAGTTGTTACACAGCAACATTATGAAACAAAACTGGACACCAAACTATACAAGGATATATCGGTGCAGACGCCCAAAATCTTGGTCATCTGTGTAGATTTGAAGGAGTTTCCTGAAGGAGTAAACAGCTTCGAACTTGGGCAACTGAAGAAACATCCACCGGTGTACCATGATTAATGCTCCAAATTAAATGAATCCAGGTATTGGAGATTCATTGAATCCCTACAGTGCAGAAGGAGGCCATTCGAGCCTGCAGCGACAACAACCCCCTCCAGACCCTATTCCCATAACCCCATATATTTGCCCTCCTAATCCCCTTGACACTAACGGGCAATTTATTGTAGCCAATCAAACTAACCAGCATATCTTTGGACTGTGGGAGGAAACTGGAGCACCCGGAGGTAACCCAGGCAGACACTGGGAGAATGTGCAAACTTCACATAGAATTCACCCGAAGCTGAAATTGAACGTGGGTCCCTGGCACTCGAGACTGCTGCCCCATATTTTGGAGGGATTTGGGACTGGAGGAGATTACAGAGATAAGGAGGGTCGGTCATGGAAAGATTTGAAAACCAGATAATTTCAAACCTCTGGAACCAATGTTTGTCAGCGAGCATTGCGTGATCAATAATGGGACTGACATGAAGAAGGGGCATTAGCCAGCAGCGTTCAGGAAACCTCAAGTTGAGAAAGGGTAGAATATTAAAGGCTGGCTAAGAGCATGGAGTAGTCAAACCTAGGGATAAGCTGAAGAGTGAATGAGGATTTCAACAGCAGGTGAGCTGAGACCAAGGTAGAGTTCTGGAGATGGAAATAGGCGTCCTGAATGATGGAGCGGATAGGCATCCAGAAACTGTGGACAATTCGGTTCAATATCAGAGAGTTGCCAGGGAGAGGGATGGAGTTAGGGAACAAAATTTATAGTGGAGATTGAAGGCAGTGACTTTGGCCTTCCTGATATCAGGTTGGAGAATTTGCTGTCCATCCAGCGTTAGCTACCAGAGAAGCAATCTGATAATAGAGAAACAGCAGAGCAGTTGATCATGAGGTAGATCCAGGTGTTGTCAGGTGAGGTAGATCCAGGTGTTGTCAGGGAAGGTAGATCCAGGTGTTGTCAGGGAAGGTAGATCCAGGTGTTGTCAGGTGAGGTAGATCCAGGTGTTGTCAGGGAAGGTAGATCCAGGTGTTGTCAGGGAAGGTAGATCCAGGTATTGTCAGGTGAGGTGGATCCAGGTGTTGTCAGGTGAAGTGGATCCAGGTGTTGTCAGGTGAGGTAGATCCAGGTGTTGTCAGGAGAAGTAGATCCAGGTGTTGTCAGGTGAAGTGGATCCAGGTGTTGTCAGGTGAGGTAGATCCAGGTGTTGTCAGGTGAGGTAGATCCAGGTGTTGTCAGGGAAGGTAGATCCAGGTGTTGTCAGGTGAGGTAGATCCAGGTGTTGTCAGGGAAGGTAGATCCAGGTGTTGTCAGGTGAGGTAGATCCAGGTGTTGTCAGGTGAGGTAGATCCAGGTGTTGTCAGGTGAGGTGGATCCAGGTGTTGTCAGGTGAAGTGGATCCAGGTGTTGTCAGGTGAAGTGGATCCAGGTGTTGTCAGGTGAGGTAGATCCAGGTGTTGTCAGGGAAGGTAGATCCAGGTGTTGTCAGGTGAGGTAGATCCAGGTGTTGTCAGGGAAGGTAGATCCAGGTGTTGTCAGGTGAGGTAGATCCAGGTGTTGTCAGGTGAGGTAGATCCAGGTGTTGTCAGGTGAGGTGGATCCAGGTGTTGTCAGGTGAAGTGGATCCAGGTGTTGTCAGGGAAGGTAGATCCAGGTGTTGTCAGGTGAGGTGGATCCAGGTGTTGTCAGGTGAGGTGGATCCAGGTGTTGTCAGGTGAAGTGGATCCAGGTGTTGTCAGGTGAGGTAGATCCAGGTGTTGTCAGGTGAGGTAGATCCAGGTGTTGTCAGGTGAGGTGGATCCAGGTGTTGTCAGGGAAGGTAGATCCAGGTGTTGTCAGGGGAAATAGATCCAGGTGTTGTCAGGGGGAGGAATGCGGCACATAGTTAGGGAACAAATGGTAGATGTCACTGAGGGTCAGCGTGTAGATGAGAAATAGGAGAGGGGATTGAGGATTGATCCTTGGGGAATAACAGATGTAATGATGTGGGAGTGTGAAGACATTGTATTGATATCCTAATTAGATTCAAGAGAATGGAAACAAGTACAGAGGCAGTCAGCTGGAGGAGGATTGTGTAGTCGAGTATTGTTTGGGAGCAGGTCACAAACAGGCCGAGAAGGTTGATAAGGGATAGTTTGTGACTGTCACATTTTTAACTGTGTGGTCTCTGCTCCACAGCTGAAGGATCCCAGGCCTGTGTAACCCAGTCGTTTGCTGAGTTTTGCATTAATTAAATCAGCTCAGCGTAATTAAGTGAACAGAGCTTGACCACTTCAGTTGCGAGCTGACTTCTCACATTGCTAAAGCCCTTTCAAAACCTGAATAATTTAATAGATTAGGGACACTGTGAAGTGAGGAGGGAGCAGCTGCCTGGGAGAATCTGGCACAGTGTTTGAGCATGTTTAGTCGAATGCGGTTAGACAGGATATGTTCACACGTTGTCAGAATGTTCCTGAAAGGGCAATTCCTGACTCTGTCACTGCTTACTGGATATGTATTGTGAATTGTTAGGCAAAGTTTGATTGAATTCCTAATTCTAAAATTTTCAGTTCAGTTAACGGGTGATCCAAGTCGCTCACCACCTGAGTTTCTAGTTATTGCATCCATTGGAGCATCTATACCTGGGAAAAATAAACCTGGGAAACACGTACCTGGGAAAAAATACCTGAGAAAAACGTACATGGGAAAAATATACTGGGAAACATGAACCTGGGAAATCTATACCTGGGAAACGTGTACCTGGGTAATCTATAGCTGGGGATTGTGTACCTGAGAAATGTATAACTGGGGAATGCATACTTGGGAAATGTTGACAATGAGTTGTTACCTGTATTTTTACCTATTGGTTCAGCTGTAGCAGTGTTTTCCTGGGCCAATTGCAAGCGGCTATAGTTTACCATCCCAATTACTGTAAGACTCATATGACACCAGACCCACAACAATGTGGCTGACTCTTGACTGGCCTCTGAAATTACCTAACAAGCCACTCAATTCAAGGGGGCAGTCAGGGTGGGTAACATCCATGCCCTCACCCCATCAAAGAGTAAAAAAATTAGGAGCCAATAACTGACATAGCACCTGTGTCCTTTGGATCTTTGGACTGGCAGTAGCAGGGGTCCAGGACCCTCTGATAGACTGTACAGAGGGGTCTGGGACCCTCTGATATACTGCACTGGGGGAGTCCGAGATCCTCCAACAGACGATACTGAGGGGTCCAAGACCCTCTGGCAGACTGCACTCGGAGGTCTAGAACTCTCCAACAGGCAGGACTGGGGTTCTGCAGTCCCCTGACAGGCAGGAGCTGGGCATTTGGGAACTTGGAACTGACAACAGTTGAGGACTGGGTCCTCTGACAGACTGCGGGGGGGTGGGGGCGTGCTGGTGTCAAGAACCCATTGACAGATTGCCCTGGGGATCCAGGGGCCTCTGACAGACTGCATTGAGGGTCTGGGACCTTCTTACAGGCTGTCAATCTCACAGTCTGCACAGGAGCCACTTCCTCATTTGGATGGATGGCTTTATTCTCACTGGAACCTCTCCCTCTTATTGTGAACCAACTTGTCCTGAACAAAGACAGATAGAGAGTGTGTAAATAAGACACTTGCCAGGCTAGATGACAAGGAAGACTGGCAAATCTGGCTGGTGAATGGTGCTATAGGCTGGACCTGCAGAGGAGATAAAGATGTGTGTAGGTCGGTGTCCCTTGAGCTGCTATTGAGTGAGATCCCTGTGTAATGGGTTTGTGACTGTGTGAGTTGAGAGTGATAAGAAGAGTGATTTAGTTTGGCAGAATGAAGGAGATGATTCATTCTCTTCCTGCTGTCCTTTTTCATATTGCACTAGCCTTCATATCGCTGCCACCATGCTGGACTGATCACCTCAGGTGAAGCATTTGATCCCAAACTGGGCTGAGGGCTCTGTGACGAGACTCAATTGCATCTAGCAAGCACTAAAAGAGCCGTCACTGAATTTGGGGCAGCATCTTACCTCTCCATTAAGTGTCTGATTTTCCAGCAGCTTTTGCTTGCTGAGAGAGTGCTTGTTCCATGTAGGAGCAGCCTGCAAATAGGTAGATTATGGTTACCTAGATTACCATAATCTCGGTCATGCTGCCTAGATTACTGAAGGCCTGAGGTTGTGGTGGGGCAGGTGGATCAGAGGCCAGGCTTAGTGATCTGAGACGGTGAAACCCTCTGCATTTTTGGTGGGTTAAACAATGCTCTCTCTCACTGTCATTGCTACTGGAACTCTCTGATTTGTGAAATGATTCTGCCTTCATGTATCTTGCTAGATAGCTGGGGTCTGAAATCCCTGAACAGCAAACTATCTCACAGCGACTGTAGTGCAGTGGCACCAAAAACATGATGAGAATCGGAAGGCATGATTTTATTGCCTAATACACTGAAGCCTTGAACCAAGGAGTACACAATGAAGTCAGAGGCACAAAAGCACTGTTCGTGACAACTTGGCTTTATCCTATTCTGTGGAGAGAATGAAATGCCGTGACTATTTCTCAAGTACAAATATTAATCTTATTCCAGCTGTTCTTCGCTTTCACTTACTGATACAACTAGAACAGACCTTCCCCCCTGCTGGGGAAGAATTAACAGACGAATAAATTAACCGTCCATTAGAGAAACCAGCCGTGTCTCAACTCCACTCAACTCAATACACAGATAAATCTACCCTTCTAATTGGTTACTCAAACATTTTTATCTCAGCAATAATATTCCACAGCTTCACAGTATCTGCTGTATCGTAAAAGGATAGAAAAACTAAAAATGAAAGATTATTAATTTCCAGAATGACGAATTTGCTACTGAAAGAATACATTACAAATGATTAACAAATACAGCTGACACCCATGTGATTTGGTACAGCAATTGATGGGCTGAAATTGAATGCACATGTGCGTGTGTGAGTGTGTGTATGGCTGTGTTGCACGTGTGTATGTGCATGTATGTGAGTACATGCACCTGCATGTGTGTATACACACGTTTGTGTGCATACATGTGTGTGTACACATGTGCATGTTTGAATGCGAGTGCATGTGTGTGTATCAGTGTCTGTGTGAGTCTGTGCGAGCATGAGTGTGTGCATGCATGTGTGTATGTGTGTCTGAATGTGCGCAAGCACGTCGTGTATGTGTGTGCATACGTGCTTTGAGTGTACCTCTGAGTGAATGTGCACACGCGTGCATGTGTGTATTTCTTTATTCATTCGCGGGACATGGGCGTCGCTGGCTGGGCCAGCGTTTATTGCCCATCCCGAGTTGCCCTTGAGAAGGTGGTGGTGAGCTGCCTTCTTGAATCACTGCAGTCCATGTTCTGTGGGTTGACCCACAATGCCAATAGGGAGGGAATTCCAGGACTTTGACCCGTAGTTCCTATGAAGGAACAGTGATATATTTCCAAGTCAGGACAGTGAGTGACTTGAAGAGGAACTTGCAGGTGATGGTGTTTCCATGTATTAGCTGCCCTTGTCCTTCGAGATGGAAGTGGTTGTGGGTTTACAAGGTGCTGTCTTGGTGAATTGCTGCAGTGCATCTTGTAGATGGTGCATACTGCTGCTACTGAGCATCAGTGATGGAGGGAGTGGATGTTTGTGGATGTTGTACCAATCAAACTTTGCCCTGGATGGAGTCATGTTTCCTGGAGCTGCACCCATCCAGGCAAGTGAAGAGTATTCCATCACACTCCTGACTTGTGCCTTGTAGATGGTGGACAGGTTTTGGGGAGTCGGGAGGTGAGTTACTCGCTGCAGTATTCCCAGCCTCTGACCTGCTCTTGTAGCCACTGTGTTTATATGATGAGTCCAGTGTGAGTGCATGCATGTGCGTGCGTGTGAGTGAGTGTGTGTGAGAGAGAACGAGTGCGTGTGTGAGCGATCAAAGAACAGTACAGCGCAGGAACAGGCCCTTCGACCCACCAAGCCTGTGCTGACACAGATGCCTCTCTAATATTTTTTGCCTCTATTCGCTGCCTATTCATGGATCTAATGAGATGCCTCTTGAACGTTGTTATAGAATCTGCTTCCACCCCCTCCAATGGCAGCGCGTTCCCGACATTCACCCCCCTCCGTGTGAAACACTTGCCCCTTACATCTCTTTTAAACTTTCCCCCTCTCACTTCCAACTTGTGCCCCGAGTAATTGACCCTTCGACCCTTGGAAAATGACTCTGACTATCCACTCTATCCAAGCCTGTCATAATCTTGTAAACACAGTAAAAAGTCTGACAACACCAGGTTTTAGTCCAACCGATTTATTTGATAATAGACTCACAAGCTTTCGAGGTTTCCCTCTTCGTCAGGTGAATGGAGAGTTCTGGCCTCAGACAGAGCATATATGCATATATGCTCTGGGAAACCTCGAAAGCTTGTGAGTCTATTATCAAATAAATCGGTTGGACTAAAACCTGGTGTTGTCAGACTTTTTACTGTGTTTACGCCAGTCCAATGCCGGCATACCCACATCATAATCTTGTAAGCCACCATCAGTTCCCCCCTCCTCCTCCGACACTCTAGTGAAAACAAGCCAAGAATGTTCAACCTTTCTTCATTGTCCATATCCTCCAAACTGGGCAACATCTTGGTAAATCCCTTCTGAACCCTTTCCAATGCATCAACATCCTTCCGGTAGTGTGGCAACTAGAATTGTACACAATACTCCAAGTGCAGCCTAACCAAAGTCTTACACAGCTGCAACATGATTTTCCAATTCCTATACTCAAACATCCCGACTGCATGCCATATGCCTTCTTGATAACCTTGTCCACCTGGGTTGCCACTTTCAGGGACTGTGGATCTGCACGCCTAGATCCCTCTGTATGCTAATATTTCTAAGGCCTCTACCATTTACTGTATACTTCCTTCTGCAGTAAACCTTCCAAATCGCATCACCTCACATTGGTCCGGGTTAAATTCTATCTGCCATCTTTCGACCCAGGGCTCCAGCTGATCTATATCCTCTGACAATCCTCCTCACTATTTGCTACACCCCCAATTTTTGTATCATCTGCAAATTTATTAATCAGACCACCTACATTTTCCTCCAAATAATTTATATATTACAAACAACAGAGGCCCCAGCACTGATCCTTGTGGAACACCACTTGTCACAGATCTCCAGTTAGGAAAGTATCCTTCCACTGCTATTATGCCCAGACCAGTTTTGTATCCATTCCACCAGCTCATTTTGGATCCCATATGATTTCACCTTCTGTTTCAGCCTGCCAAGAGGAACCTTATCGAAGGCTTTACTAAAGTCCATGTAAACAATATCCGCTGCCCTGCCCTGGTCAATTTCTCTTATTACTTCCTCAAAGAACTCAATCGCTTTTGTGGGAAATGACGAAACTATGTTGCCTATCGCTAATAAACCGATTCTCTTCCAGATGTGAGTACATCCTCATAGAATCATAGAACCCTGACAATACAGAAGGAGGCCATTTGGCCCATCGAGTCTGCACTGATCACAATCTCACCCAGGCCCAAATCCATAACCTTTCTTATTTACCCTACCATCCTCCTGAGGCTAAAGGGCAATTTAGCTTGGCCAATCAACCTAACCCGCACATCTTTGGAGCGTGGGAGGAAAGCCACGCAGACACTGGAAGAATGTGCAAAATCTACACTGACAGTGACACAAGGCGGGAATCGAACCCTTGTGCTGTGAGGCAGCATTGTGCCACGCTCCAGTAATTTCCCCACCACTGCTGTAAGGCTGATAGGCCTGTAATTTCCCAGATTGTCTCTTCTGTCCTTCTTAAACAGAGGAACAATGTTAGCTACTCTCTAATCATCTTGCAAATGGCTAAAGAAGATACTAAGATTTTGGCCATGAGGGAATGCTTCTCTCAGTATTCTGGGATAGACCCAATCTGGCTTTGGGGACTTGTCCACCTTAATGTTTTTCAAATCCTCCAATGCCTCTTCCTTTCTTATCTCCTAGAATGTCAACATTCTCCTTTCTACACTCCACATCCACCACATCCTTCTCCTTTGTGAATACTGATGCGAAGTACTGTTAAGGCCCTCACCTAATTCATCTGGTTCCACACACAAATTCCCTCCACTGTCCATAGAACCATAGAACACTACAGCTCAGAAACAGGCCTTTTGGCCCTTCTTGTCTGTGCCGAACCATTTTTCTGCCTAGTCCCACTGACCTGCACTTGGACCATATCCCTCCACACCCCTCTCATCCATGAACCCGTCCAAGTTTTTCTTAAATGTTAAAAGTGACCCCGCATTTACCACTTTATCCGGCAGCTCATTCCACACTCCCACCGCTCTCTGTGTGAAGAATCCCCCCTAATATTCCCTTTAAACTTTTCTCCTTTCACCCTTAACCCATGCCCTCTGGTTTTTTCTCCCCTAGCCTCAGTGGAAAAAGCCTGCTTGCGTTCACTCTATCTATACCCATCAAAATCTTATACACCTCTATCAAATCTCCCCTCATTCTTCTATGCTCCAGGGAATAAAGTCCTAACCTATTCAATCTCTCTCTGTAACTCAGCTTCTCAAGTCCCAGCAACATCCTTGTGAACCTTCTCTGCACTCTTTCAACCTTATTTACATCCTTCCTGTAATGAGGTGACCAAAACTGTACACAATACTCTAAATTCAGCCTCACCAATGCCTTATATAACCTTACCATAACACTCCAACTTTTATACTCAATACTCTGATTTATAAAGGCCAATGTACCAAAAGCACTCTTTACGATCCTATCCACCTGTGACGTCACTTTTAGGGAATTCTGTACCTGTATTCCCAGATCCCTCTGTTCAACTGCACTCTTCAGAGTCCTACCATTTACCCTGTACGTTCTACTTTGGTTTGTCCTTGAGTGGAGTTTTCCTTAGCTACCCTCTTCCTTACATATGTATACAAAGCTTTGGGATTCTCCTTAATCCTGCCTGCTAAGGACATTTCATGGCCCCTTTTAGCTGGCCTAAGTCCCTGTTTAAGCTCTTTTCTGCTGTCTTTGTGTTCGTCAGGAGCCTTATCCATTTTCAATTTCCTGAAATGTATGCCTCCTTCTTTCTCACTAAGCTCACAATCTCTCTTGTCATCCAGAGTTCCCGAATCTTGCCATCTTTATCTTTCAAATTACAGAAACATACTCATCCTGAATTATTAAGAACTGACTTTTAAAAGGCTCCCACATATTGGATGTGTATTTTCCCTCAAACAGCCGCTCCAATCCACATTCCCTAGCCCCTGTGTAATACTGTTGCAGTTATCCTTCCTGCGAGACTAATCAGTAATCTCTAAACTGTCTGTGCTTTATACGCTCTGTCCGAGGCCAGGACTCTCCATTCACCTGACGAAGAGGGAGTCCCCTCGAAAGCTTGTGAGTTTACTATCAAATAAATCGGTTGGACTAAAACCTGGTGTTGTCAGACTTTTTACTGTGGTTATCCTTCCCTCAGTTTACTAATTTCACTCTGGGACCATTTCTATCTTTTTCCACAATTATTTTGAAACTTACAGAATTGTGCTCACTTTTCCCAAAATGGTCCCCCACTGAGGCATCAGTCACACGTTCAGGCTCGTTTCCCAGAACCAGGTGTAAGAGAGCCCCTTCCCGAGTCAGACTATCTACACATTGCCTCAAGAAGCACATATTGCCTCCTAGGCACACTGAACAAACTTTGCCCCGTCCAATCCTCCGGCACTAAAGGAAACCCAGTCTGTGTTGGGAAAGTTAAGATTGCCCATCATAACAACCCTGTTGGACCACCTCGCAAGTGCAAGGTGGTCTTCTTTGGTAGGAATAATGGTAGGAAGGACTATTACTTACATGGCGAAAACTGCAGCAGGCGACGGTGCAGAGGGACCTCGGGGTCCTTGCGCATGAGTCGCAAAAACCCAGCCTGCAGGTGCAGCAGGTGGTCAGGAAGGCGAATGGGATGCTGGCCTTCATAGTGAGGGGGATTGAATATAAAAGTAGGGAGGTCTTGCTGCAGCTGTATAGGGCATTGGTGAGGCCGCAGCTGGAGTACTGTGTGCAGTTTTGGGCGCCGTACTTACACAAGGATATTTTGGCCTTGGAGGGAGTGCAGAGGAGGTTTACTAGGCTGATACCGGAGTTGAGGGGGTTGAGCTATGAGGAGAGGCTGAATAAACTAGGCTTGTACTCGTTACAGTTTAGAAGAATGAGGGGAGATCTCATTGAGACGTATAAGATGATGAATGGGATGGATAGGATAGAGGTGGAGAGACTCTTCCCGCTCAGAAAGGACAGTAGGACTAGGGGGCACAGCCTCAAGATAAAGGGGGTGCGGTTTAGAACGGAGTTGAGGAGGAACTTCTTCACTCAAAGGGTGGTGAATCTCTGGAATTCTCTGCCCGTTGAAGTGGTGGAGGCTGCCTCGCTAAATATTTTTAAGACGCGGGTTGATGGGTTTTTGATAAGCGAGGGGATTAAGGGTTATGGGGAGAGGGCGGGAATGTGGAACTGAGCCACGACAGATCAGCCATGATCTTATTGAATGGCGGGGCAGGCTCGAAGGGCTAGATGGCCTACTCCTGCTCCTATTTCTTATGCTCTTATGTTTTTACATCTTCCTATAATCTGCTGAGATATCAGTTCCTCCTCTTCACGCTGGCTGTTGGGAGGTCTATTGTACAATTCTAACAGTGTTATTGCACCGCTCCTGTTCCTGAGTCCTACCCATATGGCCTCACTGCATGATCCCACCAAGGTGACCTCCCTCTGTGTAGATGTGACATTCTCCCTCATCAGTAAAGCAACTCCCCCAACTCTTTTCTAACCCTCTCTACCTCGCCTGAAACATCTAAATCCTGGAATGATAAGCTGCCAGTCCTGCCCTCCTTTCATCCAAGTCTCCAGAATTGCCATCGTTGTTCCATGTAGAAATCCCAGCCTTCAGTTCAAGCGCCTTACTTGTCATACTCCTTATATTAAAGCAAACACACCTCAGACCATCTGTCCTGTCATATTTTGTACATTCTCCCTGTGTTTTATTTCTCTTAGCCTTACTGGACCCAATCACTGAGTTCTCCACAGTCTCTGTACTCTGTACTGTGGCCATTTCTTTTTCTTTGTCTTTGGTTTCTTTGCCTTCCACTTTTCCCCTGACTGCCTTTTGATTCTGTCCCTGCTTTACTTCCCTCTCACTTCCTGCATCAGTTCCCATCCCCCCGCCACATTAATTTAAACCCTTCCCAACAGCACTAGCGAACACTCCCTTTAGAACATTGTTTTGAGTCCTGCCCAGACGCAGACTGTCCAATTTATACTGGTCCCATCTCCCCCAGAACCAGTTCCAGTGTCTCAGGAATTTCAATCCTTCCCTTTTGCACCATCCATCAGGCCACATATTCATCTTAACTATCCTGATGTTCCTACCCTGACCAGTCCATGGCACTGGTAGCAATCGTAAGATTGACTACCTTTGATATCCTACTTTTTAGTTTAACTCCTAACTCCCTAAATTCAGCTTGCAGGACCTCATTTTGACCGATATGGTTGGTACCTTCATGCATCACAATGTTAGAATGTAACGAATGATAACATTGGAGATATTGTCGTGTGACCAATGGTAACAAGCTGTAAAGGTCAGCTGACCCGATAAACGATGTAACCAGTGACAAAATAATGTGGTAGTCGGCTAACCAGCTCTCTCAGTACAAATAATAATCTGTTGGGAATATTGAGGAGCTCGGAATGGCCCAGGGTGAGGACTCAAGTGTTGGAGTAATGAAATATCTTTATTAAATTTTTTTCTTTGATTTGTATGTTGGACTAAGCTTTGTTTTATTTCATTGTCTACAACTGAAGAGTTCCTTCTGGAGGACCAACACATGATAACTGGCTGTTCACCCGCCCCTTCAGAATGCCCCGCAGCCATTCCGAGGCATCCTTGTCTCTTGCACCAGAGAGACAAAGTGCCATCCTGGAGTCTCCTTTGTATCCGCAGAAACTCCTGTCCATTCTCCTTCCCATTGAGTCCCCTCTCACTACAGCTCATCCATTCTTTATCCTGCCCTCCTGTGCAGCAGAGCCAGCAACTATGCCCTGAACCTGGCTGCTGCCACCTCCCCCTGGGTGAATCATCTCCCCCAACAGTATCCAAATCTATCTCTATATCAGAGGGAGATGACTGCAAGGAACCCCTGCACTGCCTTCCTATTCTTCCTCTGCCTGCTGGTCACCCAGTCCCTATCTCCCTCAGTAATTTTTATCTGCAGTGAATGTGCTATCCACGACTTCCTCAGCATCGCGGATTTCCAAAGTGAGTCCGTCCGCAGCTCCAGAGCCCCCAAACAGTCTAACAGGAGCTGCAGTTGCACACATTTGTTGCACATGAAAGAGCCAGGGACACCAGAGTGATCCCTGAATTCCCACATCGCACAAGAGGAGCAATGACACAGGTCTGGCATCTCCTGCCACGACTTAACCCTTAAGTTTACTTACAAAGAACAAAACCAGCCTGGGAAACAGGCCCTTCGGCCCAACAAGCCCGCACCGCCATTTTAACACCACCAGTCCCCCTCTCCACCCACGACCCCTGTCTAATGTTTTATGGCCATCCAGATTGAGGGAATCTGATTTAGGGACAATTTATTTCGGCCAATCAGCCTAACAGCACACCCCTGGGGTGTGGGAGGAAACCGGAGCACCCGGAGAAAACCCACGCAAGCACGGGGAGAATGCGCAAACTCCCACAGACACCGGCCCAAATCCATGTGTCTGCACAGCAATCAGCGATAGTCACTGAGCTGTTGTCTTGCCCAGTATCTGGTCCAGTTTAGGCACACACTAACGACATGAAGCACTAGGCCAA